>NC_046221.1:163032321-163743013 GCF_009819885.2 Catharus ustulatus
TGCCCTGATCCCCATTTTCCCTGGGAATTGTGTCAATCACAGAAAGTCCAGCCTCCCTTCCCTGGTACCAATGGGCACAGAGGTAGCTTAGAGAAGGACTCAGTCTCTCTGCTCCCCTTCCTCCAGCTGCCACCTTCCCTGCTCCCGGCTCATTGGGAATCAGGGAAACTTCCCATCATTATGGAATCAGGTCTCTGGCTGAATCCCACCTCGGTGTCCCCCTCCCCAGTCTCTGATCCCCTTCTTTTGAGTGGGAATCCTGGGAATCTGAGCCCCTCTCGGCTCAGTCCTTCCCCATCCTCTTGGCTAAAGCAGAGTCCCATGTGGAAATGAGCTCTGCTGCTCCCTCCTTTCTTCCCCATTTCCCTCCTCCCCTCCCCATCACTCCAGTTGTTTCATCCTTTGAGAACTCTCTGCTTCTCCCTATGGGACCCACTTTAAAAAACAAGGAAGGGGGAGACTGGGGGGAGACGGAAAGAAAACTCCATTGTCTTGTCAAAGGGAATAAGAGAAAAGTTGCAAGTGTCTCTCCGCAGGTTTTGGCTCCTGTGTGTTCTCCTTTCAAACCCTGCCAGCCTCAGGGGCTGTCATTCCTCCTTCATCTCCTTACGGATCGCCCCGTGGATTCCCACCGCTTCCCCTCCCCATCCTCACGGAGCGGGAGCTGCCAGGCTTTTCACGGCCACCGCTGGCTTGATCCCATTGACAGGTCCCTTCTCACCGCCTCCCTTTCAAAGAGGGGCTCGGGGTCGCTCCCTTCCACCCTTCCCTTTCCCATCCTCCCCTCCCTCCTTTGCTTTTCCCAATTTTTCCTTTTTTTCTATTTTTTTTTTTTTTTATTTTCATTGAGGAGTGCTGCCGAGGTGCTTGACGAGGCCACACGCGGTGGAGTCGGGGCCCAATTAAATAAAAACCCCTCTTTAAGAGCAGCCTTCATTTAGAGAGCGGCACCGGAGCTGTCGGAATATTAACAAGCTCTTACCGCTGGAATCTGGCAGCGGAATCAGGAAGCTCCGTGTGGTGGAGGTTTCCACACTGGGATGGGACCTTGGGAAGACTTTCCTGGTGTGCCATGGAATGGGTTAAACCAGTTTATCCCAGCCAGGATGGATGGATCTATGTGGGAACGCCAAGGATGTGTCACCCTCCTCTTCCCGCCAGGCATCGCCCATCCGTAGGGAAGCACCGTGGGTTTATGGTTAGAGCAGGAAGGGCAGCTCTGCCACCAGCTCTGAGGGTGGGGTTTGTCCCCTGGGTGTCCCAGGGTGCTGCAGAGTCACAATCCCATCACCTTTCCTCACTCCTGCTGCCAGGAGGGGATTTTTTGGGATGGCCAACAGCAAAGTTGTTTCCCATGGCTCATGTTCACCTATGGGTGATTCCAAGGATTGGCTTCAAAGCCAATTGAGGATTCAAAGGGGAATAAGACAAGATTTGGGGCTAGAAATGTCACAGAATCCCAGAACAGTTTGGGTTGGAAAGGACCTTAGAGATCATCTCATTCCAAACTAAATTCCGTGAGCAGGGACACCTTCCACTATCCCAGGTTGCTCCAAGCTCCATCCAACCTGGCCTTGGACATTTCCAGGGATGTGGCAGCCACAGCTTCTCTGGGCAACTTCTGTCACCCCCCAGCCACCTCCAAGGTCCTTTTTGTCCTCCCTGTGTCACTGGGCCACCCATGGGTGCAGGGATTGGGAGGATGGAGGAGCCCAATCAAGTTACTTCCATCCACAGATGATTCCCAATCCCTGGAGAGAAGAGGTGGAGTGGGAAAGAGATGGAAAACCCCTCCACATAAAGGGGGAAAAGGGAAGGGAAGGGAAGGGAAGGGAAGGGAAGGGAAGGGAAGGGAAGGGAAGGGAAGGGAAGGGAAGGGAAGGGAAGGGAAGGGAAGGGAAGGGAAGGGAAGGGAAGGGAAGGGAAGGGAAGGGAAGGGAAGGGAAGGGAAGGGAAGGGAAGGGAAGGGAAGGGAAGGGAAGGGAAGGGAAGGGAAGGGAAGGGAAGGGAAGGGAAGGGAAGGGAAGGGAAGGGAAGGGAAGGGAAGGGAAGGGAAGGGAAGGGAAGGGAAGGGAAGGGAAGGGAAGGGAAGGGAAGGGAAGGGAAGGGAAGGGAAGGGAAGGGAAGGGAAGGGGTCTCTCTCCCTCACACAGTTATTTCTTCTACTCCAGGATTTTGTCACAGTTCAACTTGGCCAGGGTCTCTCACAAACACATCTCAACACTCCTCTGGGAGCACTCACATTCCCTGCCTGACTCGAAGGATCCATTTCACCTTATCCCATGGATTTCAAGAGGAAAAAATCTGTGATGAATATCTACCTCACAGCCATGTTTCTCACCCCAAAATCCCCCTGGGCTGCTCAGGAGCCTGGAGCACATTCCAGGATTTTGATGACCTGGGGTGAGGTTCCAGGTCAGGAACTCTGAGGATGTGGCGGGCACAGGCACCAAGCAAGTCCCAAAATCCATGGAAAATCCCCTTCCCAATGCTTCCAGCACATTCTGAGCTCTGAGCAGAAGCTGAAATCCCATTTCCAGCTGGGCTAATGGCATCCAGCAGTTGCCTCCCAACACGAGAGACTGCAAGGAAGCAGGAAAAGGCACTTATCCATGTGTTGGAGATGGATTCACCCCACCAGTTCCTGCAGGGATTCCAGCCCTCTCCATTCATACTGGGAAGCAGGTTTTCTCCCTAAAGGATTCCAAACTCCTTGATGCATTCAGGCATTCCATGAGTTAATTTTAAGGGAAAACAGAGCTGGGATGTGTCTGCTTCCAAAGGCTGGGGTCAGGACAGGGAAGGAAAAGTAAACTGAGGAATGATTGGAGGTTTGGGGGATGAGTTACTTGTGCAAAATCCTCCATTCAGGAGCCCTGGAAAGGTAGTGGATATTTTGGGATGACAATATCTGGGTCTGAACTACACAGCAACAACACCCCAGGGATTCATCCCTTGCAGCAGAAAATCAGGAAAGGCTGGAGAAGAAAGGTGTGGTCAGACCCAAGGAAAAGCAATCACAACACCCATAGGGAGTGGAAAACAGGGACTGGATGATGCTGGAAGAAGGAACAGCTTCCAAAATCCCACATATTGGTTGTGCACGGCTCTTAAAGCCTGATAGTCCTTTGGAGGCTTTTTAATTTGGATTGTGGTGCTGCTGTTGTCATTTCCCAGCTTCCAAAAGGTTCAGGAGCTCCAGGTCAGTAAAACTCCCTCTTGGAAAAGGACTGAGTTAGGAGATCAGTGGAAGTCCAGCCCTTCCCTCTGTTTCTTTTTCTGGAGGTAAATCACCAGGATTATGAAATCCAAGTGCACCAACACTTCTATTTTCCAGTCACAGTGAAATTCAGAATGAGGCATAGGTTCTGTTAGAGTATTTGGGCAGATGGAATGACCCAGGATGGGACAGGCAGGGTGAGGGAATACTCACACAAAGCTTCAAGGCTGCATCCCTCCCCTTCCCATCCACACTTTCCAGAGAAACAGGGAGGGAGAGAGCGACCTGCAGCCCCAGTCCCGCCAACTCAGCACTTTTGTGCTTTTCTGTCAGGGGAAAAAAGAAAGAAAAAAAACCCTAAAAAGCCCCTTTTTGTTTTGTTCCCGTTTTTTGTTTGCTAATTTATTGTTTTGTCCTGAGCTCGAGCTTCTGAAATCCCTTGTTCTCGGCGCTCATTAAAATATTTGGGACTCGCTCCGGTGCTGCCGTGCTCTTCTGGTGTTTATTTTTCCCTCCTCCCCAGACCCCCCCTCTCCACAACCCCGCGGTCAAAACGTCCCTGTGTTTTCCATGTGCTGATTATCCCGAGAATCAAGGCTCCTGAGCAATTTGTGAGTCACTCCAAAGCAATCAATTATGCATCAAATGACTTTTTGATTCTTTACCTTGTGAGCAGAGAGCTGGAAGAAGAGGCTGCTTTTTATTCTCTTCCCCTCCTCTATATTATTATTATTTTTATTATTATTCCCCACTCTCTCTCCTTTTTTTTCCGCTCCCTTTCCATGCTCCAACGGCTCTGCCTGCTGGCATTGGGATTATGGCATGATCAAATGGTTTGCTCTTAATTGGCAACAGCTCCAAGATGGGAAGAAGGCAGGAAGATTAAAAGGAAAAGGCCACGGGAGCTGGAGCAGCTTCTTGGGAGTGAGGTGGGAGAACAGGGCTGAGCTAAGGAGACTTCGATGTAAAAGTGATTCTGTCTCCATCAGCAGGGATGGCCAAGGAAATTTGGGGACAGGAGAAGGGCTGGAGCGTGCAGAGGTCAAAACCAGTGGGATTTTCCTGGGGAAAAGCTCTTGTCCCCCTCCCTCAGTTTAAAAACTCAGTGACAAGGACATCCAAATCCTCACATTCAGGCAGGCTGCAGTGCAGAGATTCCAGAATTTGATTCCCACAAATGGGATCAAACACACCTTGAGGAGTTCCTCCAGCACGGTGCACAGTGCTGGACTGTCCAAGCTCCTGGATTTATCCATGTCCTGCCCTGAAGGAGGGAAATGTGCCCATATCCAGCCACCAGCAGGTGACAGTTTTTTACCTGCAAACCCAGAGGTTGTTCATGTCCCTCAGCAGGAGCCACATCCTCGACTCCCTTTCCATTTCAGTATCCCTGGATATGTTTGTCACAATGAGTGACACTGGCCCGGGCAGTGGAGGAGGCAGGAAGGTATTCCCACAACTGAATTAAAATAGATCCATTTGAAAATAAATAGTTCAGGGTGTCTAAATGTCCCTCTTGTCTCCATCCTTGCAGCCCCAGCTTGACACCTTCTGAATCCAGTTCTTATGATAGAGGTGATTATCCTGGGATTATCCATTTGCCAGGACATAGGAGCTGTTCACAAGCTATTCACACTCTCATTAAAAAAACCAAACAAACAAACAAACAAAAAAACCAAACAAACAAACAAACAAAAAAACCAACCAAACAAAAAAAAACAACAAAAAAACCCACAAACAAACAAACAAAAAACACAAACAAATTAACAAAACCCCCAAAACAAGAATGCCAAAAAACAAATAGAAAACCCGACTTTGTTAACTTTGTTAACTTGGGATTTTCCCATCACATCCCAAAAAGGATTTTCCTCAAGTAAGGAAAGGTGATTTTAATATTCCCTCCTTCTCTGGTGTTGAAGATGAGGCTGACAGAGCATCACCCAATAACTGAGCACTTCACTGAACCAAACTTGGGAATGCAGCTCCATTCCAGTCCCTAAAAACGTAATGGCTATGACAACCACCTTCTCCATGATCCCAAAAAATCCCTGAAGGCATTCCCCACAATAAAATCCTCCCTTCCCCACCCATTTCCATGGCTCCTCATTCCAGATGTTAACAAGGTGATGTCCCTTGGAGCACACAATAAGGATCCACCTTGGATAAATTGCCTCCATCATTTCCATCCCTCTCAGCAACTGCATCCCAGGTTTTATTTGCAAGGAAGGGGAAAGATTTGTCCCCTGGATGTGGCACTTGGGAGGACAAATCTGGAGTAATGAGTTCAGTTTCAGGGCCCCAGGGACAAATCTGGTAGGAGACACCAAGATGGGTTTTGGGGTGACACCGAGATGGGTTGGGGAATAGAGTGTATGACGTGACTGAGCTCAGCTGCAAAGAGAGAAGTAAAGGATCACCTTTATTCCACTTTTTTCATGAGAGATGTTCATGGAGAGGATGAAATCAGGTTCTTCTTCACAGCAAAAGGACAAGGGGGGACAATCACAGGAGGAACCAAGGGAAAATTCCCAAAATTAGTGCGGGCACCTTGGGAGAGGCTGTGGAATCTCCATCTTCAGCTCAACAAGATCCCAAGGAGCTGAGCCTGGTCTAACTCTGAGGTTTGCCTTGCAAGGGAAATACCAGCACTCTCTTCTATCCTAAATTATTCCATGACTGGATCAACTCCCAGCTGGCAGATCCCACTCTGGCTATGATCAAGACTCATCCTGATGTCCCAAAACCAGTCACTCACAGCTCTGCTTTCCTCCCATCCCTCCCACTTCATTTGGAGAAGAGGGGATTGTACATCTTGAGATGTGAGTTGGGAAATTGCCTCCTTAGGAAATCAGTGGAACAACTGAGAAGATCCAGATGTTTGGAAGCCTTCGTCATTTAACAGCAACTGAGGTTTTTTGGGAAGAACAAGAGTAGGGAAACTCATCCCGAAGTAGCTCTGGCTGCTCAAATTGAGTTGGATTGTCCCTAATCTTCAACCATTTTGGCAAAGCCTCCAAGCTGCACCACATGAGGAACTCCAGGATGAGGCAGGACTCAGGGCAGAGCCAGCAGAGCATCCCCTGGCAGCCTGGAATGGGAAGGAAGCAGAGGGATGAAGGGATCATCAGCTACAGCCACTGTCAGTGACACCAGCAGTATCCCAATGGTCTCACTCAGGACCTGGAGAGGCAGAAAAAAGGAATCAGGTCACTGGTGAAATTTGTGGATGATCTGGGTGGGAATAGGAAAGGTGATGAAGAGGTGAGCTGAAGCAAAATCCAGCAGGAAAGCCAAGGTTCTCTCCAAGGAAGGGCATTGTCCAGTCCAGCTGCTGAGAACACACTGAGGAGAGCATGACCACGGATTTTTGGCAGCATCACAGGAGCATTTCAACATCCCTGGAAAAGTCTTTGGCTGGGAATGATGTAGCAACACACATGGCTCTTACTTCCAAGGTGAAGGAATCAGGTCTTGGCTGAAATCAGGCAGTGTGGAAAGATCCAGGTGTGGATTTCTTGGTTGGGTGGATGAATCCAGCTGAATCCCTCTCCATACACTCTCCACAGAGTCAGGGCAATGACAGAAGCAGTTTTAGGGAATGATTCATCCCTGCTGAAGGATACATCTTAAACTTCCTGCAGGAATCTCTTTATCTCCTGTGACTATCAATTATCAGAGAATCATGGAATGGTTTGGGCTGGAAGAGGCCGTAAAGATGACTTTGTCCCACCCCCTTCCATGGGCAGGGACACCTTCCACTATCCCAGGTTGCTCCAAGCCCCATCCAACCTGGCCTTGAACATTTCCAGGGATGGAGCAGTCACAGCATCACTGGGATACCTCCTCCAGGGCTTCACCACTCCTGAGGGATGTTCTCCTTGAAGGGACAGGAATTTCACTCACTGGGAGAGAATGAAAATCCCTTGACTGCAGACCATGGAGAAATATTCCTCAGGAATATCACACTGGAAGCAAAAGTTGCTTGAAACTGGTATAAAAAAAAAGAAATAATAAGGAATTCTTGATTCCTGCAATTTTCCAGGAATTCCTTGGGCCACTGGGGTGAAGGGCTGAGCCATGCAGGGAGCAGCTGTCCAAACTCACATGGTGGGAGGCTCTAATAAGCATGACCAGGAAATAAGGATTATGGAAAGAGGTACAGGGATAGCACCTCCTGCTGCCATCCATATCCCTGCCCGGATATCCAACCATCAGCAAGGGCTGGAGCACAGGGAAAAGGACCCAGCAGGTTGGAGAATCAAGACATAACACAGGAGAATCAAGCTCCTGCTCCGTGGAACTCAGGGAAGCTGCACAGAGGAAATTGATTGTTTAGTGAACTGCAAAATTTACTAGGAAAAGCTCTCCTGGGACTCGTATTCCTTTTAATCCAACAAATGTACTTGGAGTTTCCATTGCTGCCTGAACAAGTGTGTGACAAGTCCCAGGCAGATCCTATCTCAACTTTATAGCTCTGCTTCTGACCATGGTAGGGAAAGGAAAAGAGAAGTTTAAATAAAATTGCCAGACTGGGGGATAAATTAAAACCATTTAAATGAAACAGGGCTGGAGCCAGGCTGGGAGACCTGGGAGTTTCCAGCCTGGAGAAGAGAAGGGTCCAGGGAGAAATTAGAACCCCCCTTCTAGAGCCTAAAGGGATTCCAGGAGAGCTGGAGAGCAATTTGGGACAAGAGATGGAGGGACAGGATAACAGGGAATGGCTTTAAATTGAGAGAGGAGAGATTTAGATTGGATATTGGGAAGAAATTCTTCCCTTTGAAGGTGGTGAGGTCCTGGCTCAGGTTTCCCAGAGAAACTGTGGCTACACCATCCCTGGAAGTGTCCAAGGCCAGGCTGGACAGGGCTCTGAATAACCTGGGATAATGGGTGAATCCTAGCTTATGGCATGGGACTGAAACTAGATCTCTCCCAACCCAAACCTTCCTAGAATTCCATTAAACCTCTGGAAAATGAAGACAAAAACAGAATAAAGTGATGGACTGTCTAAATATTGGTGGACAAGAGAAGGAACAGCTGAATGGACTCTTAAATCTCTGACAGCTCTCCATTCCACACAAATAAAGTGTGAAACTGGAATATTTGGGAACCTTGCTGCTTGCTGTTCCACACTCCATCTTCTCAGTGACCCACATTCAAACAGTGACAACAATCCATGGATGCTCCATCTCCAGAGTAAGAGAAATTATATGGATTTCAGGAGATCCTGGAAGTGTTATCTAGGCATGAGACATGGTTACTACACAGGGATTTTAGGTGTGCTCATTTTCCATGGAATCTTGGGAGGCACTTGGGAAAACAGGACTGGCACTTGGAACAAAACTTGTGTGTGAAAGCTCCAGTAAAACCAACCCATGTGGAGTATTGGGATGGATGATTTCAAAGCTCTCCCATGGGAATATCTGTTATCCATGACCCTGGCATGGTCTGGATTCTGGACAGCTCCAGAGGAACATAATTTACAATGATTTACACAACAAAGATGTGGTTTTTACACAGAATCATGGAATGGTTTGGTCAGAAGGGACCTTAAAGATCATCTTATTCCCATCCCTGACATGGACAAGGACACCTTCCACTAGACCAGGTTGATCCAAGCCCCATCCAGCCCCATGAGATCGTGGACAGGAGGTGGCCACATCCTGTTGTGCCAGCTCTGCCCAATCCCAATTCATCCCTGAAAAAACCTATGGAATAAACAGACCAAAAGGAAAACCAGGGCTGTGGCACCAAGCCTGCATCATCCTGCATCTCCTCCAAACCTCTGGAGACCACGTCCAGGACCATCCTTCCTCTCCCACAGAGCAAAGTGCTTGGAAATGACATTCCAGCCTTTCCTGACTTGTGCCAGTGGAGAGACAAGCTGTCACCCAGCCTCATCATCCTGATGGACAGCAGCTTATATCCCACACCAGCCCCAGGAACCACCACTTCCAGCAGCTAATTCCAAAACAAAGCGTGCATTGAGGGGTTAGGTTTCAGTTTTTCCGGCTGGGGGAAGAAGAGGCTGCCAAAACAAATAACACCGACAGCTGCTCCAGGAGGAGAGCACGGCTCGGTGACCTCAGCTCCTTCTCACGGTGACCTCCCAGCAGATCCTGGCCAGCAGAGCCACCGAGCACCAGGACAGCCAGTGGTGGCAGCCAGAGCCACAGTTGGAGAGGCAGAACGTGCAGCCCACCAGCTGTGAAACACATCCCCTCTTTCAACACAGTCTGTATCCTTCTGCCCTCTCCGTGATGTTCTCCCAGGAAGCAGCACTTCAGGATTGCTTTGGGAGGCCTTTTTTCATCCCCATGATTTTTGATAAACCAAAGGCTCTCATAATTGCCAACAGTTCGAAAGCAGGATGCAGAAAAGGGCTCTGAAATACTGGGATCGTGAGCCTAAAAGGGAATTTTCCTGACGTCAAAAGGGAATTTTCCTCACGCTGCACAAAGACAAAGAAGAAACTCAATGCACTTTTCAAATCCCTCTCTTATCCTCTTCCTCACCTGCTGGGCCATTGAGAAGGGCTGGAATATCAGCCATGAAATCCTGTCCTGTGAATTGTTCCCATCTCAAAATGAGCCGGGATGGACTCATGGCACAGAGGTAGGGATGTTTAAGGAGTTCCATCCTGGATTGGGAACAGTTTTGATCGTAGTGGATTTGTTCAAATCTACCAAAGCTCTGGTGCTGTTCTGATCCTAGTCTGGAGTGACAAGAGAAGATATTCCCACCATTCCCATTGGATCTGATGGGCTTTCATGCCTTTTATTTCCAGCAACTCCAACCCACTTGTCTGCACAGGTGTCTTTGGAGATATTTCAAGTTATCCTTGTTGATTTGCCAATCCAAATGGACTCAGGTCTTCAGTGGATCCTTGGGAAATCTCCTGTTGACTTCCATCTCAGATGTCAGTAGGAATCATCCTTAACCAGACAGATACAGCCCCTGAACTCAATAATTCCAGAGGAAAAACTGACATTTGAAGACCTACTTTGATTTTCCAGCTGTTTGAAGACCACCAGTGTTTCAGGGTTGTTTCATGGAATAATTCTGATGGGAAGGGAACATAAAGATCACCCTGTTCCAACCCCCTGTCACGGGCAGGGAATCTTCCAGATTGCTCCAAAACCCTTGCATTGTGGCCTTCAACACTTCCAGGATAATTTCTTGCTTCCTTTTCCTTCTTTCTACCCTTCAAGTTTCCAGTCACTCCTTAATTCACCTCCAGGCATTGTTTTAACCCACAAAAATGTAAAGTTGAGAAACGAGTTGGAGAAACAGTCTCTAGATCCCTGTGTGCTTATTCCCAGGTGAGGAGCAAAGTTAAAGGTCTGTAGTTTGGGATTGATATGGTTTGGGGACAGGGAATTCTCATGGACATCTTGGATTCAAGCTTTTTCCATAATCCTTTATCTGAGACATCTAATGTTTCAGGACTACTGTATCCCTAAAGAAGTTGGAAACTCCATGGATGCAGTGATCAGGAGAGAACATGGGGACATCAGTTATGTTCCCTATAATTCAGCAGCAGGATTTATCCCTGACATTTTCTTGCAGCAACAGGTGACATGAGGAAAGTCCTTCCAGTTTTATGTGATGAAGAGAGCTGCCTGTGGATTCGGGATTTTATCATTTTCCTCCCAGATTTTCTGGCTTCCTTGTACATGTGTTTTCCAGCATTCCCAGCAATCTACTCTTTACAACACCGAGTTAAACAAGGATTTAGCAGGAGCCTCACCACCAGAATGTCCAGCAGGAGACTTTGCCTGCAGAATCCCAGCTCTGAGGAATGACAGGACACACATCCAGAGGGGTCACCTGGAATCTCAACTCTTGCACCTCCAATAGCAGCACTTGAATGCCCAAAGAAGCCCTTGGGTCATTCCTTATTCCAGGTATTTAGAGGACACAGAGAGGTCACTTTAGGCTTGGGTGAACCCTTGGAAAGTCGGATAGGGGAAACTTTCCTGGTTTGCTGGGCAGAAAAACTCCAATCTCCCATTGTCTCCTCCCTGCTCACCTTCCCGTTCTTTTCAAAGTGGAGACGGGAACAGATGTTGCTCTGTTTTCCCACCCACCTCCCCCAGTCCCCCCTTGCTGAAGCGGGAAAGCCCCGGAGCACCTCCTTGGCACCTCCGCAACTCCGCGTTTCCTCACCTGTCACACGAGCTGGTGACAAGACGAGCAACACCCTCCAACCCGCCAGCCAGCACCGCGACCCACCAGGGGAGAGAAAAAGGGGGTGGTGGGGACAAACAGATGTGCCACGACGAGTCGCTTCCCAAAAACGTGTTTGTGCACGGGGAGGTGTGAAAGGAATCCGCACCTCCCTCTCCTGGCGCAGGTAGCGGAGCAGCTGCCGACGGCTCCGGATCCAGCGCCTCATCCCCGCTGTTTCCGTGGGATGTCAAGCATGCAGAGCTAGGCAATGATGTCCTGCCATCTGCCAAGGTGAACATGGGCTGGGGGTGTCACATCCCACAACTTGACAGGCTCTCATCCCCCTCCCTTTTATTTTCTCCTTGTTTTTCCTGGTTTCTTCCCTTTGTTTTTCCCTTTTGAAGAGAGCAAAAGGAGGGGAAAATGATTCTGCATTAGTTCAGAGACTTTATCCCCCACTGTTGCTCTTTATCTGGAGGAAAGGAGGCTCAGGGGGGACCTTATTGCTCTCCACAACTCCCTGACAGGAGGGTGGAGCCAGGTGGGGGTCAACCAGCAACAGGACAAGAGGACACAACCTCAAGCTGTGCCAGGGGAGATTTAGGCTGGACATCAGGAAGAATTTTTTCATGGAAAGGGTGGTCAGGAATTGGAAGAAGTTGCCCAGGGATGTGTTGGAGTCCCCATCCATGGAGGTATCCAAGAAAAGACTGGACATGGCACTCAGTGGACTCAATAATCTTGGAGGTCCTTTCTAACCATAACGATTTTGGGATTCTCTGGATATCAGAGTAGAAAGTTTATTTAAAACTAGATTTTCTTCCATTCCCAATCAGGATGGAAATAGGACAGGGTAGTGATTTCTACCCTGACAATGCCACCAAATTTCTTTGGGATTAAAATGACCCTGTCAGCCAGGAAATGCCACCAGTCCCAGAGGCCATTTCCCCTTGGAAAGAGATGTCCACTCTTGCCTGTCAAGAGGACTGTCAAAACCACGTCCTTTTTGGGGAATTTTGGCAGGAATGGGGCAGTTTGGCATGGTAGATTTAAGGGCATGGGACCAGTTCTAGTGTGGAGTTTCCTTCAGGGATGCAACCCTTAAATCCCAGCTTTTGAGGCCTGACCCTTCTGATCTGTGTGGAGGGGACTGGGACAAACTGGGATTCCTCGTTGGCTTTGGGTGTGGAGCTTGTGTGGATTCTTCTCCTTGTCTTTATATCACAAGTACAGACTGTCACATCCTTGTCTTCTCTCCTCCCTTTCCACCACCATTCCTTGTCCGTAACATTCTTGTAGATCCTTTCACGTGCTTGATCTTCTCCCCATTGTACCTCTTTTTCCAACCTTTCTTCCCAAATTTCCTCTCAGTCTGCTGAGAGCTTCCACAGGCAGCATTTCCATGGGGGTGTGGGCTCCCTCCTGAGGGCAGGATTATCACCCTGGGAACATGATCCTGGTCAATAACTATTGACTGATAAACCAACAATACATTCCAGTGCCAGCCTGTCGATTTCTGGGATTGATTTATCCGCCCCTCTTCCCTGATTTACGGGCAGGGATAGGAGGCTGCTGCTCTCCATCACTCATGGATTCAGCTGCTGAGGATCTTTGATTCCAGAAGGGAACAGTAAAGGTGTTTGTGGTTGAAGTGAATCCAGGGAAAGGGACGGGCTCAGAGGTGCAGATCTTACACCGAGGTATTCACTTGGGTCTCTGGTAGCCCCAGGTTGGTTTTCTTCTCCTTCTGGCTTGTGTGAGGGCTGGAATTTCCAAAGAAAGTTGCATTTCCAGACAGCTACTCACCCATCTCAATGGAGGCCTCGGGTTTCTACCACTTACTGGGCGTGAAATCCATGGAGGATAAGGAATGGCAGCTATTCCTGGTGATGGGAAATGCCCTGCTTCCCTTCCAGTGATGGTGAGGAATGAAATCCCAGCCCTCAGAGTCTGACAGAGTGGGAAACTCCAGATCCTTCCCTAAGCCAAGATGGACAATTCACCCCCAGAATGTCAGGACTATGTGGATAAACTCTCTGTCCCTTGGCATCCCATGGGAAAATTTCCAATGTCTTCAGTTCTGTCCCTGAAGATGATTCACATTCCTCTCCTGCAGGCTCACAAGTGCTGGGAGCTTTGGTTGTAAATTCCTCTTACAAGAGCCTGCAAAATGAGGGATCAGAGGATAGACAATGCCTCATCCCTGGAGACATTCAAGGTCAGGAGCTCAGCCAGGAGAGGAATTCCTGAGTTTTGGGACAGAAATACCCAATTCAGCTTCCCATACACACAGCAAATGGGCCAGGTTAGCTGGCAAGGGAATGCAATCCCATCTTAGGAACTGCCTCAGGATTTTCTGTGGGCTAGTGATGCTGTGATGTTAAATACCCACAATGCTGGGTAAGTGAATTGCGAGACTTTCGAAGTTGAGTGGGATTAACTTTGAACTAAATCCCTGGAAAACTACATGGCTGCTGACATTTCAGTTGATCCCTGTTTTCCACACAGGTTTCTGCTCCAGAATTCTGGGTTCAGATGATCATGGTTGTGGCTGAAGAGCTGGAGAGATTTCTACTGATCAATGTTTTTATCAAGAATGATTTGTCTTTTGAGCCTTTCCCACCTTTCTTCCCTTTCTTAGAGACTTCCCTTTAAATTGTTACAACCTCCAAGTATCCCTATTGTCCGTCCTCTCCAAGCAGGGATTGTCTGGAGTTTTTCTTTGCTTCTGGTCTCATGGAACAGCAGAAGAAACCTGAGGCAGGTCCAGATATTCCTGTTGCAGCAATTCCAGAGAAGGTCACAAATTTGATCACAGGGCTGGAGCATCTCTCCTATGGAGACAGGCTGGGAGAGTTGGAGATGTCCTGCCTGGAGAAGAGAAGGCTCCAGGGAGATCTCAGAGCCCTTTTCAGTGCCTAAAGGGGCTCCAGGAGAACTGGGGAGGGACTTGGGACAAGGGATGGAAGGACAGGACAAGGGGGAATCACTTCCACTGCCAGAGGACAGGGATGGATGGAATACTGGATGGGATACTGGGGAGAAATTCTTCCCTGGGAGTGTGGTAAGACCCCGGCACAGGTTTCCCAGAGAACCTGTGCTGCCCCTGGATTCCTGGAAATGTCCAAGGCCAGGTTGGATGGGGGTTGGAGCAGCCTGGGATAGTGTAAGGTGTCCCTGCCCATGATGAGGCAAGATCAGGAATGAGATGATCCTTAAGGTCCCTTCCCACCCAAACCATTCCAGGATTCCGTATGGAGTAACAAGAACATCAGGGGAGGTTGTAAAGGTTTGGGTGAATATTAGAGAACCATGAGACTGCACAATCCAACAGCACAGGCACACGAGATGCAGCTTCCCAGGTTTCCTGGACAGCTTCAATCCCTGCCTTTGCTGGGTTCCAGAATAAACCTGCTTCTTCCCAGATTGCAGAGCTTGGATTGCAACCACTGGAGAAGAAAATATTCCTGTTTTTTCCCATCCATTACTTGCCCTGTGTCTGAAAACAGAATTATTCATTTCTCCCAGAGCTTCCCCGTGCTACTCTTCATTCCAACATCTCTACAAACACAGACAGTTTCCTCTTCCTAACTTCCCACCAGATAAATTGAGTTTTTCCAGGCAAATCTCAGTCAGGAGTTCTTCTCTCACTGTCTTATCCTTAGAAAAAAGCAGTTAAAGGCTTTCTCACAATGCAGGGCATTGCATTTTCCTGCCTGGCAGTGCACAGGACCAGTTTGGGAAAGGGAGGGAAAAAGGAACTGGAGACGGAGGGGAAGCTGGTACTGATGTTGGGGAAGGAGAAAAGTGGATTTTCAGGAAAGAGGTGAGCTCCTGGAATTGCAGCTGGTGCCATACACCCTTCCAAGCTTGATACCAAGCTTATCCCTTCCACAGGGATCTGATGTCACCAAAGCAAACATTTTGCAGGACTTTTTTCCCCCTCCCCTTTGTCCACTTTGAAAATTCTTCACTGAACAGGGACAGATTCACAGCACCATCCCACCACTAATCACAGGATTCCCTCCCTCCCTCAGCTCCTATCTTGCTCCCATTCCTCCTTCAATCATTCCCCAAATCAGCTCTTCAGGAACCCAGGCTGATCATGGTTGGTCACTGCCCTGTCTCCTTTTAATTGGAGCCTTAATCTCCGTGCCGTTGTGATGATGGGATTGGTTTCTCCAGGCACTTTGGGAATGTTTAACTGCCCGTGCCCTCCACAGCTCATTAGACACAAAATCTGCAAACTGCTCAAATTAGTCAGGAAAAAGTTTAGCACAATGAATTAATGCAGATATGGGGATAGGGGGACAACATTCCCAGTTGTTTTTTCCCTACCATGGTGGTCCCAGAGGGAATAAAAATCTGGAGGTTCCCTTTGCAAATCCTCAGAAAAGGAGAAAATAAAGAAAATGGGCATTGGAAGCAGGATTGAGTGGTTTGGGACTCCTGGGACCTGCTCTTTGTTCTTAGGGGATTTAGGAATTATCTCTGGGACTAAATGTCCAGGAAACTGTCAGGGGTATGGATGAGAGGGTGGCATGTGGGAGCAGCATCCCAGATTTCCACCATAAATCCACCAGTGAAGCTTTCTCCACATAACCTCTCAAGGGGTCTCATCCTGACCCTTTCACTGGTGGTCCCAAAAAAGAATCATGGAATCATTTAGGCTGGAAAAGATCATTGAGTCCAGCCATTAACCCAGCACTACCAAGGCCACACTAAACCAGGTGCCCAAGTGTCACATCCAATGGCAGATCAATGATCCAACTTGGTGCCATCTCCAACCTTCAGGGTTCCCTCAATCCCCTTATCCAGATCATCAATAAAGATTTTAAACAAGATTGTTCGCGGTACTGAACCCTCTGGAACACCACACTGGTCCCAAATGGATTTAACTCCACTCTCTGCCACTCTTTGGGCACAGACAGTTTTTTCCAGGAAACAGTGCATCCATCCAAGCCATGAACATCCAGTTTTTGCAGGTGAATGATGTGGGAAACAGCATCAAAGACTTTGTTAAAAGTCTAGGCATTCACATCATAGTCATTTCCTCATCCACTAAAAAGTTTGGGAAATAATGAGATCCAGGCAGTGGAAGAATTTCCAGGTGCATTAATGGGAATGATCCTTCGAGCAGCAACATCTCCAGGGTGGTTTTGTTGTTCTTTATCAAATCCAAGGGTGGAGATGAAGTTGGGTTTTCTTCTGCTTTTCCAGCATGAAGCTCTGAGGGTGCTCCAAGAATCCTGGCATCATTAAGGGTGGAAAATACCTCCAAGATCATCAAGTCTAATTTTGGCCATCACCACCAGACCAGTAAATACCAGGCTTTCCTTGGACACTTCCAGGGATGGAGGCTCTGGTTCAATTTATGTTGGGCAGATTGGGAGGCAGAACTTCCTAAAAAACCTTCAAATCCACATTAAAGAGGGGGATTGTCCCCCTAATGTCGGGAATCTCAGCACAGTCCTACTTAAAACCCTCACAAAGGATCAGCTTCCCATGGGAGCATTTTAGGAAGCCAAGCCCTGATCCTGGCAGCAAATCTGACAGCCCTCGGTTTTAATGAGGGAATAATCCAGATGAAAGAATCCCTCCTCACATGCAAAACATTGGAAAAAAGGGGAAAAAAACCTGCTGCAAATGTCTCCAATGAATGTCCTATTTTCCCAGGCTCAAAGCTTATTGATTTAAGTCTTCCCCTGGAAGGCTCATCCCATGCCATGTTTTGATGTCCTGGAACAACAGCTTCCATTATCCAGTATTACTCTGCAGCTTCTCTGAGGAAAAGAATCCCATTTCTCATGTGAATTTGAGAAATAGAGGAAAAAATTTGAAAAAAAAAAAGAATTTTGCTACTGTATTGAAAATACCTTTATTTTTTAAGTGGTTCTGGAGTATTTTTTTGGGGATAAGAGTAGAGTGAGAAATTTAATATTAAAAAGTGAAAAAATATTAGGGAATTGCAAGTAGGGCTGGTCAAGAATAGTTTTAAGGGGTTTTTTTGTTTGTTTTGGCTTTTTGTGGTTGGGGGTTTGTTTGTTTTCTTTTTAATTTTTTTTTTTTTTTTTTTTTTTTGCCAGAAAATTTCAGTTATTAAAGGCAAACCTCCCACTTGATCTCTCCCTATAAATCCTGCTCCTGTAAATCCTTGACCAGATCAAGGTAAGCAATACCTGTAGGATCAGCATCAGGAGTAAATTCCTATAGGGGAATGACAGGGAGCAATTAAATTGGTTCAATATTTGGCAAATATCCTTTATTCACTTCCAAAGAAATGTATCCAGAGCCACGAGCTGTTCAGACCATGGATTATCCTGCTCCTTCTCCCTTTCCCTCCTACCTGGGATGTATCGGAGCTTGTCTTACACTTGTTCCAGGTGATTTATATTCCCACTGCAGAGCATGGAAATGACAAGGCAGGAAAATGCCACAACAGCCTCTTAAACAACTCAATAGAGGGGCCAACATTTCTGCTTTATTGTTGTCTATAAAATTTTATGGATTGGAACTCACTGGGTTTGTTCCATGGAATTAAAGGAAGTGGTTTCTTTATTTTCCTGTTATTTTTCAAATCTGCACTAATGGAAAAGCTCCTAAAGGCATGAACTTTATTCCCCTCCTCTGCAGGGAGCTGGGCACCAGGACAGGAAAAGCCAGAAGGGAAAGGAATGAAGGAATCCTCTTCCCTTGGAATTCTGCAAGTGGGCTACAGCGAAGTCCCAAAGATGCGGGACCAAATTAAATTTCGTGGCTCAAGAAGAGGCCACAGCTTCTGGAGTTTTCCAGGGAAAGATTGGGATTGATATCCATGACCAACTGCTCCCCACAGCAGAAACTGGGATGGGTTCTGGCCCCACTGACCCATTCCAGAGCCAGGTTCCATTGTCACCATCCTCAAGGGACAAAATCCCAATCAATCGATCAATCAATCAATCAATCAATCCCAAATTGAACAAGGATCCAACTTGACACAAGGAAAAGTGATTGGAAGGTGGTCATGAGTTGAAACAGGTTGCTTAGAGGATCTTTTCCATCCTCACTTATCCTAGGATTTTGGAGAGGAAAGCTGGGCTGAGCTCTAGGAGAGGATCCAGAAATGCTTTTCCTGGATTACAGCAGCTGCCTCTCCCTCTTGGAACTGGAAGAACCAGTGAAAACACACCTGGGTGGTGCATAATCCCAGGCAGGGATCAGAATTCCCATCAGAACCCAAAGCACAGTTCCCATCAGGTTCATATCCATGGTGACACATCCATTCACCTCCATTCCTTCTCCATTCCACTTCTCCAGAGGGCTGAACACAGGGAATAAATCTTCCAACTGTGGACTCTGCTACACCACACTTTGATCTTAAATCACCTGAAGGAGCAACTCCCTGATCCCAGGAAATCCTCACAGAGCTGGGGAAGATGTTCACCTCTGGTGCCATGAAAGGTCACCCCAAAGGCAGCAGGAAAAGGCTAAAATCCTGAATATCCTATGCAAAAACAACCTTCAGCTTCTAAATTCCAAGACACAGGCATTTCCCATCACCCACCTTCCATCAGACAGAGCTGCCGGAAAACAGAGCTGGAGCAAAGCAGAGAAATTAAACCCAAATTGACTTTGTGGCAACACAAGCCATAAATTGTGGTTATTGTGGCCAAGGCTTGGCGTTATCCCACTGCCAATCCATCTTTTCCTTTGATTAAACATCCCGCACTAATTCCATTTCCAAAGACTGAGTTTATTTCCACAGAATCAAATCCCCTCCCTCACTAATCCATTCCCATCTCCTGGCTGGAAAAACACAGCCCCGAGATCTGACACTGAGATGTTCCTGGCAGGAATGTGGCAGTGCAGGGAAAATCCTGTGGACTGGGGAGAATGGAATAAATGCCGTCATTCCCTAAATCCTGACTCACTCGGGGTTGGGATTTTCCTGCTGGATTAGCTGAGTGCTGCCCCCTCACATTCCCACCACCTCCAGAGAGCTGCTCGCCCTGATTCAAGGGCATCCATACAGATTGGAATTTCATCCCAGATCTGCGCACCTGTCCATCCTCACATCCTCCATGACCTCAGAATTCCTGGTGTCTCTTGGCCAGCCTGGCCCAGCAGCAAAGGATCTCTCTCCAGGCTTGTTCTCCAGGGAAAGCAGATCCCTGTGGCGTTCCTAAACCACTGCTCGTGGTTGTTCCTTTTTCATATCCCAGTTTTAACCTGTGCCCCTCCTTCTGGGTAATTTTGGGGAATCTGGAGGCAATTAACACAAAGCCATTTTCAGGGCTGGTTGTGGACACAGGGATATTTCTTTTTTCTTGGAAAATTAAATAATGGAGGATGTGTAATGGTACCAGAGCTCAAAACTTTCCCTGTCCTCCCTCCATCCCTTTCTCCTCTCTTTTGAGTGGCCAGAAGGGAATGAATTTTTCCTGGGAAGGGGTGAACACGGCTGCCACGTTCACCCTCAAAGTCACACCATGCCACCACCTTGGAGCAGGAGCTCTCCTATTCCTCAAAATTCCTCAAAAAAGCTCTCCCATTCCTGCCTCAAAACCACCCTTCCCAAACCAACCGAGACGCGCGGCTGCAAATTTTCCCGCTGCAATCCACGCCTGGCTTCTCCATTAATCCCCCCACTCTCCTCGATACCTGGGCTCGTCCGGGTGCCTGAGAGGATTTGGAAAAGGCAGGGGAAATATAATTAGAGGAGATGTTGCCCTCGGAGTCAGAGCCGGGGCCGGCTCATTGAAGGGCAGCGGTCAGCAGAAGGAGCGGAGAGGAGTCAATTTGGCACGGATATCGGAGCCGTTCCGGCTGATTAGGGATTTGATGAGGGAAGGGGTTTGATTTTGGTGGAGTGACAGAAGCCTTACGGTCAGTTGAGATCTTGTTTAAAGAGGGCAAGCGGATCTGGACTGGGGATGACAGATAGGGAGACAGGGATGAGCGGGACAAATTGGCCTGGTTTCCTCCTGTTTTCCTTCTTGTTGTCCCTGACCTCATCCACTCAGGGCTGGGCACCAGCCAGGAATGCTGCCAGGAGCTCACGGAAAGCAGAGAGGGAAAACAGCAGTGATAAAGAGCTGGAGGGGGCAGGAAAGACAGGCAGAGTTTGTGGGATCTTCCCTGGGATCGCATCTCAGCCTCAATCATTCCTGTGTTCTGGTTCCATCTCCTCCAACTTCATCCCAAAACTCTCTGTGCACCAAGGAGGAGAGCAGAAGTGGGAAAAGAGACCCAGCCTCACAGGAGGCTTGTCCAACATTCCCCTTCCTGGTTACTGCTCTGGGAATTGCCTGCTGGGAATGGGAATGGAAGGGCTGTTGCTTGCACATCCTGCTCCCATCTCCTCCTGGGCCAAAACACAACAGAATCAAAGAATCCTAAAATGGTTTGGGTTAGAACAGATCTCAAAGATCATCCAGTTCCAACCCCCTGCCATGGGCAGGGACACCTTCCACTATCCCAGGTTGATCCAAGCCCTATCCAACCTGGCCTGGAACACTTCCAGGGATCCAGGGGCAGCCACAGCTTTTCTGGGAATCTCTTCCAGTGCCTCACCACCCCCACAGCCAAAAATTACTTCCCAGTATCCCATCTAACCCTGCCTTTTCTCAGTTCAAAGCCATTATCCTGTCACTCCATTCTTTGTCCAAAGTCCCTCTCCAGCTCTCCTGGAGCACTGGAAGGGGCCCTGAGCTATCCCTGGAAGCTTCTCTTCTCCAGGCTGGACACCCCCAGCTCTTCCAGACTGTATCCAGCCAAATTTTCACCTGGGGGTGTCAGACCTCCCCCTTAGTTGTGATTCCACCCTCAAACTTCCCACCCTCAAACTTCCCACCCTCATTCCCCTATGGAGGATGACCTACAGCAAGGGAGGGGAGACTCAATGGGATACCAGGTCTTCATTCTGATGGAGAAATTCAGCTGGAATTTTGTGTGAGCCTTGAGATCACGTGTCATGAACAAGGTCACAATTTTGGTGCAGGTAATTAATCCAAACTGTTAATTGCAGTTGTTGTAAAGACAGAGGGATTATTCTTGACCTTGCTTGCACAGGTAAGCAGCAAATTCAGGCACCTGAGAAACTCCAATCAGGTAGAGCTGCTGGAAATTCACCCCCAACTCCTTTTCCCGTTGTCCTAAGGGGATTAGGTGACTTTTCCAGGTGTCACATCCTATCTCCTAAGTCCCCACTGATTCCATAATCATGGGACAAGCTCTCCTCCTTCAGCACAAAACTCAGCAGCTCCTGGGAAGTGAAATTAAAACATGAGAAATCAGGAAATGGGGTTGACTTTTCTGTGCCAGGGAGGGAATCCTGCTCTGGATACAATTTCAGTTTTACCAAGTGTTTAAAAATTTTGCCTGGGAAGAGGGTCTGGACCTGTAACATTCCACAGATCACTCCCATGAGGATGAGGATGCTCAGGGATGGAGGTCACACCACCAGCAGGAAAAGCAGAGCCTCCAACGACCCCAAAAAGCAAAATCCTCACAGTTCTGGTGCTCTAATCCTCACTCTCCTGCATCCAACAGTGCTGAAATGAGGCTGGAAAAGAGGTTCAGCCTGGAAGTCAGCAGGAGTTCAGCGCTCAGAAAGAAAGGAATTGCAATCTCCAGCCAGAATCCGAAGGAGAGAAACGTTCCATGTTAATAAACAAAATAAAAGGGGAAGTTAAACTCATCCTTCTCCCTCTTGTCCTGGTGATGAGTTTGGCTTTCAGTTCTCCTTGACAATCCCTAAAAATTAACCCCGGGAGTTGTACAATTGTCAGCCGTGAGAGGGGCAATCAAAGCTTTTCAAATCCATGTTTTGTCAACAAAAATACAGGAAGGTATTTCCATGAAAATTCCCCAAAAATATTTGCCCTTTTCCCCCTGCAAAGCTCAGAATCTCATTTTATATCAGCTCTGAAGTTCTTTTTTATCTGTCATCATATCTTAAAATGATAAGAATTAATCTCAGTAGGGAGTTATTTCTTCCCTTCTCTTGCAGTTCAAAATAGAAAACCTCTTTTTTTTTTTTTCCTCCCACTTAATCTGAAATAAGTTTAATTTCATCAGGGAAAATTCGTCACTGGAACAGAGAGATCAAATCTTGCAGAAGAATAAAGCAGGGAGCTCTCACCTGGTGCCTGCTGCCCACCAGCTTCCAAAGGCAGCTCCAATATAATTAAATAACGATAATCCCAAAGATACAAAGTCTGGAATGCTGCTTAAAGCTTTGCCACCTCCATTCCAGACACCTGACTGCGACTGCAGGTGATTTATTTATTATATATATGATTAATTAGCTCAGGAAGGATTCTTGCAACCTTTCCCTGCTTTTTCCAGAGGCTCCATCCAAAGCCCACTTAAGCCAATGTAATAAAATCCTTTGCCTTCAGATTAATCCATGGGCACATGCCAAGGGTTAATTTCTGTTTCACTTCCTGCTGGGTTTGCTCCTGTGCCATCCCTGGTGACTTTCCTGGAGTTATTCCAGATTATCCAAAATGAGCCAGCCCCAGGAACACTCGCCTGGATGAGGAGGAGAAATTGTCAGTCACCTTCCCTCAGACACAACCTCTTTTCTGGAGTAACCTTCCCCTGCTTCCCACTCTTCCCAGGGAGGGAAAACTCTGGAAATTGATTCTTGGGGGGAGGAAAAAGAGGAAGGAGGAGAGCTCTAAGGAACAGAATTCTCCCAAAAGTGTCACACTGGAGCAGAGCAGTTTGGCTGGCACAAAATGCCACCTCCTGATCCCGAGGGGGCTGGCATCCCTCCAGAGCTGTGATCTCATTCCCACCACCTTCCCAGAATTACCCTGATTCCCAAATCTACCTCCTGAGGGGGCCCATGCAGACATCTCCCTCTTCCCTGAAATTCAAAACTTCGGGATGGCTGCACCCAGATGCCCTAGGATGGCACATGTGGCTCATCCCTCCCCGACACATCCCCATCACATTTCCCCTCTTCCTGCAGCTGGAAAAGGAGGAAAACAAATATTGATCCCTCTTGGGTGGGGATTTGGGCATGGAGAAGAGGGACTTTATCTAATTTTTATTGGTAGAGAAATCCCTCCCACGCTGAACAGGGATGGGAGCTGTGCTCCAAGCCCAGGAAGGAAATTGCCTCTCTTGCTCCAACCCCTGGGAATTCTTTAATAAATATCTCCACCAGCTTTGAGGCCTTGTCCAATCTTGACAAATTGGAGTGGAACAAATCCTGTTTGGTTGTAATGCGGCGATTCCAGGGAAGATGGAGCTGAGGGAGGTGAGAGGTCCTGCGGAGACGTTTAAAATCTTTTGGCTGGGGGTGACAATGGTGAGGAAGCGCCTCTGGAAAAATGTCACAGAGAGGGACAGGATGGGACCCCAGTGGGATCAGGAGGAGGTTTAGGGACATTCCAACTACATTCCCAAAAAGATGCCCCCCACGAGGGCAGCTCACCTCACCAGGGAAATGTGAAGTGGTGGAAATTCCTTCCTCAATCCATCTCCTGAGGATTTAATTCCACCCTCGCTCCATCCTGGGATCCCTCAGCCACCCTGGGATTTATTTTTAAACCCAGCCACCCCAAGGAGATTCCTGGAGTGGGGAGAGGTGTTGCCTTCAGCTGTTTTTCCAGGAATAAACATCCATCAGGTGGGACAATTATCCCTCAAAACGGAGCAGGGATTTGGTACAGCTGGCAACTGAGGGATATCAGGAATCCACTGCTAGATCCAGTTTTATTTCTTATCCCAAAAATCATGAATTTGGGAAGAGGGGGAAGAAATTTTACTTCCCAAATACACAATAAAATTCCAATAAAACTGGAATTTGATTTTAGGCAATTAAAACAAAGTAAAGGATTTCAGAAATGGGATAATTCCACTTTAAAATACTCCCAGAATTCACTTCCAGCAGCCTCCCACACCCAGGTATAACCTATTTGTGGGGAGCTGAATTGCAGAGCAAAGAAAAGAAAATCCCAAAATGTACCACCTCAGGAATTTGACCAGGAATAAGCTGGTTTACTAAATCTAGGACTGAAAATACATCAAGAAAGGGATACTTTGGAATTAGGCTGGGTCACACTTTCAAATTCTCTCTCCTGCTTCCTCCCAAGTCAAGATATTTCTATTTATTCTTATAAAAACGACATGGAGAAATAGAAATGCATTTATAATTATATTTTTAGGAGTGTATATATAGAAATACGTGGAATTTTTATGTGAGGCACATTCCTAAAAATATCCCTCAAGCCATCCTTGCTTTGATGTTTCTGTCCATTAAAACTGGAAATCATAAAATCAAAAGGAATCTTCCTGACTCATCAAAAAGCCATAAAAATACAGGGGTGTGTCCTGACAAAAGCTGGGTTTTCCCTAATTTCTATCAAGTTGCTCTATCCACATGTAAATCTCCCACTGGAAAATGCTCTGCAAGCTGTGTTCAATTAATGCAAATTATATTTAGGTTTTGTTATTTATTTAATTTATTTATTTATGTTATTTTTTAAAATCTGTTTAAGACTGGTTTTCCACAAGGAAAAAGTGGAGCAGGACACATCCAGGTGGATTTTAAGGCAAATCCTTAAATCAGGATCATCTGTCCAAATTTTGGCATTATTAGACCCAAACAGATATTTTAAAAACTATAAATATTTATAAATAAATATAAATATCATTAATATGTCTAAGACAAGAATTTACATCCTCATTTTGCCTATCCCATTAGGAAGAAGGAAAATTATCAAGAAAACCTCTTGACTCCTAATTTACACAATTAATTTTCCCTTAAACTTTAGGACATGGAAAATACACAAATCTTACATGTCCTCACCAAAAGTTTTGGGGTTCGATATTTTGGGAGAGAATAAATGTAACATGGGAAGTGCACAGTAATCCTTGCCTGGAAAGATCATTCCAGCTCCATTCAGAGAGTGGATTAGGGATCATGGGATCACTTTGATCCCTTCAGTTGTCAGGGACATGGAGCCAAATTCCTGCTGTTCTCCTAAAAAGAGAAGATTTTTATTAGGAGGAATTTGATTATTAATTTTATCAAGGAATATTCTGTGAGTTAGGGATAATCATGGAATGGTTTGGATTGGGATGGACCTTCAAGATAATCCAGTCCCATGGGCAGGGACATCTTCCACTGTCCCAGGTTGCTCCAAGTCTCGTCCAACCTGGCTTTGGACACTTCCAGGGATCCAGAGACAGCCAGAGCTTCTCTGGGGAAATCTGTGCCAGGACCTCACCACCCTCAAAGGGAGGAATTCCTTCCCAATATCCCATCTCTCCCTGCCCTCTGGCAATTTAAAGCCATTCTCTGTGTCCTGTCCCTCCATCCTTTGTCCCAAGTTCATCTCCAGCTCTCCTGGAGCCCCTTTAGGCACTGGAAGGGGCTCTGAGCTCTCCCTGGATCCTTCTCTTCTCCAGCCTGCACATTCCCAGCTCTCCCAGCCTGGCTCCAGCCCTCGGAGCATCTCCATGGCCTCCTCTGGATTCCCTCTGGCAGCTCCACATCCTCCTCCAGTTCTTATTCCTTCAAAGTCTTGGCCTTGCACAGCCATCTCCACCAGGAACTCCTCAAAATAAGCCAGGCATGGGAAGTTTCCCTCCAGAGGTTTCATCCCTGCCTGCTCTCCCCTCAGAGCATCCAAACTCCAACACCAAAAACACTGAAATAAATACTGGAGTTATGGACTTTTAGGGATGCTACCCCCAAACTCAGGGCAGGATGGGTGAATCTTTCTTGGGCACAGAATTATTCCAGCCAAAATAGGGTCAAAATCTCATCACTTGGGGTAAAAATGGGATGTAAAACAATTTTTTGATGGGGTAAATTCCACATTTTTAAGAACAGAAAAAATGGAAGATGGAATAAGGGATGAAAGGCTTTTGACTCTATATTCCTTGAGCCCATAAATGTAGGGAATTCTGTAAAAATTCCCAGGGGAATGCCAAAGTCCACCTCTGTCATGTGGGAGGCTGTAATCCTGAGGAATTCTTGCATCCCCAACTCCAGGATTACTCCCAGATTTCCAGCTGCACTTCTAACACTCAGTTTAGGCGTCCACAGATCTCTAGTTTTAAACATTCCCAAAGAAAAGCAAAGTTAGAATAAAAACTTCTCACTCCCTACCCAGGTACTGAGCTTGGCCTGGTTCTCCTTGGGCGTCTCCAAAGGGAATTCTCACTTCAATCCCTCTGGGAATGCTCCAATCCTCATGCTGAGAAAGAAGAGAACTGCAAATCCATATTAAATATTCCTTCTTTTCCTAAGTGCACTCACTCTCTTCCCAATCCTACCACTCACGTAAATGAACTTGAGAGATCCTGAGGGATTTTTTGGGCTTTGGTTGGTTGAGGAAAAGGGATAAAACACTCAAATTCCCTAAGGCCAACTTCCCTAAAATAATCTGGAGACCCAGTGAGAGAGCCAGGACTTCATTCCAGATCCCAGATGAACATTCTCCTTCAGCTGCCTGATCCGCATTTTTTTCTTGATTCCTTATGAAAATCCCTGTCCTGGTTTTGGATATAAAGAGACAAATCTTTTTTTTTTATGGATCATGGGGATAGACTAGGAAGTTCAAGAATTCAGGCCAGGTTAATGTTTTCCAAAAAGAAAAAAAAAAAAATAGGATTTGAGCATCAGGAATTAGAGGACAGGAAGAGCCAAGGAACTTCCACTCAGGGAATTTCCTGTGTAAATATGAGCCATCAGGTATCCCAAATTTCCATTGGAAGTCCTGCTTTGTCCAAGTAGGGAATGCAGGAATGAGGAGACACCTGAGTCAGGGCTGTAGTGATGGATGAACTCCAGGAATGTGTGGAAAATGGGAGCAAAGGCTGGGAAACCTTGGCCACGCTGAAACAAAGCCCAGCACAACCCTGCTCACCCCCATCTCCCAATCCATAAATCTCCAGAGCCGCGGATTTGTCTGGAGAGGGAAGGGAGCTGCACTTTATTCCTAGTGCCAGTGCTTCTGATGAGCTGCAGTATTGCCCTTCATACTCCTCCAGTCTCAATAAACCTGGCTAATTAGCATCCTGACCACTCAATTAATTAAGCAGGACACTTAATTATGACAAACTCCATTATCCGCTGGAGCCCGGAGTCCGATGGACATCAGCGTCGGGATGTGTTCGGTAACAATTTGATTCGAGAGGGAGTTTATTGACCAGAAAAGATGGATGAGGAGATTAAAATCATCAGGAGAAGCAGCTCCAAGCTGTGGGCTCGGGTTATAAAGACATCCAGGATCCCAAATGAGTCGCTCCATCCTCATTAAGAGCCACAGTGGGAATGGGAGGGTTTTGGGAAGAGAGCTTTAAGAGGGTCCCAAACAAGGTGTGACACGGAGGGTTTGGGTTTTCTCTCAGTCAGGATCCTGCCCTTTCCAAAAGAAAATCCCAGAGTGGAAAAAGGGTTCACCACGTCCAAGTATTCCTTGGGAAAGCAACTCCTTTTTCCCAAAAAAAAAAAAAAATCTGTCCCAAATAGCAGTGTCCCAAATCACAAGTGATGGTTCCTCTCTGACAAGGTGACATTTAATGGATGAGGGAAAAGCTATGGAATCTACTTGGATTTTAGGAAAGCCTCTGATGCATTTCCTACAATATTCCCACTGGAGAAACATGCTGGAGCATGTCTCAAGAAAGGGAATGGAGCTGGGAAAGGGGCTGGAGCACCAGGAGAGGCTGAGGAGGGAACAAGGACAGGATGAGAGGAAATGGCCTCAAGCTGCACCAGGGGGGATTTAGGTTGGATATTAGGAAAAAATTATTCATGGAAAGGGTGGTCCAGCTTGGGGTAGAGATGAAGTCACCATTCCTGGAGGGATTTAACATCCATGTGGATGTGACATTTGGGGACATGATTTAGTGGTGACCTTGGCTGTGCTGAGTAATGTTTGGACTCAGTGATCTCAGAGGGCTTTTCCATCCTAAATTATTTCATTATTCTATGGTAATTTTCCTCAGAATCAAGAAATTAATGGAATAAGGCTCCTTCCTTTGAATTCACAGGATGGATTCGCTGCCCCAGGATTAGTCCAGAGTCAGTTTCCTGATTTTCTACTCATCTGTAGAAAGAAATCAATGAAATGGCCAAAGTTGGGAGAGCTGGAACCTAAACTGAGTGATACTCCACAGTCAGCATATTCCCATGGATAACACCAATGGATAAAAAACCAAAACTAACCCAAACAGTACAACAAAAAAAAACCCAAAAGAACAAATAAACAACACCCCCCAAAATAACACCCAAATATAAACAAGACATCCAAGTATCTGATCACACTTCCAGCCTGTTCCAGCCACTCTTAATCCTTTCCCACCTATTCCCACTTCCTTCCCAGGAGATGTTTATCATCCAGATGTCTCAGCCTGGGATGTGCAAGGTGCAATGACTTATCCAAGGAGAGTTTCCCAAAAAACCTGCTGCAGTTTCCCCCAGTTCACCCTTTCTCCCAAATTATGGAAAATTTTAATATATCCTATTTGATTTGATGGGGTTTTTTTAACTTTTTAAGCTTCTTGGGAATATTTTTGCCATTGTTTATCATAAAAATTAGAAACATTTAGGATCCCTCATGAGGAACCTAGAAAATTAGAGAAGAAAATTAACTTAATTATTTTTAAAAGGCTTTTTCCAAGTGAAAACGTAGAGAGGGAGAATATCAACAAAAGCAAGTATAGATTCTATCCCAATTTCCAATGATTTGAAATGTGATTGGAACTCCAGAGGGGCTGGCCAAGGGTTCTTTGGATCCTGGGAAATACCACCTTAAAATACTGGATTTCTTTAAAGTTTCACATTAACTCTGTGTGTCTGGATTTATTGCCTTTGGCACTGGGATAATTGTACCATCCCTAAAATTTATTTTCCTGTAATTACTGATATCCAGTGCCAACTTCCACAGGGTTTTAGGACTGATGCCACAGTTCTGTGGGAGAAGGTGGTGATCCCTTTTGTTGTGAATGGCTTGGTCCCATTTGGAAAAACAAAGGGCATCCATAATTTTTTTTTTTCAAAATTACTCTGGACTAAAGGCAAGGCTGGCTTTAGTCCTGTCAGAAAGAACAAAGGAGCCTTGGAAAAGGTTGTATCCTTAGCTTTCCCTGAAGGAGAATCTTCCAGTTATACAGAGGAATGGAGAAGAGGAGGAATAACCATTAATCCTAAAGAAATCCTATTCCAACACAACACATGCTCATTCTTGAACAGAATTTCAGCCATACACGAAGTCCAGATCCACCTTTCCCCACCAACATCACCAAGGACAAAGATGAAAATAATTGGCATCCAACACCAGACTAAATTCCTATTAAATTCCTGGGCTAATGAACAGGTTTTCCTATTAATTCTTGGAAACATTGCTGGTTCCCACAGAGCAAGCACTGGGATTTAGGGGGGACTGGTCCTGTTCCATGCATGGGATGGGAAAGCCAGATGTGTTTCCAAAGCAAACATCAGCTGCTGCCTCTCCCAGGAGGAGTGGGAGCGCTGGGGATGGTCCATCCCTGGAAATGTTCAAGGCCAAGTGGGATGGGGCTCAAGCAACCTGATCTTGAACTCTTTCCGCTATCCCAGATTGTTACAAACCTCATCCAACCTTTCTGTGAACACTTTCAGGGATGAAGAGTTGAGTCTGGCCACCTCAAGTCATTCATGCTTGGTAGAGGTTTGTCCCAAGTGGAGAGGACACTTGTCAGGTCTAATCCATGCCCAGTTTTTCCAGGAACTCTCTGAACCATGAAGACCCCACTCCAACTCCCAGAACTCCTTGTTTCAGGATTTGTTCCCCCCAAAAAACAGAGGGAAAACTCAACCACTGTCTCCAAGAGCACCACATTTCATTTTCCCATTATTTATTTTCCATGGATAAGGAAAGCTGGACAAAACAGCTGCTTTATCTCTGTGAACTGGAGAGAGATGGATGGGCAGAGAGTTGGATCCACACACAGGAGAAAATCCAAGAGTTTCATTCCTCTTAACAGCTAATTTCCAGAAATGAAACCTTGGAGAAAACACTGAACTCAGAGGCAATTCCTTGGTGAGAATGAGGCAGAAATCAGGAGATGGGAGGAGGGTTGCTCTTCTCCCAGATTTCTCCACAAAGACATCCATTGGTCTTTCGTAACTACAAAATTTATCACTCCAAATTTCCCAGAGAGTAGAGCTTGGGGAGAAGTTTTCTCTTGAAAAATCTCTTAGAGCCAAAAACAAAAGGAGTTTTAACAATATTGAAGCATTTCTCAGCCACATTTCAATTCCATTGAATTTTCGGTGCTTAAATTGCCTTCCCGACTCCAAGAAATTAAAAATAGAAGGAAATGTATTAAAAGAGACATTTTCATTTTGCAGCCGAGAACAACTCTTGAAATTCATCTTGAATTTAAAAAAAAAAGACCAAACTTGGAGCCAACTTGGAGTGCTCCCAACTGAAACAAAATATTGCAACCAATTGTTGGGAGCCAATTGCTCAATTGGCCTCCATCATTTTTTTTCCAAGGAGTCAATCTGCTGGAATGCATAGAGAAATGTTCATTTCCATCCCAACCCAGTTCCAAGAATACTGATGAACCTGATGTTTTTATTTCTGTTCTGCTTTAAGGAGATGCACTTATTCTCTCCCTGTCCAAATTTCCCTGTTCTCCTTGTAGCTCTACCTCCCACTGGATGATCCCATGGATTTGGACAGGATGGTTGCATCACAACCAAGAGCATCCAGGTTTATCCCTCCACAACTTCATCCCATCCTCAGGTGATCAAGGTGTCCCTGTCCACAGAGGGTTGGAACTGGAAGAGCCTTAGGGTCCCTTCCAACCCAAATCATTCCGTAATTCTAGGATTATTATTATTACTTCCCCTTCCTTTTCTGTCCTATTAAACACTTTTATCTCAATTACCCAAACTGACTTTTTATTCCTAATTCTCTCCCTATCCCACTGAATTGAGGGGGATTGAGAAAGTGCATTGATGGGTTAAATCAGGACACTTCCAAAGAGATTTAGACCAACAGCTTCAAATCCAGGATGGAATGTTTCCCAATTCCCTTCTCCCAGTCAAGGATGCTTCCTACTCACAGATAATCAGATTATTCCATGCCTTATTTTTCCCTGGAGCACAGCTCCTTGTTCTGGCCACAGCCAGAGCTTTCCCATGGAATCCAGGGCTGGACCACATCAGGGAAATGTGTTTTTCCACCAAGATGCCTTCCAGAGGCTCGTTCCTCTTGCCTGCAGAGAAGAATCCAGAGGAAAGGACCTTCAGGATGAGATACTGGTGCAGGGAGTCTGTGTATGGACCTATCCCAAGGATATTTGTTTTTTAAAGGAAGACACAGATCTGGAGCACAAATCTGATGAGGAGCAGCTGTGGGACGTGGGGGAAAAAGCATGGAGAAAAGGAAGCTTAGGAAGGATATTCTCGCTTTCTGCAATTCCCTGAAAAAAGGGTGGAGCCAGGTAGGGCTGGGATCTACTCCCAGGGAACAAAGGACAGGACAAGAGGAAATGGCCTCAAGTTGTGCCACTGCAGGTTTGGGTTGGATATTTGGGGAAAATTCCTCACTGAAAGGCTCTCCAGCCCTGGCATAGGCTGGACACCATCTCTGGAGGGATGTGACACTTGGGGACACTGTTTAGTGGTGGCCTTGGCTCTTAGACTCAATGATCTTGGAGGGCTTTTCCAACCTAAATAGTTCTGTTATTCCATGACACATCCAAGAGAGGAATGTGATGGTGAGTGATGGGGAAAAGCACTTAACAGGCAACACAGAAAGCATTCTGGAGCTTGAAAACTGGGAACATGGAGACAATGGGACAGAGAATGCAAATTTTGGAACTGGTAGGAAAGGGAAAGGCACAAACTGATGCACTGAAGCAAATCCTACAGAGGCAGAAGAAGCAATAATTTGCTCTGCTGACCATTTGGGAGGGGAGAGGGGCCCGTTGGATTGGCCTCTCCCTCCCAGTCTCCCTCCTCTCCCTCCCTTTCTCCCAGACAATGGAGTGAATTAAGTTTGCCGAGTTCCGTAGGAGGCATCGGGCGTCAGCTCCAATTACTCACCCTCTGCATCATAATTACTGCAAATGGTCCATTAAAGGAAAATTATCATCAATATGATTTTATCAGACAGCGGGGAAATGAATAAAGGAAAGTGCTTATTCTCCCATTGTCCTGTTAATAGAGACGTCTTTGAAATGGAGGATGTGAAGGATTCCACCTCTCCCAGGAATGTGGGATGCAGGGATAATCACACACAAACAGGCTTCTTCTTTTGGGATGGAAGCAGAAATTCGGATCCGTGATTATCCAAGCAGTGGATGAGGAGCTGGGATTCTTGTGCAAGGTGTCGTCTCTGCTCAAGACACCCTCACAGCACCATCCCTTCTTGCAAGAGATCCACTGTCACCTTCAGCTTTAAACTCAGCACCAAAATAATTTTAAGAGCATTGAAATCCGTTTGATGTGTTGGTGCTCGGTCAAAGGTTGGATTTGATGATCTTGGAGAGCTTTTCCAGGCTCAGTGATTCCACGATTCTGTGAATCCAACCCAAAATGCAAAGCCAGATCACCCTCCTCATCCTCATTTTGCTGTGAGGAGGCTTTTCAATGGCTGCACCTGGGATCAGCCACACCTGGAGATGGGATCAGAGTTCCTCATCATAGAAACATTTTGGTGCTCATCGTGCTGAAATTAAGCCACAACTGCAGAAAAACATCAACTAATTCCAGTTGTGGGTCAGAAAATGTGATGGGTTTTTTCACTCATGGATTCTGGGACGCTCAACCTCCACCTTCACAGGTGGCAATTGAGATTTTGGAGGTTGAGATGCTCAACTTTTATTTCAAAGGTCAGATTTGCTAGTTTGGAGGTTAAGAAGTTCAAGTGTCCCCCACAAAAGGAGGGAAAATGAGTCACCAAGAGGTGTCCTGGATGATCAGATCACCTGAATGAATTCTCTCTGCCCATTTATCTCATTGGGAAATGCCAGGATTTAAGCAGGGATGGGGATGGAACTCCCATTGTTGTGGTTGACCTCCTAAAAAGTGATCAAAAGACACAGAGCCATGAAGGGAAAGGCAGTGGGGCTCTTCCAGAGTTGAAAACATGGAACACAAAAAGCTTTGGATTTTGAAGTTATTGAAGCAGAAAGCAATAAAGGTCAAGTCTCTCATTTGGCAGGAATAATGATGAAGCTCCATGAGATTCCTTGTGCACTCTCTTGAACCTTCCTCTGGAAGAACAATTTCCAGCTGAACTAGTTCTGGATCCACACAAACAGAGGAAGAACACACCAAACTTCATCCAGCTCCCAAATCTTTGTGATTCCTGTGTGAACAGACAGGTCCAATCCTACAGCAGGTTTGTTTTCCCAGCCACATTATGGAGATGTGGATAAAAGGTGTTTTGATGGGATTAAACGGGGTGTGTGCAGTGGAGATGCCTCTTTCCCATGGCTGCACAACAACCTGATCCCGTTAGCAGAGCTGAGGGAATTTTTCCACTCTTCCTAAGGCAGAAAACTCCATCCAAGTGGGCAATTTATTCCCTCGGCTTCGTGGATGGCGCAGATTTAAATTCCTGGATGTGCAGGAGTGTGAAAGCACCATTCCAGTGGCTACACCTGTGTGACAACTCCCAAAACAGAAGGGATGAATTCCAGCCTTTGAGTGACTGGGACAAGGACACATCTGAGCTCCTCAGCTCCAGGGCAGTGACATCCAGCTGTTGTGACTCCTGGCTCACTGATAAGAAGGAGATAACCCATTTCAGGTGTAGCTCACCAGACTCAAAGATTGGTTGCAACCCTTTCCTCCAAGTTCTATCACCTCCAAATCGTTGAGGTGGGAAAAGACCTCCAAGATCCTTTTTAAACATCATTAAGATTATTTTTGAAGACCTCTCAGATCTTTACCTGGCTGTTTACAATCTCCTTCTCTCATCTCCCTCTACAAACTTCTCTTTGCAAGAGAGGAGATGGGACTTGTGGTCCCAAATTATCCCAAAACCACAACATCCTTGTGTGGAAAAGAGGTCAGAACCACACTGGGACTCACTTGAAAGATGAAGTTGCACTGGTGGGATCACCTCCAGCACCAGAAGACATTGTCCATGTCCCCGGAGCTGTGACCAATCCCAGACTGGGACATCCATGACCAAGCAGGAGGTGCCACCGCAGGGTAAAATGTCATCAGTGAATGGAGGTTGGGTGGGCACAGCCCCAGCTGTAGGGCCAAAGAACATCCTCCATTTAGCTGCCTGACGTATTCCCACAGAAAATCTGGAGAAAACCCCACCCATTCCATGCTGCTGGAACAGGGATGAGTTTTCCCTCCTCCAGCACATCGCTGACCACACGCCACGGCGACACAGAATCTTGTAAGGCTTGGTGAGATGGTCAAACCCCTCCCAAGGCAACCAACCCCACTCTTTGATTTTTCAAGAGTCCCCCATCCCAAGAAGTCTTGGGATAGGGCCTGGCACAGCAAAGGGAGCAGGATCCTGCCTGCGGGGCCAGGTTTGGTAAAGCTGCGCGGAGCTGCCTCGGTCTCAAGGGTAGGAAATAGTCAGGGAAGGGAGTAAAGCCGATCTGCTGCTCTTCATTTCACAGCTGTAGTGGGATTAGCGGAACGAGGGCGCTGGGGTAAAGCTGCCCCTTTTATCTCATTCAAACATGTTGCTAATTCAGCACAGCACCGCAGCCAGGAGCAGCTCCCAGCCTAATCCACTGTAGCGTTCTCACCCAGCGTGAAGAAACGAGAATTTTAATCCGCTCCCCACCCCCCTCCCCGCCCCATCAGATGCTCCAGCGGGCTCTGCCTGGCCTAACGAGGCATGGGGACCCACGCCACACCTGGAATTGCTTTTCCTGGATGCTTTGAGCAGCTCTCTGGGACCTGGGAGAAGATGGGAGATGCAGCTCCCACCTCCTGCTCCATCAGCAGTGGTGGTCCCAGAGGAACGAAATACCAAGAGCATCAAGGGGATGTGAATCTTGAGGGAGTTCAACTGATAGCTCTGGGTTGGTCAAAGGATCTTCTCCCAAATTAAGGCACCAGTGGAGAGGTGATTTTACTGTAGCAAACAGCAAAGCACCACTCAAGGTACCACACTGGCCCAGCCAGGCCTCCAAATCTGGGAATTTGGGAAGAGGACCAGCCAGAAGGTGACAGGAGATGGACTGGTTGGGTCTCAACACCCTGTGGGCTCCCTCAGGACAGCCCTAACTCTTCAGGGGCTCTGCTCCTCCAGGCAACTTCTGCTTCTCATGCAACAAATTGTGAAATGTCCCTTCCTCTGGAAACAGCCCCTGAACCAGCTTCCACCACAAGAAATGCCACTTGAGATGCCTCCTTGCTGAAAGCCAGACCTCCTGTACTCCCAAACCTTTCAGCTGTGCCCTCTTTCTAAGGAAATGCTCCTCCACATCCCCATCCCATGTTTTCACCTGTGGATCTCAAACTGAGGCAGCGTGGCCTGATGTGACAAATGACAAAAATGGGATGGAAGAGGAGGTTCTGTCTTGTGCAATTGTCAGAATCCACCAGTGTGGACCAACAACAAGTTCCTCAGGCCTCACTGGACCCATAATTTAGAAAGAATCACCTGGAATTGTGTAAAACCAGTTAGAGACAGGAGGGTGCTATGGCACCACTGGACCCTTCTTGCAGCCAACATCATCCCCAAACAAGGCAGTGACAGCAAAGCCTCCAAAAATTATGGGCCTCCAAGTCACCTCCAACCTACTCCACTTCTACTTTTCTGTATCTATGAAACCTAGATTGTTCTTGTTTCTCCAGCAAGAAGTTGGATGTGCCACCAGGCTCACACCAAGTGAACCCCTGGGTCTTTCCTTACCATGAAGGAATTCTCCAGATCTTCCCTGGATTGAGCCAAACATGGAGTTGTCAGACCTGGGTTTGGGGCAGCGTGAAGCCCAGCTAAACTCATGAAATAACTTCTTCCTAAGGGATGTATTTGCCCAGTTTATCTTCTAGAGGAAACAGCAGAAGTGATTTCTGGTGGAATAAAGAAAAAAAATAGATAAAATAGACAAGTGTGAAAAATCAGCATCAGCTGAAAGACTGGTTCAAGAAAAATCACCCAATTTGGTGTTCAGAAAAACTGGGTTTAGCCAGAGGATCTAAAGCAGAGCTGTCCCATGTGATGGGACACAGCAAGGATCCACAAGGTGCCATGAAAAAAACAGGAATTCTCATCCTGAGCTGGGCATTCCTGACCATGCAAGGGGAATTCACACTTTTCTCAGAGAATTCTCACAGAATCTTGGAAAACACCTCCAAGATCTTCCAGCCCAACCTGTGGCCGATCCCCTGCCACATCCAGTCATTCCTTGAACACCTCCAGGGATGGTGACTCCACCACCTCCCTGGGCATCCCAATCCAATACCTGACAACCCTTGCCATGAAGAAATTCTTCCTGATGTCCAACCTGAAGCTCCCCAGGCAAAATGTGAGCCTGTTTCCTGTTTTCCTGGCACTAATTGCTGGGAGAAGCCTTCCATCCCTTGGGATTGATCCAAAGATGCAGTGCTCCCATGGGATAATGTGGCAGGGACCCCCCAGTTGATTGATCATGGGACATTCCCCATCCTCTAAGGACTTTTGGGACCGAATCTGAAAATCCCGGACTTCCCCTCCCAGATTCCAATCCCCCTGCGTGGCCCAAGGCTCCTCCCTCTCCACAAATTCCCTGAACCTCTTCCAAGCGCTCGGCAATAAAAAGTGCATTATTAACACCCCTCTGTCTCCGCTGCCTCGCTCTCTCCGACGGGCAATGAAACCTCCCGGAATTATCCTCGGCGTGCCTGCGATTTAATTACATTTAAAGTCAATCAAGAGCCTCTGGAGCTGAGTGGCTGTTAAAAGGTTGGAGGGGAGGGGTGGGAGGGGAGGATGGGACAAATCCCCCCACCCAGAGCTCCAGAGGTACCTCCCGCAAAATCATCAGCATCCATCTCTTTTCCGTCCATCCTCCCATTCCCCCTCCCTCCTGACCACCTTCCCGAGCACCCTGGGGAGCAAAGTCCCGCCGGGAAGTGAGATCTGGAAAAAAAGGGGGGAATATAAGGCAGAGCAGCCGCTTTCCCTGTCCCCCACCCTCCCTGCTCCCTGCCACCTCCACCCGCCGTGTCATTGAGGGATGGCACGCGCCTCGGTTTTAATTAGACGGCGGTAATTGCCTCGGTGCAGAATAACACTGTTCCCGCTGGTGGGAAGCGAGAGGGGCTTCAGGCTTGGCTGCCCCCAGGAACCGGGGGAGGGAGGCTTTGGATGCTGCTCTGGGGGTGGAGGACCCGGACTGAGCGATGAGAGAAATTCATTGCTCCGAGAGGACAAGGGCTTAACCCTTGCACTCCCACACCTCAAATGAGCCTGGATGTGTCCGAAAACAGGAGGGGAAAGGATCCAGCTTTGGGATATGGGCAAGGCTCTGCTGTGGGTGCCCACTGTGTGTCCCTTGAGAGGGAGCTCAGAGCATCCCAGGGAGCAGAAACCTAAGCAATATTCCCACAAAGTGGCAGCAGATGGGAATGGGAGGATTGTCCCAGGTCACTCAGGCTGGGTATTGCAAAACACAGCAGGGTCCCCTGGGACAGGACAGAGCATTTCTGTGGAGCCCAGGGTGTTCCCGTGCCTTGCCAAAAGAACCTTTAACACAGGCAAAACTGAGTCTTTGGAGCCCCAGCCTCATCCCTGCTCCCTGGCCTCCCAGTCCTGGTGGGCAATCCCCATCCTGATCCCTGGAGACACACAGGTGGAGCCCTAGAGGGTGACATTTGGTGGCACAGTGGCATCACCCACTGCTGGAGAGACCACCCTGGCCTCTGCCAGCCCCTGTGTCCTCAAGCCACCAGGGTCTGGAGCAGGTAGAAAAAGTGTCAAAATCCTATGCTGACAATTCAGTGACTGAACATTCCATGCTGTGATCCTGCTTAGAATTCAAATGCGAGGAGCCACTGCACCCCAAAGTGTTCCTGGGTGCATTTCCTCCCGGGAGACTCCCTGGCAGCAGATTGGAGCTGACTCAGGAGCTACCCTTTGCCCTGAGCACACGGGGGCTCTCTGAAACAAGTGCTTGGAAAACTCCCACAAAGGCTGGATGTGGTCAAACATCTCCTCCACTGCTCTGGCAGCTGGGATAAATATTTATGAGGGATGTCAGGGTTGTGTTTCAGGCCACACGCCAAACACAAACCACTTGAGGTTAGCAAGAAACTGCCCCCTTTGGCAAATTATTGGATAAGTGTCCATTACAGGGGCTGACTCCTTCCTCCCAGGCAGCTGGGAGGGGATGCTCTCAGAGACAGGATATTGGATGAGCTCGTGGCATCCCCGCGTTCCTTGATGATTGCTCATAAAATCAGTCATCCCTTAAAAACAGCCCTCCCTTGTCAATATTTAACTGCAGGCTCTGAGGGGGAGAGGCTGTGCCCAGCTTCCTGCTGCTTCCAGTGCCTGCAGAGCAGGTTGTGGGTTTGGAAATTCCTGTCCCAGCCTGGTCAGGATCTCCCTCACCAACTCCAAAGCTGCCCATGGTCTGGCCATGGTCCCTTTTGGCTTGTGCCTGATGTTGGAGTGATCACAGAATCATGGAATGGGTCAGGTTGGAAGGGACCTCAGTGGAATCATCTAGTCTCACCTCCTTTCTCAAGTAGGGTCCTCTCAGAGCATCTGACACAGAATTGTGACCAGAGGGTTCTGGAATATCTCCAGTGGGGGAGACTCCCACTCTCTCTGGTCTCTGTTCAGGGCTTGGTCACTGCCCAGGGAAGAAGTTCTGCCTCATGTCCAGGTGGAACTTCCTGGGATCAGCTCCTGCCTGTTCCTCCTGTGCCATTGCTGGGCCCCCAGAGCAGAGCCTGGTCCCTCTCTGAGCCCTCCCTGCAGACAGGGACAGACAGGGATGGGGTCTCCTCTCAGCTGTGTCTCCTCTTAAGGCTGAACAGCCCCAGCTCCCTCAGCTTTTCCTTCTCAGAGCTGCTCCAGTCCCTTCCTCATCTTTGTTGTCCTCCTCTGGATTTGCTCCAGGAGCTCCATGTCCTGAGGAGCCCAGCACTGGACACAGCACCCAGACGTGCCTCACCAGGGCTGAGGAGATGCACAGATGTGGTTTGGGGACATCAGGTGAGGGGACAGCTGAGAGGGCAGGATACCCTGGGACAGCATCTCCCACTCCAGAGCCTGGTTTGTACCCTGGATACAGCCTGGGTCTCCACAGCACAACCAGAATCCATCAGGATTGGGTTCATTTGGATGTTCATTAGCTGAGCTCCAGCAAGGAGGAGGAGAAGGGAAGGTGGTGAAGTTTTTTTGTTCATCATGGAAGAACCAAAATCTCTCAGATAAGGATGAGATGGAATATGGAGTTAATTTGCACTAGGGATGAGGGAATCAATGAGGAAAGAGCAGGAGAAACCCACCCTGTGCTTAGGAGATGGATTCAGACCCAGCAAACCACCATCCAGGTGGAAAGGGAGGCTTAGGGAGACAGGTGGAGGAACAGATCCCACCTTGACCTGCCAATCCAGCAGGAGAGGGAGAAGTGGGGAAGGAGATTTCACTGGCAAATATCCCATACGAATGAATCCATGGCTGACAGCAGCCTTGGTCAGAGCAGGTACAAGGTTCAGGTGTCCTAAAAGGGCCTCGTGGGGGCAAAGAGGGAGAGGAGGCACATTCCCAGTTGTGATCCAAGCAGGTTAATGGAGCTAAACCTCTGCCACAAGGAATCTGTGTGGAAATTCATCCAAAATCGCTGCATGGTGGTGTTGGAAGGGAACAGAACAAGTGGAATTCCAGGCTGGAAGAACTGCTCTGTTCAGACTTCTGTCTGATAAAACCATGGCCCTGGAGATCTTTCCCATGGATTTAAATGTCTTTCCTTAGTAGAAAGCAGTGGGTCATAAAGTCAGATGTAAATATCCATCCATAAAATTCATTTGCAACAATAACAGAAGTGATGACCTGGCACTTTCTCGTCTCTGCCTGTCAAAACTTCCTGTGCAGCACCGAGAGGATGGATTGGAGATGGTTTGATGGATGTATGGATGGGTGAATGGAAAAACTCTCCAGGAATGGATGGAGACGGGATCGATGGGTTCCCAACCCCACCCCACTCTCAGTGCATTTCAGTTCTCAGACAGACCTAAAATATTTAGTCTCCCTAAAGCTTTCCTGCTTGGAAAGGGTGGAAAAACACTGGCACAACCCCAGGGCAGTGGATGCTCTCTTGCTGGAAAAATTCAGAGTCAGGTTGGATGGGGCTCTGAGCAGCCTGATCTGGCTGAAGGTCTCCTCACTCCTTGCAGGGTGGTTGAACCTTTAAAGTTCCTTTGTAATGCAAATTATTCCAGGATTTTAGGACTCTATCCCCATTCTGATGTGTGGAGCAACAGGATAGGAGCAGACAAAGCCCGGGAACAGATGTCTCTTGGAATGGAGGAGAATTTCCCTTTCCAAAGGATGGTCCTATAAAATTCCTCTTGTGCAAATCCTAATTCTGACCTAAGGAGATTCAATATACCTGGAAATTATCTCTGCTTCTCCAGCTCCTCCACTCCCACTGCAGGGACACAAAACCACCACCATGGAAAACCAGGAAGAGAGACAAAGACACCTAGGGATGGGTGACTGTCCCATCCATGATTATTTTCTCATTCCTTTGATTCCTACACTAAGGTGATGATGCTGCATCTCACCAAGCCTAGCATCAATTTTCATTTCCCAAATTAAGCTGGACCAGGTTATGGAGGGCTAAAGCTGGATTTGTCTTCAGGATAGTCTGGAAAGCACATCCATGAATGTGGGAAAGAGATTTGAGCTCTTCCTCTCCATGCAGAACAGGAATCTTTTGGAAATCTAAATCTCCCTCACTGATCACCTGAGTCCAACTCCACTGGAATAACTACAGAGGGGACAGACAGGGGAAAAGGAGAGGAAGGCAAAAGACACAGGTGACAAGGCTCTGGGAATGCTTGGACAAACCCCACACATCCATAACAACCCCCAGATCACCCATGTGCACCAAGGAAGTGTCATGTGAGAGGAAAGGGACACTTGTCACCTGATGGCACTTCCATCTCATCCCCACTTCCTGCTCCTCAAGCCACCAATTACCCAAATTAAGCCTGATTCCATCCCAGGAGAATTTTTAGCCAACTTTGATTATTCCCAGAATCTTTCTGTTGATGTTTTTCCAACACCAAAGGGTTTTGCATGTCTATCTCTGGAAATTCCAGCTTTTCCAGCAGCTCACAGCAACAGAGCAGACCCAAACAGGCAATAAAAACCATAAACCATTAAAAAAAACTTCCCAAAGAGAAATCTATGTGCATCCATGTTTTCCTTGCTTTATCCATCAGCTTGGGATGAAGCCACCGATTCCCAGGTGCTCTTGCACCTGGTGTTTGTAAAACAGGGATGTTCCTCGGGAAAGATGGGAAGAAGGAAGAGCAGTGCAGGGTAGGGATGTTCTCCCTGTTCCCAGAGAGGCTGGGAATGAACCCTTGCAGCACTTCCAAAGCTCTGCCAAGCCTCTGGCACGGAGATGCATCCGCCTCCAGCAGTAATACAGTAAGTGCTCTTCCATGTAGTGTTCCCCTGGTTTTCCAGGATCCGAGGGGACTCTGACACACAGCATTTCTCTCCAGCAGTTATTGATCCCCAGCTCTATAAAAATGATTACACTTGACCCAAGGCTGCTCTCGCCTCAGCTGGAGAGCAGGAAGAGCCAGGCACGAGCTGTGGAGGGAGGAAAGGAAATTCCACAGGGTGTTGGAGGGTTTATTCAAAGATAAAAGCCGGAGGTTTCTTCCCTCTGAGCAGGATGGAAATGGGAAAACATTCACCTGATGGAGCCACTCAGTTGTTATGGGACCACAGGGATTTGAGCTGAGGGTTTCAAGCAGTTTTGGCCAAAGGCAGCTCTTTCTAGGCAGTTCAGAAACTTCCAGCAATTTGGATAATAATGGAGTTGGACATGGTGGGATTGGTGAGGTTGTCTGTGCAAGGCCAGGAGTTGGACTCAATGATTCAGGAGATTCCGTGACTTTGTGCTACGAGTTCAGGATGTGAATGTGGGAGGATGGAGAGGTGGCCTTGGAGAAGCGTTGGGAGTATAACAATTTCTTCCCACCAGCATGAAAAACCTGAAAAGAATGAAGGAGAAGAAATGGGAATCACCATGGAAATCACAGAATCCTTTAGGCTGGAAAACACCTCTAGGATCATCGAGTCCAACCATGAATCCATAAGTAGCAAGCCCAGAATAGCAGCCAGACAGCCCAAACCAAGAGTCCTCCCTCCTTGAGAGGACTCCTTGGGATTGGGAATGCTTTCAATCATTGGGACAATGTGGAAGGACAGAGGAGCTGGGACAAAAGAGCAGGAAAGCACAAGCAACACTCCACTGTGGAATTCATGGAATTGTTGTGAGAGGGGCTGTCTCTCTCTCCTACTCCTCCAAGCTCAGCCTTGGGATGATGATCCCAGTCTCCATCAAACCCTTCTGCAGGACTTTGCTTTGGATGAGAACCATCTATTCACTCAACACCAGAGCCCAGATGAAAATGCCTCTGGAAAATATGGAAGTGGAGTTTCTCATAGCTGATTTAGTGTCCACAATTCCAATCCTTGGAACTGCAATCCTTTATTCTAAACTGGCACAAGGTCTGGATGTAAGGCCTCGAGCCAGGAGCTTCCACCAGAAGCCAACAATAACAAAGAACAAGCCATGGATCAAGGATACGGATTCACTACTGGATTTAATCTTGTGGATATAGATCCATGAAAATCCAACATGAGACCACGTGCTGTGCACAGGAACGTGGATCTCTCTGCTGGAAAAAGCGAGAAGCCTGGCTTGCAAAGCATGGAAGATGCTGGGGGAGCTGGGACTATGGATAAAATCTCCAGCACCACTGCTGGATGGGGCTGTTCCCAAAAGGGATTTTGGAGCTGTCCCAGGATGGAACCACTGGGATTTGGGATGTGAGGCAGTTTGGCAGCACCAAAATGGGCTGGACCATGCACCAGGTCAGGCACCAGGGTCAGGGAATTGTTTATAGGGGCTGGGAATAGAAAAGAACAGTGGGGATGGATAAGTCCCATCCAGGGAAAAATGAAGGGTCGGAGGATATGGAGGGAGCTGGAAGTCAGCTGGAAGTGGGTGAGGTAAAGATGAGTTGAGTCCTCACTTTTCTTCTCACCTGCCCCTCAGAGGACACAGTCAACCCTCAGAGGAGAGCAGAGAGGAGATCTTGGGTCCAACACCTGGTCCCACTGATCCATGCCAGGCTGCCAGTTTGACTGGGAAAAGGGAGTGGAAATGGACTCTGTGAGGCTCCCCTCTCCCTTAGCTTCTCCTGCCTGGATACTACCCTGGAGCAGGAAAAAAAACCCTTCAAACAGAAACTAATCCTTTTGCAAAGGGCCCTGAATTAGGACCTGAAGAAAGAGCCTGGCTCAGAAGTCTGTCCCTTGCCTGGAGCTCCCGAGAAAAAGAGGAAAACAGAGGGATATCACGGAAGCTGATGTTCTGCACTTCTTGGTGCGCTGAGTTGGGGAGGGCTTTGCTTCCAGCACAGGCGGGTTATCAAGGGATTTGCTGCTGTTGCAAAACTTCTGCATGGATTGGGAGGGGGAGGGAAAGGTTTTCCAGCAGTCAGCAGAGCACGATTTAGCATCTGCAGAGGCGAAAATGACCCTTGCGATTCCACTTCCTTCAGGAGACCTGAATTTTTGACTTCCCTGCTGGAGGGAGATGCTGCTGGGGAGGGGAGGGAGATTTGGGAACGCAAAGGACTGGTGAGGGGACAGGGAAAAGCCATTATTCCAGAGGGAGGCTGTTAATTATTCCTATAATTACCAGTCTCCACAGAATTCCAGTCTGAGGATGGGATGATGGGGACTCCTTTGCAGAAGGAGCCAGGAGTGATTCATTTGGTGCTTGGTTTAACCCTGATGAAAACTTGAATGGGAGGGTCTGGATGATCATAAAACAAGGAAATGGGAAGATTTTGGGGTGACCCAATTGCAGCTTTCCAGCACCTGAAGGGATCTACAAAAAGACAGAAAGGGATGATTTACAAGGGCCTGGAGTGACAGGGAAAAAACTGACAGGAAATGAGTTTAGATTGGATATCAGGAGAAGAACCCTCCATGTGAGGGTGGTGAGACACGGGAACAGATTCCCCAGAGAAACTGTGGCTGTTCCATCCCTGGAAGTGTTCCCGGCCAGGTTGGACAGGGCTTGGAGCAGCCTGGGACAGTGGAAGGTGTCCCTACAAATGGAACAAGATGGTCCCCTCCAACCCAAATCATTCCATGATTTCTTTAACAGTTTAATTGAGGGTTTGGGGTTTGAAATTACATTACCTTTAAAGGTCTCTTCCAACCCAAAAGATTCCATCATTATGATTCTACAGAAACCTTGGAGTTATCTCATGGAAAGGGGAACAATTTAGGAATACAGACAGGGATAAAAACAGGAAATGGGATGAGGATAAAAACCCTTGGAGTGACTAGAAAGGCCTTGGCAGAGAAACATCAGCTGAGCACAGGCCAGTCAGGGATGGTGGGAGAAGAAAATAGAGAAAAGACGAACTTTCAGGTCTAATTTTCAGAGAATTGTAAAGAACAGGATAGGATCCCTGACAGGATTTGTGAGGAAATTTGTGGGATTTTGCAGGGAAACCCAGGTTCCAAATCTAACATGTACCTGACCTCAGGGGGAAAAGCTGCTCCAAACCATCTTCCAGTCCCCTGGACATTCATCCAAGCCACACAAAAACCCTTTTGGTCTTTTCCCAGTGCTGGAGAGGGGAGGTGTCCATCCTTCCTGACCTGCTTGGCAGCTCCATCTCGGCCAGGGCCCCCTGGGGTGCAGGGAGCTGGTTCTCAAATGTCCCCTGCCTGTCCCCCAGCTGTCCCTGCCCTCCTGAGGGCACCTCACACTTGGCTCCCTCGCCCCAAGGGCAGCGCCAGGTCCCCGGGGGTGCTGTTAGAAGACACCTTGGCTGGCACCCAGGGCTGACACCTGATGCATCCCCACCTCCTGCTGGGACCTCAGCCCCCACCCACGGGCTTCCCCCAGGGTGGTCCTGCAGCGGGAGATCCACCAGAGCGTGGAGTTATCCCAAAGGAAGCACCCCAACCACGAGGCACTCTCATTATTCCCACCATTCCTGCACCTCCATCATGAAGTTTTACCTGGAGAAAGGTGAAGGTTTCAAGGTGCAGTTTCACAGCAGGAGATGTGATGGCCTTAAAGGAGTTTTGCAGCTTAAATGATTCCGCGATCCGTGCTGGGGCGCGGAGCTATTTGGCTCGGGAAGGGTTTACGTCATGGAGAGAAGATGCCATGTCTCACCCAGGGGCCTCCCTGCTGGAAGGAGCATCTCCAAATTCCTGGAGGTACAAATTAACCGGCACAGACTGTGCTGGGAAACATAACAAGCCATGAGCTGAGCAGGGATCCGCTTACACCGCCGGGACCTGGCACAGGGAAGCGCGAGGCTCCGGCAGCGGGTCCCTGCTCAGGCAGGGGCACAAAATCTATCACGGTCCGAATGAGCACAACCAGAGGGCCCAGCACCTAGCTAAGGTTTCATCCTGGAGGGACAGGTGGGGCTGGGATCAGTGGAATTCCACCTGACTGGACCATTCAGGAGTGGAGGCAGGGCTGAGGGATCAGGACAATCTGGAGGGGATGGTCGAGTGGCACTGAGAGTCACTGCAACACTGAAAGAGAGCAAATCAGACCTCACCACATCCCTCTGGCTCCCTGCTTTCCATATTGTCATTAGGGTATGGTTTGGTTTTGGAAGGGACCTTCAAGATCACCAAATTCCACCCCCCTGCTTTGGGCAGGGATATCTTCCACTAGACCAGGTTGCTCCAAACCCCATCCAACCTGGCCTTGGACACTTCCATGGATGTGGCAGCAGGGCTTTAAATGCTGCCTGTCCCTTTCCCAGGCTGTTGGATCTTCCATTTCACCATTCCTACACATGCATGGCTACACACCATCCTGCTTCCCACATCAAGGATGCATGGACAGCCCCTGGATATCCCTCCTGCCAGAGCTTTGCACTCAGTGCTGTTGTGCCAGTCCTGGAGCTCTGCCAGGAGCCCCTGTCTCACTTTCAGGGCCTGGGACAGACCAAACTGTCCTTGGCAAACTGGTACCAGCACCAATTCTCCTGGCCTTTCCTTCTTTCACAGCCGCTTCTCCTCTGGGAACATGCAGGGATCCTGAGCCAGCCCCTGGCTGCTGATGGAAGTGCCTGGTTCTGACACTTTGCAGTGTAAATTCCCTTCATTTGGGCTTTTGGAGTGTCCAGGAAATCCACTCAATAGGGATCCCAAGGCACACACTGGCTTTGCATCCTCTTCTCCTGCCATCCCTCTGTGCCTGACAGCCCCGCTGGCATCACTGGAGCCAAAAGTTTGGGAGCTGGAGGGGATCTCTGGCTGTTTTGAGTGTTGTGCCAGTGGGAATGTTGCCTTCCCAGGATGGGAACTGCTTATCCAAGGGTGATAACCACTCCCTGAGGGTTATGGGGGGCTGCTGATTGAGAGGGGAAGGATGTGCAGGGACAGGGAATGGTCTGGAGACAGGCTGGGAGGACTGGAGAAGACTCCAGGAAGGACACAGAGCCTCTTCCAGTGCCTAAAGAGGCTCCAGAAAAGCTGGAGAAGGACTATCTATCCAGGGATAGATGGAATATTGGGAAGGAATTCTTTCTTGTGAGGGTGGTGAGGCTCTGGAATAGAATTCCCAGAGAAGTTGTGGCTGCTGCATCCCTGAAAGTGTCCAAGGTTATGTTGGATGGGGCTTGGAACAACCTGGTCCCTGCTGCAAGATCAGGGGTATCTTCAACCAGATCAGGCTGTTCAGAGCTGAACCCCCACCCCAAATTCCTGGACACAGAATGTTCTGGCCTGGGCCCAACAGAAGAGAGCGGGTGATCAAATTCCACTGCCCAGGAACATTGTCTCCTGCTGTTGGAATTGTCACCCTGCCAATGGCAGCCACCGAGGGGATAAGGCAGGCGAATCCCTGCCCTCATGTCATGTTGGGAAAGGTGCAAAAATCCCAGCTGTCATTCCCATTCCTAGCCCATTTATCCTGCTTTGCTGGGCCCATCTCAAGCTGGGCAGGGCAGAGATGGAATTTGGGATGTGCTTAGAGTGGCACTGCGGGGTTTTTCATCCCAAAATGACACCGGCATTGAATGCCCTGGGTTGTTCTTCCTTCACCTTCAGGACTGGGGAGGATGCAGTTTCCATCCTCCTCCTCCCTCAGGAGAAGAGAAGAGAGGGATCATGCCCAGGGAAAGCCACAGGAAACTGGGAATACTCAGCACAGGACGTGCTGGGACACCAGGAATCCTGATGCCACCGCTGGCTCTTCCAGGACATTTCCACCTTGTGAGGCAGCAGGGAAATGATGGAAATCTTGCTAGGAGTGACCCCTAAAGGCTGTGAGGCTGAAGAAACCCAAGGAGAGGGATTTTTCCCAGGAAAATAAGCATGCTTGAGCAGAGGGAGGAGAGCAGAGACGGCTCCTGGTTTTCTGTGTGTGGTCCTACAGGGATTTGTGTGTGTGTGGAATTCAAGGGGATGCAGGAGAAGGATGAAGTTTTCTGGGGCAGGGCTGGCTCTGATGTGTTTTTAGAGGATGCTGCTTTTTCTCGTGTGTCAGAGCCTTTTCTTTACCCCGAATGGGACGTTCAGAACCATCAGCAGTGCCAAACAGGGCAGAATTCCATCAGATGTGACCTTGAAGTCATCTCCAAGGCTGCTCCTGGCAGAACTGATTCTCAGGGATCTGGGATCTCCCCATGTTGCCATCACAGCTGCAGAGTGAAGGAGCAGGATCCACCCTCGGAGAGGTTGCACCTCGATCCTAAATGGGAAAATCCAAATGCCCCAACCCAGGGATGTTTTTAAACCTCCTCACGGCTCAGGGTAACCCGAGAGGCAGCAAAATTAAAATCACTCATCAGGGGCGCTGGCAGGGGGAGATTAATGAACCTCAGCCATGACATGTGCTCCCAAAACTGTGAAGTGAGGAACTCATCGCCTGGAGGCCCCAGCCGGGAGAGTCCCAGGAATAAACAAAGCCAGGAGCTCAGCCAGCCCCGGGGTGCTTCCCATTCCTGCCCTGGGGGTAATTTGCTTTTCATTTTCTCCTCTAATCATTCCTCAAATTTTCCTGCTTCTTTCTGGGCAGGACTTTTTATGCAGAGTTGATTTTGGCTCTGTTCCACAAAGTCCCCGTTCCCCCCATCCCTCCCTGGTTCATTTGGTTCACGGATGCACTGGGAATTATTTCGAGTCCCTGATGGAAGGAAGAAGATTTGTTGCAAAATCTGAGTTTACATGAAGCCCCAGAACTCCCTGCAGTGTGCACTGGTGCAGGGCACTACAAGGATTTTGGGAGAAATGGGGGAAGAGGAGCAAAAAGGGAAGAGAAAATTCCTCTTGGAGAGATCACTGCCCTGCAGAGGGAAAATCAGGTGCTCTGTGGGGCAGAATGCCACAAGGATGGCACAATAAAACCCCAGATGCAGATTCCACACAAATTTATGAGGATTAATCCTCCTGATAAGAAAATTCCCATTTAACAAACTTGGCCTGAGCTCAATTCTTCCTGAGGGTTTAATCTTCCACGGACCACAGCTGGGGGTGCCATGGCCTTGGCACAGCAGGACCTTGGCACATCAGGAGAGCCCCTCACAGGGATGGTGAAGCAGCCAGGCAGGAGGGAACATCCTGTGGGTGTTCAGGCTTTCCCAGCAAGGCACAGAACCAGGCCTGGAGCTATTCTGGGTGTCTCACTTTCTCTCCCGTGCTCCGTTGATCAGTTTTCCTTTGGCTCTTTCCCAAAAAAACACAACCCTCCTCTTGACGGGCTGGAGTTGTTCTTCCCCTCCCAAGGTCATCCAGTCTCCAGACCATCCCTTCCATGGGTCCCAGGAAGTTCTGAGCACCCACCACTCATGTCAGAATTCCCTGGAGCCAGAGGTGCCTCCATCCCTAAGTGCTGGAAGGGAAAAAGTGGCCACCAAAATAAGAAGGAATCTTGGAAAGATGAAAGATGAAAGGTTCTGCTCTGTAGGAGCAGTTGAGGAGCACCCAGACCTTGTCAGATTTGTGAAATATCCTTCATTCTCCTCATGTCATTCCACCCCTTCCAAGAGGAATTAGAGACCAAAATTCATGGCTAGATTGGATTTGCCTACAGCAGTTGTGTAAACAAGGTGAGCACCCACAAATCCTTCGGAATGCTCCTTTTCAGGGGTGTCTTCTCCTTTTTGGAGCCATCAGTCTCATCCTTCCATTTGCTTGTCAGACTTCCTTTCCTCCCCACATCCCATCAATGGGAAGCCCTTTCCCCTTGTCCTGTCTCTCCAAATCCTTGGAAACCGTCCCCCTCCATCTTTTTTGTCACCTCCTTCAGATCCTGAAAGGCACAGTTAGGTCACCCCAAAACTTATCTTTTCCAGGCTGAACATTCCCAAGTCTCCCAGCCTTTTCAGAGGTTCTTCATCCCTCTGATCATCTTGGTGCCTCCTCTGGACTCAATCCCACAGCTCCACATCCTTCCTGTGCTGGGACACCACAGCTGGATGCAAAATTCCAGGTGGGATCCCACCAGAGGAGAGCAGAGGGGCAGAATCCCTATCCAACTTCTCAAATTCCAGGTTCACCATGATCTTCCTGCCTGGGCAGGCAGTGAGTAAAGACAAAGACAAAATTCCTGCTTTGGAGGGGATGATATTCCAGGTTTTTCCCTTCTCCCAGCCATTCAGACAAGATTCTTTGCACCTGAAGGAGCTGTGGGAAGGCTTGGAGCATCCTGGAGGACAGTGAGCTCCTTTAGAGACTCCAGCAGAACTGTCTGGTCTGGGACACAAATCCAGACCTGTTCAAGGCCAGGTTGGATGGAGCTTGGAGCAACCTGGGATAGTGGGAGGTGTCCCTGCCCATGGCAGAAGGTTGGATAACCTTTAAAGTCCTTTCCAACCCAAACCATTCCGTGTTCCAGACCTTGGAACACCCAGCTAACCAGCCAGGAGTCCACAGTCCACTGGAAATGGGCAGAAATTGTGGTTTCTTCCCTAAAATTTGAGTGGGAGCTCCCAGCTCTAGCTAAACGGGATCAAGAGGATTCATCCCAACAAACTGAGTGGTCCCAAAGCATCCATGAGAAAGGACCAGCCAAAAACATCCAGAGGGAGCCCAGATGCCCCATCCCACCATCCCACCCCCATCTCTGCATTTATTCCCCTCTCTGTGACAGTCATGGTGCCTCTTTTTTGTGTGTGTGGCCAAGAAATCCCACTTAGGGTTGATGGACAATTTGTGTGGGAGCCAGAGCCTGGCAGGAGAGAGGCCCAGGCAATTTGAGGATTAAACTTGGATTTATTGTTGGGAAGCAGAGCCAGAGTTGTTGCTTCCATGCAGGATTTACCTCCTGCAGCATCTCTGCCATGTGTCCAGGGTGAGCCTGGCTGTGCAAAGTCTCTTCCAGGTGGGATTTTCCTGGTTTTTCTGGTCTTGCATCAGGACCTGGCCACTGAGTTCACCTCTGAGTATTGTCCATGTGCTTTAGGCTTTGGAGAAACTGGGGGATAGGAAATCACCCCCTGGAAGAGCAGAGAGATATGTTGGGAAGTGCAAGGAAAAGGGTGAGAGTAAAAAGGAGTAAGGAAAACCATCCCATTGAGGCGCAAGATTCAGACTAGACCTTGTTGCTAAACTGAGCTCTGGGCTTGACCAGCAGTTTAAGCCTAAAGGTTTAACAGCGTTTAAATTTAATTGACAGCTTAAGTTAAAGAATTTAATAAAAGATTCCTATAAAATTTGCAACAGTGACTCACAAATCCAAAGTACTGAAGGATCTAAGAGAGGAACATTCAGAGTACCCTGAGCCCCAGGATGACAGGAAGGGAGAGTGGGGGGAGATGCTGCACAGGTGATAATCATTAAAAAAGTGTGGTTTTGTCACTGCAAACGTGAAGTCACGATTTTTAGGGGGTGGGATCACACTTGGAAAAATGCAAATTGTCCCCAGAGCAGCACTGCAGGAGCGGTGCTGGGCTAAGGATGCAGAAACATCAGGGAGTAGAAATGTCTTTTATTAAAGCATTACCAAAAAAATCCCCAAAAATCAGGTGCACCAAGCCTTCCCTCTTCCCCAACTGGATGAAAAGCCAGTGTAGGATTAATTTAATAGAAGCAAAACTCTGGATCTTCCCCAGAAAAGTGTTCCAGCTGGATGAACCTGACCCTGGGCTCGTCTTCATTTCCAGTCACATGGAGCTGGGAAGTTGCTCCATGAGTTTCTCCTCTGGCCTTGAGCTGGTCTGGGTGACATTCCAAGGTTTGGCATGGAAGCAGAGGAATGTTTTCAGGGAATCAACCTATTGGACATGACTGTGACAGGTGACAGAGTTTGGGAAAGCCAGGTTGGCATTAGTGTGACATTGAGGGAAGGCTTGGCTCCATCACATCAGGAATAACCTGCTTTTGATTGGTTAAAATCCCACTCATCCCATTTTTTTTTTCAGAGAGGCTGGAATTGCATTGCCACCAGCAGACACAGAATATCCAAACAGCTTTTCACATCCAACAGCTTTCCAACAGCCAATTTTCCAACAGGACCTCGAAAGGGGAGGATGGAGAGCTTGACAACCATCCCAGCATGGGGTCATGGTGTCATGGGAGGAATTTGGGAAAGGATAAAGGGATGAACTCAGCAAATGGAGAAATAAGGATGGACCAGAGATACCCACAGGCAGATGATGGATAACCATCAACTACACTGGAGGCAATCCTGGAATACTGCACAGCAAAGGGAGCATGTCAGGGAGATGAACAAACAAATGGAAGCTGTCAGGTGGAGGTGGATGGATGAGTGACGGATCCATGGCATTGGATGGATACCACAGAGAGGAGGAGGGATGTGTTTAATCCCTTTCCCGCTCTCTGAGTCACTTCCCTTCAATCCCCCTGGATCCCCTTTAAAAATCATTTCCAGAACCCGCTCCATAAACATTCCAGGGGGGGTTCAGGAGATGAGCAGTTTGTAACCAACAAGAAAATGCTCCTTAAACAAACCAGGCTCAGGATAGGGGGGCTTCAAACATTCTCACACAAAACCTCCAAAACTAAACCGAAACCTGGGAGGGAAAAAAATCAGAAATAAAAAGAATTAAAAAAAAAAAGGGAAAAAAAGCCCCATATTTTCGAGTCAGCTGAGAAGTGACAAAGTAATTTGCTCCTGGCAGTCTATCCCGGCAGCCTAATTCCCAGTGACACCATTCAGCTGCTGACTACACGAACTGTCAGACTCAATTAGCCGGGAGCCAGCGGCGCAAAGTGTTTACGGGTGCGAAAATTCCCTCCACACGCTGCGCGGAAGTGGGAGAAAAATCACTTTGAGGGAAAGGGGGGAAATTCAAGTGGCTGCTTCCACGGGAATGGCCGCCTCTGGAGTGCTCTGACACGGCTGTGAGGATGGAGAGGTGAGGAGGGAAGAATTCAGGAAGCTCAGGGGTGTAGTTGATGCTTGGAGCTCCATGGAGCTCTGGAACTCCTTCTGTACAAAAATGGTTTGGAAAACCAAGGAATGGGCACACCTAGCTCAGTGGATGGCATGAATTCACCTCAGGATGGAAGATTAGGAGAAGGATAATCCATCTTTCTCAACAGCCATGGACACCATTCCCTCAATTCTCTTTGTGTGTTGTGAGGGGAGCAAAGGGAACAAATCTGGGCAGAGCGATGAGAGTAGAGCAATTCCCAAAAATCAGAATCCCTGTAGGAGCAGTGAGAAACATAAAAAGTGATCCCAGAGAATGTCTGGATGAGGAAAGCATGGTTGTGACTGTATGGAAATGGCTCCTCAGCCCAAAAAGCAGAGGATGTGCAAGAAGCCTCCAATATCAGGAGGATGTGGAGATGTTGGAGCAATCCCAGAGGAGACCACGGAGCTGCTCCAAGGGCTGAAGCATCTCTGCTCTGGAGACTGGGAGAGCTGGGAATGTTCACCTGGAGAAGGAAAGGATCCAGGCAGACCTCAGAGCCCCTTCCAGGGCCTAAAGAGGCTCCAGGAGAGCTGGAGAGGGACTTTGGAAAAGGGATGGAGGGACAGAACACAGGGAATGGCTTCCCACTGCTGGAGGGCAGGGATAGATGGGATATTGGGAAGGAATTCCTGGTTGGGAGGGTGGTAAGGCCCTGGCACAGATTGCCCAGAGAAGCTCTGGCTGCTCCATCCCAAGGCAATGCTGGATGGGGTCTGGAGCAACCTGGGATAGGGGAAAGCATCCCCCAGGGCAAGGGAATGGAATGAGATGGTCTTCAAAGTCCTTTCCAATCCAAACCAATCCATGATTTTAAGGCTTCCCCTTTTTCTGTGTTGTCCACTGGCAAGGATCTTCCATCCCTGCCTGAAGTCAATTCCATGTGGAGATGAATCTCATAGTCTGAGGCAATCAGACTTTCCAGAACCCTTTAAACCCTGGAAACTTTTGCCTTCATTTCTTCTGGTTGGAGACATGGGTGAGCACTTCCAGAGGGGCTTTTGCACTGGGATTCATCCAGCACGTAGGAGCAGGAAGATCCTGGCCAGGCATTTCACATATCCCAGACTGCCCATGGAACTGGGTTTTGGGATGAGGCTGGATGAGAACCAGGGAGGCAGGGACACAACTTTTTATCCTTCTAGCAAGAGCAGGTGGTTGAGGGAAAAGGATTTTGGTCTGGAACCAACCCATATCCCTGACCTTTAAAGTTGTCCCTTTCCAGGGATGCCTGGCCCCTCTCCACGAAGGGGAATTCTCCTTCCATGCAGGTCAGGGTGTTTTCAAAGGGCAACTCCATGCTGGTGTTTAGTGACATTACACCAGCTCCTAGTGGGATGTACCAGCCCTTATGGGGTGGGAAAATCTTCCCTTGCTGCATGTAGAGAAACTGAGGCAGGAGATAATTTTCCATTTCCCACATGCACATTTGCCTGCCAGGTGAAACTTCAGGCAGCAAAATCCCCCCTGGAAGAGGCTGTATCCCAATAGAGCAGGAGGAGGGGATTCCATTCCCAGGGAGGCTCTTGCAGAGGGATCTTGGAATTGCAGAGGACACAAAACACCAGGTCCTGCTCTGTGGATATGACCTCAATCTTCTGGCTCCAAATTCTGAAATGCAACTTAATAGGAGCTATTTCTGCCTCTAAGCAGCAGTAACTTAAAACTGGACCCTGGGCTGGCTCAGGCCCTGATCCCTGCCAGGTTTTCCCAGCCTTCCCCAGATCCTGCTCAATGAGTACTCCCAGGAAAAGGGTTTCAGTCCCATCTTTGATGGTCATGGAATCATGGAATGGTTTGGGTTGGAAAGGACCTTAAAGATCATCCAGTCCAACCCCTGCCGTGGTCAGGGGACACTTTCCACTATCCCAGGTGGCTCCAAGTCCCATCCAATCCAGCCTTGGGCACTTCCAGGGATGGGGTAGCCACAGCTTCTCTGGAAATTCTATTCCAGCCCCTCACCACCCTCACAGGGAAGAATTCTTTCCCAATATTCCACCTAACCCTGCCCTCTGGCAGTGGGAATCCATTCCCCCTTGTGTCATTCCGTGTCCCAAGTCCCTCTCCAGCTCTTTTGGAGCCCCTTCAGGGCTCTGAGGTCTCCTTTTCTTCCCCAGGTGAACACCTCCAGCTCTCCCAGCCTGGCTCCAGCACTTGAAACATCTCCATGACCTTCTCTGGATCTGCTCCATGATTCCATGAAGCAGAGGAGTGCAGGGAGGGGACTGGGACTCCACTGACCTGGAGAGATCCCTGGAATATTCCCCTGTGGGTTCCAACAGCCTGCCTCCATTACCAAACACCCTCGGAATTAAAGGATGCAGTTGGCCCTGGAAGACAAGAAGAAAAAACATCCCTGAAATTCCAGTTGTGTTGAAAGCAGCTCCTAAATCAATTTCAGGAAGAATTTCCTCATGGAAGGGGTTGTCAACCTTTGGAATGAGCTGCCCAGGGAGGTGGGGGAGTCCCCATCTCTGAAGGAATTCAAATTCCATGAGGATGTGGCTGTAGGGGACACAGTGAGTGGTGGCCTTGGCAGTGTTGGGGGAATGCTTGGAATCAATCTTTTCCAACCTAAATAATTCCATGTTTCCCTGACTTCTGACTGGATGGACCTGAATGCCAGATCCATAAATCCTGGTGGAGACTCAGGAATAAAAGGCTCTTCACTGCTGCATTTTTGAGATGAAAAATGGAGAGCAGAACAACAGAAAAGTCTCTGTGTCACTCAAAATTCTTTTATTCTGCATCAAAGCAAAGCAGGGGATTTTTGGAGATTTCACTGTCAACACAAAAAATTATGGGGAGCATTTTTCTTCCTTTCATAATTACTTTCCTCCCTTTCCCCCTCCTTTCCTGATGGAGAGAAGAGAGAAGGTTGTTTTTCCTTTTTCTGAGAGACAAAGAATTAAAAAAAGAAAACAAAAGACAGGTACAGAGACAATGTGTTCAGAAGACAAAGTTGCTTTTTTCTTTGGGATTTTGCACAGAAATTCTTCCCTTTCACCAGGAGAACCAAATCCAGAAGGATCCCTGGCTGCTGCTGGGATTGACTCCAAAGGCAGGTGCTGCCTGACATGCTCTGGACTGTGCTGACCCTTTATTTTTTATGGAATCATGGAATGGTTTGGGTTGGAAAGGACCTTATAAATCACCCAGTCCCACTCCCTGCCATGGGTACCTTCCACTATTCCAGATTGCTCCAAACTTTGTCCAACCTGGCCTTGGACACTTCCAGGGATGGGAACAGCCACAGCTTCTCTGGGAATTCCATTCCAGGACCTCAGCACCCTCCCAGGGAGGAATTTCTTCCCAATATCCCATCTCTCCCTGCCCTCTGGTAGTGGGAAGCCATTCCCCCTTGTGCTATCACTCCAGGCCCTTGTAAAAAATTTCTTTCCATCATTTTTGTCACCTGCTTTAGGTCCTGGAAGGCCAGAATTGGGTCACCCCAAATCTTCCGCTCTCCAGGCTGAACAAACCCAACTCTCCAGCTTACCTTCAGCAGAGCTGCTCCATCACTGCATCTCCATGTCCTTCCTGTGCTGGGAAACCCAGAGCTGGATGCAGGATTCCAGGTGGGATCTCACCAGAGAGGAGCAGAGGGGCAGAATCCCCTCTTAATTTTTGCACAGGAATGTGTTGGGAATTCCCCTCTGAGGAGTCATTGCAAGGATTTGGCAGAGGTTCCCCTGGAGAGAGAAAAGCTGTGGCAGGATGAGCACAAAAAGATAAAAATTTTTAATTGCAGGTGACAAATTCCCCGCTCCTCACTGGGGTGGCCGTGATGAGCAAATTCCATCTTTTATTTTGTTAAAATGATTACCCTTATCCTGAGAAATTCAAAGCCAGAACTGGGATCCGTGTGAAACTGCACCTGAGTCATCCTGGAGCTGTGGGAATCTGGCTCCATGCTGACATCTGGGTTTGATAAAACCTCTCAGAGTAGGCCAAGTTTCCAAAACCCAAATGCAAAGCCTGACCAGTGGATACTGGTTTCAAGTTAATGAAGGGGGTTATTAACAGTGGCAAGAAGGAGGCAGCACTTTTATTTCTGTCCCTTCAGCTTTTGAGGATGTTGCTGTTCATGGGATGGTCCTGGAATGTGTTCAAGGGAAAGCTCTTGGTGAGGGAGAATGACAAAAATAAACGAGTTCATGGAATATCCAGAGCTGGAAGCAGCTCACAGTGATCACCCAGACCAATTCCTGGCCTCCAGGATATCCCAAAAATGCTGTGCCTGAGGGCATTGTCCAAATACTCCTTGAACTCCATCAGGCTTAGGATTGCAAACATTTCCCTGAGGAGCCTATTCCAGTGTCCAACAACCATCTGGGCAAAGAAGTTTTTCCTAATTCTGAGTCTAAACCTCCCCTGACCCAGCTTAGACTTAAAGCAGCTTAGTGAGGTGTCCACCACCCTCTGAGCTTTCCCCTACAACTCTGTAGGGTTTCACTGAACCCAAATCAGCATCATTCACACAAAATTTTGGGTGACTTGAGGTGTCCTACAAACCTGGGGTGAAGACTTTGGTAAAGCACGTGAGAATTTAGCAGCTAAAGCCGAGCAAAAATCCAGTTGTGTGCCCAAACTCCAGGCTTGTGTCCAAGCCTCTCCATGCAGGGACACTCCAGCACATCCAGATGTGCATCCAAAGCCACTTTTTCACCCTGGAATTATGGGCTGAGATTCACTAAAGAGAAAATCACCCACTCTTTGCAGCTGGAATGGGGCCATGTTCATTCCATAAATCCATTTCATAAGCCTGGAAAGCCAGGACAAGGAGGAATGACTTCATAGTCCCAGGGGGCAGGGAGAGATGGGATATTGAGAAGGAATTCTTCCCTGTGAGGATGGGGAGGTCCTGGAATGGAATCCCCAGAGAAGCTGTGGCTGCCCCCATCCCTGGAATTGTCCAAGACCAGGTTGGACAGAGCTTGGAACAACCTGGTCCTGTGGAAGGTGTCCCTGCCCTTGGAAGGTGTCCCTGCCCTTGGAAGGGGGTTGGAACTGGGTGATTTTGAAGGTGTCTTCAAATCCAAACCATTCCATGATTCTGTGGATGGATGGATGGATGGATGGATGGACAGGAGGAAGAACAGTCACATGGAAAGATGAGTGGATTTTATACTTTGCAAAGAATAAAATATCAGGAACAATTCCCCTTTAGGCTCCAAGATCCCACCAGACAAACCCCATTAAAAAGAGTCATGTCCCACCTTGTTGGTGCATTTGAAGTGACAACCAGGTCACCTAGCAGGGTCCAAACTGCTGCCACCATTTATCCAGGAGCTCCCATTCCCACCCCACAGCCCTAGGGAGCTCTGCCACTGTCCCTAATCCCTGAGTTCAGGTTATTCCTGTGATGCCAGGGCCCACATCACCTCTCTGAGGATATCTGTGGAGCAGGAGAGCACCTTGGGGAGCCACTCCAGCTTCTCTGGGAGAAGCAGGAATTTTCAAGTGTGATTCATCTGCTTTCCTGCAGACATCAAAGTCCACAGGAGATGAATTGACCCTCCAGCAGGGACTGTTTTTCTCTTTGGAAGCAGAGGCAGCCACGATGAGCACAGAAATTGGCTTTTGGAGAGATGATTCCCTCCTGGAATCTCCTTTTTTAAAAAGAAGAATCAGTCGCTAAAAACACCCATCACTTTCAAAATCCCCCAGGAGAAGAAGCCATTAAATTTCACTGTCACCCCTGTTCTCACACAACTTTCCTCCAGCCTGTGGAAAACTCAGCTCCAGGGGAGATCCTGCCTTGGAGAGGGGTTTTGTCACCTCCCCCTCTCCCACCAGGTGTTCATGTGGGGAAGAAAAGTGTCCCAGCCTCATGGCAGAGGGATTACACCATTTTTTTCTGGTATATGACATTTATTGAAGCCCCTACATCCCTTCCTGGATCTGGACCGAATTCCAGCAGCACCTGAGCTCCCATCTCCTGCATCCCAAGCTGACAGCATCACCAAAATCCCACCTCTCTCCTCCCTGGAGTGATGCTCGCCCCAACAGGAGACAGGAGATAATCCTCCCCAAATTATTCACGATGGCAGGAGCTGCGAAAAGCAGGCGGGAGGAAGCCAGGGAAGGAAAGAAGGGAAAAACACAGACGACAAGCTTGTCACTTGACTTCTTAAGCAAAAGCCACCAAACCGTGCAGTCAGGCACCGAGTCGGGTTTCTCCCAATTAAATTTAACAAGTGACGCCCCTGAATCTTTCATGAGCGTTCAGAAATTTTAGCCCATCTGTCTCCACGCCTCTCGGTGCTGCTCTCGCTTTCAAACACCCCGAGCCTCCAGCGATCCAGCCCTGCCTGCCCGTCCCGCACCGACGGCACCCGGGGCACTTCAAACCCGGCTCGGGAGGTGGCCGTGGCCACTCAGCCGGGCTGGAGGTGGCCAAAAAAATAAAAGGAGCCACCATCCCGGCACGACTCGCCCGATGCTGCGGCGGCATCCTCGGGGGAGGCATCGCCGCATCCCCCGCGATTGTCACTTTAATTATCTGTCGCGCCGGCAGGGTCCCCATCCTGAGTCAGGCTTCAGAGCGGCTCCCGGGTCTCGGCTGCTTTCAATTAAAGCTCCGAGGTAGCTGAAAGAGGATCGCGGATGCCGGCGGGGGCGAGGAGAGGAGGGGAAGGGAGGGAGGAGGATGAGGAGGATGCTCCCGGGTTAACCCGGGGGGCTGCAAGGCTGGGAATGCTGGAAGCCGGCAGGACCTCGCCCCACGGGATAGGGGAGAAAGGAACATCGGCGTGTTTGATCCCAGGATGTTTTTTCGGGATGGAAGATCGGTGTTGTCGCTGCCCCGTGCTGCTGCTTCAGCAGCAGCGTGATGCCACCAGCACAAGGCTGGCAGATGTGGCCCCAGAGCTTCTTGATCCCGAGATCAAGGGGTTGGGAGCCGTGGGGAGTCCTCTGGGATTGCAGCCTCACCTCACCCCTCGTGTGTCTGGGAAGTGATCTCAGAATCTCAGAGTGGATTGGGGTGGAAGGCACCTTAAAAATAATTCAGTTCCAACTCCCCTGGGATGTGGGAAGGGATAAATGTGGTGCCAGCAGGTGAAGGATCAGGATCCAAACCAGGCAGGTGGAAATGGCTCCAGGAATTTGGGACACAGCCAGCTGTTATCTGCACCTTCCTGCTGCCCCGTGTTGGATTCACATTCTCTGGGACATAAACAACCTCTGGGCCCCTCGGAGCTGCCATTCAGGAGTGTTTGGGTCAGCTCTTGCTGTCCTTGTCACACGTGGAGTGGCAGCACCTCTGCTCCGTGCAGCCCTGCAGGCAGCTTCCTAAACACTTTACAACTTAAATTGGATTCACAGCACACGTTCACAGTCTAAATCCACCTGGGTTATTTCTGGATTGTGTTTTTATTGCCAGGCTCCAAAATTGCAGCTTTCACTCCTGATTTTGCTCAGTGCAGGAGCTGCTGGACCAGGGGGTGGTTTCTATGCCTGAGCAAAGCAATGCTCGTAGGGATGTGGGTCATTTCCCAGGTGGAAGGAGGTGGGATGGGAGCAGCATTTCCACCAGAGGAGAGGCCTCTGCAAGCTCTGACAAGCTCTGGGTTTGATTAGAAAAAATTCCCTGCCAGCCTGGGGTGGCTGTTGGATTATTTCCAGCCATGGTGAGCCCGTATCCAGAGCTGTTGCACCAACACCCCTTTCCCTGTTTCTCCAGCTCTGCACAGCTTCCCAAACCCTCTGGCAAACGCCCTGCAAACCCATCATGTCTCACCTGAGACCTCACAATTCCTTTCTTACAGAGATCCCACCTTTCCTGCTTGTCCAGAGGAGCCACAAACCTTCTCATCCCAAATTTCCCCAGCTCTGGGGTTGAACCATCCCCACCCTGATCCAGTCCCCATTCTCAGCTTCCCACTTTGACACAGGCTCTGCATCCTGATCCCTTTAGTGGCAGGAGCTGCCTGTTGGGAAGCAAATAATACATAAACACCTCTGCTGTCCCACAGGGAATGAGGCAATCCAGGCTTCCAGCTCCTGCACAGCTTGGGAAAGGTGGTGCCGAGCCTCCAGAGGACATGAAACTGCCTGATGTGTTCCAGGGGAATTCCTGAGCCAGGACAATCCTCCTTAGACACTGTTTCCCTTTGTTTGCATCCTGCCCAAACATTCAGCTTGCTGATCCTGCCTCTTGTCCTGCCCTGGGGGCTGCCAGGACCCAAAGGCTCAGAAAAATCCCTTCCAGGTAAGCACCAACCTGCAGGGACCTGGGTAGACAGACAGCTGGGAAGGCAGATGGAAAAAAAAGGTCTCCTGTACCTGGAGGGCAGAAATCCCCCTGGGAAAAGGGGGATGATTAGGCTGCACTAACGAGAAGTAAAAGGTAGAGATTTCAGAGAGTTTCCTCCACTGGCAGGGAGCTGTTCCCAGAGGATCTCCATGAAAACCCCACAACAGCAGCATTTCCATGCCAGCCACCTCGGGGGGACAATCCCTCTGGCCCTGCCAGGGATGGAGCAGATGATTTAATGGCTCTTTTAGCATTTCCCAGCTCTCAGTTTCTCCTCCTCAAAGCTGAGCTGGCGTTCAGAGACCAGGCTCTGGCTCCAAGTCCCATCCCAAGCCAGCAGCACTCGGGGCTCCTTTCTCCAGACTGATGGAGAAGGCAAAATCCAGCCTTTGAGAGGGATTGAAAAATTTCCCCAAGCTCATCTTGTTCTGTGATGCCCCACGGAGTTTCTTTGTGCTGCCTCTTGCCACCAGCAGTTGCTGCACTGAATATTCCCAAAGATTTTGCGGACACAGCTGTTTCTGAGGATACAGCCTGATTCCATCCTCATTCTTGGAGTCCTTTGTGGGAATAAGCAAGGTCCTGGAGTCCTTTTTGCTCTGCTGGGATGAGAAACCAGCTCTGGCTGCACTGTGGCTTTGCCCCAGGGTTTTGAATTCCTGACCTTCTCATTCCCAGCCCTCATTCCCTCTCAGTCCAGGATAAGGACACAGGCACTTCAAGTCTAATCCAAGAGTTATCTTGCTGTCCCTGATGGAAAGAAATCCATGTTCCCCAGCCCACATCCCCTCCAACCCTCTGGAAGAGCCTGTGGGAAGTCACATCAGGGAGCAGAACCCTTAAAACTCCCAATAGGGAAATAAAAGGGGGATTTTTAGCTCAAGAAAACCCTTTGGAGCACCATGGACTCATCTGAGAAGAGCTGGAAGCCTTGGACAACCAAGGAGTAAAAATAACCAAGCTTTGGACAACCAAGACCACCAAGGAGTAAAAAACCCCTTCCAGTGCTCCTGGAATCCACAGTTTCCTACACCTTGTAGGAGTCTTTATCCAGCAGGAATTCTCATTCCCTTAAACCAGACCATCTCCAGTGACCTCATGGAAGCAGTGAGGCACAAAGATGCTCCAAGGGCTCAGGTGTGGAGGCTCAACCATGAATTCAGAGCTGTCCTCGTGGTCCAGAGAGAGCTCCAAAGGTTTGGTGTTTCTCCCAGTGATGGGTGGGATCTGTCTGGAGTGAGATTTCCCTGTGGTGGATCCTGTGGGTGGAGATGCCTTGGGAATGCTGTGACCTTCTGAAGGAGGTTTGCATTCCCATCACAGCTCGGGAATGTCTCCTAGAGGATGTCATCAGAGCAGTCACACCCTTGAGGTCTGTGCTGGAGAAGATTTGGACTGTGGGAGTTCAAACAGAGGGAAACACCAGAATTCCTTGGGAGAGAGGAAGAGGAAGAGGAAATGATGGTAGGGAAGGGAGGAGAGCAGCGTGATGAGGAAAATGAAGGAATTAAATCTTTGAAATCCATTTTTTTCCAGACCCATTTTGGGATCAGTGCCCAGGGCTGAGGCCACTGCTCTGGCTGCATCTCCATCCTGATTATTTCATAAGGCAAAAGCACCTGAGGTGCTCTGGAATGGTGGCTAAAGGGGCTCTCAAGCATTAACACTGATGAGAGCTCAGTCTTAATTAATTCTTTATTATTTTCTGCAGACCAGCAGTGGGATCAGAGCAGCAGCTGAGAGGGAGCTGAGGTCACTCCAGTGCCAAGGAGAATGACGTGCTGGACAAATCCCTGGAGCCATGGTGATGTTCACACGGGGGAAACATCTCCAACAGCTGGGGAATTGTTTCCTTCCTCTTCCTCCTCCTCCTCCCTCCACCTCTCTGCTGAGGTTGCCAGGAGGGGCTGTACCTTCCCAATATCCCATCCAAAAGAGCCATTCCTTCTTTTCCTTCCACTCCAAGCCTCATCTCCAGCTCTCCTGGAGCTCCTTTATGCACTGGAAGGGGCTCTGGGTTTTCCCTGTAGCTTTCTCTTTTCCAGCTCTCCCAGCTTGTCTCCAGAGCAGAGGGGCTCCAGCCTTTGGAGCATCTCTGTGATCTCCTCAAAAATTCCTTTTTATGGAAGTTTTAGGTGCTCTTTGGAGCTGCATGGCTCCTTTTTGGGCTGGAGAGGGTTTTAATCCCTGTGCTGCCTCTCTCTGGCACACTGGAGCAGAACCAGATGCTGATCCCACATCCCGGGTGGCTTTTCCTTGCTCCCACTCTGCCAGCAAAGATCACCCAAACCAGATCCAAACCAGGAAAAAGAGCAGGAGAGGAGCTGCTGGATGCTCACTGTGATGTAAAATCAGCCAGGGCTGCGTAGGCAAAACTCATCCCACAGAAAAGATGCACATGAGGAAAGCAGAGCTGCCCCTGGACAGTGCCCCTGTTCTGGGGGGAGGATTCACATCAACTCCTTTCTAGAGGAAACTGCCAGCCCTGACAGGCGACAGCTTTGACCTCCCTAGACAATTGCCCCAATTTGCTCAGCTCTTTGCTTTATGGATTCTGGCCAGGTTTGCTTTGCTTTTTTTTTTTTTTTTTTTTTTTTTTGGTTGCTTGAATATTTTCATGGCTGTTTTTATTTTCATTCTTTTCTTCCAAGCAAATTTAGCTCCATTAGGGTGACAGTGCTGGCGATTTTTTCGCTACACACCACTTGTGTCATCACAAGATGCAGAGAAGCCTTCACTATGAAAAGTGGCTGATTTAAAAACCACCAGAAAATAAATATTCCAGTCCCTCCACCTCTGTTTTCCTCACAATCCAGGTTAGGGAAGCCTAAAAATTGGATATTTCAGCTGTAGTGGCTAAAGAGACTTTGGGGATTTATCTCATATAATTTTATTTTTTTTATCAGAAGATCTAACTTGTTCTTCACTTCCATGGATTTTTTTTTTTTTAATTTCCTAGAAACTCTGGTCATAAAAAAATACGAATAATAAAAAATAATAGATATAAAATAATACAAAATCTGTTTAAATTGCAAGTTTCTTGATGCAGCTCTTAAGAGCTGATCCACTTTTCTGCATCCTCTGATGAATTTTTTGGGAGCAGATCAAAAAGGTTGAGATTGAGTGCTCCCAATAGCCTTGGGTGCCAAACAAGTCAGGAGAGAAACACACACCTCCCAAATACTGGAAAAACAGCCAGGCTGCCTTTGAATGTGAATAAATCCATATCCTCATGGATTTATTCCTTCTCATGCTGGGGAGTGGTGACAAAACTGCTGGGAATGGGTTTTTTTCTGTGGGCTGGAGGAGCTGTGAGGATTTTGGGACAGGAGGAGTTTGGTGGGGACATGTGGTGGCTGACAGCTCACTGTCATCCATCCATCATGGAATCATGGAATTATTTAGGCTGGAAAAACCCTCCAAGATCAAGTCCAGCTCTCCCCCAGCACTGCCAAGGCCACCACTGACCGTGTCCCCAAGTGCCACATCCACATGGATGTTAAAATCCTCCAGGGATGGCAACACCGCTGCCCTGGGCAGCTGAGCCAAGGCTGGACAAGGCTTCCCATGAAGAATTTTTCCCTGATATCCGACCTAGACCTGCCCTGACACCACCTGAGGCCATTTCTTCTTGTCCTGTCTTTTGTTCCCTGGAAGCAGATCCCAACCCCCACCTGGCTCCATCCTCCTTTCCAGGAATTGCAGGGAGGGAGAAGGTCCTTTCTGTGATTCCTTTTCTCCAGCTCCCTCAGCTGCTCCTGGTGCTCCAGACCCTCCCCAGCTCCATTCCTTTCTCTGGACACACTCCAACCCCTCGACATCTTTCCTGTCCTGTGGTTCCCAAAACTGGACATGGGATCCCGTAGGATCCTTCAGGATCCTGATGCTCCCTCTCTCTGTGCTGGTCACAGCTTTCCAGGTCCATATTTGAGAACCAACCATTCCAAAACAACATCCAGGAGCCAGAGTGCGCATTCCAATGTGGGCTCTTCCGAACACCTGCTCTGTGCAGCTGGGACAGCCCCAATATTCCATAACAGCAGCACATTCCCCATCCCACCTTTTATCCCAGATTGTTGTGGTGCCCTAAATTCCACTCACTGTCCCTCTGTAGCCAGCAGGTCTAATCCTGGCATTCCCAAACACCTCCCTGATGCCCAGATCCTCACATCTCCATCCCTGGAAAGACTTCTGCCAGTATTCCCCTCTCTGTTGGTGTCCTTCCCCAACATCCCAGGAAGACTTGCTGCTGGTAGCACCAATTTCCCCATTATCCCAGTTTTTAAGTGCTTAAAACTCTTCCCAATGCCCCAAAATTTCCTGTTGCTCTGGCTTTGCCCACAGGGCTGTGCTGCCTGCAAACCTATCCGAGCGTATTCCAATGTCCCATCCCAACCCCATTCCACCCACAACTGGTATTCCAAATTCCCAAAGGTGGGATAATTCCCCTAGCCATCTCCCAGCAGCATTCCAACAGCCACAAAGTCTTTTTTTTACTTCAAATTCACCCAAACCCATTCCATCTGGCCCTTCTGTCTGAAGGATTCCAGGCTGGACAGGGATTTTTCCATGGGAATCTGTGGGGGGGAAAAGGGGATAAGAGGATTATTCCTCTTGTGGCTTGGGAAGGGTTAAGAGCTTGGAAGTTTGAAGATGTCACCAAAGGAGACCAGTGACCCACTAACAGCCCTTTGCATCCCAAATAATTCCCAGTCTCGGGTTTCTGGTGAATCACAGGGGAAGTGGGAGCCTGGGAGAGATTGGGGAAAAAATGCAGACACTGAAGAAAAATGAAAAATAACAACAAAAAGGACCAAAAAAAAAATCAAAGAGAATAAATCAGAGCTGATTACACCAGGATACAAAAGAATCACAAGAGAGAGAGAATTCTCCCCCTTCCCTGCACCTTTCCTGTTTCCAACCCCTGTGGAGAACCTGTGTCTATAGGGAAAGGAGCACGGTGCAAAAACAAAACGAGCAAGGCTTGAGCAAAATCCCTCCCCAGCTCTCACATCCCGTTTTCACATCTAACCCCTAACCACAGCTGCTGTTAGGATGTCAGGGAAACAGGTGGTGGAAAATAGGGATGGAAGAGCAGTCACCTGCCCCAAAAGTCCCTTGGAAAATGTAACAGAAGGGATGGGCCACATCACCAATCCACCCCACACATCCCTGTTTGCATCCAGGGAAACTGAGGCACTGGGATGATTTATTCTCCAAGAATGGGATTAGAGGTTCTTAGTGGGAGAAGATTCTCCTCCAGCCTTCCCACTATTCCCTAAACTGCCTCTAGGGCAATTCATTATCCTAATTATCCGCCTGACAGGCCTCATCCAGCTTTGGGATGAGCAATGTGTGGAATGGAAGGGAGGTTTGGAAGGGAGGTCCCCATCCTAAAGAGTTTCCCATATTCCACAACACCTTACTCCCCCCTCCAAGGATATTGGGGAGGGTTTGGGACCAGGATGATGCTGCTTAGTCCAGGATGTTCTCCTTGATGGAAACAACATCCAGAGATGCTCCAAGAACACCATGGAGAAGGGATAGGAGTGAAGCTGTGCAATGCATGGAAAGGTGCCAGGATTAGGGAATTAACAGCACTTCCCCTCTTCCCAGCTCACCCATGGGAGGGGACACATCTGTCCCCACAGCCCCCAAAGCTCCTGGGGACGAGGCATTCCCAGCCAGCAGCACGGGAGCCACTGGAGCTGATTTCCCAGGGCGCAGGCACAGCTGCGAGCGCCGGGAAGCTGCCAAAGTCCGGGAGAAAAAAAAAAATAGCAAAAAAAATCCTGATTAATATCATCCTCCGGTGGATCCCGCGCTGCAGATGTGCAGCCTGCTGACTCGGCAGCTCCCGAGACATGGAGCTGGGAAAACCAACGGGAGAGAGCGTGTGTGCATGGATCCGAGTGCCACAGTGCTCCTGGGGGACAGCACAGCACAGGGGCAAGGCAAGGAGGTTGCCCTCCCATCCCATAAATTCCCATAAGGTAAAGAATTGTTCCATCTCCGCTATTTGGTGGCACTCACCCTTTTGGGAACAGCATCCCGACCTCAGTTCCCTGTGGAAAGGCCTGGGATAAGCTGCCTATGAGCTCAGGCAGGGGGCAATGAAGCCACTTAATCAGCTCCTGAGCTGGACACTGTCCTGATAAGCACAAAGCCTTTTATTCCACGTATTTTCTTTTTGAATTTTATTTTAGGAAAGGCTGAAACTCCTGGCACTCATCCACAATAACCACTGGACAGCTGCGGGATAATCCACACTCATATTACCCATCCCTAATTAAACCAGAGAGCCTCCTTCTCTGCTGAGGTGACCCATTGGAAATTAATCAGTGAGGGACCAATACTAGAGCGAAAATCAGGGAGAAAGACGTTGCCTTCCCTGATTAGACAGGGAGGAAAAGTCTCCTGGAAAACAGGAATCGACTGCCGTGCGCTGGCCCGGCACCTCATCGATCCGTGCGGTCGCATTTAGGAATTCTAATGAGCTTCCACGGAGGCAAAAGGAAATAATTTGTGTAAGAAAATGGGGTGTTATTTCTAGGAAAAGTTGGTTCAATGCTGGCTCAGGAATTTCATCTCCAGGATGGTCGGTCAGTGCTCCAGGAGATGCAGTGACCAGAAGTGGTGTCCATGGGCATGGGGCTGAATTCCCAGTTGGAAATGGGATTTGGGAAGGCTGCCTGGTGCAGAGACTGTGGGCTGCTCTGACAGGGCATGGAGGGGCCAAACAACCTTCCCAAAAAGGGAAATGAAGGGAAAAACCTTCTTCTGAGGCTCCATCCTTCCCATCTAACCACCTCCACCCCATTACCAATTCCTCCCACAATCTACCCGCTTCCCATTGCTCATCCCTCCAACACAAACTCCTCAATTCCATTGCCTTTTCCTGCACCACAACCACTTCCATCCATCCATCCATCCATCCATCCATCCATCCATCCATCCATCCCAGGACAATCAACCCCATACTTCCAACTCAACCACATCCATCCCTCCCATTGCCCATCCCTCCTGGCAAATCTTTCATCCCAAAGCCCATCCCTCCCATCCAACCTCCTCCATCCCAAAGCCCATCCCTCCCATTCAACCACCTCCATCCCACCCCTCCCATCCAACCACTTCCATCTCCATCCCACCCCTCCCATCCAACCACCTCCATCCCAAATCCCATTTCTCCTTGTGATTCCCAAAGGGCCCAGCCCACACAGTGGCCACCCCTCCCAGTCCCACCACCCACCTTTCACAGAGCACAGGAGAGGAGCCCCAGGGGGATGCGGTGCCAGATGTGTCCAGCTGTTGCACAACTGGGCTCATACATCTTTAACCGCTGCCCCAAACTTTGCAGGCTGAGCATTGATGATGAGAGAGGAGCGGGGTTTCCGTAGCCTCCCCAGGACCTCCACACCTGTCTTCCAGCACGGATGGCTCCATGAATATTTCATCCCTGACCTTGTGGCTTTGGCAGCTTTTGCTTGGTTTTCATTGCATTTTTTTCCCTCCTCCTCTGCTGCCTGTCCGATGGTTGCTCATCCCGCACTAATGACTCACCCCAGGAGACCCCTGGGACACCCACGCTGCTTCCTGAAATATTTATGGAGCAGGAACCTCTGACCAGGGAGGCAGCTTTGTGGTGGTAGCATGAGCACGGCCCCTGCACATGGAGCGGTGGTGGAGGATCCTTCCCTCCTCTCCTGGCCCAGAAAAGGGAACATGAGGAGCCGTCTCCAGCAAGAACATTTTGGGGACAACATTAAATGAGCTCCTAAATGCAATTAAAAACGAGCTCCTGAGCATCTCCTCTGTGCCCTTGGAGTGAGACAAGAGGAGGGAGGGAAAAAGTAAGCAGCAGAGCTTTTATTTTAGGGACTACAGATAATCAGAAAGGAAAAGCATTTTAATTTTGGTTAATTCCCAATGCTGTCCCTCTGTTGAGGCAGAACCTCAGCAGTCACCACACTCTCCAGGGATGGAAGACCTCCTTCAGGTCACCTGGGACCTTTTTCCTCTCTGTGGTCATGGCTTAAGTCTCCTTTCCCAAATTCCACAATTTCTGCTGTGCTCTGGAGCTGCTGTGGATCATCACCTTCCCAAATACGAGTTGAGCCCAGCCTGGATCCTTCTCTTCCCACTATTCCAGGATTTCTTGCAGGGATCCCAACCAGGAGCAGGGAAGCAGAAGGGAAAACTCCTTTTCCAGAGCAAGCAGAGGGTGAAAATCCCAACTGCACGGCTGCCCACCCCTGTGGTAGCTGGAGAACATCGACCCACCTGGGCAACACGGCCCTTCCTTAAAACTTAATCAGCAGCCGATGAATTTTTCACGAGGACAAACAGGCCAGGTAGTCGGGGTCCATCTTTTATTCATGAGCAGCAGGGGAGGGAAGGCTGTGGGTGGAGAGATGCAGGCTCAGTCAGGTCGAGAAGTTCTTATGGCCAAGAACTCCACGGAGCCGGCTCCAGGGTGAGGCAGCAGGAAAACCCCAGGGAAGCAGCGTGGAATGGGATGAACCCAGGGCTGGAGTGCACTGGAAAAACTCCTGCCAGCTCAGCAAGAAACCCAACCCAAAGCTTCAAATTTGGGCTGAAGCTGAGTCTAAAATTTGCCTGAATTTCATGGGGATAGGTTTTGAACCATTTTGGGGCTTGGTGGGGAATGTGGTCACAGATGCTCCCAGCATTTTCCCCACTCCACTGTTCATGTCCACATCAGGGAGCCCATGGCTTTTGCCACTTTCTTGGAAGACTATCCCTTAAATCCTGCTCTGAGTAAAGCAAGATGGACCAACACTGACCAGGACCATATCCTGACATTCCTGCAAAGAAAAACTCCCCTGTGAGAGTTTCTGAGAGAGAGAAAATTTGGAACAGCCCCTAAATCCCATTTCCAACCCATCCCCAAACCCATTTTGCATCCAAAGCCCAGGCAGGGCAGGAATAACGTGCTGATCCTACCTGGCTCTGTTCACATGTAACAGCCATGAATCCCTGTGTAATAACAAGTTTAATTAAACACAGCCCGGCCACAAAACCTGGCCTGACATTTAACTGGCACCTGAGAAGATGCTAACGAGAAAGACGTTAATTATCCAGCTTATTAGATGTCCGCATTATTAACATAACCCTGACGGAATTAACTTGATACAAACTATCCCACAAATATTAATTGCCTCAAACTTCCTCGTAACTCGGAGGTATTAATAAGGCAGTAATTATGTATGGATTGGAGAGCTGGAAGTTAATGACGTGGCAATTTGATTTGTCTCGGAGAAACGCGATAAACCCAAGGAAGTGTTCTTCGAACAATCAATGGATATTTAATTAACGGACAGGACCTGTCGGCGTAAATCGGAATTAAACGCCCGCGACGTCTCGTTCCAAGCGCTATGACAAAGGTTCCCAAGATGTGGTGGCATGGAAGGGGTCTCTCCCGTGCTGATGCTGCTGGTGACAGCATCTCCAGTCTCTGCTCCGTCCAATGCATGAGGTCATGGATGTGTTCCTCATAAAATCGTGGAATGGCTTGGGTTGGAATGGACCTTGAAGATCGTCTTGCTCCAACCACACTGCCATAGGTAGGGTGCTTTCAACTAGATCAGGTAGCTCCAATCTTATCCAATCTGGCTTTGGACACTTCCAGGGATGGAGAATCTACAGCCTCTTTGGGAAACCTCTTTTTCCTCTGAAATCCAAGGAATCCTTGAGATGCTCACAGCTGATGAGAGAGGAGCCCTCCCATTCCCCTCTGCTGTTTATCCTCACTCCCACCTCCATCCTGAGCCCAGATCCACAAACACATCCCCACCAGGTGCCCTTCAGCAATGGTCACTTGGGAAAAAGGTGAAAGTCTCAGAGATCTGAGGTTTCCCACTGCCAGAGGTCAGGGGAAAATGGGATATGGGGAAAAAATTCTTCCCTGGGAGGCTGCGGAGGCTCTGGCATAGTTTGCCCAGAGAAGCTGTGGCTGCCCCATCCCTGGAAGTGTCCAAGGCCAGGTGGGACAGGGCTTGGAGCATCCTGGGATAGTGGAAGGTGACCCTGCCCATGGTAGGAAGAAGGAACTGAATTATTTTTAAGTTCCCTTCCAATCCAAGCCATTCCATGATTCTATGCCCTGACCCTTCTTTTGGATCACACACCACATCCAAAGCGAAAACTCCAAATAAATCTCCATCCATCCCACAAATCTGTCCTGACCCAGCAGGTTTTCGCTCCCATCCAGCTGATGGAAGTGGTTGTTCTCTCTCTCCTGTTGTGTTGGACCTTCATCAGGATGTGTTTCGCACCTCTGGAAGTGGGCTTGACTCTGTGGTGAGGAAGATGATGGTCCAGTACCATCATTTCCATAAATTTCAACTTCAGCAACCAGACAGGCAGGATGAGCCCCACAGGAACAGGGAATGAGCCAGTGCTTTGGCACAGCCCTCCCAGAAGGGGTTGGCAGCACATTCCCTTCGCATTCCCAGCCTCCTTCCCCCTCTCTTCCCTTCCCTTTATGTAAATGGAAAATAACAATTAGTTTATTTTTGCTTGTGCAAATTACAGCTCCCAGGGAGCCGCCAGCTGCCAGGGCTGTGCCGAAGCCGTGTTCCAGCCTCGGCCTTTTCCATGAATAAATAACCTGGTGGGGGTGGGAAGATGTTCCCTCTGCTTTCCCTCCACTCTCACCCATGGAAAGGAAGGATTGGAGGGGGGTGAAAACCCAAGGAACCTTTGGGTTTTGTGGTGTGGGTAATTAAACACTGTGCTGATGATTTAATTGGGAGCTTGGCAAGGAGGGATACGGAGTTGTGGGGATGGAGAGGGGAACAAGGGCATTCCCAGGCATTGGGGATGGTGACTCCAAGGAAAACTGCACTTCCCAGAGGGCTGAGATAGCAAAGGGCATGGGCTGGCAGGATCTGATCACCTCCGGATCACTGTCCTGGAATGTTTCCCACTTGGCAGTGGAGCTGTTTTCCCTGCACACACGAGGATGTGCATCCTGCATCCCACAGCTTGCATCCCATATCCCACCTACTTTATCCCACCACCTGCACACACACAGGCAGTGATGGGTATGAGCTGGGATTGCTGGGATTTGCATCCTTGATGGAGTTTACCTGGTCAGGGAAGGCTGGGCTGGGCTGGGCAGTGCCAGGTTCCTTCTTGATCCTCATGATCCAGAGCTTCCCTTTCTGCCTGGATCAAGGGGCAGTGACAACCAGCAAACAGCCTGCTGCAGGGAGCATCCCACATTCCTTATCCCATCTCCTATCCCCATATCCTGCATCCCAATTCTCATATCCTATTTGTCATGTCCTTTATCCCACATCCAACATTCTATATCCTTGGTCCCTGTACCTTACATCCCACACCCAATGTCCTGCATCCTTATATCCTGCATCCTAAATCCTTCATCCCACATCCAGTGTCCTGTATCCTCACATCTGACATCCCACATCCTAAATCCTGCATCCTACTCCCTCCATCCACCTCCTGAATCCCATATCCTGAATTCCACTACCTCCATCCCACAACCACTGTGCTGTATTCCTGCATCCCATATCCTGCATCCTACTACCTTCATCCCACATCTGCTGTCCTGTATCTCTGCATCCTTCATCCCAGCTCCTGTATCCCATATCCCTCCTCCTGCATCCCACACCCACATTCTGGATCCAGCTTCCTGCATCCCAATTCCCACAGCAGCAGCATCCCCGGATGACAAGAATTTGGGATGAGATCCCAGTTTGTGGTCCTGTACATGTTGTGCAGGGGGTTTTCCATGTCCTGGATTTCGGGAAGGATTTCACTTCCTGCTGAGTTTAGGGATGGAATCAGTGGAACTGGGATGTGCTGCCTGGGGGAAGGCAGAGAGCTGGAAAAAAGTCCAGCCTTCAGGATGAGCTGTGCAGTGCCAAAACCATGATCCCATGGCAGAGCTCTGTTCTAGCAAGGTGTTAAATGGTGATACATTTATTTTATATAAATATATTTTTATAAAACATGGACAGGGCAGTGTTTGTGTCCCAGGGATGCGGGAATATTGAAAAGCCAGTCAGGCACGGAGCATGGAAAGGAGGGAATGTGCAAAAATCCAACTCTGTCTGAGCCAGAACATAAAGATCCACTCAAGCCAAAAAATTCCGGCTCCAAACCGAGCCCAGACTCTGCTCACAGTGGCTCAGCCCCAAGCTCGGAGCCAAATCCAAAATTTTCTTTCATCCAGGATTAATTTGGCTGAGATTCGAATTAATCCCTGCTTTATAAGTGAACATTACCCCAAATTCCTCCACCCCAGGACTGGAGATCTCACCTTACAGAGATGTTGGGATTTGTGATGTCGGGATTTGTGCAGAACAGGGAGCGGTTTTGGGACAAACCTGTGGGGTGGAAGCATCAATAACTGAAGAGGAAGGAGCGAGGCACACGTGGGAGATGCTGCATTGATCATCTTCTTGTGGTTTTCCACCCATTTCCAGCCATCCTGGTAATTCCTGCTTGGATCTGGCACGGAGCACCCTGCACTGCTTCAAGGGGACTTTGCCAGGGGCTGCGATTCCAAGCATCCATGGATGAGGTGCTCCAGGGCACTGCTGTGTTTAGGGGTGAGCATCCCCCAAAAAATCATCCCTCTGCCCTGTGGAAAACCCACGGGCTGGGAAGCTGGAGGAATTCCAGCCCTTTTCCCAGCTCAGCAATGCAAGTGGGCAAGAAAAGCTTGGAAATGAGGTTAAGGAGCCCTGCAGGAGCAGGGAGATGAGGAGGAACCCCAGGGGTTGTCCCCATCCCAAAGTGCCAGGCAGCCCCTGGAGCATCCTTTGGGATTGGGATGCTGTTTTCACCCCAGGAAAGGCTGAGGATGGAGCTGAGGATGCAGGAGATGCCCAGGATGAGCGGAGGAACTGCAGATCCTCACGGAAGGGAGGGTGTGGTGTCCTGCTACCCCATGCAGACCCCAAAAAAGCAGCAGGAAGATGGAGAAGGAGGTTCCAGCCCCGCTCAGGGAATCAGGAAAAATGAGGGGAAAGCTTTGAATCCAGGTCAGAGTGACCCCGAATGCCACACGTCCTCCTGCAGCAGGCAGGGTGGCACTGCAGTCCTGCGGCACACGGGCGACACACGACCCCGTCCCGCCACATCCCCATCCCAAAACATGTGCCAACACGCCTGGAATGCACACACATGATCCTGCAAATATTGCAGCCCTCCCAAAAAATGCTGCAAAGCCAAGCAGGGACCACCCAGACACCCCCCAGAGCCTGGGGTGCAGGGGGAGCTCAGCCCCAAAAAGGAGACGAGTCATAAACCAGCCAAATTTAGGCTTAAACCACTTTAGTTTTTATTATTTATTCAGAAAAGCCAAACCCCAGAAAGCTGGGAGCTTCAGGAGCACGGAGAAAGTCAGGATGATGGGGCAGAAAAGTGTAATTCCAGCCCCAAATCTCCCAAAAAAAATATGGGATGGGGTCCCCCCACAGAGGATCAACTTTAATGGGAGGCAGCAACACCCTGTGTCCTGCTGCAGATATTGGGGGATTTCAGGGAGGGTTTGGGGAAAAAAAAACCAAAAAAACAGTGGGGAACTGAAAAAAAAATAAATCACAGTGGCACAAGGAACTGGGATAAAGAGGAAGGGATAACATCTGGATTGCCAAAATAATCTGGGATCTTTCCCAGCTGGTTGCACCCCAAAATAAAACCAAAAGGAGAGGGTGAAGGGGAAAATTCGGGATCCTAAGCTGCTGCCTTTGCTCTGCCATGGAAGTGGGGAAAGGATTTTGGAGCAGGAGACGATCGCAGGCGCCGCGCTGGGGTGACACCCCATGGGATGGCGCTCCCACAAAACCCCACACAGCCCCCAAAGTCAGCTCTGCTCTCCCAACCAGCCCCAGCCCAGCTGGGAAAAGGGGCAGTGACCCCCAGGATGTGCCCACAGGGAATGTGGATCACGGGAAGATCCAGGAGTGAGGATTTAAACAGAGGGGATGGAGATCCCCAGGCTGGTCTGGGGAAGGTACCAGCCCCAAATACCTTTTCCTCACCAAATTCTTATTTGGTCATGACCAGGCAAGCTGGATGTGTTCTCCTCCCAAAAAAAATATGCCAAGAGAAAGAGATATTGGGAGGAAAATTAGGGAATAACCCACCAGGAAGTTGTGATTCACGTCCAAAATATTCGCGGACGCGGTGTCCCACGAGCGGCTGCGAGAGTTAATTTTATTTAGAGCCAGGTTTGCAAAGTTTCCCTGGATCTAAATAAATATAGGAATAAGGGGTGAATCTCCCACCTTCCAAATCCCGCTTTTTGTCCAGCCCTGGGATAAATATCCCTCTTTGCATCCCAGCTCCCATCCCAAAATTTGAGTCCGATATTGAGCTGAGCTCAGGCTGCTCAAAAACACTCTGGTCGCACAATAAGACAATAAAAAGCCAGAAAAAGATGAAGAAAATGGGGAGTGAGGCTTGGGGGTGCAGAAAAGCAAGACCAGAGGGTTGTGGAGTCGCAGGCACCCCACAAATCCTGGGAAAAGCCAGGGGGGTTACATGAGCACAGCGGAGATTTATGGAAGCGGCAGGAGGGAACAGCCACAGCTGGGGGACCTGCCACAGCTGAGCCTGGGCAAAAATACAGGACAGAAAATACACCTAAATATTTTTAAAAACCACGTAAAATGCCCAAAAATTATGTTGGACCAAGGGTTGTGTTGGAATTTGTCCGGGAAAAGCTGCAGCCACGCTTGGGGTTTGCAGCAAAGGGAGAAACAGCCTTAAAAACAGTCCCAAAAAAAATCCAAAATCTCAGCAAAATACCAGCCCAAAAGCTTGGATTAGGGAAGGCGTGGGCTTGGTTTGTTAAGGGGTCCTTTTTAAATTAAAAATTCAAGAGGGAGAAGCCAAATGAGGAAAGAAAAGTCATTTATTACCGTTGGAAATGAAGCCAGTGGCTCATCGGGACGGTGTCGGACAAGCTGGAACCAAACTGGATCCGGTGACTTTCCAGCAGCTGCAGGGAACAAAGTCTCCAGGACCCTCCAGCCGGGAAAGAAAACCAAAACCACCCAGAACCCGGCTGAAAAAAAAACAACCAAAAAGAGGCAGGAAAAGTGAAAAGCCAGAGTTCAACGGGGCAGAAGCGACGCTCGACACCGGACTTATCTCAGCGGGAGCTTGGGGAAGGTTTTGCATCAGCACCGGGAATCAAAGGGAAGAATAAACAACCCCCAAACAAAACCCCGATGCTGCGGGGACCTCCCCCCAAAAGTTGAGAGAAAACCCGACCCAGGCTCTAGTTGAATATAAGTTTTTATCTTGATGCAACATCATTAAAACCGTCACAAATCGAAACAACAGGTCGTTAAAAACGCTTCGCACGATCAGTCCCTAAAATGCACCAGGCTCCCAAGCTCGCTTTGTCCGCAGGACCCTTTTGTTTCCCCCCAAAATTCGTTTTTTTAATTTTTTTTCTCCTTTTTTAAATAAGCAACTCGTTTAAATAAAAAAAAAAACAAACCCGCCCTGCTCCTCCGCGCAGGATCGGTCCCGCTTTCGCTCCAACGATTGCACGAATTCTTAATCCTCCTTTTTTCTTGTTTCCACAACAAATAATGTGCATTTTCTTGCCGTCTGTTTTTGTGGGTTTTTTTTCTCCAAACATCGAGGTTAAAATAAGATTTTTCCGTTTCCCGAGGGTTAATAAATAAATCTGGTGCATAGTGAGATAGCAGCCAACCGTTTGCAGTCCATATATTACTATATTGCCTTTCAGGTCACCCTAAAATTGTTACCTCTTCCCCCTCCCTCCCCTCCCCACTATTTTTAAGAGCATAGATAATTTTAAATCTCTATAAAACAGTATTATTTCACCCAATCGATTCCTGTATATAGTGCATTCGGCTTCTTCCCAACATCGTTAAATTAACTCGGATATTATTTGCATGCTATTACATACAAACTTTTAAGACTCGTGTATTTTTTTTTCTCTTTTCTAAAGGATTTTAGGGTTTTTTTGTTGGTTTTTCTTTTTTTTGTTCGTTTTCTTTTTCTCGTAAATCACCAAGCAAAATATAGGCTCAAAGAAAGAAAAAAAAAAAAAAAAAAAGAAAAAAGGCAAAAAACGAACTAATTTTCTACATATTTACAAGTGTGAATAAGTTAAATGTGGCTCAGGTTTGCCGGCCGGGAATGGGGGGTGGGCGGAGGGGCCGGGCAGGGCGCAGCGCTGCCGGGGACCCCCCCGGCCGATCCGCGGGGATCCCTCGAAGAATAAAAACCCCGATGGAGGGGGAAAGGTGGGGAGAAGCCACCTGGATGCTCCCGGGAAGGGGGGCGGGTGGCCGTACACGTCCCGCATGCAGGGCTGCCCCCCACTCCCCCACCCCGGGACCCCCACCCCGAGTCCCGATGGGTGGCAGGGAGGGAGTTCAACTTCCCCTCCCCGAAATTTCAGAGGGGACTTCATAATATTATTATTTTTTTTAAATACAAGCGGCGGGTTTGCTCACCCCGCATGAGGAAAAGAAAAACCAAAGAAGGGGATCCCACCCCATCCCACCAGCCCGGCTCACATGAAGAAGTCAGCGGCGGCTTTCGGGGCGGCGGATGGGGAGGGCTCCCTCGGGAAGCCCCGGCCGGCCAACTTCTCATATTTTTCTTTGTACAGATCCCTTTCCTTGGCCAAGCGGGTCACCTCCTGCTTGAGCTGCTCCACCTGGCTCTGCAGTTGGCATTTCTCGTTCTCCAAGATGTGCCGCTGCTGGACCCGCTTGTAGCGGCAGGACTGAGCGTAGCCCCGGTTCTTCAAGGTCCTCCTCTTCTGCTTGAGGCGGATCACCTCCTCCTTGCTGAAGCCCCGCAGCTGCCGGTTCAGCTCCCGCACGGACATACTCACCAGCTGATCGTCGGAGAACCGGTCCTCCAGGCGTAGGTGGTGATGATGATGATGGTGATGGCCGGGATGGTGATGGGCGGCCGGCGGCAGCTCCTCACCCCCGAAGGGCTGAGGTCGGAAGGGCTCGTAGCCTTGGTGGTGATGATGATGATGGTGAGGGGCACCGATCAACGCCTCCACCGCGTCCTCCGGCGTCAGGTTGAGAGCTTCGGGGTTGAGGTGATGCTGGTAACCCGACATCCAGTACAGCTCCTCCAGCTGCTGTTTGGAGCCCAGGGAAGCGGCGGCGGTGGCCGGGGGGCCGGGGGCCGGTTGCCCACCGGGGCTGGGAGCGCAGAAGCTGGGCGAGGAAGGCACGGAGGAGCAGGGCGTGCTGAGCGGGGTGGACGACAGGGACCCGGCGGGCAGACGGTGGCACAGCCGCTCCGCCTCCGCCGGCTCCTTCTTCACCTCGAACTTCATCAGGTCGAAATCGTTCACGTACTCGATGGCGAGGGGGCTCGTGGGCAGCTCCGCGCTCATGGCCAGCTCCGAGGCCATCTCAGTCCATGGAGGGACCGGGGGGGGAGCCCCCGGGCACCGCCGCTCACCGAGGGTCCCGCGGGCTCCGGGAGCCTCCTGCGAGCGGGCTCCGGCGGAAGGGGCTGCACAGACCGGGCTGCGGGAGCCTCCGACGGGGCTTTGCCGTGGGGTTCAGCGGAGCTCCGGGACGCTCGGACGGGGATCTGCTGCCGGCGGGGCTCAGCCGGGCTCCGGGAATTCCCGACGGGACTTTGCGGTGGGATTCAGCCGAGCTACGGGACGTTGTGACAGAGCTCTGCGGTGGCGTTCAGCGGGGCTCCGGGACGCTCCGGCCGGGATCCGCTGCGGGGCTCAGCCGGGCTCCGGGAAGCTCCGCCGGGGCTCAGCCGGGCTCCGGACCCTCCTCTGGGGTTTTTTCACGGGGCTCAGCCGGGCTGCGGTGCTCGCCTCCGACGGGACCTGGCGGTGCGGCTCAGCCGGGCTCCGGGACCCGCAGCCGGGGCTCCGCTGCAGCGCAGCCACCTCTGTCTGTCGGGGCTGGGCTCCGCTCCGCTGCTGGGCTCCGGGACCCTCCTCCGGCCGCCACGGCTCTGCGCTCGGGCCGGGCGGGCTCCGCCGCTGCCTGCGCTCGGTTCCCAATGGCGAGGAGCGGGCAGCGCCCTGCCCGCCCCTTCCTGCCTCCCCTGGCACCTGCCCCGGCCCCACCTCCCCGGGCTCCGAGCCTTCTCCTGCCTCCTCCTCCTCCTCCCGCCGGGACACGGCGCCCTGGGGGCGGGGGCCGCTCCCCTGCCCGCCCCTGCCCGCGACCGGCGCCGCCGCCGCCGGGAGCTCAATGGAACTCGCTGCCTTTTATACGGGGAAAGCGAGGCACGGCCCCTCCTACTGAGGCAGGGCTGAGCTCTTCCAGCTTATCAGCATCCCGACATCCCGATTGGATTTGCATATCCCCATGGCAACGCCCCCGGGGCAGCTGTCAATCTCCGGAGGTTTGGGGAATGCTCCTGGTACCCCCTCCGATCCCGCATCCCATCGTGGGGGTTCGTCTTCCACCCTCCGCCCTGAACTGAGCGTGGAGTGGGGAGAAACATCCTGGAAATCCTAATTTCCTACTCCCCAAAAATGGGAAATATCCGAAAAGGAGTTGCTGAGCCTAAATTGGGTTTGGTGCCATCTCGCTGAGGGACCACAGCATAGGAATGCAGCCCCTTCCCCACCTCAGGAACAGCCCAGGATCCTTCCCAGAGCACTTCCATCCTCGCAGAAAGTCAAACAAATATAATTTTGGGAATTTTTCGGGATTTTCCATAAACTATTGGTGGTCAGGGAGCAGCCACGTGCACCTCTGTGCTCCAGTGCTGCCTCTGTTTTCAGAGGTGGCATCGCACCTAGCCCAGGTGACATCCACGCCTGACACATGAACGGGAGTGTCACCAGATGGAGGACTAGGATTGCCATCCCAGCACCTGGAAAAGGTGTAACTGGCACCCAGAGGCAGCTGGGGCCCTGGATGAGGCCCTGGCTGGGATGTGGCCCTGTGGCTCCATCTGCAACCTCACAGCTGCTGCAGTCTGAGAGGAACAGGACTGGGAAACTGAGGCAGTCACCGTGGAGTGGTCCCACCTAATCCCAAGGGATGAGCAGCTTCATCCCACAGAGGCTGGCAACACCCACCCACTCATCCCCTCGGGGTGCAGGATTGTCTCTCTCACCTGCAGGATCCTGGGTCCCACTGCATTCCAACCCTGCTGCATCCCATCCTGCTGCATCCCACATGCAGCTCCTCGGGATGTGGGGGGGTGGCATTCCCCTCATCCAGCCAATGGCTCCTCGGGGACTTGGGGACACTGCTCTCCATGGCTGCTAACTGACCCTTTAGATGTAGGGTCAGATTAATGCAGAAAAGGTGTTTTTTTGAGGATGAAAACATTTATGCTGTTGCAACTCCAGCAATTAAAATCCCACATTATTGCTTTTGCTGGATCGGGCCTCTGGGGAGGGTCCATCTTTCTGCTGCTAATTGAGGCAGGGTAGGGGGGGGCATTTATTCCCCTTGGGAAGGGTCATGGATGCAGGCAAAGCCCTAAACATGACCCCTATCCCCTGGTGATCCTGGATGTTATCCCATATTAGATTAATATCCCATTTTGGAGACCCCAAACTTGGGCACGACTTGAGGGAGGGGGCAAAGACGTGAACAACAAAAAACCCTTTTGGTGGGGTGGTCTTAACCCTTTTTACTTCACTGTGTCACCCTAAATCCATCATCATCCCACCTGTGTAGCAGGATACTGGGCTCCTACACTGGGAAAAGATGGGGAGCCACCTCCCTCCCCCTGGGCTGCTCCACCTTGGGGGCACCCGGCCCCCACCATCAGCTGCCACCCTGCTGGGACAGGAGCCACCAAGGGATTAGGACAGGGCTGGGCTCCAACGGGGCGTGGCTCCCCAGCGACACCCCCGGGGGTATTTTTAGGAAATGCCCATGGCATGTCCCCAACCCTCCCCGCCGCGCTGGGCCCGTCAGCTAAGTTTACTCACAGGCGGTCAAGTGACATAACCAGGTTGGTGGCCTCGGCATGGTGGCGGGATGGCGTCACCTTTCACTTTTAGAGCTGGTGCACCCCATCACCCCTCAGAGCAGGGCGGGGTGCCCACCTGGGGCTGCCTCAGTTTCCCTGGATGGCGCACGGTTCCCAGTTGGGGTGTTGGTGGCTTGGGGACAGTGACAGATGGACACACTCCATGGGAAGGTGGCGTCCACCACGGAGAGAGCGTGGGACCATCCTGGTGATGCTCCACCAGCATCTGCCCCACAACCCGGTGTTGCTGCAGGGTCAGGAATTTTGGGGGTGGGGGGAGGGTGGAAATCACATGGAGAGGCGGGGAGGAGGAGAAGGAGGAGAAGGAGGAGGGCAGGGAACAGCCACCCCGATGACAGGCAGAAAACCGATCCCGGCGGGTTACGTTCAGCCGGCACCTGCTTCCCCGGCAGGGGACCAAGAGCGCTGCCAGCAGCACCCGCCGCAGGAAGGATTTTCCGGGAAATGTTTATGGAGCACTCCAGAAACTCCACCCTGTGCCAACCTCCCAGTCGTGGCACCCTCCAGGGAATGTCCTTGCCGGGTCCCCAAGCCCAACAGAGCACCCCAGCTTCACAGCGAGGATGGATAAATCCCACTGGAGCCCATCGCCGAGGAACTGAGGATGTTGGAGACAGAGGGAGAACCCACTGGAGTTCAGTGACACCTCTCCAGGGGCCGAGTTTATCCCTGCTTGGAAATTAATCACCCCCAAGCAGAGCTTTAACGACAGCCGGCTGGAAATTCCAATCCTCCCCGGGAAGGGAGCAGCGGTGCCGGTGGGCGGCGGAGGCACGGCTCGGAGCAGAGCTGCTCATTGCCTCGTTTAATTAACGCAGCACAAGGATTATCCTCGTTAGGGATCCACCACCGGCCATCCCTGAGGATTCACAACAGCACCGTCTCCTCCAGGGTGGTTTTTAGGGAATTTTTTGTTTTATTTTTTTTTTTAGGAAATTGCCATGTGAAGAAACATCATTTCTGGGTGAAAAGTTTTAGTAATTAAGAAAACCCAAGGATTTAGGGATCAGAGTGACTCCTCCACTGGATTTGGACGGATATTGGATGGGATGTTCATGCACTGCTGAAAAAAGAGGAAAGCCACAGGGAGGCTCCTCCGTCCCAGGGGAGGAAACTCTTTTTATTTACATATCAAAACACAGGAGTTAACAAAAGACATTTTCATATCAACAAAAAACACGATGTTTTTATTAAAAATCAACTCGTTGGACACACCTTGGGGCACAAGTGACATCCCAGGGTGGATGGGGGACGTTGTGAAATTGGGATGGAGACAAAACCTCTCCATGGGGGTCACTTGAGGAAGGGAAACCCCTGTGGGGACCTGTTTGGGGGGTGAAGCCATTGCCCATTGGCATTTCCCACCCCATCTGTGATCACACCTGGATACCCAGGGAGCCCCAGTTCTTCCCAAATCCCTCTGATGCCTTTTCCCCACAGGATTTTGCCTGAGGGGCTGTGAATGAGCAAACCCCACAAATCACGTCTGTGTGGGGGAACAGCACCTGCCACCCCAAAATCCCTTGGAAATTGCACTGTTCCAGTGGCATAATGCTCTGCCTTCACTCTGCTCCTGCTTGGATTTGGGGAGTCACAAAAAACCCCAAACCCTGGAGAGTTGGCTTGGCTTTCCCAATGGAGCCCAAACCCCTTTGGGATAGGGAGAGGTGGGGGTTGGGTGGAACTGGGCCATGGGAGACCCCAAAACACAGAGTGTGATCTCAGCACCACTCCCAACACATTTCCATGAGGGATGCTCTCAGCTCCAGGAAATCTCCTCCCAAAAACAAGGGGATGGAGCAGGATGGGCTCTTGGAATGGTGGGATCAGGGCTGTGGGAGCTTTACACCCATCCCAGCACGGTGATTTGTCCCCAGCACATCCTGACCTGGATGGGGATGGGAAGCTCTTCCCAGCCCTACAAGCATCCAAGGAGGTGGCAGCACTTGCCTTCAACAAACCAGCTGAAAAGGTGATTTATTGGTCAATTCAAAGATTCCAAACAAAGTTGCTTCCCTGCAGGAACGAGTGGTGTATTCCCACGCTGCCACACCACTCCGTGTCCAAATGACATCCTGGAAAAGCAAGAAGAGGAGGGGGAGGGGGTGCCATGCCTGGACATGGCATCCTGAGGTAGGTGCCAGGTCATTCCCTGGCTCTCCAGTTCCTGAGCTGGTCGGCTGCCACAGGATTGGGATGGATTCACAGCCGGGGCTTGATCTGCAGCCGTTTCCCTGGAGGGAGGGAAGGAAATGGTGATGTTGGGAAGGGGGGGATAAAGCTGGATATTACCAGGCTTCTCCCTGCCTGGTCATGGGAGGGAGCTAAAGCACTGGGAAATTGGGAATGTGGGTGGTTCTCCACCCTGGCAGCAACCACTGCACTCACCTCTGCCACCCAGAACGGAGTTCTTGGAATCCTGCAGGGATGACTCTGGCAAAATCCTCCTCCTTTTGGTGTTGCCTGGGAAGGAAAGGAAGAAAAGAGGAGAAAGTCATTGAAGCTGGCTTGGATCACCTTGGGAATCCCTTGGAATGCAGGTATAGGAGTGTCCTGAGTTCCTCTTCTGCTTCACACCCCCCTTGGCTGTGTCAAGGATGGAGGTGGCTCATTCCCCAAATCCCTGAGCATCCTCAGCTCCCTAAAAGTGACACTCAAAGGTTTCTTCCCACCACAGAGAAGCGAATCGGCTGCAAAATTCCCAAGTTATGGGTGAAAAAGAGAATAAAAAAGGATCCAAACCTTCCCACTGCTGAACATCAGGACCTGCCCTGGCGCTGGGATGGAGCCAGAAAAAGCTGAGCACCAACAATCACCCCACAAAACATTCCCAGCATCCCTTTAGGACGCTCCAGGTGATGTCTTCTGCTTGCTGGAACATGGTGCTTCCTCCAAAGAGGGTTCTGGATGCTCATGTAGAGCCAAAACACCATGAAGTGCCTCTGAGAGGTGACCTCCTTGTAGGACAAGCCCAGCATCGTCCCATGGACCAAGGACAGAGTGAATCCTTCTCCGTTTCAACCACAATTTTGGGAATACCTTTCTGCAGTTTATCCTGTTTTCCCTCCCCAGAAGGTTTGGAGAGGTGCTTATGGGGCACCAGAGTGATGGGTGGGAAGGAAAGTGGTGGCCACTTGGCCACCAAGATGAATGAGGATGGAACAAAGTGGAGGTTTGTCAGGGAAAAAAAGGGAAAAGTTCCCACTTGGGATTAATGGAGGTGGAGAAGACGGAGGGAATCCAGCCCAAACCCCCTCCAGATGTTCTGTTGCTCGTGTTCCCACAAAATTCTGCGTGGCACTTCCCAAATGATGAATCCAACATGGAGGTGGGACCAAGGACACCTTCAAGCAGCCTTGAGAGCCCAGAGGAGAAAGTTTTTGGGGCAGGGGAGGCAGGACAGGCAAGGACCCAACAATGGGGAGTCTCCGAGAGTTTTCCTTCGCTTTCCAACTTGGATAAACAAACTTGCTGGGAGTCGAAGCCGCGCTGGCAGTGATTCATCGCTCTGGAGTTAATTTATGGAAAATAAAGAGGGCTCATTTAGCACCTTTCCACCCTTAATATAACTCCCATACATCAGAGGGATGCACAGCAGACACGGTGGATCTGGATATTCCTCACCAGCAACGCAGCCTAATCCAGCTTTTGGGAATGCTGACACGGAGCGAAACACCCTTGTGTCCCCACCCTCCCAATTTTTCCCTTTGGCATCCAGCCAGGTGGTTTTTCCAGCCTGGGACCTGCAAATTCCAGCCTGGTTGCCGGAATGAGGGTCCTGAGCTGTTGGTTGTCACCTCAAGGGGTCAAAATCAGCATCTCTACATTCTTGAGCTATGGTGTGAGTTCAACAGGAATGGTGGGAATGGCTCAATTCCCTTTGGATGAGACAGGGAAAACTTCCTTAGCTGATATCCATGAGGCAGCTCAAAGCAGGCATGATTACAGAAGTAGAAATATGGATTTAATTTTTCAGGGAGAAAAAGAAAAAAGGTGATTCTTAAATCGACCATGATTAACTTCCTGAGTTTGGTACAGAGCGCACGGAGCCAAAATACTTCCAGAGCATCCATGATGGTTTCCAACAGATTCCTCGAAAAAATCAAGGCAGGAATGAGAAAATAAACCCAAAATAGGGCTAAACTGGCTCAGTTTCTCCCCTTGGATGGAAGGAGGTGGAGGAAGGATGGTACAGCCAAGGGGTGAACACCACATCCCAATAAAAACCCCAGGAGGGAAAACCTGGACCAAACAGGGTTGTCACTCCACCCAACCCTGGCAAAGGAAAAGATATTTTTCCAGTTTTGTGCTTGGGAGATCCTGCAAATGGCGTGATCAATCTTGGGTCGCATCTCCAGCTCCTTCACTCACTCCCCCCGCCGCCTTTCCCGGCATTCCGGGAGCGGCGCAATCCATCTTCCAAGGAACCAGGTATATAATTTCTAGTTAGCGAAAGCAACCCCTTTTTCATCCAGATGATTGAACAGCTTCCAAAGGAGGGGAACCGAGGCGGGATCGCGAGTTTTCCATCGAAATCCAGGCGGTTTTCGCTGAGCTTGTCAGGCTCGTCGGAGAATTAGGACTTCCAGCACTCTTCCTCCTGATGGAAATCAACATTTATTTTGCCTAAGCCTAAGAAGGTGTCAGGCAGACGGAGAAACTCGCCACTCTTCTCGAGGAAAAAAGAGGGAAAAGAAGGAAATCTAATAGAAATATATTATCAAGTCTGAGGAGTGGACAGTGCAGTAAATCACACTTCAGGTGGCACCATTAGATTTTTCAATAAAACCTGGTTTTCCCCCAGCCGGAGCCGAGCGGCTCCAGCTGCATCCGACAGGGAAGTTAAAACCAAATTTGTTTCATCCAGATGCTGATCTAAGAGGGACTGAAAGGGATTTCAAGGTGGGGAATCCTCTCGGATGAAGGGTGAAAGGAGGCAGGTCTGGGCCCCAAATCCTCTCCCTGCCCATCATTCCTGATCCCTGAGGGATTAAAATATTGGGTTTCTCCATAAGGTGGGGAGGTGGAAGGCAGCTGGAGATGCCTCACATCAGGGGTGAAGATTCCCAAGCCCCAAAGCAGCGGGATGAAGGGAAATATAACTCTTTTGCAGTTTTCCAAACTTTAGCATCCAGCAGGAGAAAAGCCAGAATTTTTGTTGGTTTCCTTTCTTCAACAACCTGTTGAGGTTTGTTTGGTCTCCATCGTTCTCCTGATGCCACCAGAGGGTTTCATCCTGTCCTGCATCCTCCTCCAGGAAGGCTCAGAGAACTGAGATGCATCCCAGCATTTCCCTGATGGATGCTCAAGGTTTAACACCATAAGGAGAAATTCCCTCCAAACACACTTCTCCTCCTCATTCCCAAAAGAAAAATATCCCTTAACCCTTTCCAGAACACCTTAGGGGAGTCCAGAGGTTGACTCTGCATTGGAAAGGTTCTTTTCTTTCATTGCCAAAGTGCTCCTGGAGAAACTTGAGCTGGGAGATGCCTTCTTCATGATATTAAAAAAATATTATTATTATTATTATTATTATTATTATTATTATTATTATTATTATTATTATTATTATATAAATAGGTCTGGAGTCCCCATCCCTAGAAGTGTCCAAGGAACAATTGGATGTGGCACTCAGGGCTCTGGTGACATGGTGGGGATTGGTCACAGGCTGGATTTTGATGATCTTAGAGGTCTTTTCCAACCTCAGTGATTCTGTGATCCTTCCATCTCCATCCCCTACATCCACCAGACACCTTTAGGCTTGGGATACCTTCAACCTTTGGGGTCCCACAGATGACTCAGGTGTTGTTGGAGGCTGGGGTTGGATCTCCTCATGTCTTGGTGGCTCTGAAAAGCTCCAAAAGTCAGAAACTTGGCTGTGACTTAACTTCCTCATTGCAAACTGTCCAATTTAGTCGCACTCCTTTGCAACTGAAATATTTTTCTTCCGTATTAATTTTTTAATTTAAAAAAAAAATCCATTTTTTCATGGAATCCTAAAATAGTTTGTGTTGGAAGGGATCTTAAGGACCAATTCCCATGGACAGGGACATCTTCCACTTGAAGAAACTTCAGGTTGCTCCAAGCCCAGTCCAACCTGGCCTTGGACACTTCCAGCGATGGAGCATCCACAACTTTTCTGAAAAACCTGTGCCAGGGCCTCATCACCCTGGAGATGGTTTTGACCACACAGAGAAATCAATTTCCTGTATTTTATCCCAGTTTCTTCCTCCCAAGAGGAACAAACTGCACCAAGTCCTGCTGGGGTCAAAGCTGACAGTGATGCCAGCTCCTGTTATCCCAGGACAACTCCCTTGTGTCCAAACCCTCCATCCCCAACCATGCAGATGCTGCATGGAAAGCTCCAGGGTATCTTCTGACATCAACGTGACTGATTAAAGACTTGGTTGCCTCATGTGGCTGCCAAAAGAAGTTCTGGAGCAGAGATCTGCGGGCAGAAGGAGCACTGAAGGAGATGCTGAATGTGATGAAGATCCCATGGGATCCAAGGGGGACTGGCCACATCCACATGGAGGGCAGCACCACTGAGGATATCCTAAATTAATCTGGGGTTGCCTTGTGCAGGACCACGAGTTGGACTTGAGAGCCCCTTCAAAACTGGGATATTCTCTAACTCTCAGATTCCTGGAGCTGGGAATGGTTGGATCAAGACCCGCCAGCAAGGGGAGCGGTGACAGCGACAGCACTGGGGTCATCCCTAAACCACAGCGAGAAAAGAGGCGAAAATCCACCAAATCCACATTCCCAAACTTATCCCTCCAGAAGCAGAAGCCGTAAACAAACCCCGAAGCCGCCGCGCTTCCCCGAATTCCTCGGAAGCCGAGGCGGTTGAGCGTGCTCAGCGGAGCCGTTAAAAAAGACTGGAGCGAGCATCTTCCATTAACGTTACGACCGTGAAATATGACAATAAAATGACGGCCGTATGGTCCCAAATTTGCAGCCCGCCGAGCTGCTCGGGGTTTATCGTCACTCAAACGTGCAGAGAGCTGTAAAATGTTTACAGAAAGGGTCGTTTGCGGCTATAAAATCCTCTTTTCTCTCCTAAACAAGGCTGAGCGGAGCCATTTACAAAGCCCGGAATGTTCATCGGGGGAGAGGGGAACATCTGTTCTCTCCAGGAGTTTGCAGTGATCTTCTCGAACAAATTAACTAAAATGGGTGCTTTCTAATTAAATTAGCACTCGATTGGAATGGTTTGCATTGGTGCAATTAGCGCGGGGAGGCCAGTTAGGCTCCAGCACAGGCGATTTAACTGGAAGGTGAAATATGGAAAAGCGCATTACCTGGAAAACAGGAGTCGGAGGGGTAGGGAAGCCTGTTCTCCCTCTGGCTCCAAGCTCCTGGGTGGATGACACAAGGTGAAGGATGGGATGCCACCAAACCCGCTCTTCCCATTTGGGAACGCTCAGCTGGGAGCAGTTGGCTGTCCCCGTGCTGCACGGATCGGCTTTTTGGAGGATGCTTGGAAAGCACCAGCGGTCTCAAATTACAGAATCTCGGAATCATTTAGGTTGGAAAAGACCTCCGAGATCAACCTTTACCCAATCACCACCTTGTCAACAAATCACTCTTCCTACCCCAATTTCCAGGCTCCTCTGGAGGGCTGAGAACACGATAGTGGCTCAGCTCCATGCACACAGACCACATCCCTCCTTTCCAGCCCCCTTTCCCTACATCCCAAGCCTAGACCCCCACTGAGACCCTGCAAGCTCATACTGTTGCCCATTTTGATCCTTAAAGGTCATCTCCAAACTCCCTCCCTGCCCCTCCTGTGTTTCTCCTCATTCCTCTTGCATTTTCCAGGATTGAAAGGGCATTTTCTCCAATTGTGACTGTTTAACCAAGGAGTTAATCTCATTCCTTAATAACAACCTGGGATCCTGCTCCAGCTGCATGGAAAGTAAGGATCAAAGATGGGAAGGGCTCACACTGAGCCAAATCTTGTGCCAGCAGAGCTGACAATGGGAATTTCAACGTTACTCCCCCAAAATATTGTGACTTCTGAGCCCATTCCAGGATGGTGCTCCAGAGATGAGGCTGCAAATCCTTCTGGAGAAGGATGTGAGAGGGAAAGGGAATTGTGGAGCATCATCCAGCCAAAAACTTCCCACTCAGAGCTGGGAAGAACCAGGCACAATCCCAGCCTTGCCATCTCCATCACCTGTGCACCTGGGGGTACATCCCTGGAGCACCCCCAAATCCCATCCCTTTAGGGATTTTCCCATGCAGGAGCTGAATGAGGAGAGGAGGAACCAAGGAGAACGGTGGAGAAGCAGCAGCCACTCCCTCTCACGTGTCAGAATTCCTAAAAAGTTCTGCTTATCCTAAACTGCATTTTCCAAAAAATTTTCCTGACTTCCAGAGTAGATAAATCCCAGACTAACAGCTCTTCCTTCAAACTTTCAACCTGCAAATACTCCACCCCACCTCCCACTGGAATGTTTTTAATTGGAAAGCTTTCAAGTTTTCCTGTTTCCTGCTGGGAAACAAGTGTGATGGATGGTCCAGAGGTCCTCCAGAGGCAGAGCATCCTTGGATCCCACTAAACACCTTCCCTATAGGACAGTGCTGTGATTCCATCATGGAAATGAGACTGGATTCATCAGTGGATAATTTACAGAATAAGGAAGGAGTTGATAAAATAAGAGGACAAAGTCCTGACACATAATTTTGGGAACAGACACACAATGGGAATCCTGATTGCCATCCCAGTTTGGATTCCCAGTCTTACCTGATTTGGTGACTCACAAGGAACATGGATCCATCAAAATCCATGGAGAGCAGCCGAGAATAACTTTTTTCCTTGGAAAACCAGAGCAGCTCCAAGCAGAGGATGTGATTCCTACCTGGTTCATCCTCTGGCTCGTCCTCATCCCTCTCCTCTTTGCAGCCCAGGGAACCAGGAGATTCTGGGGATCGGAGGGAGATGAAGGATGGCAGCTTTTGCAGGCAGCTGCTTGGCTTGGGGTCCTCCTCTTTCCAAAACTTAACCTCTTGCTCTGCACTGGAGGGTCCAGGAATTTCCCCATCATCCTGGAGCTGAGTTGGATCATTCCTGCAGGAATGGGAAAAATAGTAAGTAAAAGTAAAACAATCTCACTTGGCAACACTGGACATGGCATCATATGCAATGGAAGAGGCTTGGAGCTCCTGGGTCTCCATCCAAGGCCATTCTGTATCCTTGATTTCCCTGGAGACAGCACAGACCGAGCTGGAGTTTCTCCCTTCCCAGCTGGATTCCCTGTCCTGCACTTCCCTGCAGGTTCCCAGCTCCTCAGATTCTTGTGGAGGTGCTGGGCTCCTGTTTGTGATCGAGCAGAGGGAAGGGGAGATGGAGGCCGTGGGGAGTTGGGATGGCTTGGAGGTGTCCTGCTGGGCTTGGCTCTTTCCCAGCCCTGCCACTCTCTTCCAAGCTAACTTGACACTCCAGCTCCTTCAACGTCTCCCATGACGGTGCCAATAAAGGAAAAAAAAACCCTCTGGAACAGCTTCCAAGCTGGGGTGTGCTCCCTTCCCAGCGGAGGACGCCAGGAGCCTCCCAGCAAGCCAGGCCTGCGCTCATTCCTCCTTCCCTAAAAAGAGCAAGGAGCTATTTTACACCTCGTTCACACCGGGAACGTGAGCTGGGTGTCATTCCAAGGCTCTTCTGTCACCCGGGATAAGTTCGGAGAACCCACGGAGCTGCTCGTCCCCCTCTGCTACCTTACAAGGCAGGGCCAGGATGAGGCCCAGGCCCAGACCACGGAGGATTCCAGGAGCATGGACCAGCCTGGCAAAGCTCCCAGGTCCCTCCCTTTCCATCCCACCTTCACTCCCACCTCCTGCTGCAAAACACCACGGAGAAGCCAAGCACCCAAATTGATCCTTCTTCTTCCCATTGAGCAGGACTTGGAGATTTTGGCTTTTAAAGCCAAATTTCCATTTGGCTTTAGTTTTAATTCCATTGGGATATCGTTGTCCTGCATGCAGGACTTGGGAGTGAGGGCAGAGGATGTGCCAAGTTAAGGAAAATCCATCTCCCTGTGAGGATAAGGATCAACACATCCATCACCAGCCTGTGGCTCCATCCCAGCACCCAAAAACATCAGGGAGAGCTCAGAGAGCTTCCAAGGATTAACCAAGGGCCCAGCCTGGCACCAAACTTTTCCAAAGCCTCTTATCTCCATGTCCATCCCCATTTCTGATTCTCCAGCCCTTCCATGCCATGGAGAGGGCTCAGCTCTGCTTTCCAAGATGGGTGTTAAGGAAGAGGGATAATGTTTTCCAGTTTCCCATGGAATTATGGAGAACCTGGACCCACTCTTAGCAGTGGAATCTCCATCAGGGCTCCTCCATCTCCAAGAGGAAGGTCTACAAAAGCCTCAAAGACACCTGGAGGTGCTAAAGCCCTCGATGGCACATTCCTAAGGGTGAATCCACTCTTTCCTCTCCATCAGCTTTTCCACAAGCATGGACACTGCCCATCCCAGAGTAGCTCCATCAGGAAACACCACAGTGACCCATCTCAACAGCATCTTAAAATAAACCAGGATATAGATGGAAGATGCCTGAAAAAAGGAAAAGTCTCAAGCAGATTGGGAAGACAACTGTTAAATGAAGCAAAATGAGCTCTTTCCTACCTGCCTGACACCTCCTGGATCCGTCTCCACTTGCAAGGGGGGTTGTTGTGGTCTCCACCACCTCCAACCTGCTGTGGGTGACGTCTCTTCTGGGGGTGCAGGAGTTTGCACTGGGCACCCTTGGGGCAGACGCCTTTCTTGGCAAAATCAGGACAAACCAGCGTGTGCTTCTTCTTGCACTGCCAAGGAAAGAAGGAGCAGGGTTGGAAAAGGTAGGGGAAACCCAGTGGGAGCACAGGAATCCACAGCTGAGCTCCTTCAGGTGGCACCAACACCTTGCTAAAGGGAGAGAGAGGGATGTGTTGGCGTTTCCTTTCCTGCATCAAAATAATATTCCAAGAAAAAATGCTACTAAAAATAATATTCCAGTCTGGTGCATGCCACACTCGCCCACAGTTTTTCAAGTGCTTGATTTTATGGATTCAACCACCAAAGCCTTAACAGCAGTGATTTACCCCTGGAAAAGTCCCAAGGAGGTTGTTTGGGCTGGAGAAGCTGGTTTTGGAGATGACACAGGTTTTGTTGATGGCCATAGAATGGGGCTGTTAAAACAACAGCAATGAGATGTTCATCCCTAATAATGCTCCTGCACTTCCAGCTCCACATTTTGGCAGCTCCCAGCAGCCACCAGTGGTTCCAGTGGGCATGAGGTGTCATCAGTGTCCCAGAGCTTCCCCACAAGGCTTTCTGCTGGGAAATGGCACTTTCTGGCAGTGAGAAAGGCAGGAAGAGATGCAGGCAGGGAAGAGGAGATGCCTTCAGCTGGGATTTCTATCTGAGTGCTTGGGAATGAAGGTGGGAGGAAGGAAAAAGAACAGCTTCTCCTTAATCTCTGTTCTCAGCAATCCAGAGATCTCAACCCAGCATATCCCAAGGGATGAAAGGTGGGAGCAGGTCCTGGACCCCTCCTAGTTCCATGTGGACCCATTCCCACCCAGGATGTTCCATCCCACCCAGCTTGGCTTTTGCATCACATCGTGACATCCATGGAGAAACTCAACTCAACACAACGAAAAATTCCCAACTCCAACATCCATTCCCTTCTCCACGAGAAATGTGGGTCCTTCCACACTCGGATGCCCATGCATCCCATTCCTCCATGCTCCAGACACTCAAATTACAGGGAAAACAAGACAAATCCATGGGGAGAGAAACACAGGGAGGGTTTCAGCACCACCATTCTGGTCTGTTTATAAAAATCCATCCTGACGACGAGGCGGGATGGAGGTCAGCTCCTGCCCTTTTAATGCCACTTTACTCTGGGGACACAGGAGCAGCTCCCAGTGCTGACCTTTGGGATTAAGCGGGATCCCTGCCGAGCTCTGTCCCTGAAAAGCAGAAGGATTCAGCAGCTCCATGGCCTGGGGCTGAGCGCTGAAGTCGGCAGTGGAGCGAGGAGCTCGTGTGCTGGAGGTTGGGGAGCAGCAGGAGGGCTGGGATCCCCATGGACACAGGGATATGGGCTCGATGGGGGGGACAGCTCAGTGATAGTGCTGCTTTTCCACAAAAAAATCCATTTAAAACCCCCATTCCTATGATTTTTTCCACCTCATATTTCAAGGAGCTGGAATGGGAAGTAAACTATACACCCAACAGACAACCTGGAGTAGAGTCAGGTCTGAACAGTGCCTGGTTTTGCCATTATTCCCAAATCCTGTATTTTATGGAATCATGGAATGCTTTGGGTTGGAAAGGACCTAGAAATCATCTTGTTCCAACCTCCTGCCATGCACAGGGACACCTTCCACTATCCCAGGTTGCTCCCTCCAACTTGGACTTCAACACTTCCACAGATGCAGTAGCTACAGTTTCTCTGGGAATTCCATTCCAGCACCTCACCACCTTCACAGGGAAGAATTTCTTCCCAAAATCCCATCTAACCCTGCACTCTGGCAGTGGGAAGCCATTCCTCCTTCTCCTGTCACTCCATTCCTTGTCCCAAGTCCCTCTCCAGCTGTCCTGGAGCCCCTTCAGACACTGGGAGAGCCTCTAAGGTCTCCCTGAACCATTCTTGTCTCTAGGCTGGACATTCCCAGTTCTCCCAGCCTGGTTCCACAGGATATTTTCTTCATTTTCTCACTTTATCTGCAGACAGGATACATCCTGGACCAAAGAGAAACACTTGGAAAAGGCAGCAACCGGACAGGAATTCAAACACAGGAATTTCTCCCAAAATATTAACGAGAAGAAAAGCAAATCCCTCAACCTGATAACTTCTTTTAAAATAAATGAGACAAAATGAGGGAAGAGAAAAAAATAAAGGAACAGCCCATTAGGGATTTGAATACTGGGATGAATGCATGGGCAGAGATTCCAAGCCCACCTGGAAAGGACAATCCCAATGGAGCATGAGATTGTGGGGATGAGCCTGCTCTGACCATCCCCAGTTCCTGGAATCACAGAATATCCTGAGTTGAAAGGGACTCCCAAGGACCATCAAGTCCAAATTCTGGCTCTGCTCGGGATGACCCCTGAAAAGGATGTGAAATCCTCATCTGTAAAGGGGTTTCCAGGACAAAATGGACTTGGAAATGGGAAGAGAAAACAGAGCCCTGACCTCAAAAAGCCACATGGATGCCTCACTGCTACATCAAGGAATTATGCTGTTTTGGGGAAAGGCCAAGAAATGTGGCTGTTCCTTCCCAGTGGGGCATGAATTATGGGATGGGACAGCGCTGTGATCCTGGCTGGGCACCAGGATCAGGATGTGCCACCTCCCCAGTTCTTTATCCAGCCCCAACCTCCAAGTGAATCCTTGGAGCAGCCCATGTTTATTGGCTCCATGGTAAAAAGATACTTAATAAAGAAAACAAACCATGTGCAACTAATCCCGGGGCCGTGTCCCTAGCTCGGGTTTCTAATGGTTTTTCCACACTGCTCCCAGCACTCCAGCCCTTCTTCCATCCTCCTTGTCCCACAGCTGGGATGGTGAGGCTGGAATCACCTCCAGAGGCTGGAAAAGCCCCTCCTGTTTATTTACAGTAGCTCTCCTGCTCCTGCCAGATCCAACATGCTGGGGCTGGGTTTCCATAGGGAATTTTGCCGGGCTGTGGGGTGGTGCTGGTGGCCATCTGATCCCTGCCACCTGTTGGGGTGGCTAATTATACCCCCCGGGACCCCCGCCAGACCACAGGTTGGGCCATAAAAAGGGAAAAAAAAAAGTCTGGTCCCTTCCACCAGAGAGATGAGAAAACCCCAGAGAATCCCTAAAAAGCCACAGGGAGAAATGTCACCCCATTCCTGCACCACACCCATGGGTATGTCCCAATCCCAGTCTCCCCGCTGTGGGGTTCCCCCCAAAGCCTGCCCAGCAACGGTGCCTGGGGTTGGGATGGTGCCCAGCTGGCAGAACCCGTGTCCAGGACTCCTCCCTGGCTGCCAAGGCAGCTTTGGGTGAAATTCCAGGTGCTGTCAAGGATCCACAAGGCCTTAAATGGTCCAACGGGGCCCGACGTGCTCCAGGAGTGAGACAGGGATGAGGAGGTTTGCAGGGTCCAGCCTTCTTTAGCAAGGAGCTGGCAAAGGAGGAGGCAGCAACTGGTGGAAAGTCCTGGCTCAGTCTTGGGAATGATGTTAATGAACATTTTCCACGAACAAGCTTGGCAGGAGGGGATGGAGGGTGGGAGGAAAGTGAAGCTGGGTCACTGGGCCAACCAACAACCACCCAGTGACCTTATGGGGTGGGGAGGAGAGATCCCACCCAGCCTGGCACTCCTGGCTCCTGGGCAGCAGTTTGGCCAGGTTGAACTTCTCAAGTATCTCCAGGCTTAATCTCACCCCCTGCTCCTTTCCCAGCGCTGGGGGACAGCAGGTGACAAGGGCTGGACTTTGATGATCCTTGTGGGTCCCTTCCAACTCAGAATATTCTGTGATTTTATGAAGATATGACAAAGTGCAGGAGCATCTTCCCATCTCCTTGGCATCCATGTCCATCTCTCTATCCATCATGACAGAGACAAATCCCACCAACCAGACTTTCAGGGGTTAGGGGAGCATTAAAATCCCCAAAACTCAACTGCCTCAACTCCAGTGTTTTCTACTTTTTAAAGCCCTCTTGAGCATCCATGCAGCTTTTGCCAAAGTTATTCCAGGTACCCCCATGGCCAAGCAGTGGGATTAGTGGACTGAATGGATGTCAGACTGTTTTAATGTCCTTCTAAGTGGCTGTTGGGAAGTGATGGCTGGAGGTGTTGGAGTTGTTTTGACGCCGCTCCGAAGTGACAGCCAGTAAATGGCTTTTTTCCGATGGCTTTTTTTATAATTGGGTGCAGATGGAAACAGCCTTAAAAAAAATAAATTAAAAAGAAATTCTGGCTCCTTGTCATTAAAACCTGGAGGACAATACATCCGAACATCATCCAGACTGGAATAATGATGGAGAAATTTAACCCATGTGGTTATCTGCAGGAATTTGCTCCAAAAGAGGTTTCTGCCCTCAAAACAGTTCTCTATCAAAAGGCCTGCAGCAAAGTGGTGACTCCTGATGGTCATCTCCAAGTGATCAGAGGGATTTGGGATCTAAAAGCTCTCTAGGATCCACTGCAAATCTATAAACCTTCTCCTTTGGTATTTCCAGGAAATAAAACAACATTTGAGCTAAATTCCCTCTGGAGCTGCAGCAAGACCAGGATGGTGTTTTTGAAAATCACTGGAAAAATCATATTTAAGAGGCAGCAAAGCAGCTGGGAGGGAATTCCTGCTTATGGCAGGGGGTTGGAATTGGATGATCTTTAAGGTCTCTTCTAACCCAAACCAGTCTGTGATCCCAGGATTCTGTGGAACAATGGCACCATGCACTTGGTGTCATCTCCAAACTTGCCAAGGCGGCACCCAATCCCATTACACACTTAATGAAGGCATTCATTAGCACTGGTTTAGCACCCCCTGTCACTGGTTTCCACTGGATATTGAGGCTGTAACTTTCTGGACATCCAGAAGGTGAATTTTGAACCTGGCATTCGTCCTTTTGTGGCAATGCCTGTGGAATTCAACCATCCCCTGCCCTGCTTTGAGGAACCCCAGTTTCCATCAGGGACCTCCATGATCCCATTGATCCCAAAAGAGCCACTTTCACAAGGGCTACTCACCAGTGATAATTCCCACCCCCAAATCATCACTGCTGGGTGTGGAGTGAGGCAGACACCCATGGACATTCCCACCAGCATCATCTCCATCAGGGATGATGGGGCTCCACCACATTCCTGGTTCCAGGTGGCTCAGGGAAGGAGCTCAATGGGATCCTGGGGTGCATTAGGAAGAGCAAGTTGAGGGAGGTGATGCTCCCCCTCTCCTCAGCACAGATGGGGCACATCTGGAGTGCTCTGCCCAGTGCTGGGGACATGGAGCTTCTGGAGCAAATCCAGAGGAGGACAACAAAGATGAGGAAGGGACTGGAGCATTTCTGAGAAGGAAAGGCTGAGGGAGCTGGGGCTGTTCAGCCTCAAGAGGAGACACAGCTGAGAGGAGACCCCATCCCTGTCTGTCCCTGTCTGCAGGGAGGGCTCACAGAGGGACCAGGCTCTGCTCTGGGGGGCCCAGCAATGGCACAGGAGGAACAGGCAGGAACTGATCCCAGGAAGTTCCACCTGAACATGAGGCAGAACTTCTTTCTGAACAGAGACCAGAGAGGGTGTGAAGTCTCCTTCACTGGAGATATTCCAGAACCCTCTGGACACAATCCTGTGTCAGGTGCTCTGGGATGACCCTGCTGGAACAGGGAGCTTGGACCAGATGCTCCACTGTGGTCCCTTCCAAACTAACCCACTCTGTGATCCTGGGAATCACCCACTGCTCACAGGATGTGGGGATTTTCCAACAGAGAACAGATCAGATGAAAGGGAGATTCCAGACAAGAAGCAAAGAACCAATCTGCGGGGTTTTGTGATCATCTCTGCAGAAGTTCAGGTTGAAATTAGGAACTCTCTGCCTCATCACTACATTCCTACTTTAGAGCTGTGATTCTGTGCTGCTCTTCTCCCAAACTTCCCAATTTTCACATTTTGTGCCCCACCTCCTTTTACAAAGATATTGAAGTGTAAGAAAGAGAAAAAATCTTAGCCTGGGATTTATCTTGGTGCTGTTATCAACAATCCCAGGCTATTAAGCAGTTCCAGTTCATCCTGATAAGCCCCATCTTTAAGGTAAGGATCAGAATTCCATTGGAGATGCTACAGTTAAATTAAAGGAGCAATAAGAATCCTCATTATCCCATTACAAACTATGAGATAGAACTGGAAACCCACAAGATTTCCATAGAGATACACAGATAGGATTGGCCATGGAAAACATCCTGATTGGTTTTAAACCTCTCCTGAAGGCTACAAAGTGCTTCCAGTGGGAAGATCCCATCATCATAACCGGGAATTATTATTTATTACCAGCAGCATTCACTACCCAGAAGATGTGGACAAGGTCTCAACACTCCCAGCAAACCAATGGGATGAACCTGGAGAGATTTCAGCTGGCTCAAATCCATCCTGGACACTACTAATGACCTTAAAAATAGCCCCATTACCCATCCTACACATTCTTTATTTTAAATAAAAATTTCACATACTCATCAGTTTGAAGATTTCTGCTACACATTATGGGGGAAAAAAAAATCCCAAATCAAGTTCTCAGAAAACATCTGTCAACCAAAGCCAAAATTAAGAATAAACAAAATGAAGTTGCTTTTGTAGTTGATTTTCATACAGCTGCAGTGGACTATAAAAGAGCTATCAAAGGCAGAGCTCTCCATCAGCTATTTCCAAATTATTACAGATTCAGGGAATCATTTAGGTTCGAAAATACCATTCCCCCAGCACTGCCAAGGCCACCACTAATCATGTCCACAAGTGCCACATCCACAAAGGTGTTAAATCCCTCCAGGAATAAATATCCCACAACTTGCTGGCTCAGCCTGTGCCAGGGCTGGACAACTCTTTGTCCAAGAGTTCCTCAAGGAAAAGCCAAGTTGTTTGGGAGTCAACCTGGGATCAAAGGAGGGAAAAATAAGACTCAAAAACACCAAGATCTGATGGCTGTGAGGAAAGAAAAATGCTGGTTGAACCAGAAAAACCAGCTGAGATCAAAAAGCATGAAGAGTGTGGAACTTCACCTTTCCACGATAAAAGATTAAGGAAAACAAGGATCCCAGCCTGTTGCTCTCCATCATTGGACAATTAAGAGAAAACCCCATAGACATTTAATATTTACTGTTGTAACACAGCTCATGTGGCTTTTTCTAAAGAAATGTGTTAAATTGAATGTATCAGACACACAAAATACATTTCTGGTGGGAAACTGTTGAACTTCCACCAGCAAAGGTAAAAATAACTAACCAAACACACAAAAAGCTACACAAGGACAAGGTTTCAGCTGAGGAAAAATCCCCCACATTTGGATTTCCTACAGCAAAACCAAGCAGCTGCCACTACAAAAAAACCCAAGCTCCACCTGGGGGAGGAAAATTATTCTTCCCAAGGAAGCAAGCACTTCCTCAGGCAGTGCTGCCCTGTCCCATCTTTTTTACATGGATAAAGTGGAAATTAGAGCTGGGTGAAAGATGTTGGCCTGATAAAAAGATGGATTTTAGGAATAAGATGAGCTGGGATGAGCAGTCCCAGCACAGCTCAACCCTCCTGCCATGGTAGGTGCCCATGTCAAGCTTCACCATCACAAGGCTGGTTGTGCCAGTGGGGATTCCAGAGGGATGGGAACAGATTCTCCTCTTATCCATGATTTATTCCAGTACATCTCCCTGTGCCTTTCCAGGGAAGCCTTGTTGTTTAATCTCACTGTGTCTTACTGTTTAACAGCTCCCAGGAGGGAACAATTTACCCACAGGCTCCAAGGCAGCCGATGGAAACAAACCGGAGAGAGGGATTTAATGTGGCTCTGGTGCTAATGGGCACAGAGGGGGGGAAGATTATTTAATTATTTAATTATTATTTAATTTTCCAGATGCAGCAACGGAATTGTTGAGTGGTTTGAGTTGGAATGGACTTTAATGATCTCATTCCAAATCCCTTTGCCATGGGCAGGGACACCTTCCACTATCCCAGGTTGCTCCAAGCCCCATCCAACCTGGCCTTGGACACTTCCAGGGATGGGGTAGCCACAGCTGCTCTGGGCAACCTCTGCCAGAGCCTCATCACCCTCACAGGAAAGAATTTCTTCCCAATATCCCATCTACATCTTCCCTCCTTCATCTTTTGTGCCTGGAATGAAAATCCCAAGGCAGGTGCTCCTTGGGATCATCTATGGATGAGCTCCCAGCTCCAGGCTCTCGGTCACACAGAGATGGTTTGCCCTCCAATTTGGTTTGGGTTGGAAAGGTCTCATCCTGTTCCAACCCTCTGCCATGGGCAGGGACACCTTCCACTATCCCAGGTTGCTCCAAGCCTTGTCCAGCCTGGCCTTGGACACTTCCAGGGATGGGGCATCCACAATGTCTCCATCCAGTGTCTCCCCCTGCTTGTCCCCTGCTCTGGGGTGACATCACCACAGACACTTCACTCACTGGTGCTGCCTCACCCCTCACACCCACCAGGCCTAATCCCATCCTCTCCTGGAGAATTCCTCCTCCAAGCCCTGCACAAGGCCCCATATGGGAGCAGGGATGTGGAAACACAGGAGCTCTGACTGTAGAGCAGCTCATGAAAACACCTCCAGAAAACCCTGGGAAGAACCTGCAAGAGGCCCCATTTCTCCCTCTCTTCCCACTTCCCTCTTGGGGCTTCCTCCAGCACAGATGGCCAGCTCAGAGGGACCTCCCAGCATAACCAGGTCAGGGGGCCAGGGAAGGGCAGGGAACTCCAGGAAAATCAGGACAGAGATCTCCATGGTGGGAATCACTCCGTGGCTTTAAGGGACACATTGTGTTGTGTTTAGGGATGATCCTTTTAGGAAGCACAAATGATGCAGGAACTTCCCAGCCCATGACCCAGGAACCTGTAGGAATGCTGGAAATCAAGGTCCTAGCTCTGCTACCAGCTCCCTTGTGGAAACAGAATCCCAGAATTATTTAGATTGGAAAAGCTCTCAAAACCATTAGGTCCAACTTTAGACAAATCAATATTGGGGGTGACATTCCCTTTACAAAGGATGTGATCATGGTATTGTACAGGAGCTGTCCCCTGTCCCAAAAGGTGGATTTAGACCCTTCTACAGTCCATATTGCTGAAAAAGGAGTTGGGAATGCAAAATTAAAACTTTCTCACTTAATTCTAAACTCCTGGTGAAGCCAGAGCAGGTCAGTCCTGGCATTATTTGTATGAATAGTAGCAGGAATTACACATGGAATGGGTCAAAAGTGGATCACCTTGTCCTGAGAATCCTGCAACACATCCTGGGAAGTGCTTAAGAGACAACATTGCCAATGACACATCATAAATTATGGATAATAATGGACATTTTTGATGGAGGTCTGCTAAAAACCAGGAATTGTGTTTGTCTGGGAGAGCACAAAGAGGAAAACACGCCTGGGAGAAGAGCCCAGTGTGCCAAATATCAGCATAAAACAACCTAAATTCCTAATCATGGATGATCCCCATCAGAGTTTATCCAGGCAGGATGCCCCACTGGAGTCTCACACCTTTACATTCCGTGCTCTTTGTGCTTCAAACCAACATTGCCCGGACAGGGAAAGGCAGAACGAGGGAAGATTTACTCCCATCCTAAATAATTCACAAGAAAAGGGACTGCGCATCTTTAACAAGCCATCGTTTTATGAAGCAAGGTTAACATTTTTCCTTGATTCAGTGGAATATTATAAACTCTCCGGGGTCCATTTGAGGACTTTCTACTTGGAGCAAAGGCACGGACTCAGCACTTTTTATATTATTTAGAGAATAAAATTAACCCTTAATGGCCCAAGCTGGAATTTCTCCTCCCCAGTTAAATATGGCCCGCTCAGCAATTTCTCCCCATATATAATTACAGGCTGCTATCCATCATCTGGAGGAGAATGCTTTCCCGACATTCCAAAAGTGACGCCGTAAGCACTTTTCCTAATAGAATAAATATTCTAAATATCTCTTTTATATTTTCATTTAAATTGGAATATTTTAAAAATAATTGTCAGGACCCTGCCTGCGTGGTTGGCGCTGCGCTGGAGGGAGGTGGCAGGATGCCTGTGTTTTCCTTCTCAGGGAATGTTTATCCTGCATCAAGTCCCCCTCCACGAGCTGCCACAAAAAGTAATTAGGTCCAGACTAATTTATTAGAGCTTCCCTCTGCTGCTGATGATGTCCTGCTTTCCTTAAAACTCTCACTTTTGGCTTTTTTCCCTGGTTTTTTGCTCTTTAGTGGTTTCTCCTCGGGAAAACACCAGACAGGGTTTAGTGAGACTTGACAGTGCTGGGTTCAAAGCTAGGCTCAATGATCTTGGAGGTCTTTTCCAGCCTAATCCTATCCTAGGATTCCATTTGATGTTGTGTTTGGATTCTGGGACAGGCTGGGGGGATCTGAGCACCCACAGCTTCTCTTGATGGGTTGTACCTCTGCAAATGAGTGCTGCCAGGATGGAGAAAAGGAGGAGAAGATCCCTCTGGGGCACCCACAACTCCTCTGGACAACCTGTGCCAAGGCCTCATCACCTTCACAGGGAAGAACTTCTTCCCAATATCCCATCTATCCCTGTCCTCTGGCAGTGGGAACCATTCCCCCTTGTCCTGGCACTCCAGGTCCTTGTCCAAAGTCCCTCTCCAGCTCTTCTGGAGCCCCTTTAGAAATAAACAGTTCAAGATCTCCTCAGAGCCTTCCCTTTTCCAGGCTGCACATTCCCAGCTCTCCCAGCCTGGCTCCAGAGCAGAGTGGTTCCAGCCCTTGGATCATCTCTGTGGCCTCCTCTGGACTCACTCCAGCAGCTCCACATCTCTCCTCTTCTGCTGGACCCAGAGCTGGAGGCAGCTCTGCAGGTGGGGGGTCTCACCTGAGTGGGGCAGAGGGGCAGAATTCCCCCTTTCCCACTGGTCACAATTGTCCAAGGATGAGCAGAAATTCCATAATCCATAACCCAGTTGGAAAATGGCAAAGAAGAGTCAGGATTCCCAAGCGAACACCAGGATGGCCAACCCTCTCCCTCAGCCACAGAAAGGTGAGATCCTTAGCTCAAGTCACAGAGCCAGTGTGGAAAATAAGCATTAATGCTTATGGGTAAAACAGGGAATCCTAAATATTTTCCTACATTTCTCATCTGTTTCAGTGAGGGGTTTTCAAGGCAGGTGCTTCCAGCTCAGACACTGATAACACCAACACCCCATGGAGGCTCTTACCAGAGAAGCACCTGGTTAAAGGTGTTGATGACCTCAAACCTTTGATTTCTTTCCCTTTTTCCCCAACCAAACCACTTTGGAAAAAGCACAGGACTGTTCTTCATCACATCCAGGTGCTGAGCAGCTTCCAGCTCTTCCCTGTGGTGCCACAGCTGGTGCAGGACGCTGCTCGTGGCTTTGGCCCACAGCAGCTGGGATAAATCCCTCTTTACCTTTTCTCCCATGGGACAATATCCTTTGAGGAAATCCTGGCACACTTCTGCCTTCCTGGACACGTAGACATGGCTGTAGGGGCAATTGCTGTTGCTGCAGATCCCCTTTAAGTAGTAGGAACACACCGGCATCTGCAAGAGGAGGAGAAATCCATCAGCATTCCCTAACCCATGACTCAGAATCACTGCAACCCCCAGACCTGAAATAAAAGTGTGACAAATGTGAAATAAATAGAAATCTTTTGCCAGATTGGTATCCCAGAGGTGTTTTTAGCTCTTCCATTGGTCTCCTGCAAGGCAGTTCCCTGGTATTACGTGTTCTCAGTGTTTGGATACACAGGGAGCAAAGGTGCTTCCCTCAGCATCCTCAGGATGCTGCAGGGAGAGTGAAAAGCTGGAAACTGCCACCAGGAAGGAAATTCCCTTTGGACAGCGAAGGGAAGGGGATGGGGAAATGTCATAAATTCTGGGAACACCTTTCTCAAGGGATGATGCAGCGATGGAGATGGGAACAGCAGCACAAGGATCACACCCAGCCCAGCTGCAACATCCCACAGGGAATTCTGGCCATCACAAAGGCCAAAACAGCATCCTGGGGATGCTTCCCATTTGCCTCTTCCATAGATAGGGAAGTAGCTGGAAAGGGGGTTGGTAAAAGCTCCAAAACATGGTTCCTAGAAAGGGGGGAAAAAAGCACTTCCACAAGAATTTTGGGGAGGCTGCATAATTGCAAGGCATTATCCTGGAATTCCCCAGGGGTGTGATGCCTGTCCCTAGGTGCTGGAGGGATGCTCCAGGAGGGAGTGAAAGGAGGAGGAGAGCCCAGGCTCCTGCCATGAGCACTGAGAAGGAGAGCAGCGGGATGCACGGAGCAGATCCCTGATCCCGTGCTCCCGAGCTTCCGCAGCGCGACAGCCGACGGGGAAAACCGACGGAGCAAGGATTCTCCTCATCGTCCTCAAAGCACAAACTTCACCTTCTGCCAGCTGTTATCATTAAAAACAAATTACCAGCCTGCTGCCATATTTCAGCATCCTTAACTCACCGGCTACCGCCGGCAGCTTCGCGCTTCCCGCCCCGACCAGGCAGCTGCCGCCAGGGATGCGCTTCCCAAAGGTCCGGCTCCTCCTGCTCCTACATCCCAAATTTCCTCACTGCTCAGTGTGGTATTGATCCTCCTACCTTCCACCAACAGCATCCTGGTCCCACCAGTTCAAGCATCCCCAAGTAATATTTACAATCCTGCAATAACCACGGTTGGGGCTATCCGGAAAAATCCCTTATCCCTGAAGGGCACATTAAGGGTTGAACTAAATTGCCTCGCTGGAGGCTGAGAGGAAAGAAAACAAAGGGTGCTTTAAAAGAGGAGAGTTTATTTTTAATTGTCTTTTAACTGCAGACATTAACATAAAGGACAGGGCTCTGGGGCGATCTTTGGCAGTGCTGGTGGTGTGACCGTAAACGATTCCCTTAATGTAGTTTTTGATATAGAGCCCAAATTAGCTCTAATAAAAAGGGATAATAAAGGCAGCTCTCTGACAAAAATAAACTCCTCCTCGCTGTCAAGCCCGAGCCATTATCAAGAGGAAGCAGCGCTCTCATTTCAATTAACCTTGTTTGCACCCCAGCACGTCCACACAAATAACAATAACATTAATTCAAGGCACTGGGGCGCTGCGGCCGCCTTCGACAGCTTTGACTCTCTACAAGCTCTGGAGGCAGCAGCTAAATGAACCCGAAACTCCACGTGAGCCTCCAAATTGCTCACAACTGAGTTTTGAAGCTCTATTAGGGAGAAAAATGCTGATTCTTTCCGAGTTCCTCAAGGGGAAAAGCTGTTGGAACAGCAGTGGGCGGCTTCGTCGAGTCCTGGCCTCTCGCAACCTGAGCTTCCTTCAGATTTCCTGGTTTCTCCCCATTGCTGGGATGTGTCAGTGGCTCTGATCCATTGTGGAAAAATTCCCTGTGTGTCATTTCACTGGGTGCTTCTCACCAAATGCCCTGCAAATTTTGTGGAGCAAAATTCTTTGAAATGTGTGGCCCTGGTAGAGGTTGCCCAGTGAAGCTGTGGTTGCCCCATCCCTGGAAGTGCCCAAGGCCAGGTTGGATGGGATTAGAGCACCCTGGGATAGCGAAAAGTGTCCTTGCCCATGGTAGAACAAGAAGAGCTTTCCTTCTTCCCCAGGCTCTTTCTTCCATCACCAGAGGGTGTTGGAAACCACTGGAGTTTGGATCTGCAAAGCCCCATGACAATCTGGAGCCATCCTCCATCCTGGAGACCATTCCCTGCTTGGAGCAAGGGGTTTGCTGCTCTAGGGTGGGGAAAAGCTCCCTGTTGCTGTGACAGCTGAATCCATGCAGTTTTCCATAGAAAAGAGTGATTTTTTCCCCATAGAAAATAGTGATTATTCCCATTTTTCAGTGGGGAAACTGAGGTATGGGAGTGCACAAAGGGTGAGAAACAGTTTTGTCTTGAAACCAAGAGCCAAGCCCCATGAGCCTTTGATCCTTCACCTCCCATCCCAGTAAAATCTCACCAAGGTGAGATACATAACAACCTGAACTTTCTCTGATGAGGAGATTTTGGGGTGTCCCTCTCCAACAACCACAAAGTGAAATCGATGGGACCAATGAAATCAGGAATCCCCAAACCACCACATCATCCCACAGGGAAAAAAACCATGGATTTTATTAAAACCTCAACTCAAACAGCCAAAAACCAACCATGCAAATCCTTCTCCTGAGGAAAAGGTGGGATTTACTCCACAAACTCCACAAGCAGGAGGAAAACTGCTTTCTTCCTCTGCTGAGTGCCTTCACCTGCTTTTCCCAGCCCCGACAAATGAGGGAAAATTCACCTTTGCCAAGAATCACCCAGGTTAACGGGGAGCTCTGGGAGCTGGAAAGCAAAGTTGCCTCTCGCTGTGGGAAGCAGTATTCCCGTGGTAATAAATCACCCTGGAACAAGTTTGAACTCCATGGAGGAGGTTGTTTCTCTTCCAGCCCTTGCTGATGACAAGGTGGCAAACAGGGAGACCTTTGAACCACCCTCAGGGTGGTTAATCCTGTGAAAAATAATTCCCCTTCCCAACAGAGCATGGCAGGAAAAACGTGCTCCAAAAGCTTTCAGAGCTGGTACTGCCTGCTTTGATTTTGGTTTGTTAATTAATGATTTATCTTGAGTTTAGGTGATGCTTCCTTAGCTCAGGATAAAGGTGAGATGGGCTGAGGTCACTGCATCCCATGGGATCCCATCCCAGGGATTCTGTCCCCAAAGTATTATTGGCAAACAGCTCCTTGACATGGTTATTCCTTTTTAATTCAGCTTTATTACCACGATATCACTGTTACTGTTCTCAAACGGGTGAGGTGCTGCTAAAGGTTGAGTTTTCCATCATTCTCCATTTATTCACCCAAAACAGAGCCCAGAAGCCAAATCTGGAGGTCCTCCTTGAGGGACCTGGAGGGGAAACTGAGGCCACATCTCCACCAGGAATTTAAACATGCCAAGGAATATTGCTGGGTAGAGAGACCACAAATCCACATCCAACCATCACATTCTTTGGTGGATAAACCACCAACTGCAACAGCTCCTTGGGCATGTCCAGCTCCCAAGTTTCATCTAGGTTTTTTGCCCTGGGACGAAAAAAGACTTCACCACCTTCTAAAATTCCATTTAATTTGGAGTTTATGGTTGTGGGGATGAATTTCAATCCTTCACCTCAGAGGTGCAGGCAGAGGGTTGCACATCATTTACTTGGATGACAAGAAATAGTTGGCCTCATTAATCACAATAATTTTGGATAAACCAACAGCCAATCCCAATGCAAAGCTTCCTTCATTCTTGGCTTTTTTATTTCTGAAATCTGATGTGATTACAGGATGAAAAACAAAAAAAACTCCAAACTGTCCTTTTTTCCATCTATCAATCCTCATCCCCATTCGTGCTCTGACATGCCACGAGCCAGGGAATGCAGCTGTCCCTGTCCCTGTTTTATGCACTTGTGATTAAGTGACTCTGAAGAGAAATCCATGTAAAAAACATCTGGTGCTCCGTGTCTCATTCGGAGCCACTTCCCGGATAACTTATGAGCTCCCCACAGACAAGGAACGTGCCTCAGGCACCTCAGCTTCCCTGCTGGAGTCTCCAAAGCCACATCCAAGTGGAGATCCCAGCCACTAAACACAGGCTGAAGTGCTAAATCATCACTGATAAACCCAAAATAAAAACCCTGGATTATTTTTCCACCTTGTGTAATAAAACCACAAATCTCAAAATACATCAAGAAGGTGGAAAACAATGAACTCCAAAGTTGTTATGCCACAGTTTCAACCTGATTTTGCTGCTTGGTGTTTTAGAATTAATTTTTATTAATTTATACCCCCAAGTCATGTCTGTTGAAACAGCCTCTGACCCAGCACAGAGGGATTTACAGGGAAATGTGATCTTATGGAAGTAGGGAAGAATTAGACACAACTAAATGGACTTGATGATCTTGGAGGTCTTTTTTAGACCTCTAACTCCTCACAGGTCTTTTCTAAACCTCAACCATAGGGTGGTGAGGCCCTGGTACAGTTGCCCAGAGAAGCTGTGGATGCCCCATCCCTGGAAAAATTCAAGCTCAGGTTGGATGGGGCTTGGAGCATCCTGAGATAGTGGAAGGTGTCCCTGCCGATGGCACAGGGGTTGGAATGAGATGATCCTGAAGGTCCCATCCATCCCAAACCATTCCATGGTTCTCTCACAATTCAGGAGCCCAAACAGTTCAGCAAGGAAACTCCAAATTCAGCTGGAAGCACCCAGTGAAGAAGAACCTTCCTACAACCACCCCTTTGCACACAGAGCCACATTCCCACTGGGAAGTCACACAGACCTTGTCCTTGGACACCTTGTGGGAAAATGGACAGGTCCCATCCGTCTTCTTGCACGTGCCACGGAGAAACCTGGAGATAAAGAGGGTTGGACATGAGGTGGATCACAAAATGCATGGTTTTACACAAAACCACACCATTGCTGCCAAGCTCTTCCATAAATCCATTTCACACCCTCAATTAGTACAGATCCCCCTTGCTGGAAGAGTAGCTGATGATTCCTGATAGATTGTATTCTTTCATCACATTTGGCTGCTCATTAGTAGGTAGAGCAAGGCAAATCCCAAAATTCAGACATGATGCTCCCAGAAGGAGAAAGGTCCTTCCCAGAGCTCTGATTACTCCAAGCTGCTGAGAAAAGTTGTGGATTCCCCATCGCTGGACGTGTCCAAGGCCAGGCTGGACAAGGTTTGGAGCAACCTGGGATAGTGGAAGTTATCCCTGCCCATGGCAGGGGGTGGATTGGATTATCCTGAAGGTCCTTTCCAATCCAAACCATTCCAGGACTCCATGATCCCATTCTCTGAGATGCTGGATGAAGCTCCAGGTGGGAGTGGCCACTGACCAGGAGGAGCAAAGACAGGCCCAGAACAGGAACCAAGATCCCAAAGCAAATGAGGATGTTAAGAGTTTTCCTAGGAGTGGCCACTGTGAGAGCAGATTAACAAAATTTATAAATGATAAGGGAAAGCTAAAGAATGGAATTGGAGATAAAGGAACCAGGATAAGGAGACACAAAACTGGGAGAAATCAGTGCTGTCCTCCAATGATGCATGGAAATGAGACAGGATAGAGACCCAAAAGACTTCAAGCAGCCCATTCCTAAAGTAGGCAAAGAGTTATGGGATTTGCTATGGGAGAATGAGTGAGAAGGAGTAAATTCAGTTAAAAAAACAATAAATCACCTTCCCCTCCTCTATCGTCTCCCATCGAGCTTTGAGCAACTTCCAAGTGATTCCAGCACAGCAGCAATTTTATGGAGAAATTACTCCAGGAGTTCATCAGTGGAGTTGGCTTTTCTGCACTTTTTAAATGACTCATAATAGAGTTTAATCAACTCTTGGGCAGGTCTAATGAGCTGCCAACATGGATCAGTTCTCCTGGAATAAATCACCGAGTCTCGGAGCTGCATGACATCACAGGCTGAGGGATTTAAACCTATTGGACTGATCCAAATGGATCTGAGGAATGCTCCTGAAGGAATAACCTGGAGTGTGGTCAGAGCAGAGGTTCAGGTCACCCAGCCCACAAAAGAAGGCTCCAAGGGGATCTTAGAGTCCCTTCCAGTGCCTAAACAGGCTCTAAGAAAGCTAAAGAGGGACTTGGGACAAGAGATGGAGTGACAGGGCAAGGGGAATGGCTTCCCACTGCCAGAGGGATAGACAGGATATTAGGAAGATACTTCTCCCTGTGAGGCTGGTGAGGCCCTGGAATGGAATTTCCAGAGAAGCTGTGGCTGCCTCATCCCTGAAAATGTACCAGGCCAGGCTGGACAGGGTTTGGAGCAACCTGGGATAGTGGAAGGTGTCCCTGCCCATGGCAGGGGTTTGGAATTCAGTATTTGATGTCCCTTCCAACCAAAACAATTCTATTATTCTCCGACCCCTTCTCCTCCTTCCAACCCAATAGTGCAGAACCCACACCTGGCCCACAACTCCCATCCTTGTTGTCCTACATCTCTGTTATGGATTTGTTTCCCTTAGGAATATCCCTCAAGGAAGCACCAAAGCCACCCAATGTCCCAGTTGACCAGGGTTCTGTGTCCATCCCTACCTGGTGCAGACAGCCACTTTCTCCGGATCGTGGATGTAGGGGCATCTATCACCCCGGTTGCACCTCCCAAAGCGGTTGTAGTACATACAATATTCCTTCTTTTTCTTCTTCTGCTTGGCTTGACGGATGATGGCCAAGCTCCTCTGCACAGCACGGCTGAAGGAGAAAGAGGGACAAGGTCAGGGAAAAACCTCCAGCTCCAAAACATGGATGACATGGAGAAGACACCTCCACAACACCTGAAACCACGGAGGACCCCATCTTTGCAGAGTGAAGTTTGTCATCTTTAGGAAGTTCATGCTCTTAAGGCCTTAGGTATTTTCAATTTTTGGCTGATTCATTAAAAATCTTGAAGATAACACTGAAGTCACCAGTGAGATCCCCTCCCACCCCCATAACTGATTTTCTCCTCAGATTTTATGAGTGTGGAGAGGGTTTCCCATACTTCTGGGGAACATGGTGAGGAAGGAAATATCTTTTCCTTGTGCAGCACAGGATGCCAAGGCTGAATGACTTGGGGGGCTTTTCAGCACATGTCCCACCAGCAGGGTCTGATGCTATTCATGGCCTTCAAACCTGCTCATGAACCTCAAAGAACGAGGACCTACATGATGGCCACAGGAACAGAAAGAACCACAAAGAGCAGAAAAGCTCCTTTTTAATTGCCTGGTCCCACTAGAAGCTACTTAAGGAGCTAAGAAGTTGCTTAGCACATTTTCCATGAGCTTCCAGGTGGAGAGGGAATTATCCAGCAGCTCTTGGGATGTGTGGGACCAGGTGGAAGAGGGGAGGTGTTGAGATCTGGGTGAACACAAACCATGGAGGGCACATCAGATCTCTCAGAGCAGATAGTTCGGTGGTAGGGCACAGTCAGCCCTGGTGTGCTGATTATGCAGTGCATTATCTGTGACAAATACAGGTTCAAGGAACTTATTCTCAGAGAAAAGGCACATTTTAATCTCTGTAATGGTTGGTTGTCTGCTCCTGGATTAAAAGGAGGTGCAAGGCCAAGTGTAAGGATGTGTGGTGGGTAATCCTGAGCACAAATCCAGGCTGGGTGGAGAATGGATTGAGAGCAGCCCTGAGGAAAAGGACTCAGGGGAGTTGGTGGATGAGAAGCTCCACATGATCCAGCCATGGGAGCCCAGAATGTACTGGGCAGGGGGCAGCAGGAGAGGGGAAATTTCTGCCCCACTCAGGTGAGGCCACACCTGCAGAACTGCCTCCAGCTCTGGGGTCCAATGTGAGAAGGATGTGGAGCAGATCCAGAGGCAGCCATGGAGCTGCTCCAAAGGGCTGGAGCCCCTCTGCTCTGGAGCCAGGCTGGGAGAGCTGGAAATGCCCAGCTGGGAGGAGGGAAGAATCCAGGGAGACCTTGGAGTCCCTTCCAGTGCCTAAAAGGGCTCTAGGAGAACTGGAGAGGGACTTTGGACCAGGGATGGAATGCCAGGAATAGGGGGAATGGTTTCCCCACTGTCAGACAGCAGGGGTAGATGGGATATCGGGAAGAAATTCTTCTCTGGGAGGGTGGGGAGGCTCTGGTTTAGCTTACAACCACCTCGAGGTAGAAGCTGCGGAAAAGCAGCAGCCAGAGCTTCACCAAATCATCCTCCAGCTCAACAGCTGCTCCTGACTCACTCCTGAGCATAATTCCAAAGAATGGAGCACATCATTCCTGCTTCCCACGAGTACAGACCTGGCGACGTATCGGCATGTTGAGGATCTGCTCATGCTGGGTGTAAAGACTCCAGGACTGGGTGTGGAGTGCAATCTCAATGCTGGAGAGAGAAAAGAACATGGATCATGGCTTGGAAATGAGAAATTTTGCAGGAATTCACACAGTCCTCAGTATCTTAGGTCCACAAAAATCATCAGGGGGATAAAGACCCTTTGCTGTCAGGGAAAACTGGGAGATCTGGGGCTGTTCAGCCTGGAAAAGAAAAGGCTACAGGGAGAACTTGTAACCCTCCCAGTACTTGAAAGGGCTCCAAGAGAGTTGGAAGGAACTTTGGACAAGGGTTGGAGTGCCAGGAATAGGGGGAATGGCTTCCCACTGCCAGAGGGCAGGGAGGGATGGGATATTGGGAAGAAATTCTTCCCCGCGAAGGTGGGGAAGCCCTGCCACAAATTGCTCAGAGAAACCATAGAAATGTCCAAGGCCAGACTGGACAGGGCTTGGAGTAACCTGGGATACTGGAAGGTGTCCCTGCCCATTGCAGAGGGGTAGAACTGGATCATTTTCAAGTTCTCTCCCAACTCAAGCCATTCCATGATTCCATGACCTTATTTAACCCAAAGCACGGAGCTCCCAGAGAACAAATGGACAAAGATGCCCTTTAGGGACTTCCCACTACTGGAGGTGCTCCTTGCCAGCCCCAAACACGGCAGGAATTTTTTCTCTTAGCATCCAAACATGCCAAAACACTCCTCTAAGCAAATCCCACGCTTCCAACATCAATCCAAGAAATTTCCACGCTTGGCTTGGCCACTCCCTGCAGCTGGACAGGGAAGCCCAGCACTGCTCCCATCCATGCACGCATGGAATTAAATCATCCTTGACTGGTGCAGGGAAGAATGAACGGGAAAGCAAGGCTGGATTTCAGTTTTCCAGGTGGGATGAGAGCAGCTCAGTCACTCACCTGCCAGCCCGGGCGTGTTGGGAAGTTGAGCGAGTGGAATTTGATTGCGCGGCGCCGCGAGCTGTCACTCGGCTGCCGGCGTCGGCACAGCCCCATCTGTTCCCTCTGCACATCAAATTCCATCAACAGGGCATTTGAGTCACCTCTGAGATGTTTTTTTTCCCTATTATTTTAAATTCCTTCTCATCCCAAGCTGTAGGAACATCTTTTTTAATGCAACAATAATCATTTGTCAATGCTCCAAAGACGCCGCTGAAGGGTCTCCGTTAAGAGCAAGTTTGACTTCCCAAATGAAGTGGGGAGAAAGCCTCAAATTAAAATCTATTAGGATAGGGCTGGAGCATCCTCAGCCCTCTGGAATTCTGTATAATATTCCTTAAAGCTACATCAGGAATCAGCTCCTGAGGGCAGCAGATAATCTCTCTAAACATTTAATATTTGGGGATAAAAGCAGATACACAAGATGAACAAGTTTGGAATCACAGAATCATGGAATGCTCAGGGCTGGAAACGCCCTTAAAGGTCATCTTGGCCAGAAAGGAGGAATCACTAAAGAGATAACTTGAGGATAAATAAAGGGGCCAACAGATTCCTAACAGTGGGTTGGAATTTTCATGTAGCAAAAATACAACAATTGAATGATTTTTTGGGCTTTCTTTTCTCCCAGTTTTCATCTTCCAGCAAGAAGTCATGCAATAACAAGACATGCACCTCTCATTCCAGGAAGACAGTTTAACCATCAAAGAGCTGGTCCCATCCATGACAAAATCCACGTGAGATCCATCCAGGTCTGGCAAAGCTGACAAAGAAATCCCCCATGCACATTTGCTCACTCCCTAATTACTCATTCCATGTGCAAATGTTCCCCAAAGTATTAAAAACCACCCAAATATTTCTCCAGGAGGAGCCAAACTAAGAAAGCTCTGTAATTAAACATTTCACCATCCATTGGGATTTATGGAGAAAACTCAGCCTCTGTCATGAGGGTATTTTTGGAAGCTCTTGCATTGTGGAAAAAAAAGTTTAAATAAAAGTAAAAGCTTTGTGTACATCCAAATAACAAGAAAGGTGTGCAGAAGAGGGGGTTGGATGTTCCCAACTTTTCAGGAGGTCCAAGGAGCATAAATTTGGATTTTTAGGGTGGTTGTCAGCTTAGAATTCCCAACTGGCCACTACAAGAAATCTGCATTAATAAATAAATACTCCTGGCATTGGAGGGTGCATTATTGAAATTGGGGTGAAATTGGGACATCAAAAGACACTGGAAAATGGGATGAGGATTAAATTTCAGCATCAGGAGTCTGGGTTAAATTAAACAAAAAGCTGAAATGTTGCCCCCAGGGCTCAACTTTGGGAGTCTTGTTTGGTCCAGACAAAACACCCAGCCCCAGATCTGTCCCTTTTTTCTCCTCAATCACTTCCCACCTGGGGAGAACATCAGGACACAGCGGTGCTGTGAGAGGAGAGCGACTCCCACATCCCTGGCACTGCCAAAGTCGCTCACTATGGAAATTTAAAGAGGTGCCACAGCAAATTCCTCCCATGTGCATGCTCCAAGGCAGTGAGAACAGAATAGAGAGGGGAAAAAAAGCAGAAAAATAAGAAAAGCTGCCACAGAGAGCATCAAGAACTGCACACTGAGGGCTTTTGAAGGGATTACACCCAGCACAGCGGTGTCAGCCAGGATATTTTCCACCCTGTGGAAGGGACAGGTGGATTTCTCTCCCCCTTTCCCGATGATTCAGTCTCTTGGAAGAGCATCATCCGTAAGGAAACCCACAGCCCGTGCAAACGGGGCTGTTTCTCTCAATGCATCATCCCAGCCCGACGCTGGCAGCTCCGGTGGCTCGCGGTGAGGAGTGATTGTTGTTCCCAATCCAGCCGGGAGACTCCGCGCGTCCCTCCGGAGGGAGCGGGAGCTGTCATGTTCATTAAATGCATGATTACAGCTATGATTAATAGCAGGGGCTACAGCCTAACTCCTTCTTTTTTTTTTTTCCCCCTGCTCCTAGGAAGGAATCCACAGCCAAGCAGTCCCGCGGTGTTTTCCGCAGCGTTTGGCTCGACGTTTGGAATTCCGGCTTTTGATGGAAAAGGCACAATTTATCCTTGTCAAACAAAAAAATGTTTAAAACAAGCGGGTGGGATGCTGCACTCCTGCACCAACATCTGTAAATTAATTAGGACCTTTTCATATCCTTAATTCTAAAACTCAGCTCAAGTGGATCCAGGTCTATCTCCAGCATCCTGGGTGGTTTTTTTTCCATAAAACCAAAACACAGCTGGAGGCTCAAGGTCCTTCTCCTCCAGGGAAAGGTTGGCAAAGATTTCCCTTGGCAACCCAGGAATTGCACTCAGGAGCAAGAGTCAGTGCTTTCCAGCATTCCCACATGGATATCAGGATGCCCCCATCCAGTCCAACGCTCCTGCTCAGCTCCCCATCACCCAAGGGATGCAACAAACACACCCCAAAAACAACATTCCAAATATTCCTTAGAGTTAAAAACTGCTGCAAATATCACAGTTAATTATCACCTGCTTATTATTTAGGATGGACTTTATTACTCCAAAGCACAGTTCTAGGATCAGGACCTCATCTCATGGAAAGGTCTGTTGGAGCATCTTATCCAATAATTTCCTTTTTTTTAAATGGTGGAAAAGCTGTGGAAAAGTGATTTAGCAAAAAAAAAAAGGGAAAAATCTAGAAAAGGGAGAAAAATCCAGACCTGGGGTGAGCCAGGACCAAGGGATGATGGGCGAGAGCACTGTAAGAATGATGAGTATTGAGTATCAAGCCCATTGCTTTCCATCTACTTCCACAATCCCAAACCAAGGATAATTCATGGAAATCTTCCCCATGGAGAGAAACAATCAGTAAAATACTGAAACAGGTAGAAAAAATTGAAGAGATTCAGAGCAGGGCCAAGGGATGGCGAGAGGGTGAGAACATTTGTTGGAATGATGAGTGTTGGGTATCAAGCCCGTTGCTCCCCATCTACTTCCACCATCCCAAGTCAAGGATAATTTATGGAAATCTTACACACAGAGGGAACCACCAGGGTTTGCCCAAGCAATGGCAGGCAGGTGATCAGCTCCACTGGCCAGTGCTCCAACTTGAGGATGACCACAACAGGGTCATCCCATCTTCTTGTTATTTTTCACTCACCAATCCCACAGTCTTGGAATTGTTCAGTCCCTTATCCATTTAGAACTCAGTCATTTGGTTCACTGAGTTCAATCCCTTGGGTTTCATATTCCTCAATCTCTTAACCCTTTTGAGTTCAGTCTTTTAGCTCATTGAGTTCCATCCCTTGGGTTTGGGATTCCTCAATCCCTGACCCCTTTCGAGCTCAATCCCATGGCTCCTTCAATCTCAGTGCCTTGACTTTGGGATTACTCAACTCCTTATACACTTTGAGATCAATCCTTGTCCCCCTTCAAGCTCAATCCCTTTGTTTTGGGGTTCCTCAATTCCTTGTCCCCTTCACTTTCAATTCCATGGTTTTGGGATTGCTCAATCCTTTTATCCCTCAGGTCTCAGTATCACCACACAACCTCTCCTCAGCCTGTTCCCACATGACCTGGAAAAAACTTCCTTAAACCACGCTGGCTCCTTTAAATGTTCCCATTATCATCCCACCTCTCCCACCGCAGCCTCCTTCGGAAAGAGCCGAGCGATTCATTTTCCAAGTCTCTCCTTGGCTTTATTGCTGAACCGAAAGTTTTGAGGCTGCACTCGGGGAAATTTATTTCTTTAATTATTATTCATTTAAGTGAGTTCCGTGGATTCTGAGGATCAGCACTCGCAGCTGCTGGGGGTCATTTATTTCCCTCACTGGACAGCACAAGTCCTCATTCCAGAGAAGTCAACAGAAAAAGAAGGGATGAGCTGCTGCTAAACAAGCTGAGATTTTTCCCATTTTCCTCCTTGACTGTCCCCACATCCCATGAATGTCCCAGAGTCAGGTGGTCATAAGGGTTTTATTAACAAAGCAGCTTCAGGTAATGAATCATCTTCAATTAATGAAGCAGTGGGTTGGATGTTGTGTGAGCAGATGTGGGCCAGGAGCAGGATCTGGTCCCTGAAATTCCAGACTTGAGGAATTGAGCTCATAAAGCAAAAGGGATTGAGCAATCCCAAAGAGAAAGCATTGAGATTGAAGGGGCCAAAGGATTGAGTTCCAGAGGGATAAAAAGATTGAACAATCCCAAAACCAAGGCATTGAGGTTGAAGAGGTCAAAGGGATTGAACAATCCCAAAACCAAGGGATAGAGCTCAAAAGGGGCCAAGGGATTGAGCTCAAAGAGGTTGAGGGATTGAACAATCCCAAAATCAAGGAAAAAATTGGGATTGAACCATCCTGAAACCAAAACAAGGGACCAAAAGATCCCACAATCCCAAAGACAAAATACTGAGACTGAGGTGGCCACAGACCTGATCTGAAAAAGGGTAAGGGATTGAAGAATCCCAAAAACAAGGGTTTGAGTTTGAAAGGGGTGAGAGATTGACTCATCAATCCCCAAAAATACATGGGAATGCAGTCCAAAGGGATAAGAAATTCAGTCATCCCCAAAAGCAGGGATTGAGCTAAAAAGGGGTAAGAGAAGGAGGAATCCCAAAAATAAGGGATAGAGTTTAAAAAAACTGAGGGACTGAGCTCAAAGACACAGAAAATTCCACAAACAAGGGATTGAAATTGCAGGGGCCAAGGGACCATCCCAAAGACAAGAAAGGCATTGAGATGAAGGTGCAAAGGAATTGAGCTGAAAAGGGGTAAAGGATTGAAGAATCCCAAAGCCATGGGATTGAGATTGAATGGACTGAGATTAAAAGGATTCCCCAATCCCAAAGAAAAAGCCTTGAGATTGAAGGGGCCATGAAACTGAGTTCAAAAGGGGCCAAGGGATTGAGCAACCCCAGAGAGAAAAAACCTTCCTCTGAAAAGAGGAAAGAATTGAGGAAAACCAAAGACAAAGGACTGAATAAAAAAGGGGCCATGGGATTGAGATCAAAAGGGACCAAGGGATCCCACAATCCTAAAGAAAAAGCACTGAGACTGAGGGAGCCAGGGAACTGAGGTCAGAAGAGGTAAGGGATTGAGCAATCCCAAAACCAAGGGAATTACTTCCAAATGGGCCAAGGGATTTAATTCAAGATGGGTAAGGGACAGAGCAATCCCAAACCCAAGAGATTGAGATTGAAGTCTGAGGGATTAAGCAATCCAAAACAAGGGACTGATCCTGAAAAAGCGAAGGAATTGAGCTCCAAAAGACACAAGAGACTGAGCAATCCCAAACTCAAGGAATTCAACTCAAAAGGAGTGAGCACAAAAGGATCCCAGCACCAGCAGCACTAAAACCAGAGGAAACCTGAGGAAAGCAACATCCCAAATTTCCCTGCTCTCACACCTCAGTGCTTTGGGCTGGTGCCTCCTCTACCAAACTGTTCCTTATTCCTTCAGTATGATCCCAACACATTCAAGGCATGTTGAAGACAGTAGACAGGAAAATGGGTCATGATGGACAAACAGGAAGCTTGGGATGTTTCCATGGACATGGGGAAAAGGCAAAGCCTGACACACCAGAGCAAATCCTCCCTAATTCCTCTTTAAATTAAAAACAGAGGCAGAAGATGGGTGGTGGAAACATTCCAGCCCTGAATCCCTCCTTTCTTTCTGTAGAAAGGAGAGGTTCAGAGGAAGGAGCATCATTCCTGCAAGCACTGGGCCAGCAGCAGCGCTGAGCATTTCATCACCCTTGAAAAAATGGGAAGAGTGTTTCCGTGACATTCAGCATTTTTAAAATTAGTTGGTGAACAGGGAGGCCAGAGAGCACTTTCTTCCAGTACCATGGAGATCTCTGAGTGTGGAGTTCTCCCACTGCAGCCCAAATCATGTCCAGGAGCATCTGTCACCTGTCCCCAGCCTGATGCAGTGGAGGGGGAGTCCAGAGATGCTCCAAGGGCTGGAGCCAGGCTGGGTGAGTTGGGAATGTCCAGCTTGCAGCAGAAAAGGATCCAGCAAGAAGTTAGAGCCCCTTCCAGTGCCTGAAAGGGCTCCAGGAGAGCTGGAGAGGGACTTGGGACAAGGGATGGAGAGAGAGGACACAGGGAATGGCTTCCCACTGCCCGAGGGCAGAATTAGATGGGATATTGGGAAGAAATCCTTCCCTGTGAGGATTGGGAAGTCCTGGCACAGCCCAGGGAAGCTGTGGCTGCTCCATCCCTAGAAGTGTCCAAGGCCAGGTTGGGTGGGGTTTGGATCAACCTGGGATAGTGGAAGGTGCCCCTGCCCATGGCAGGGTGTTGGAATGAGATTGTCTTTAATCTCCTTTCCAACTCAAACCATTCCATGATTCCATGACCTTCCATCTCCCCAGTTGATCACCTTTGCAGCAGAGAGGGGAAACTGAGGCAGGAGGGGACATTACACTGCAAGATGGAGACAGGAAGTGAATCTGGATGCAGGGAAAGTCCCTCCCAGTTCTGAAAGGTTGAACTCAACCATACTTTAATTAATAATTTGTTTCTCTGGGATCACTCTTACAATGTATGAAAGATGCTTCAGCTCGGGAGGACTTCAAACTCCTATTAAAACCTCCACTTTTGGGAGCTCAGCAATGCTGGGTATCTCCAAGGCTCTGGAATCTATGGTTATGGAGACAATTTGAAAACCCTAATAAATAAAATCACATTGCTCCAGAGGCTGGCTGTCACCTCTGGAGTTTCCACAGCCACAAGCTCTTCTCCAAACAAGACCTAAAAACTCAGCATGAGGAAATCATGCAGGTGAGGATTTGCCCATGGAAAAAACCAGCCTGGATACTTGGAAAACCCTGCTGGAGTCAGCCCCAGCTCACAAAGTGCAATTCCTCTCTCAGCAGCAGCGGCTCGTGCCGAGATTGGGGTCAGGGCTGGTTTCCGGACAATGTCAAACCTTAATTTGCTTTCTGCTGCTTTCAATCTTGTATTTCCCCTTCTGTATTCCTTTGTGAAACTCTACATTGCCCAGGACCTTTTGCTTCTCTCCCTGATTTCATGGAAATTCCTCAAGAGTCTGGAAAACGCCTTAGCAGCTGGAGAAGGAAATGAAGGAAAGGTTCCTTGTGAGCAGAGAAACCCAATTATTCTGCTTGTTTAATTAATTGCCACGTAGCAAATGCTTTCCACACCATCCCACTGCCGATTTTCCAAGACTTCTGCAAACTGAAAAAATACATGGGTGCTGAAATACCAGTTATCCCAAAGGGAAAGAGCCTTTCCATGTCTGATTTCTGTTTCCTGATTTCCATGTCTGATTCTGAACTTTGTCTTACACAGGGATGAGTAGAGTGTGTTTAAACTCTGGGTTTTCTTCTCCATAATTGCCTGAGCAATTAATTATGCCACATCCAAGATCCCTATCAAGCTGGGAAGGCAAAAAAATAAAAATCTTTTTATTTCTGTATTTTATTTGCAGTTTTCTGGAGACAAGTGTGGAAGGCACAGAAATCCTCTGGGAGCAGAGCCACTCGTGGGATGAGAGCAAAGTTCTCAGCAGCTGCACAGGCCATGGTGATGCTGTGATTGCTCCAGGGATGTTTTTTATGTTCAAAGCACCTCCAAAAATTTTTCCTGGGATTGCAGGACACTTTTCTTATCCCCAAGCTGTGTGTTCTCCTCATCTCTCCAGCACTAACAAAGTGAATTCCAGAAGAGCCATGGAAATCTGTTCTTCCCATTGCCCTGGTAGCCTCAGGACTGATCCCAATACAGCACAGGGATGCAGGATGTGCATCCCCAGGACCAAATCTTAACTCAGCACCAGCACCTATCAATAAATCACTTGGGAATGCTATGATGGTGTGGATGGATCAGCCCCAGCACCCAGCATTATGTAGAGATAAAACCCCAACCCTATAAATCCAGGGAAAGAGCAGAATTATAACCCACTGGAAGCAAACTCCAAGCTATTAAACTGTCAGGAGCACTTCCTGTCTCTCCACTGTTCCAAACACATGGTGCCTGGCACTGAAAGGGAAAGGAAAAGCCGTTTTTTTCCATCTTTTAAATAAACTTTGTCAAGTGTTGAAAAACACAGAGCGTTGAGCAAACGTTCGCAGCCGATGAGAACACACAAATCTTCCGCCCTGCCAGGCCCAGTTATCCTAAGGCAAGAGGAATCTGTGGAATCCATCCCTGGGAAGCAGGATGAATTATGGGGAGAGATGAAAGATGACATGAAAATACTGATCCACAGTAGTTCCTCCTGTTTTGTGGCAGGGGGAAAGAGGTAACAGCAAAATAAGGAATATCTTCAAAATAATAATTAGATGGGATTGTATTTTATAGGGAATTATCCTGGAAGGGGATCTTCACTCCCAGAGTGGGATAATTAAACCAAATTTTCTGAATGAGACCCCACTAGAAGACGTGGTTTCAGTGAGAAAGGAAAAATTCAGGATCCCATCTTGCCTTGTCACCCCAGATCCCCTCAGGAACCCCCCACAAGCAATTCCAAGGCCTGAATCTGCAGAAATCCTCCCATCATACCTTTGGCTTAATCCTTCTTCTAGAAATTTGCTTCTAAGTTGGTGTTTCTCCATTTTTTCCCAACCCAGTGATGGATATTCACAGACAGGTCAAATCCATCAGCCTTTGCTGAGTTACCCAAATGAGACTTTGCTATTTCCAGACAAATTTAGAGACTTTCTTGCACTTGGATAAATAAAAAAAATCACTTTCTTGCAGGAAGGCAGAACTTTTTCCACCCATGTCCTCTCCAAAAAGTTCATGAAACCTGTTTTTTAAAAAACCTTTAAAATAATGGAGATTTTAAAGCCAAATGGGTCCAGCATTTCATCATCCTTATCCTTGGAAAGTTCTCCCACCAGTTTAAGCTCCTTGGTTCGTGGCTGCTCCACCTGGCCAGGGAGAGACATCCTTCCTTTGCTTGGCAGCTCCAGATCTTCCACCTTTCCAGTTCTTCCAGTCATCACTTCTCCCCAGGACTCTTCCTAATGGTCCAACTCTATCCAGAAATCTGTCCCCTGCTCGATCCAACAACATCCCTGCCCATGTCCTGGGGCTTCACTCCTTTTCCTCCATTCCTGCAGGATATTTTCTGCCTTTGGTGACATCTTCAGTGCCCAGACATGGTGCTTAAGGCAGAAACACCCTCAAGCTGTTTTTGTGCAGCCATCAACAACAGGCAGCTCCAATTCCCATGCCAGCACAAAGCTCCTTCCCTCTTTAATCCTGCTCTTTGTGGATCTAAAACCATCCAGGATACCCCAGAATTCCCACAGGAACTGCAGTGTAGGTGGTTTCGAAGGCTGCATCTCTTCATCTGCTTTCCCATCATATTTTGGCATTCAAGGCAAGGCTGGACAGGGCTGGGAGCAACCTGGTCTGGTGGAAGGTGGCCCAGGGGGATGGAACTGGATGATCTTGAAGGTCCCTTCCAATCTACACCACCCCTCACTCCCTGATTTCCAGCACTATCCATAAAAATCCTCACCTCTGCTCTGTTCATCCTTCCAGCCATGAAAATCAGCACAAAGCACTGGTTTTGCCTTCTCCAGCTTAACTATCCCCAAAAATTCTCAATAAACTAGTTAGGGACCAAAAATATTTGAGAGCAAGAAGAAATTTTAAAAATACTTTAAACTCAGTTAAAATCTGCTCTTTTTCAAGAGCCACACTTGAGGTGTCAAACACAGGAGGAGCTGAAACACAAAATTAATCAAAGCTGCAATGTAAAGCCAGGAATTCATCAAAATGGGGGCAGAATGATCTTCCCAAAATTTTAGGTCAATATTAAATGTAATTTGATGATCATCTCAAGCATATTCAACCTTGTGGTGCTGTTTGAAGTCATCCAAGACTTTGCCCTTTAAACCAAATTTAACGGCGCATCTCCACAAGCTTGAATTAAGTCTGACTTAAGAAAAATCTCAATTCTCCTAAACCTTTAATTTCTCCACCATTATTTCCCCTTCAGAGCTACTGCAAAGCAAGAACAGCACTTGGCACCATGGGATGTCCACACCTTCAAATCCGGAATCTTACAAGGCTTGAGGATGAGTCGCAACCCCACAGGCTGGGAATAAACAGCTGAAAACTGAACTCAGTGTGTTTTGGTCATGAAATGGGACAAATTGCTGCTCACCTGCTCTGATGGGAGTTTTGGTGCCCAAGTCCCTGGCCCGGACAGGACTGCTGGAAGTTTTGGAGAGTTTGTTGGCCGACACCCGGTACATGACCCCGCCGATGCAGCGGAAGCCTTTGTTCCTCCAGCGCTGTTGGACGAGCTGGGATTTGCCACCTTGGAGTGAGGGTCGGATTTGGTTTAACAACGGGGATCTGCAGGAAAAATAAAGTCAAGATCAGCCCAGATTTGGGAAAACGTCACAAGGAGGTGTTGCTTCATGAGCAAACCATGGGGATGGTTTGGGTTCAAAGGAACCTTCAAGATTATCTCATTTCAACCCCACTGCCATAGGCAGGACAGTTCCCACTAGAACTGAGGAGGTTTATGGAAGGACCAGGGATGTTCTTGCTGTTGATAAGGGAAAAACTCCAATTCTTCATGACTGACACCAAAAAAATGAGTTAGGGACTCTCACCCAACTTCTCCCACCCTTGCTTGCACCTCCAGCCCCAGCAGAAACAAGGAAATGGGGATGCAATCCCATGAGGGAATCAGCAAGGTGGGACCTTCACTGAGCTCAGCCAAGTTTTACAGAGTTCTACAAGCTTTGACATCCCTGGAAGTGCTTCAAAGCCAGGTGGGATGGGACTCTGAGCAACCTGATGCAGTGGGTGGCATCCCTGTCCATGGCAGGGGTTTGGAACTAGGTGGTCTTTAAGGTCCCTTCCAACTCAAAATATTTCATGAGTCTGTATTTTCAGTATTGTCATTCCTATTACGAATCAGACACCACAGCTTTGATATTTTTAGTCTCCCCCCAAATCTAGCTCTTGGAAGGATTTTCCTCAATCCCTGCATGGGACAAGTCACCCAGGAGCATTTCCATGCCCCACCTGTCACCTGGAGCTGATGCTGGACCTCAGCAGGGTCCAGTGGGTGGGGTTGGGACCTGTCCCCACCTCCTCAACCATCCATAAATTCATAAATCCCATCTTGAGGAAGTGGGATCAAGATGGATTGGGAATCACCACTCAGTTACTGTTGCCCACAACATTATTCTGAAGGATCAGTAAGTTCTGAAGTCACACCTGAGGGATAAATATCACAAAATCCCAAAATCTTTTAGGTGTGAAAAGACCTCCAAGGCCAGGAAGTCTAATCTGTGGCTAATCACAACTTTGTCAATTAGACCAGAGCACTGAGTGCCATGTCCAGGCATTCCTTGAACACCTCCAGGGATGGAGTTTTCACCTCATCCCAATGTTTAACAACCCTTTTCATGAAGAAATTCTTTCTGATGTCCTGAATCTCCCCTGGCATAGCTTGAGGCCGTATCCTCTCATCCTGTTGCTGGTTCACAGGGAAAAGAGGCCAACCCTCACCTTGTCACATGTCCCAGAGAGGCTCCTCTGCCACCCAAAAATTTTGCCCACTCCATGACCTGATACCTCCTGCACCACCCCACTTCCCTCCCAACCCACAACGCAGCTTCCCAGCTCATTCCTATCCATCCCCCATTATCCAAACAGAGCCACTGCAGCCAAATCAAATCTCCTCCAATATCACTCGCCTTCCTCATTTAGCACTAATCCAAACAGTAATTTGTTTATGCAAATTAGAGCTCTAATTTTGTATTAGCCCAAACTATGCTCATAATGCTATTAGCAGAACGTATATAAACCGCGCATTACCGGAGAATATCCGTAAATTAAGATCCCGCTATCCTATCAGCGGAATGCAAACCCCGATGAGCATTTCCTTTAAATGAACATGTGCTCCAAAGAAAAAGAGAGCTGGAAAATGGAATAGTTACATTTCCTAATGCTGAGCGTGACAGCCTATTCATTCCGGAGGGCTGTTGCCACTGGCTACCGAGCTCGGAATTTTTGCTGCCTGTTTTTTTGTGGAAGGGGATGGGAATTCAATAAATTCCTCCTTCCAGTTTCCCCAGGGTTTCCCCCTCATGGAACTGTTCCAGAGAGGAGCATCAAGTCTTAGTGACTCGCAAAGAGTCACAGAGGTGGCATCATTGGGTGAAGGTGGCGATGGCACGAGGGACACTTGAGTCACGCATGGACATCCCAGAAAACTCCAGCAAGGCCAAGGATGCATCCAGCACTGAAGAAAGGTCATGTGACTGTATCAGTACAATAAAAATAATATCAAAAATCCAACTGGGAGGGTGATGGAGACGATTCTCCCCCTCTACTCCGCTTTTCTGAGATCCCATCTGGAGTTTTGTGAGCAGCTCTCAGCAGTAGAAACTGTTGGAGCAAGTCCAGAGGAGGACACAGAAATGCTCCAAGGGCTGGAGCCCCTCTCTTCTGGGAGAGCAGGGAATGTCCAGCCTGGAGAAAAGAAGGATCCAGGAAGACCTCAGAGCCCCTTCCAGTGCCTAAAGGGGCTCCAGAAGAGCTGGAGAGGGACTGGGGACAAGGGGTGAAGTGATAGGACAAGCAGGAATGGCTTTCCACTGCCAGAGGGTAGGGTTAGATATTGGGAAGGAATTCTTCCCTGGGAGGGTGCTGAGGTGCTGGAATGGCATTCCCAGAGAAACTGTGGTTGCCCCACCCCTGGAAGTGTCCAAGGTCAGGCTGGATGGGGCTTGGAGAAGCCTGGGATAGTGGAAGGTGTCCCTGGCCACGGTTTCCAGGGAACTGGATGATCTTTAACCTTTCAACCCAATTCCAGGACTCTCCCAACTACAACCATCAGTTTCCTCCCAGTGACACATTCCTGGGAGGACCCCAGGATGCTCCATTCCCACATTCACAGGGGTTGCAGTGCCAATGGATTTGGGGCTCCTTTTTCCCAGCTGAACCAGTTCCTTCAAAGACTTCTTCTAATTCCATATATATATTCCCTATATGTTATGCCTGGTTAATACATAGAGATATCCACACACATCTATTTCCATATACAGTAATATTTGAATATATATATACCCTGAGTATATGTATTGAAATACAAGATCTATGTATTATATAGAATAATAAATATTGATATTTTTATACATATATCTATATATTATCACCTATATTCTCTGGGTCTTCTATATCCGTCAATTGTTTCTAGATATTATTGAATATATGCATTGAATACATATATTGAATTCTATATGCTCAGTAACATCTAGATATATTTAATAAATGTATTTCATAATATCTAGAGATAATTTATATGAGGCCCAGTTATTATTCTTATTCTTAGCATTTTATATTATTCATATATTATTGAATATATAGGATATATATTGAACTACATATATTCACTAATATACAGGTGACACATATAATACATAGATACAAATTTCTATACATTATACATTTCATATTTTCCTAAGTCTAGTAGAGGGGAGGGAAGAAGTCAGGGGTTGATCCAACATTCCCCACTCTGGTTTGTAAGGAAAGGTTGAGATGTGGTACAGCTGTGGAAGCACTCAAGGCATGGATATATAGATATAAAGATCTACAGATTTATAGATCTACAGATATACAATATAGATATATATATATATATATATAAACTATATACTATAGATATATAAAATATATACAGATATATATATATACAGGATAAATATATTTAAATAGATATTTCACATATTTAAATAGATATTGTATCCATATAGTTATATCTATATATTATATGTAGATATATCCATATATGTTAAAAATATTAGATACTTATAGAGATACATTCAATATCTATTGAATAGAAATTTTCATATATGCCCTAATACATTATATTATCACATAGACACACGTATATGAGATAATACATTAAATGAAACCCTTTTTGGTTGTAATGTCAATAAAACTCACCCTAAACCCTGCATAGCCCCAGGGGCTGCTCACACCACCTGAGCCTGACTCGCACTGGTTTAAGCACCAGTTTAAGATCCAGTTGGATGAATCCCCCAAATCCTCAGGATATTTATTTTCCTGCCTTGTTGCTCTCAGCTCACCAAAGTGGTCACACATCTCTCTCTTCTTTAGAATTCCTTAAGGATGGCCAAGCTCCAAACTGAGGGAGCCTCCAAATCCATTCCATGAATCTATGATTTTTTCAAGGATTTTGGCAAACAGCATCAAAACTCATCTCATTCCCCAAAGGGAGTGGGACTGAACCTTCTCTAATTCAGAGTTGTGGTATTTTTGAGGGAGACAAGTGACCTCTGGGTGGTCTCAAAGCAAAGCTTCTGCAGAACATCTGCTCAGCTGCCAAAGCCCCAAGGGCCACCAGATTGAAGCCGTGGAATCATCACAGAATGATATGGTTGAAAGGGATCTTCAAAATCACCAAGTTCCACTCCCCCACCATGGGCAGGGTCACCTTCCAATAGGACAGCTCATTCCACTGGCTTTGAACACTTCCAGGGATTGGGAGTCCCAGCCAGGAGCTCAGTTTGAGCTCACTGCAGGCTTGGTCACCTTCTGGACAGTGCAAATGTCCCAGCAGTGACGTCCCCTCATCCTTTATATATATAAAGTAATATTTATGAGAATATTTATTTGGCTTATTATTTATTATATTAGGCAGGATATTTATCATATCATAGGAGCCTTAGGAGATTTAAAATTTAAGGGAAATTATATTTTACATGGAAAAACCACAGAGGAGTGGGGATAGAACTCAACTTCCCAACCTTCACCTGCAGGAACCCTTTTTTCCCTCCTGAATCAAAACTGTTGCTCCCAGGTGGTTGTGTGGCCCCAACACAGTCACTAGTGTGGGTGACCCCCTCCCTCTTAGTGACATCCAAGCTGGTGGTGGCAGGGAAAAGCCACCGGCGAGGGCACGGAGCCGAACGCCCACTCGCTTTTCATCGGCGGCGGGATCCCAGCTCTCCGCGGAATTGTTACCCTAATGGAAAGGACGGTCTTTGGAAATGAACTGTATTGACAAAAGAGGATAAAATTAATGAGATAATAGCTGGGCCAAGGACCTGAAGAATACACTGGGCCCCCTCGACACGAGGGACTTGTAATTCCCTTTCTGCCGCACATCCCGCGGATCTAAAGAGTCCTCCCGTCCGTCCACAAGGCCCCGCTCCGGCAGGAAATTTCATTAACGCTGGAAAATAGGAAAGGTATTAAGCGTGGATAATGAAGGCTAGAGTGTGAACAGTGCCTTAAGATAGTCTTCTTTCTAGCCTTTGTAATGGGAGGCATGAACTTTCCCTTCAAATCCATTTCTAATCCATTTGAAATACTACAGCAAATTATCTCCCCTTCAGCCCGAGAGCGGCCGGCCAATTTACTCCGAATAGAAGTGACAATGCTCCGGAATTTATCGCCATAACCTTGACTACACAAGGTTGAGGGTTGTCTTTCCCCCACCCCCGGGGTGGACAGCGGAAGAAAAATTTTTAATGAAGAGGGGGTGGAGGAACAACATAAAAATGTTTAAAAACGGCAGCGTAGCTGGCACAGGTTCGACGTCGACTACAGGGAAAATCAGAGTCTGGTGCTAAAATTGTTACAAAGGGAGGTCCCAGGCTGGTAAAACATTTATGGCCAGGTTGGATGGGGCTTGGAGTGTCCTGGGCTAGTGGGAAGTGTCCCTGTCCATGATTTGGATAAGATGATCTCTAAGGTCTCTTCCAACCCAAACCATTCCATGATTCTGTAGGATGAGGTTTGGGTTTTTCCAGTGCATCTCTAAAAGCAGCAGCAACTTTGCCTCACTCAGAACATTTCATGTGCTGCTTAGTAGGTGCTCATGTCGACCAAGTCTGATTTCCCAAGGATTAAACACCACCCTGCTGTGTTCTTCACAGAATTCCAGAGGCATTTAGGTGGGAAATGCTCTCCAAGATCATCCAGCCCAACCATTCCCCCAGCACTGCCAAGGCCACCACTAAAGCCACGTCCCAAAGTGCCACACATCCACACAGATGTTAAATTCCTACAGGGATGGGGCTTCCACCTCTGCCTGCCCAACCTTCACATGAAAAAAGCTTCCCAATATCCAAACTAAACCTCTCCTGGCACAACCTGAGGCAGTTTGCTCTTCTCCTGTGTCTTGTTCCCTGGGAACAGATCCTGATCCCCACCTGGATCCACCCTCTGATCAGGGAGTTGTGCAGAGCCAGAAGGTCTCCCCTGAGCCTCCTTTTCTCCAGGCTGAGCCCCATTCCCAGCTCCTCAGCTGCTCCTGGTGCTCCAGACCCATCCCCAGCTCCGTTCCCTTCTCAGAATGGAGCTCCAAACCTGCTCAGAATGGAGTAAAACCACCAAAACTTCAGCCAGGAGCCAGCAAGTGATGCTGGGAAAATACATTCCCTCTTCAAATAATCAATGAAAAGTGGAAAAAAGGGAGATTTCCAAGCCAGTACGGAAATTGAAGGTTAAAAACCAAGGATGAGTCGCTCCAGCTTGCTCAGATTTAACACCGCCATCCTCTCATCAACACAAGATCATGTGATCCAAAAATCCCACCCAAACCCCTGCAAAAATTCCCCTATACTTGAAACACAAAATTTTTAGAGAGTATTTGATGTCTCTGAGCTAAACACAACCCCACGAGCAGAGCAGGAACATCCCAGCGGCGTTTCCAGCCGGCTGAAACGGAGAGGATTTCCCGGCGCTGGCGGCGATACAAGTGGCTCTTAAAGAATGGTTTTCTTTTCCTACTGGATTTCTTCTTTGGGCTTAGCTTGTATTTTTTTCGAAAGTAATCCTTACATAGTCAGAAATCACATTTGCATGCTGGCATTTGAATCCCGAGGAAAGAGCGGATCATCGCGGGGGCAGCGGTTACGGAAAGCAACAGGGAGAGAGGTGAGGAAGGAGGGAGCTCATCCACCACAAGCCTGGAAGGTTGCAATGGAAAAAGCCTCATTTGGGAGAAAAAAAAACCCAAAAAAATCACATTTTCCTCATTCATTCATCAATCCTTAGCAAACAACACAGGATTTAGGGCTAGAAACGTTCCTCACCAGGAATGCTCCAAGATGACTCTTGGAAGCTTCTCCACCTGCCAGATTCCTGAAGACTCCAAATCTACAGCTAAAAGCAAGTAATCCCACTAAAACACTTGATTTATGGGATTTTTATCAATATTGATGCTTTCACCTTAAAATAATAGAAGTCAAACCTCAAATAAACACTTTCTACATTAAAATTCAATTTATTTAAAGAACCTGATTGGAATAATTCAAATAATTCAGTCCACTGTTGATGATATTTGAGGTTGGAAAAGTGATTGTAAAATTAAAAATAGAAAGAGATGTGTGAGAAATGGATTTGTAAAGGATTTTCCAACAGGGATGTATCTTTTCCCAACACACATCCATAAATAGAGAGGATCCATTAGTTTTAAATACACAGTGACTGGTAAAAATGTGTTAATTTACCCATAAACAATTCCCTCCTTTCAATAATTACTTCTAATTATGAAACAAACACTTTAAAAAAAATCCCTACACTAATTTGGTTCAATTGAATCTGAATTTCCATTCAAATGCAGCTTAATGTTAATCTCAGGGAAAAAAAATAATAATCCATCCCAGATCTCATTTAGTATTTTCAAAACCTGGGAAAAATTAAGAATTTCAATGAGCACCTATTAAGCTCCTTAATTACCTAAATAAAGATGTACCTTCCCAATAAATCCCCCTGACCTGGAAAGGAAAATAGTTGCAAATAAATTTAACGGTTATCAACCAATGAGAATAGAGATTCCACAAAAAAAAAAAATCAGAAACATGGGATCATACCGGCAGTGAAGTGTTGTGGAGGATTTTTTTGTGGTTTTCCCCAGTTTCCACATCCCATAGAAGGATGTCTCTTCCCAATCCTTACGTAGATTGGATAACTTTTCAAATAATTCCACTTGGAAAGACCCAGGTATGAACAAAATATCCCAATCTCCTCTCAGTGGCTTCTCAAAGGGCTTTAAAATTTACAGGCAACTTTGGGCTAAACTGAAGGGGAACATTCCACAGAATCATGGAATAGTTTGGGTGGGAAAGGACCTTTAAGATCATCCAGTCCCATCCCCTGCCATGGATAGGGAGACTCTCCTCTATCCCAGGTTTTTTCAAGCCCCATCCAACCTGGCCTTGGACACTTCCAGGGATGGGACAGCCACAGCTTCTCTGGGAATTCCACTCCAGCACCTCCCCACTCCCACAGGGAAGAATTCCTTCCCAATATCCCACCTATCCCTGCCCTCTGGCAGTTTGAAGCCATTCCCTGTGTCCTGTCCTTCCATCCTTTCTCCCAAGTCCCTCTCCAGCTCTCCTGGAGCCTCTTTAGGCACTGGAATGGGCTCCAAAGTCTCTGGAGCCTTCTCTTCTTCTGGCTGGACATTCCCAGCTCTCCCAGCCTGGCTCCAGCCACTGAAGCATCTCCAAAGAGCCTCCTCTGGATTCGCTCCAGCAGCTCCACATCCCTCTGCTGTTAGACCCCAGAGCTGGCGGCAGCTCTGCAGGTGGGATCTCACCTGAGCAAGGTGGAAGGCCTGAAATTCCTCCTCTCCTGCTGCCCACACTGTGGGATGAGCCCAGGACACAGGGAATTCTTGGGTTCCAGCACACACAGAAGAGGCACATTCAGTTTTTCAGCCACCAACACCCCCAAATCCTTCTCAGGGCTGTTCTCAATCCAGCCTGGCTCTGTCTTTGGGATTGTCCCATCCATTTGCAAGACCTTGGCTTTCCCAAAGTTTGCACCGGCCCAGCCTGTAGCAGTCCCTCTGGATGCCATCCAATCCCTTAAGTGTCATTATTCCCTCCCACTGGATTTATTGCCATTTCCCTCTGAAAGCCATTCATTCCCTTTCATTCTCTCCACTGTGTCCACGAAAAGCCAGAGCTCCACACGGCACTTGGCAGCTCCTGTAGGACTCATGATCCTGCTTAAAGCCAGAGAAAGCTCTGAAAACCTGCCAAAACCTTCCAAAAACCACCAGAGATCCAGTAACACCTCGAGGAGCTCAGAGCAGTGGGAGAGGAGAGCTCTTTTCCTCTTTTCCCTGCCCCTGTTTCTGAAATCCCTGCTATTGTTTATAACCCAATTCAATCCTGTGGGAGATGGAAAGCCTGGATACAAACCCAGCTCCGTGTGCCAAGCACAAAAAACAGGGAGAGAATTTGCCTTGTGCTGAAGGATTGGTGTGGCCAGGTAAGGAGGGCAGGGATGGAACTGGGAGAGCTGAGGGTGTCCAGCCTGGAGAAAAGAAGGATCCAGGGAGACCTTAGAGCCTCTTTCTATGCCTAAAGGGACTCCAGGAGAGCTGGAGAGGGACTTGGGATAAGGGATGGAGTAACAAGGAATGGCTTCCCACTGCCAGAGGGCAAGGAAAGATGGGATATTGGGAAAGGATTATTGGCAGTGAGGGTGGTGAGGCCCTGGCACAGGTTGTCCAGTGAAGCTGTGGCTGTCCCATCACTGGAAATGTCCAAGGCCAGGCTGGATAGGGTTTGGATCAGCCTGGAATGGTGAAAGATGTTCCTACCCATGGCAGGGGGGGACCTTCAAGATCCCTTCCAACCCAAACCATTCTTTAAACCTGTGCCAGGGCCCCAGCACACTCACAGGGATGAATTTTTTCCCATTATCCCATCTAACCCTGCCTTCCTTCCTCCACCACTGCCCTGTCCCAACGTTTGACAACCCTTTCCACGAAGAAATTCTCCCTGACATCCAATCTAAACTTCCCTTGCCACAACTTCAGGTCATTTCCTCTTGTCCTCCCCACTCCCTGAGAGCCCAACCCCAAACCATCTCCTTGGTTTCTCTCCAGTCCTGGGCCTGATCCCACCCACAGCAAGCCACGGGAGGATCCCCAAAAAACAATTCCAACTTCTCCAGCAAAGTTTGCGCGACGAAAACGCCTCCCTGGAGATGAGACAAAAGACCCTCTGGAGAGGACAATTTCCCAACATAAAGCTGTTTTCAAGGTAGGTCAAGTCTCAGCCCAAACCCCCCCCTTGCCAAGGTCCCGTTAAACCGCTTAGGCTGAGCCTGAGAATGGAAATGCTGACAGTCCCTAATTCTCAGCTTTCCATCCCGCTGCTCTAATGCCGGCGGCGGATCAGTGATTACACCGGGAAGACCGGGAACTATTGTCCCGTTAATTAGATTCCTTTTACCCCCATTAGCTCAGGCGATTGGACAAAGTTCATTAGGGTTTAACTCTGATTAGCTGAAATGGAGCTCCAGGCGTTGCACCAGGCAGGTGTTGCCGTTTGGGAAGCTCCAGGACCTGTGTCCACGTGGATTAATCCTTAATCCCTCGCAGACAGTGTCCTACCACCCTCAGTGACAGGCTAAAACCAGAGGGAAAGCCAGAGCAGCTCCTAGACCTTCCCCTGTCCTGGCACAGAAGTGATATTCCTCCCTCTGCTCATCCCTGTAAATCCCATTTCAGAGCTCTGGATGTGCTCCAAGCGCTGGAATATCCCAGGAAGGCTAATTGCCGAGGATCATTCCAATGCTGTGTCCGTATCCCGACCCAAACGGCTCCAACTCTGAATATTTATCACTATAATCAGTCAGACACGGAGCCAAATCCCACTGGAGGCTTTCCCTCCTGCCTGCTTTCCAAAAATACCTGGGATAATTGCTTTTTCCAAAGATATTTTGCCTTTAAATGCTCTTTTCCTCATGCAGGAAACAGCAATAATACTATGAAGAGCTAGAACAGCTGATACATTTTAATTAAAGCAAGTATCTCGGACAAGGAGGAGGATTCCATGGAAAAACAAGAACTCAGCAAGCAAGAGGTTAAAGAAGTTCAGCAGGGCTGTGCTAAAGGGAATTATCCACTGGGAAAACACTGGCTGCCTCTGGAAAACCCCATGCCCACAGTTTGGACTAGGGATGGATACACATCCATTTTGAAAACTAAATTTAAATTTGATTGATTAATTAAAATTTAAATTAAATTTAGCTACAAAGGCAGTGTTTAAATAATTTTTCCCCTGAAGAACTGTTTTTTCTGACATTATATTAAACTTAAGGAATAAATAAGAAATTCAGATGTTGACTCCAAGCTTACTACAAATTTTAAGCAGGTGGGCTGCATATCCAAGGATTTATCCTGTCTTGTGATCTCCTTACCATTTATAAGCTGACCCACAAAACAACTGGAGCAGCCTTGTCAGCTCTGATTCCTTGGGATGACCCCTCAGTATTCCTGTAATTCCATGATCCAGTACATATTTATTAATATCAATGCTGTCTATGCTTGGATAAGTGTATATATAACATATATGGAATCACAGAATCATTTAGGTTGGAAAAGACTTCCAGGATCATGAAGTCCAACCTGTGGCTGATCCCAAATTTGTCACCCAGACCAGAGCACTGAGTGCCACCTCCAGGCATTCCTTGGACACCTCCAGGGAGAGTGACTCCAACATCTCCCTGGGCAGCCCCTTCCAACCCGTTCCATTAAGAAATTCCTCTGGATGTCCAACCTGAACCTCTCCTGGTGTAGTTTGAGGTTATTTCCTCTTGTCCTGTCCCTTGTTCCATGGGAGCAGATCCTGATCCCACCTGATTTTACCCTCCTCTCAGGAAGTTGTGGAGACCCAAAAAGTCCTTCCAGAGCCTCCTTTTCTCCAGGCTGAGCCCTCCCACATCCTTCAGCCTCTCCTGGTGCCCCAGATCCTTCCCAGCTCCATTCCCTTCCCTGACCACATTCCAGCCCTTCAATGTCTGTCTTGTGAGGGACCCAAAATTCCTGCCAGGACTGGAGGTACCCCAGCACTGCCAGAACAGGGAGATGGCTGCTACAAGAAGGTGCCAGTGGCCTCTTTGCCCACCTGGGCTCACGTTTAACCACTGCAACCAGCACCTTTCCATCTCTCCAAACCTTTATCCACAAGACTGGAGCATTCCATGAGGTTGCTGTGATCCAGGCGCTGGATCCAACACTTGGCTTTGTTGACCCTCACACCGCTGGACTCAGCCCATCCACCCAATTTCTATCCACCTATAAAATACATTTTATATATATTTTATAAATGTAGACATGCATAATTAATAAATACGGATCTATAAAAATTTGGATCCGCTTCCAAGAGAAAAAGAGAAAAAAAAAAGGTCCAACACTTCTGAGAGAGTCAGTCCATCAGATACTCACCAGGAAGACACTTAAAGGAACTCAGCTCTGACTTGGAAGATATGGAATGGATAAAAATGATTCAAAGGCCCCCATCAAGGGGCAGGGGGTTGGTTCCTTGTCCTAATTGCATTGCCTACATTCCAAAGGATATCGCTCCATTATTAAAGGGTCGGGACCATTTTATGAGCTCACATCTCTTCAATTGGAATTTGGATCAATGGATGCATTACAAGCTTTGCCTTTAAGAGCCTAATAAACAACAAGATGGAAAGGAAAATTTGCTGGAAGATGACGCTTTTAAAAATCCATTTCCAGGAGAGAAAACGGGACGTGGTGAAGGGGGGTGCAACAGAACCAAAAATGCTGGAAACAAAGTTGAAAAGGTCAGGATAAACCTGAGAAAAAAGGGAATTCTGCCCCTCTGCCCTGCTCCAGAGAGACCTGAGAGCCCCTTCCAGCGCCTAAAGGGGCTCCAAGAGAGCTGGAGAGGGACTTGGGACAAGGGATGGAGGGTCAGGACACAGGGAATGGCTTCCTACAGCCAGAGGGCAGGGTTAGATGGGATATTGGGAAGAAATTCTTCCCTGACAGGGTGCTGAGGCCCTGGCACAGGTTTCCCAGAGAAGTTGTGGCTGCCCCTGGATCCCTGGAAGTGTCCAGGGGCGGGTTGGATGAGGCTTGGAGCAACCTGGAATAGTGGAAGGTGTCCCTGCCCATGGCTGGGTTTTGGAATGGGATGGTATTCCCTTCCAACCCAAACTATTCCATGATTTTATAATGTGCATGCTTTCTAGAGACAGATAACTAGCTAAATTTATAAAATAAATAAATAAAACAACTTATTAGTAAAGTAAATAAATTAGCAATAAATTTGAAAATATTTAAAATCATTAATGAAATAAAAGCCCTGGCAGCATTTGTACTTCCAAACAGCCCAGAAATGCTTTTAATCAGGGACTGTGGGGGAAAATTTGGGCAAGGGGTTGGGTTATATAGGATTTTGATTTTGAAAATTTGGCACATCATGTTCAACATGTGCCCAAAGACCAAACAAATTAATTCCTGTTCTCTCAAGTCCAAATTAGCCCTTCCCACACCAGACACATACAGAGCTGTCTCCTCTGCTGACACCAGACCCAGAGCAATTCCCAAACTCCCAAAAACCTCACAAAAAGTCTCCAGGCCAACCAAAAAAAAAGAAGAAAAATGAGGAAAACTTCCTAAATGAACCCAAAACTTGCCTCCAGCTCGTAGTACTGACCCATGTTGAGATGTAACCTCCAAGGTGACTTCCATGGCATCATCATCTCCCTCTTCCCATTTTTCCATAGAGAAGTGGATGGAAAAGGGTTTTATGATGCTCTGGAATCCCTCTCATCAGCAGAGAGGTACCACCAGCACCTCTAACTCATGTCCCCATTGAGGATTTGGTCCTCATGAAGCTGCTCAGCCTCCACTCCCACTCCAGGACTCCCAGATGACTCCATGTGGAGCACCTCCACTCCAGTATATCCACAGAAAATCCTAAAATGTCACCTTCTGAATTAAAGTTGGATCTAACACCTGACTGAAAGGGAAAAAGGAACAATGAACCAGATGGGCTTCTGAATTTATAAACAGCCAACATCAGCATAAATGGATAAAGCAACAGCTGGAAGAGCTGGGGAGGTTTTTGGCACCCCAAGGCACACAGAAGCTGGGGCAAGACTTTTCCTGGGACTCCTGAAGAGCAGGAGAAGTTGTGAAGTTCACCTTTATCCACAGCATTAGGAAAAAGAAGTTGATTTCCCTGGTTTTCACAATTGGGAAATCAAGGCAAAGTTTCCCCTGGGAAGAACAGCACAGACATCCACAAGTGAGGGTTCTCCAGGAGCTGGGAGCTGGCCACCTCACCACATGCCCTACATAGATTTCCATCCACATCATTAGGAAATGTCTTTTCTCCCCTTATCCAACCCCAAATAATCACCCTAGAAATCCCTGCGACCAGAGGACCATAAAAGACCCCATATCCCAGGTCAGAAATCAGAGGGAAGAAATCAATCCATTACTCCAACATCCTGGATCCCTGTAATCAACACTAAGCCACTAAAACTGATTAGAACCACCCTGGTATTGTCCCAAAGATAAGCCATGAGCTGTGAATGGTGTGAACTGGGAATTGCTCTTCTCCCTGTCCCCAACAGAGCTGACCACAACCCAGCTGGACCCAAGACCAGCACAATCCCATCCCACTGACAGAGAGAGGACAGCAAGCAGAGCCTGGAGAAGAAGACAGCGAGATGTCCATAATTTATACTCTCCTGCCTCTACTTTATGGCTTTCTTAATTCGGCTCCTGCTACTATTAATGTAGTTAATGTTGAGATTATATCTATTTTCTGGCGTCAGGCAGTGATTTATCCAAGCCATTTTTCCGGAGCCGGCTCCCACGCTGTTAAATCAAGCGACTGCCAATTAAGTGCTGACTGGGGAAGTGGATGCAATCTTAACAGAGATCTAACCACAAATTAATCCGGGCGTTCCAGCTCGCGAGGCCGAAGCGCTGAACCGCGCCGAGTTGGGAAAACAGAAAACAAAAACAACCCCCAAAACAAAGGGAAAAAATAAAACCCACCACTGGCTTGGAGAAGAAAAGAAGGAAATCGTCTTTCCCAGTGGGATGGTGCTCATCAGTCAGGCTTTTTGGGGGGTTAATTGTTTTCAGGGTCATCACCCAGCAATCAAAACCAGGCAGCAGGAGGAGCATGGATTGGGAATGCAAGGGTGGGTTTGGAAATATCTACTTGGCAGACTAAAGGTGGGAATGGGAGCTCTTTGATCCACCAGCAGCTCCAGGTATCCCAGAGTTCATGCAAGATGAAGCTGCCTGCAGGTTTGTAGAAGAGTCCAGCCACCTGCCTAGTGTCAATTTTTGAAGTGAAATCATGAAATCCTGGAATGGTTTGGGTTGGAAGAGAGTTTAAAGATCATCTCATCCCAACCCTTCTGCCATGGGCAGGGACACCTTCCACTAGACCAGGTTGATCTAAGCCTCATCCAACCTGGCCCTGGAGACTTCCATGGATGAGGCAGTCACAGCTTCTCTGGACAAATCCCAAATTCTTCTGGATGTCCCAGTGCCCCAGGATAGGATGCACCATAATCATCAACAGCAATGCCCAGAGGTTTTCAGGAGAGATCAAGGAATGTTTGAGGTTGGAAAGAATCCCTGGAAGTCTGGCCCAGCCCCCTGTTCAAGCAGGGCCATCCAGAACCAGTTGCCAACCACCAGGTCTAGATGATGGTTTTAAACTGACAGAGGGAAGGATTAGATGGGATATTGGGAAGGAATCCTTCCCTGGGAGGGTGGTGAGACCCTGAAATGAAATTCCCAGAGAAGCTGTGGCTGTCCCTGGATCCCTGGAAGTGTCCACAGCCAGGTTGGATGGGGCTTGGAGCAACCTGGTCCAGTGGAAGGTGACTCTGCCCATGGCAGGGAGATGGAACTCAATGATCTTGAAAGTCCCTTCCCACCCAAACCCTTCCATGATTTTCAAATTGCTTAAGGTGGAAGATCTCACACCAAAGGTTGAGAAGTTCTGGGGTTCCCCAGTACCTTGGTGGGACTGGCTAGGCTCCATCACCTTGGATGCACCTGGATACCAGCTCACATTAGCACATCCCTATGCCAGGGAGGTACCAAAATGCCCATGGAGCATCTCCATGGATGTCACCATCTGCAGGAGGACACAGCATGACCTTGTTCAGGAGGGTCCCCTTTGGCAGGTGGCCACCAGGAACCACAGAAATCACTCCAAACCTGTTGTCTTGCCTTCAGAAAAAAAGTAAAACAGCTCTGCTCCTCCTCAGCCTGCGACTCAATCATTAGAAATCCTTCCCTGCATCCATGATTTGCCTTGGGAGCCATAAGGAAGAGCAATACACGACACTGAAAGTGATTATTAATAATGGTGATGAGTCGTTGAGATAACAGCTCATGATAAGTGGGGAACGCTTTTATGGTCCTTGAATATTGAGCAGGATTTAAAAATATTAAAAATAAAACAGTAGGAAAAATCCAACACAGTCCAATCAGGGCAGTATGGAAATTCCTAAGATCATGGTGTTCCACAGCCACCCCAACAGTCAGAGATTAAATCAAAGGACAAGAATAAACAGGTGAAAGGCTGCAGTGTGTCCTGACAGGTGAAAAGGGACCTTTGGGAGGGATGGGAGCAATTCCTGCCAGCTGCAGAAATCCAATCTGAGGGAAACACCATCCAGAGCTCCCATCATAAATACTCAATCAACGAGGACAAACTACTCTGTGTCTCCATCACAGAAAAAGGAACCTGTCCCTGAAGAAGAGAAGGCTCCAAGAATCTCAGAGCCCTTCCAGGGCCCAAAGGGGCTCCAGGAGAGCTGGAGAAGGACTTCGGACCAGTGATGGAGAGACAGGACACAGGGAATGGCTTCTCACTGCCAGAGGGCAGGGTTGGATGGGATATTGGGAAGGAATTCTCCTAGGTGGCACAATGGGAGCCACCACCTGGCTTGGCAATGTGGAAGGAAAATTTCCAGCTTTGTGCTTCGCCTTGGGAATCCCAAAGTGGTTCCCTGGCATGAGACAACCCACACCACCAGAATGCAGTGATGGAAATGGGATGATACTACAAACAAACACTTGGCCATGTGTGCTGGAATCTGGGAATTTCCCCCATATCCTGGGCTCATCCCACAGTTTGGAAAGCAGGTGAGGGAGGGATTCTGCCCCTTTGCCCCACTCAGGTGAGATTCCACCTGCAGAGCTGCCTCCAGCTCTGGGGCCCAACACCAGAAGGACGTGGAGCTGCTGGAGGGAGTCCAGAGGAGGCTGCAGAGATGTTCCAAGGGCTGGAACCCCTCTGCTCTGGAGCCAGGTTGGGAGAGCTGGGAATGTCCAGCCTGGAGAAGAGAAAGCTCCAGAGAGAGCTCAGAGCCCCTTCCAGTGCCTAAAGTGGTTCCAGGAGAGATGGAGAGAGACTTTGGACAAGGGATGGAGGGGACAGGACACAGGGAATGGCTTCCCACTGCCAGAGGGCAAGGATAGATGGGATATTGGGAAGGAATTCTTTCCCTGGGAAGGTGCTGAGGCGCTGGCACAGGCTGCCCAGAGAAGCTGTGGCTGTTCCATCCCTGGAAGTGTCCAAGGCCAGGCTGGATGGGGCTAGAAGCAACCTGGGATAGTGGAAGGGAATCCCTGCCCACAGCAGGGGGTTTTAATGAGATGATCTTAAAAAGTTCTTTCCAACCCCTGTCATCTGATGATTCCATGATTTTTCAAAGCAATTAAAAATCCTAAAGTGGTTGAAGTGCACGCAGGGACTCCAAGGGGAGCTGGGGAAGCCTTTACCCAATTTCTCCCATGGAAGCTCTGCCCTGCTCCAAAACCCTCAGTGCTTTCCATGTGCTGTGATGCCACACAATTATCTCAGCTTTACACTCAAATTAAGTCCTCAAATACCATCAGGGAATACTTTAAGCAGGACTTCAGAAAGTCCTTATTAATCTTAGCATTAAAATAATACACATTCATCTCCAGCAATAGGTGAGCCAGCAACCTGATGAATACATTACCCTAAGGTTTTGCATTAAAAAGGATAAATTCCTTGAATTTAGCTGACAAAACCCCACTCACACAAAGGGATTCCAGGTCACCTTCACCGTGACGGTGTCGATCCTACTGCAACCAATTGGTGAGATTAGCTCTGAACCACTGGGGGAGAAGGGGCTGAGGAGTTTGAATTATGCAAGCAGACTAAAAACTATTGATTATTGTAAAGTTGGTTTACTACCACCCTTAAACCTGGTCTAAAAGCGGTATTTAAACCAGTGTTTAATTATGTGAGCTGGATCCACAGCAGTGGAGTTTTTTAGCTCTTCCTTTTCCAATCTGAAGCCTCATCCAGGTTCTTTCTGGTCACATCATTGGTTAATTTTGAGGAAATCCAGCACGGGTTAGGTGCTGCACAAAACATAACGTGAGGAACATCTTGGCCCCGAGATCCAGGTTTGTAACTCATGCTTGGAACCAGGTCCTCAGCCAAATCCTCTGCTCCACTGACAACGTCCTTTAAATCACATTTTAACATAGATCCAATGAATGCAGCTCTTGCTAAACCAGACAATTTCTGAGCACTGTGTCTTCTTGGTTGGGTTTAAAAGTGGTCAAGAAGTTGAGGTAAATCCCAACTTTTTCCTCTCTTCATTTTGATGGGACCTGAAACCACCTGAAGGTGGTTCCTTCCCCAATAATTAACCCCCAAAGTGACAATTCTGAACTGTGGGGATGCTCCTCTAGGTATGATTTGTTTTATTTCTTTCAAATCCCATCAGAATATCCTGGATCTACCTGTATCCCACTCTCTGTGTCCTCAGGACAAACGGGTTGGAGAAGGAGCTTTTCCTGATTTTCATGATCCTGATCTCATGTCCTTCTAGTGAGGAGATGCCAGGAGGAGCATGGCAAGGAGCTCACACTCCAAAGGGCTCAACAGGAGACAGTGGCAATGGAAAGGTCCAACAATGGGAAGGGAAAACTCCTGAAATGGGCTCATCTATGGATGGGCAACATCCCAAGCCCACAGTCCAACCACCATGAGCTCTGGTGGCACCAACAGCATTTTCCCAAAGCTGATTTAACCCTACATGGATGGGCCCAACACCTCCTCACAATGTTGAAGCAACACTTTGTGAGTTGTCCCAGCTGGTTCTATGGGAAGTTTTGCCATGGGAATGTCCATCACAGATAACCCCAAGTGACCACAGCTAACAAGACCCTTCCACCACTGGAATTACTCCCATCTCCCTCTTCCCAGACCTCTGATCCTGCTTCTCATGACTCATACAAACAGATCCTTGGAGCTCAAGCAGCATCCACCGGTAGGAGAAGCCACTTTGAGCAGGATGAACCAGCTCCATTTATCCCAGCTGTCATTTCACAGCTGAAAAATCAGAGGAAGAGACTTCAATGTCTCAAAATGAAAAAAAAAAAAAAAAATCCCGACGTACAAAATCCTTTGAAAGCAGCTCCAAATTAAGAGCTCCATCGAGGCTGTCAAGCCCCTGCGAGCTGAGTCTACAGCACCTTCCCTGGGAAGAGGGAGCTCAGCCCATTTATTTGGATGATGAAAGCAAAGGGATCTAAAAATTGCACTCCTTCGTTAATGAGCAGCCGAAGGGATCCGTAAGCATAATTCCAGAGGCTGGTAATATTTTATATAATCGGCAAGTGGTTTAAATTGAAAAGCCCCAACTGAATCAATATTTACTGCATTGAAACGAAATGAATAGTAATAAGTCACTAAGCTCCCTGTCCTGTTTCATAAAATAAAAAATTATAAAAATGAGCACAGGCGCGGAGCGACCATCGCATCAACTTTTACGGCACTCGGGGAGTCGTAACCAACTGTTCTCATCAAATCCTGTAAAAAACCTGCCCGAGGAAGCCTCACTTCAGCAGCGCCGACGGGGAAAAAAAGAGAGGGGAAAAACAGGAGGAGAGAGAGAGTTTCACCAACGCAGGCAAAAAGGCTCCCAAAGCTGCGCTCCTCGTGCAGGCAGAGCATTCCTGGATACTCCACAAAGTGCTTCCTACTGGATTTCACACAGAGGATTTGCCAAGGTGCCCTCCCAGCCTCCAGAGGATTTTGCCACAGCTTGAGTTGGTGTGGACTTCTCCATCCCTGGAAGTGTCCAAGGCCAGGTTGGATAGGGTTTGGAGCAACCTGGGATAGTGGAAGGTGTCCTTGCCCTTTGAAACTGGATGGTCACAAAGGTCCCTTCCAACCCAAATCACTCCATGATTCCATGATTCTAATCCCTCATTTTCACATGTTGTACAAGGAAGTCCTTTTTTCTTCCTCTTTATTCATCAGCTTTTCATTCTTAAAAACTCAGGAGTTCAGAAAAACAGACATTGAGGAGCATGTCCAGAGAAGGGAATGAAACTGAGGAAGGGTCTGGAGCACCAGGAAAGGCTGAGGGAGTTGGGGAGGCTCAGCCTGGAGAAAAGGAGGTTCCAGGTGGGACCTTCTGGCTCTGCACAACTCCCTGAGCAGGATGGTGCAGGCAGGTGGGGTTCAGGATCAAGACAGGACAGGACAAGAGGAAATGACCTCAAACGGTGCCAGGAGAGGTTCAGGATGGACATTAGCATGAATTCTTTCATGGAAAGGGTTATCAAGCCCTGGCACAGCTGCCCAGAGCAGGGGTGGAATCACCATTCCTGGAGGGATTTAAAAGTCCCATGGATGTGGCACCTGGGGACATGGCTTAGTGATGGCCTTGGCAGTGCTGAAGGAATGGTTTGACTCAATGAGGGATTATCCAACCTCAATGACTCCATGATTCCACACCCTGATTTGGGTTGAAACAGCATTATTGTAGATGCAGGAGAAACCAGGAATTTGTTAGAGGGAGGGAACAGGAAAACACTCCCTCTGTCTCCCACAACTCCCACAAAGTCCCTTCCCATGACATAAATAATGTTTCCCCTTTGCCCCCTTTTTATACTTGTGTTTAAAAAGGAATTTAAAGCAACAGAGACATTGCCTTTGACACTCCCTGCTCCTCCTTATTGAGCCATAAAACCTTTTCCCATATAAAATATCCTGAACTGGAATAGCTTTGGGGTTTCCCTGGAGATTCACCCCTCATTGCCTACGTTTACATCCTCCTTTCCACACCAGAGGATGGCAGGAACACAGACTTGGATTCACTACCAAAAATTCCAGAAGCAATTATTAAATCTCCACTAATTTGCGGGGGGGGGGGGAGATTAAAGGAAATTATTTGCAATCAAAACGTTATTTCAGCTTGGAAAACCATTCCTGCTCGCGGACAGGTGGCCGCGGGATCCGTGCCAACTTCGGGAATCCCTCTGCTCTTTTTTTTCCCACTTTCCCAGCTTTAACAGCTGTGACCTCTCAGACCTCCCCGTATCCTCCTGCAAATCCTCCTTGCAGGCGAGCCCAGAGGGCAGCAGGAGCTGCAGATGCTGCAGAGCCCGACTGGCACCTGGGGATGGATGGAGGGATGGACCGGGAACAGGGAAGCTGCCGGGTGCAGATGGTCGGCTGTGCCGGTGCCAAGGGCGGTGGCGAATCCAGCCTCATGCTGAAATCCACACAGAGGTGCCAGGATCCAGCCTGGGAAGAGCCAAGGAGAGACTGGATGGTTCTGCATCATCCACACATTCCCTAATGGAATAAAACTAAGGTTTTATTGGTTTAATCCCAAAGGAAGATCTGTCAGACAGAGAATTTGGGTGTAGAAAGAGGAAACTTCAGTGCTCTGTTGGGGAGACACCAGACCTGGTAGGAGGGATATTAGCTGGTATTAATGAGCTAATTCCAATTATTTCCAAGGCAGCAGAAGGAAATAAACACCCAGGGACTGAGAAAGTTGATTACATAATCCCAGAATAACTTGAGTTGGAAGGGACCTTAAAGATCATCTCACATCTCATTCCGACCCCTGCCACGGGCAGGGAAACCTTCCAGCAGATCTTCCAAACATTATGTAGGTTTTGGATATGAATTTATAATTATTTAGGAATTTTTCTCCGTGTTGAGTACAACAGACACTTAAACTCAAATGGAAATTTCATTAACTCAGCCCAAGGGTGAAATTTGACCCATGGGAGAGATGCACAAATTCCTTCCTTCCTTTCCTTCCTTCCACTGCATGAAGCCCTTTCCAGCTCCTGGAAAACAGATCCTGCTGCCCAGTGAAGCTCCCAGAGATCTTATTTAGGATCCCTCTGCATTTGCCAATCCTGGAGTTTTCTCCAGTTTTTTTAGAGTATTTTACACCATTTTTTCGGGGATGTTCCCGTGCCAGGAGTTGGATTTGATGATCCTTCCAGCTCAGGATACTCCCTGATTTCCCCCACCAGGATGAAACAGATGGATCCATCTTTCAGCCTGAAAGATGCCTAAATGTTTACTTAGCCTGGACAGAATTAATCAGTGGAAAACGATGCTCCAGCAGTTGCCAAGTGACCTTTTTTGCCCCCAAAAACTGGATTGCTCATTCCTGAGCTACGAGACCTGCCCGGGCACAGCCCAGAGCTCAGCCCAGATGCTGGCACCAGTTGGACTCGGCTCAGCGCAGCAGCTCACGGAAAAGTTTAAAGGAATTTATCCCAATTTTCTCCCAATTTTATCAGGATAAGAAGCAATTCAGGGAATTTGTGCCTTGTGGAGCTGCCATTCAGTCATGCCCTGCTTCCCCCTTCCTCCTTTTTTTGGGTGCTTGTTCTTTTAAATCCCAACTTCCACACTGGAACTGGCACAAGAAAACATCGGGGTTTGGTCTGCTAAACGACCCTTTGTAGGGAAAACCATCTGGGAAAAGGGTGGGAAAAAAGCAGCTCTGCCATTACTAATCTCTTATTAGAGTAGATATTTAGGAATTAAATACATTCCTCACTCCCACAGCTGTCACTGTCAGGTGAAAAAACAGGGAGTGTGTAAATATCCAGCAACAGAAAATATATTCTGAATGGGATGCTGTTAGGAGGGATAATTAGCCTTAGAAAATCCACTTCTGAAGGGTCCAAATCACTTCAAAAACAGTTTTAAATACAGCATGTGGCCAATCTGGAAAATTTTATCCACAGGGAGATTTCATCTGGCCAACTACTCCATTGCTGTTGAAGCCTGGGTTAGAAAAGGTGAATAATATCCCATAAAATTTATTTTATTTAAAATTACAGCTGGTATCTGGGGAATTTGGATGGAAAAAAAGGAAGGGTTGAACTAGGAACATCATGGTCCTATGAAAGATTTAATCCTGGGGCACCTGGGCAGGAATAAATGGATGCCCTGGGACAGAGGGAGCAGCACCAAGAGGGTTTAAAGGTTTTACAGACTGGCTCTGAATCCCAACAGAACCATGGTCAGTCCCTGGGGGATTTTGAACAAGATGTATCCCAAGACTGGATGAAGAAGGATCAATCCTCTGCTTCCTTCCCAGGAATGACTCCTGGTTTCCTGGTTGCCCAGAGCCCATCCCAGACCCTGTGCACTAAGCTATAAAAAACAGAATTACAGTCATAATTAACATTTTTATGGAATCATGAAATGGTTTGGGTGGGAAGGGACCTTAAAGATCACCCAGTTTCAACTCCTTGCCATGGTCAGAGACACCTTCCACTATCCCAGGTTGCTCCAAGCCCTGTCCAACCAACACTTCCAGGGATTCAGGGGTAGCCACAGCTTCTCTGAGAATTCCATCACAGCCCCTCACCACCCTCACAGGGAAGAATTTCTTCCCAATATCCCATCTATCCCTGCCCCCTGGCAGTAGGAAGCCATTCCCTGTGTCCTGTCCCTCCATCCCTGTTCCCAAGTCCCTCTCTAGCTCTTTTGGAGTCCCTTCAGGCACTGGAGGGGGTTCTAAAGCCTCCCTGGATCCTTCTCTTCCCTAGGATGGATATTCTCAGCTCTCCCAGCCTGGCTCCAGAGCACTCAGAGAATTTTTAACGTTTCCCACCATGGCATGGGAAGGACAATCTCCAATCTGGTGTCCCAGCACTTGGACATGGCACCCAACATTGAAGAAGACCTCTTGGGTTACCTGAGCCCACATTTTCACCTCTCCCACCTGAGTTTCTGCACAGATGATCCATCCCTGACCCAAAACAACTGATCCACAGCTGCAAACTCCCAACTTTTAATCCCTCTAAAGCTCTTCCCTAAGAATGTTCTGCTTTTCTCTTACAGCTGCTGGACTCAGAAAGCATGGAAAGACCTCACAAAAGAGGAGGAAAAGAAATCCTGGCTAATGAAAATCCCTCCTGGGCAAATCATCATCGAGCCACCTGTGCCTGAGCTCTCAGCCTACTAGAAACAGCGAGAAAAACATACTAACCCAAAATTCCATGGGAATGGAATGCTGGGAGTAGCCAGGCAGGGAGACATTGCCCAGGAGCTCACTGAGAAGTGGCACCACCATGACACAACAGAGGTGATGCCCTCCAGGTTGGTTTTAGTCCCTATGGGATCTTTCCACTTGGTTTGTCCAGCCCTGGGGGCTGAGAATTCTTGTGGAACACCCTGATGGAACTGGGAGATGGTTCCTCACCCCAAAACACTCACAAGTCCCCTGCACCTCTGCAAATAAGCATTTGTTGGAATGCAGTCTCCCTTTTTTATCTCACTTATCATCTCAGTTCATCTTTTTCCGTAGGATCCTTTGGTTGCAAACTCCATCAGAGTTCCAGAAGCCCCTTGTCCCTTACCTACAGCATCCCAAAAATAGTGGGGACCCTTCAGAGTGGATCTAGAGAGCCAACTTGGTGCTGAGGATCTGAAATCCACCCTGCAAATCAAACATATTCCAACAAAACCACATTCCTTGCTGTGCTCCCACCTGGCCTTGACAATCCAAACTCCACCAGGAGCTCCTGAACATCCTCAGGAATCCTTTTATCTACCAGAGGTCAAGTTTGAACCTCCAAGACTGAGCTGTGAAGCCCAACAATTGAAGATGTCTCACTCAGGAGACCAGTTTTGAAACTCTATCCTGACCCAGGTGAAAATCGCACTGAGGATGGCGCCAATTCCAATCAGGAATGGTGGCACCACACTCTCCAAAAGTGGATTTGCACCATCAAATTTGGTTTGGGATGGGGGGAAGTGAGACAGAAGAAAGACACTCCAATTATGTTATCCCTTGGATGACTTCCAGATGATTTCCATCCAACTAGGGCATCTTAAGAGGAATTTTTTTCACAAAAAATGAGTAAAATTGGTGGAATCACCATTCCCTGGTGGTTCCAAGGAACAGCTGGATGTGGCACTTAGTGCTCTGGTCTGGGTGACAAGGTGGAAATCAGCTGCAGGTTGGATTTGAGGATCTTGGAAGAATTTTCCAACCTAAAACAATCCTGGGATTTTGTGATTTCATGTCAAAGGGTGCAGCAAATCCAGCAGGAAGCCGGTGCCATGTTGGGGCTCCCAATGGATTGAGCTGGAAAAACCTTTTCAGATCATCAAATTCAACACAGCTCCAGCACGGGGTGGAGCTGCAAGATTTCCCAGGAAGAAAAGATCCAGTTTATGGAATGCTGGACTCCCCAGCAAGGATGCTCCAGGGAAGAGCTGATCCAAGATCCACACAACACTCTGTGAGTAAATAACCCCTCACTGTCCCCGGGATCGGATGTGGCAGTTTTCTTTTTAATGGAATCCATTCGAAACGCGACGACTCCATTAACCAAAATTAAAAAAGGAAAATCCCATTATTCCTAAGGATGTTCATGTGCATTTAGAGCTGGTCATTAACCCCTGAGTCCTGCTTTTATTTTGGTTTCATTACTTCCTCCGAAGTGGAGCTTGATTACTGTGGCTGACCCAGGAGGAGGGAACGGGAGCGCTCCCCCCAGTGCCAGCAGCTTGGAATTCGTGGAAAAGCAGGAAAAATCCAACCTCTCAGCATAAACTGGACAGGACTGGGGAGACTGGGAGGATGGGGGAGTAGGAGTGGTGGAGTCCCTGAATCCCATTGGAAGATGCACAACTTGGATCTGCTGTGAAGTTTGCCAAGTGGGAAAGCAAGGAGCTGGGAGAAATGTCTGGGAGAAGGAAAAGGGGAAAAAAAGAGGGGGGAAAATGAAAAGTGGAGGAAGAAGGAAAAAATAAAAGGAAAAAATAGAGAAATAAAGGAAAAAAAAAAGATTTAAAGGAGAGGAAGGAAAATAGAGAAAAAAGGAAGAACAAAAAAGAGAAAAGGGAAAATGGAAAATGGGAAAAGGAGAAAGGGGAAAAAGGAGTAAAAGCAAAAAGGGAAAAAGGAGGGGGAGAGGAAAAATGGAAAAAGGAAGGAGGAAAAATAAAATGGGAAAAAAGGGGAAAAGAAAAAGAAAAACAAGAAGAAAAGAAGAAAAAGGAGGGAAGGAGATAAAATGGGAAAAGAGTAAACGAGGAAAAGGGAAAAGTTAAAAGAGGGAAATAAAGGAAAAAAGGAAATTAAAGAAGCCAAAAGAATAATGAAAATGAAAAAAAAAAACGGAAAATGAGGAAAAGGAAAGAAGAAAAAGAGAAAAGGGGAAAAGGAAAAAAAGGGAAAGGAGGGCAGGAGATAAAAGGAGTAAAGAAAAAAGGGGAAAAGGAGTAAAGAAGAAAGGGAAAAAGGAAAAAGGAGGAAAAGAAAGGGGGGGAAAGGAAAAGAGAAAAAAGGCAAGAAGATGAAAAAGGAAGAAAATTAAAAAAGGAGAAAACCAAAAAAGATTAAAAGTAAAAAGGGGAAAACCTAGAAAAAGGGAAAAGAAAAAAAGATAGCAAAGACAAAACAAAAAGGGGAAAACAAGGAAAGGAAAAGAGGAAAAGGACGAAGAAAAAGAAAATAACAAGAAAAAGGGAAAGAGGAAAAAGAGAAAAGAAAAATCGGGAAAAAATAGAAATAATAAGAAATAAGAAATAAAGATAAAAATAATCATAATAAAAAATGAAAATGAAAAATAAAAAATAAAAATATAAACAATAAAAAAATTAAAAGCAAAGGAAGACAGAAGAGAGAAGTGACTTTTCCCCAGTGTGCATCTCCCAGGAAGGAGGGGAGGACCAGGAACAGGGAGGATTAATTCCCAGCTTTGCCCCAAAGAGGTGCCATTGTTTTTTAAAGCCTCTAAACCAGTTCAGAACAGAAACTGGATTATTCTGGGCCAGATGTCAGGGCTGCTCCGAAACAATCCGTGTTGTGCATCTCATCCCAGCCTCATTAAAGGGATTAAAAGTATTTCCTATAGAAACAAAAAATATGGATTTCCAAATGGGAGTTACTGTTCCCTCCTGCCTGTAAAGGCTCCAATCCCAGCAGATGAATTTCACTTTAATGAGATGTCATTTTGGAGAATGGTTTAACATCCCTTCAAAAAAAATCCGAGGTCTAAAACCTCGTCAAACCACGTCGGGATTATTAAAAGAAAATTTACCACACAGACAAAATAAAATCAAACAAAATAGGAGCCGCCAATTCGCAGAATCCATGACACGGCCGTTTTTAAATGTGATGGAAAAGGCTTTCCAAGTTATCTGCTTAACCACAGGCTTTCTGTTTACTTCTCACTTTCATGTCAAATGAATTTGGGAAGAAAAAAATTGACAGGAACTTTAAGGCCATTCGTCACATTCCGACTCCGTTCGCAGATTAACGCGGCAAAAGCCGGGAAGGAGGAGGGGGAATTTTATCATCTTGATAAAAGGAAATTAACTCCCGGTGTCCCAACCTCTGCCCTCTGCTCACGATTCTCTCGCCTCTGTGCAGGAAGATCCCAGAGCCATCGGCACCAAGAGGTAAAATCCCACTGGAGCATCATCCCAATTAAGTAAACCAACATAAAAAGCTGTGCTTGAAACTCCCCAAAACTGGGAGACTGAATCACTTAAAGCAGCATCTGTGCTCCAAACCGGTCTGTGGGTGGTTGGAATCCCACCTCTCGGACCCTAGAAGGTACAGACTGGTGGAAAAAAATAAATGGATCAAGGAGAGAAGAGAGCATTTGCTGAGATCTTTAAAATGCCCATCCCTGTCTGCTCACAATATATGGGAACGTCGATTAAAGCCTCTCCCGTCGGAGCGCTCGGCAATTTTCTGCCGTGGAAGCCGACGTTAACAGTTTTCCCTGTTTTCTCTGCAACTTTTGAGATGATGCCCCAGAAGCAGAGAAATATGGATTTGCTCCATCCACTGTGAATTACTGCCCCACACTCTGCTCTCTATTCTCAGCTCCAACCGCTGACCTTCCAGGATCGTGAACAAAGAATTCCAGAACAGTTTGGGTTGAAAGGGGTGTTAAAAAACATCAAGTTCCAACCATGGGCAGAGACACCTTCCACTGTCCCAGATTGCTCCAAGCCCTGACCAATCTGGCCTGGAATACTTCCAGGGATGAGGTAGTTACAACTTTCCTAGGCAACCTGAGCCAGGGTCTCGCCATCACCCCAATCCAAAGTTGGGTCGTACAACGAGCAACCAACGTGTCCCAAGCACTTCCCAACAGTTTCCAGAGGTGTCACAGTTCTTGGGTGACCCCATCCTGAATGGAAGGACTTCTTAGGGACCCTCAGAGTGCAACCAAAAAGCTCAGAAGTGATGGAATTAATCTGGTTTAACCCATTAATGTCCATAGGTGGGATTATGGTGGACAACTTGGTGCAGACCCTGATTGCCCCAGTCTCCAACACAACAGGAAAGGATGAGAAAGCTTCCCCAAAATTCCCAAGGATATGTTCTCCTCCCCAAAAGAGAGGGGATATAATGAGTTTTCACATTCATTTCATCCATGACAAGTTAAAATAATCTGTCACAGAGGGGAGCCAAGTGCCCTTCCCCACCACACAATCCTGTTGTCTCAAGGTGGCGAAATCAATTCCACAGGGAAACTTGGAACAGCACTCCAGGAATGTAAAAAAATAGAAAGGAAACTCAGGAAAGCTTCCCTAGGAATGGATGACGGGCTGTGTGATAGTCCCATCCCAGGGAAGTGTTCAAGGCCAGGCTGGATAGGGACTGGAAAAACCTGGTCCAGCGGAAGGCATCCCTGTCCATGGCAGGGGGTTGGACCAGATGCTCTTCCAAGGTCCCTTCTAAGCCAAACCATTCCATGATTCTCTGAACTGGATCATGAGTTGGGTCAGCCAGTTGGCAATTGGTGTCTAAAAGATGTTGTTAAGAAAAGGAAATTGGAAACCCAAAACCACCCACTGCGAAGGAGAGGAAGGGATGGGACAAGGAGGTTGGTGTGTCCAAGTGACCTGGAACCCAAAATTCCAACCTCCTGCAGAGGATGACTGAAAGGGATGGTGGTTCCTCCTCCTCCTGGATGCTCAGCTCTATCTCCCTGGTGGCTGAACCCCATTTCAAAATCTGCATCACCCATTTCCATCTTGAATCCCTAAAGGCTTCAGCTTTTGAAATCTGGGGGGAAAATCCTTGTAATCACCATATCACAGAATCATTTAGGCTGGAAAAGACCATCAAGTCCAAACTCTGACCAATCACCACCTTGTCAACCAGATCAGAGTGCTGAGTGCCACATCCAGTCATTTCTTGAACACCTCCAGGGATGGTGACAACTGTTTTCATCTTAACATGTTCAACGCGCTCCAGGCCATGGAACAGAACAAAAGAGAAGAAAATAAAAGGAAAAAAGAAAACAAAACTAAACTACACGAGCAAATCCTCCACTGACGAGTTCCTTTCTCCTGAGCTGGCATTTCTCTGACAAATGTTGGATTATCTTGTTCTTTACTTATTTATAGTGCTGGAGGGGTAGGATTGTCCCTCAAGAGGCGCTGCAAAGTTTTCAGGAAGAAATATCAGAGTTTCCCCAGCAGTGCCAGACACAACTCATTATTTGCAGACAGGTGACTTTTGTTTTCCACACTTGCAGCAGGATTTGAGAAGAAAACTCTTCAAAGTGGGTCAGTGTCTCATTCCCCCACTGGGGGTCTATAAGCTCAACTCAAAGGGCTCTCTGCTCCCAAAAATGTTTCTTAAAAGTGGTTCTGGCTCTCCAGAGAGAGAACTGGAGTCTTCTGAAGGAGTTTATAGAATCCTAGAATATTCTGAGTCGGAAGGGACACGCAAGGATTATCTAGTCCAACTCCTGGTCCTGCACAGGACACCCCAAAAATCCCACCCTGTGCCTGAGAGTGTTGTCCAAATGCTCCCTGAGCTCCAGAAGCTTTGGGACCATGACAACTCCCCTGGGGATTCAGCTTCTCTGGGAAACCTCTGCAAGGGCCTCACCACCCTCACAGGGAAGAACTTCCTCCTGATATGGAATCTAACACTACTTTCTTTCAGTGGGAAGCCATTCCTCCTTGTCCTGTCAATCCCTGTAAAAATTCCATCTCCATCTTTCCTTTCAACCCCTTCAGGCACTGGAAGGCTGCACTGAGGTCACCCTGAAGCTTCTCTTCTCCAGGTTGAACAATCCCAATTCTCTCAGCCTTTCCTTGTGGGAAAGGTGCTCCATCCCTCTGACCATCAACCCCAGAAGGCTTCTGCTGCCTCTGTGCAAGGTCTGTGACATGTGGACATCCCCTTTTTCTGGTGGACCATGGAAAGAGGTTGGAAGCAGGAGAGGCATCACTGCCAAATCTCAGCACGACGCTGCATCCATCCCAACTCCTCCATGGCAAATCCCTCATCCCTTTCCCAGCAGAAGGAGACTGTGAGGAGAGAGGACACCTCCCTCCAGGATTTTTAAAGGATGACCAACCTCAATGTCACCAGGAGCAACCGAAATTTAAGGCCAGCAAATCGCAGCCCTTGTGAGCCGCGCTCCCAGCAAAGCCGCGGGAGATAAGGGGGAGGAGTGAAAAGGAGAATCAATAAATCTTAACCTCATTCACAATGATCTGGAGCTCTTATTAAGTAAATTAATTTAAGTTAATTTAACTCGATCATGACTCCCGATCACAGTGATTTAGTGAGGGGGAAATTGCATTAGGAAAGGCCACACTCACCAGATAGAAGAACGGAAGAAAATTAGATCCACTTAGCAATGTGAATTAATATGGAAATAGCAGGTGTAAATTTCACCTTATCAAGAGAGTGAAAATTATCTTCATAAATTTGGAGAAATAGGCCCCAAGTTGCTTATAAATCTATTTAAAACAAAAATATTACAAAAAGTGGAGTAAAATTAATTTAAAATATACTCCCACCTATCGCCTCGAAGAAAAGTCAGCACCAGGGCCGAGTTTAATGCAACCCAGCAAGAAGGGGAGCACGGAGTTCATTCCTGAGGAATTGACATCAGGAACCACCAGCAACTCTCCCTGTTACTCATTTTCCAAAGCAACATCCCTCTTTGTCTTAGTCTGGTGATTTGTGGATTTATTGGCACAAAGGGTGACATCCTGGATCTCCCAGCAAAGTAAAACATTACTTCCAGATATCCAAAAACCTGGATTTTATGGAAGAAATTGTTCCTTAGTGCCGGCTGGGAACCAGTTTGGGAGTAGCAGCACCACCAGTTGGCATCCCACTGCTGGCTTAAGGGGAAGAGGATATTGAAAATACCAATTATTACTATAACATTACAATGATTAAAGTGCAAAATAGAAATATTAAAAATAATTGACTACTCAGTATGAAAAATAAAACTGAAGGTGTGTCCTACTGTCACCAGAGCTTCTCCTTGTTTTGGGAGGAACAAAGAAAATCAGGAAAAAAGCAGATCCTTGCCTGTGACAAATCCAAGATGATGATAAAAACAATGGAGCAAAAAATCCTGTAAAAACTCCAGGAGAAGCATTTGCCATGTGCTTCCTCCAGACAGGCCAGATGATTGATCACCCCCAATGAAGGTAATTGGTAGACGGAGATTTATGGCTTCTTTAAAACATAATTGTTTTAATTTGCTGATGGCATTTTATCAAGATTTGTCTGAAGCAGCTGTAAGATCTAAACTACACCAATTTAATGAAGTCAGAGATTAATACAGAGAAAATGATCCTACAAGTGGGAGCTCTCGGCCAATCGTGGTAGAACGAGGTCGTTCCTTGGAAAATCACCACTGGGTTGAGCAAGAGCCACCACACAGATCCCAGACATTCCTGCTCTAAATTCCATGCTTTTCCCCTCCTTGATTCTCACCATATCTGGAGTACCAAGGTGTGAGGGAAGAAGCTGAGCCCAACACTTGGAGGATGACTTGTTCTCTATGAATTAAGAACCATGGAATGGTTTAAATTGGGAACAACCTTCAAGATCATCTTGTTTCCACCTCCTGCCATGATCTGTGCCACCTTCCACTATCCCAGGTTGCTTCAAATCCTGTCCTACCTGGCCTTGGATACTTCCAAGGTGGTGAGGCCCTGGCACAGTTTTCCTAGGAAGATGTGGCTGATCCATCCCTGGAATTGTCCAAAGCCAGGTTGGAGCAATCTGGGATAGTGGAAGGTGTCCCTGCCCATGGGAGGAGTTGGAACTCAAGGATCTCAAAGGTCCCTTCCCACCCAACCATCCTATGATTCCATGAAATTGCAGGATGATGGAGCAGGCAAAAAATTACATAGTTTGTTTCTGGAAAAGGAAATGCAGGAATTTGTTCCCAAGGATGTGCAAATGGAGGTGGCACCCCCAAGTGGAGCAGTAATTGAAGGGAAAAACCCAGAAAAAAACGAGACCTGTGGATGTCAGGGATGATGCCCAGGTGGGAAAATACCACAGGCAAAAGTAGAATGTGAAGATAAAGGAGGAGGTGGTGCAGGTAAGGTTGACCATGAGCCCAAAAGGATCCCAGTTTCCACACTGGAAGAAGCACTTTGAGACCAGTAAAGTACAGGAGATGAGGAGTTTCCCAAACAACAGCTTGGAAAACAGACAAAATAACTGACCCAACCTTTTTTCCCAACCTCTCTGTTTATCCCATACCCTGAACTCTTCCAAAACCAATCCTCCCTTTAGATATCGATCTGTGAATCCCAAAATTCACTTTTAAAGAGAAGTATCAGGCAAAGTCAGGCTTTAAAAACAATCAGTACGATTTTTTGTCCCTCCACAGCTCTACCACAAAAGCCACCAATCCTCAGGACATTGCTGGGGAAGGACTTCTGGAGGAAACCACCTGGAGCAGGGAGATCAAAGTCAGAGAAGAGCAGAGCAGGCTCTCTTTGCCCAAAACATTGCCCATGACTCCTGGGAATTCAGGGAGAGGACAAATTATTCCTGACCTAAAAATAGCTAAAATCTGTATTTTCACCAAATCATCACTTCTAATCACACCTTGCTTTAAAGACTCAATTATTTTAATGACCTTCCTGCTTCTACACAAGCTCCAGGTCTTGTCGTGGCCTCTGAGATGCTCCCTGGAAACACCTCAACCTCTCCTGACTTAGGAATATTCCAACTCAAGGTAAGAGCACCTTCAGGCACTGCCAAAGTATTTCTGGATGTTTCACCCATCCAGATAATTGGAAATAAAGAGTTTGGGACAGCACCTACATCCTGGGGTAAGTTTGGAGCATCCAACACACTCTCCTTCATCACCAAGATCCACACGTTTATTCATCCTCTTTTCAGCTTATTTAACTGCTCCATGGAAGCAATTAATTCCAAGAGGGAATACATAGGAAGCCAAAGGCATAAGCTGTTGGCACCAATTCCTAATATGATTTTACACTTTAAGTCAATAAACTCAGAGTAGACCAAACAAAGAGAGAAATTAAACAAGATGCAACAGAAAAAACACAGAGTCAACGTGGGAGTTCCCGTGGCTCCCACATCCCAGCCAGCTGTATTCCAGGGATGGAAGAATTACCTGGATGCCACAGGGCGCCTGGTCTTCCAGGTGGGAATGGGGCTGGTGAAGGAGGATAAGGCTGGAGACACCACGTTCTTCTTTACAATCCTGTAGCGTGTCTTTATCACTTTGCTGGCTGGGGGGCTCCTTGCAAAGTGGAAGTTGGATCCTAGGAGAAAAAATATGGAAAAATGGGTCTGAAATTCAGGTGTGGATGGGCACAGAATTATGGAAATTTTAAGGTTGGAAAAGACTTTGAAGATCATTAAGTTCAATGGCTGTTGGTCCCACATCCAACTTTTTAGCACCTGAAAAAAGGGGTGAAGTTTCAGGAATGGGACCACTAGAGCTGATGGTAACAGAAAGTTCTTGATGGGCTTGGGACTGGTTTCACCAGCCCATCAGCAAAACTCCACCACAGGAATCATGGATTCACCAACAACACCTTGATCCCAACATCCACACTGGAAATAAATGTATGCTTTTAATCCTTGGCATTTTCATCATATTTTTCATCCCTAGAAAAGCGGAAGTCCAGGTTGGACAGGGTTTAGAGCAACCTGGGATAATGGAAGGCTCCTTCCATGGGAACAGGATGAGCTTTAAGCTCCTTTCCAACCCAACCTATTCCCAGATTCTCTGTGTTGCAGGATGATCTACATCCCAGGTTATTCCACTGAATGTTTTGTGCAATTAACAGTTCTATGTTTGACTGTGGTTTTCTTCTATGAGCCCTTTTTTTTTTCCTCCAAGCTTTCAGGAATGCACCTAATTGCCCGACTTTTATAACATACAGCTGTAACTGCCCAGATAATTAAAGCTGACACTCCATGCTGAGCCTCGGTCTCTGGGTTTTATAACTGATTTAAAGGGCCGGCTGTTTTTCTTGGAGATCCTCTCATTAAAATTATGGAGAGGTTGGGAGGGGTAAAGTGGGGTCGTTATTTCCAATGAAAACGTTAGAGCCATCCCCATGTTTGTCTCTGTGAGAGGAGCGAGAATAAGGTGGATTTCCAGGTAAAATAGGAAAAATAGGGAAATATATTTCAGGGCTGACACCATTCCAAAGAAGGGAGGGAACAGCTCTCCCATTTCCCTGCAACAGTGGCAACATCAATCCACAGCTTTACAGTTTCATACAGGGAATATTTTCCTTCCTGAGCATTCCCAACAAGTTGATGACTTGTGTTGGCTTCAGGAGGGATCAAGCAACACAAATTTCCATTCCCAAATTCAGCAAAAAAGTTATAACCCCTGGTGATGGGAAAAGCCAAAAAACAGGCTCTGCCATGACTGAAAAATCACTGGAATTTTTCATGGTACAGATGACACAACGTTCTGCAATCTGAACCCATGGGATGAATCATGGAACTAAAGGATCTTTCAGGTTCTCTTCCAGTAGAAACCATTTGATGATTCAATGACTGGAGGAACTGCAGCCACTTTAGAGGTGAGGTACTTCAGAGATCACTTTAGAGGTGAGGCAAGAAGGGAGAGAGGAATGAGCATGGGAAGCAAATGCAATTCCATTGCTCTTTCCCTATCCCAGGATTTTTTTGTAGATCAAATTCTTCAGGGCAGTGACCAAACCTCTGCGTGGGCTTTTAAAGCCTTTGCAAGGTTGAAGCTCTAATTAGAATTAAAATTGTTCTCAAGTACCAGCAAACTTGGAACTTTTTCCTTCAGGGAACTGTATTTAGGACAGGAAAATGGAGACAACAAAAGGACAGAGGTGCCAACCCCTGCAGGGATCAACACCACACACACGATTAAATCCCAGCTGTGGTGATGGTGGCACTGTCCTGCAATCACAGACTCATGGAATGGTTTGAGTTGGAAGGGACCTTGAAGACCATACAGTTCCACCCCCTGCCATGGACAGGGACACCTTCCACCATCCCAGGTTGCTCCAAACCCTGTCCAAAGTGGCCTTGGACATTTCCTGGGATGGAGCAGCCTCAGCTTCTCTGGGAAACTTGTGCCAGGGGCCTCCCCACCCTCACAGGGAAGAATTCCTTACCAGTATCCCACCTAAATCTGCTTTCTGGGCCACTTTTGTCACCCAGAAGATGTGGACACACCCAACCTCTCACAGATACAGCACCAACCATGCACCCAAAACACTTCCATCTCTCTGGGAAGGGATGAGAGCCACCATCCCACATCCTCCCAACCAGCAACAGCACAAGTTGCCCCTTTCCCTCCTCCACTCCAACCTCACGGAATAACTAAGCTGGGAATTCGCTGAATACATAATTAACACTTTTTTGCCCCCGCGCAAGCTCAAGCTGCCACCAATCAACCCAGAACTGCAGCAAACTCCTGCCTGACAAGAAAGAGAGGTCCCAAATTATTGCAGGCATCCCCCTCCTCCTCCTCCTTCCCCAAAACAGGCTGGCACCTGGTAAACTCTATTCCCAGAGGTAATTGGATGGTGTATTCATTCCGAAGCTGCTCCTTGGAAAGTGCCTGATGCGCGACTCTGGCATTAACCACCTCCTCAAAGAGCCTCTCCGAAGAGCTCCGTTTTCTATTATTACTTGCTAGCTGAGGGGTTTTGTGTAGATAATCATGTTATTTAGACAGGATGTTGGTTTAATTCCCTTCATTACAGGCTCCCAGGGTTGTAATTTTTTCCTCTCCGCGTGATGTATTCCCCGTGGCACATTTCACTCAAATCAAACACTTCACGCTTTTATTACAAACAATACCCCAGCGTCCCCCGTTATCAGCCCGGCGCACACATCCCCACTCCTCGCCGCGATCCAGAGGTCACTTCTAATGACTAATCGATCTCATTAGCTTTCCTAATTAAAAACTTTACTACCGCCATGGAAGACAAACTACAAAAAAACTGCTTGCATCATATTCGAATGGGATATGAGCATCATTTATCAGCCAGGGCCGCGCGCTGCTGAGCTCGGGGCTTTCTGCGGAGCCGCGAGTCCCGCGGGCGCCGCTCGCGCCTCCCGTTCCCAGGGAAAAAAAGAAAAAAATCCTGGTGTAAACTCTAAATGTAGAATTGTTAAGGCTGGAAAAGACCTCTAAGGTCATCAACCCAGTGTTACCAAGGCCACCACTAAACCGTGTCCCCAGGTGTCACATCCATAAATCCCTCATGGGATGATGATTCCACCACTTCCCTGGGCGGCCCAAGCACCCCTTCAGTGAAGAAATTTTCCTAATATCCAAACAAAACTTCCTCTGTTACAACTTAAGGCTGTTTCCTCTTGTTCAGTGCTGACCTTGAGATGGGGAATTTGTTGCCAAAATCTCTTAGCAGGGTGCTACAAGCAGGTAGGATCCAGGAGCCACCAGCACACGCATCCCTTAGGAAAGGAGTTGGATGCAAAGGTCCTTAATTCTTCTCTTATTTTCCTGAGAGAAGTACCAGGAATGGTCCCCTGGGGAAGTTGAAGCAGGGAGGGCATAAAAAGTGTTTGCTCCTGGAATATTTCACCTGGAGAAGGGTCTGGAGAAACCTTCTTTTAAAGGAGGCTTAAAAGAAAGATGGGAAATTACTTTGGACAAGGTGCTGCAGTAACAGGACAAGGGGGAATGGCTTCCCACTGCCAGAGGGCAGGGTTAGATGGAATGTTGGGAAGGAATTCTTCCATGTGAGGGCGGGAAGGCCCTGGCACAGATAGCCCAGAGAAATTTTGGCTTGGAGCCACAACCAGCCACAACCTGGTCTAGTGAAAGATGTCCCTAAAAGCCCTGTTGATGTGGGACAGACTTGGGGACAGAGTTTAGAGGTGGTCTTGGAAGTGCTGGGTTAACATTTGGACTTGATGGTCTCAGAGCTCTTTTCCAACTTTAATGATTATTCCATGACTCTGTGATTCTAAATCCATGAGGCAAGAGGAAGATGATGCTGGGGATGAGAAGGGATAAGGGAAACCACAATATTGGTGCAGTAAACCCTGTTCAGATACTGATGGGAAAAAGGAAGTGAAATAAGCAAGGGGAACTTCAGGAGGGCAGATTCCCAAATCCAAGACATTATTGCTGCTTTTGGAAAAGGACATGAGATAGAAAAGCTTCCTGTACGGGCACAGGAATGGGGAAAAGAACTAAATTAAGTCGTTAAGTCTCCCATTGTCAATCCTTGGCCACCACAACCCTTCCCGTGTGTCTCCACTGGGGCTCAGTGCCGAGCTGTGCCGTTAATCCCGATCGGAGGCAGGCTGGGAAGCAGTGAGTGACAGGTACATTGATCTTCCAGCACTTGGAAGCGAGACAGGAGCAGGGACGAATGCAAATTGGGGAGAAGAAGCTGAACCTTGGATATGCTGCCAGGATTGGCCCCAGTGCCAGGAAAACCCTCGGAGATTAAAGGGATGCAGCAGGACTACCCCAAGGAAAAAAGCAAAACAGAGACCAAAAACTTCTGACAAAACCAAACTGCTCTTTCCTAACAGTCATGAGGAGAAAAAAAAGGTTTAAGGACTATTAGGACACATGTGAAGGAGCCACCAGCATGTTCCAGCTCCTGACAGGGGGTCAAAAACTCACACTTGGAACCCAAAGCAGATCCAAAAAGAACTGAAAATCTCTGAAGGGTTTTCTGGAAGCAAACACTTCCCACCATGAAGATGAATCCCTCACCATGGGATTTGCTCCCGGTCTGGAAGGGAAGATTGAGCAAAACCCACTGTTATCCTCAAATCCCAGAAGGAAGAGGATGCTCAACCAAAGACATCCCAGGCTGCAGCAGGACCATTGTACACATGCAGTGATGCTCTGGGATGGTATGGGATCAAACCTCCCTCTTTTCCATGGGAAAAGACATCCCTGACTCAAAACAATTTGCTTTTTTTGCTGATTGGGAATTCCAATCACTGCCCTTCACATCAGCTGAGTTGCTCCAAGACCCATCCAAACTGGCTGTGGACACTTACAGAGATGGGACAGCCACAGTTTCTCTGGGAATTCCATTCCAGCCCCTCACCACCCTCACAGGGAAGAATTCCCTCCCAATATTCCATCTGTCCCTGCCCTCTGGCAGTGGGAAGCCATTCCCTGTGTCCTGTCCCTCCATTCACTTGTCCCAAGTCCCTCTCAGGCTCTCTTGGATCCCCTTCAGGCTCTAAGGTCTCCCTGAATCTATTCTCCAGTCTCAGACTTCAGCTCATCAGAGGTGGAAAAACACTCAAACCTTCTGGGGATCATCCCCAACACCACCTGCTTCCCTGGATGAGAAAACCGTGGATGGGAAGGGAAGAGCAATGGAGGGAAAAACTGAGAAAGACACAGAGAAGTTGAGATAAAACAAGAATAATGGAATGGTTTGGGTTGGAAAGGACATTTAACACAATCAAGTTCCAACCCTCTGCCACAGGTAGGGGCACCTTCCACTAGACCAGGTTGCCCCAAGCACTTGGAAATGACCTTCAACAGGAATAAATCCATGGGAAACCTCAATAAAGCTCCTCCAGCTCCTCCATCCAAAAGCAAATAGTTCTGGTGTTTGCTGTCCCACCACACCTGGATGGCATCACCCCTGAGCCACGTGGCTCCGACACCTTTTGTCCTGGTTGCCAACTTGGCCAAGTCCCTGGAGTTAACAAAAGCTTTGGGATTACTGTAATGCTGTTAGGAATTCAGTGTGAAAGCAGACACCAGTATTAGGGATGATTATCCTGGAGCAGGTTCAATATGTTCCCACAGAATGGCACAGCAAGAGGTTAATTATGTTGCGACTGGAATCAGCTTCCAAAAGGGCCATCCTTGGGTTTAAGAGGGGAATTTAATTTTCACACTCATTCAGTTCCGAGCTCTTTCAAGAGCGACAGCTCTTTATGCCGGCGTGTAAACGATGCTTTATGATCATGAACTGCTGCTTAATATGAAATAAATCCAATGGATCCAAAGTGCTTTACCTGGGACCTGGAGCACGGCAGCTGCTCCAGTGTCACATTTTGAGAGGACATCAGAAAGGTGGGATTTGGAGCCGAAACATTTTAGAGGGTTCCAAACCCGTTGGAAAATTTGCTTAGCACGGCAGCTGCTTTCAACTGGAAATATTTGGGAAATTAATACCAAATCTGCTTGGTGAATTCCATGATGTGGAGTGCCCAGTGGTCTGCTCTGGCCTCATCTTCCAAAACCCTTGCCATGGGCAGGGACACTTTCTACCAGGTTGCTCCATTCCCTGTCCAACATGGCCTTGGACACTTCCAGGGATGGGGATTCACAACCTCTCCGGGCAAATCCACACATCCTGCTCAAATAAATGTCGTGGTCTACATCCAAAATTCCTGGGTTTAGGTGAAAAATATAGAACTTTTGTTTCCAGGAAATTCAGAATGGGAGAACATCATCCAACTCTAAGACAAAAATTCCAGCAGCAGGAAAGGGAGGGATTCTGCCCCTCTGCTCTGCTCAGGTGAGACCCCACCTGGAGTTTTACATCCAGCTCTGGGATCCAACAGCAGACAGATGTGGAGCTGCTGGAGCATGTCCAGAGGAGGTCATGGAGATGCTCCAAGGGCTGGGGCCAGGCTGGGAGAGCTGGGAAAGTCCAGCCTGGAGAAGGGAAGGTTCCAGGGAGACCTTATTACAGCTTTTCAAAAATCCAAAGGTTTAGGAAGCCCCACCATGCGTGGAGATGTCATGGGGGAACAAAGCGATCCCTGAGCTGTTGAGAAGAAAGAAAGGGAGTGAGGAGAAGAGCATCTGGAAAAGCTGGGGATGGCACAGCCAGGAGAAATCCAACAGCAAGGAAGAAACACTGGCAGCGAGCGTGACAGGAGAGAAGCAGAAACAAAAGTAGCAGATGTGAAAGTCACGAAGCTCCAAGAAACTCCCTGGAAAAATGCTGCTGCAAAAAACACTCAGGATCAGCCTCCCAAAAGGCTGAGGACCTGAACTCCCTTTCCAGCCCACTGGTGCAGTCCCAACTTCCATCTGCAGCTGGGATGCTGCACAGGACGGATTTCAGTGGATCTGGTTTAGCGGATATGGTGTCTTTGGGGATCTGGGTGTTCCCAGGATGCCACAACATCCAGCATGGAATCATGGAATGGTTTAGGTTGGAAATGAGCTCTAAGACCATTGAGTCTAACTTTTCCCTCAGCACTGCCAAGGTCACCACTAAACCACATCCCCAAATGCCACATCCACGCATTTTCAGAACCCTTCCAGGGATGGTAATCCCACCACTGCCAAGGGACCCTATTCCAACATCTGGCCACCTTTCCATGAAACAATTTTTTCTCCAATATCCAATCTAAACCTCCCTTGGCACAACTTGAAGTCATTTCCTCTTGCCCTTTCCCTCGAGCCTGACCCTCATCTGGCTGCACCCTCCTGTCAGGGAGTTGTGCAGAGCCAGAAAGTTTCCCCTGAGCCTCCTTTTCTCCAAGTTGAACCCCTCCAGCACCCTCAGCCACTCCTGGTGCTCCAGACCCTTCCTGTACTTCATGGAATACCATCCCTGGAAGTGTTGAATAATGTGTGGATGTGGCATTTGGGGACGTGGATCAGTGGTAGCCTTGGCAGTGCTGGGGGAACAGCTGGGACTTGATCTCAGGAGGTCTTTCCCAACCAAAGCCATCCTACATTTACCCACGTAAGAACAATCCCTATCATTTTCCAAAGGGGTCTGGGTCACTTGAGCCCTGCCAGCCCTTGGAGCCAGGTGATTTGGGAAGCCACAGAAAATAACAGGAAGAACTGTACCTTTGACTCAGCCTTACAATACCAATATTCCAACTGCAACAGAAACACCAGAAAATATCTTGGTTTATTCTCTCCGGTCCCAAAATACAGAGAGAGGCAGAGACAGAGGGGTCCAACAACATCTTGGAGGGGACAGGAGGACACATCACCAACATCCCACCAGCTCTGTCACATCCCCATCCCCACTGCCAAAAAAGCCCCAGGATGGCCCTTCCAAATATCACAGGAGTGGAAGAGCCTTTCAAGGATGAGGAGACCCCACCAGGATTGGCAAGAGGAGGTCACACTGAAGGCTCTGAACACCGTTTTCCCAGCTCCAGCCGGTGTTAAAGAGCCTGAATGGGTCTCTGGAGCATCGGCCCTTGTTCAAACACAACCCTTATTATTATAACAAAAGAGGGTGGTGGGTTTTCCTTCCCCCCTTCCTTCAGTGAATGATTATTAATGTGTTTCCAGGAGCTGGATCCATTCCTCTAAATGAGAGCGGGATGGCAGGAGGAAAGCTGATAAATGCCCTCCTCCCCCCGGCCTCGCGGCGGGAGCTGCCAGGGGTGCTCGTTCTAACAAGCTGCAGATGGAAGACAACTGGAATAACAAAGTATGAATTTTTATGAGTCTAATAAATCACTCCACTTTTCCTGCTCTTGATCGTTTCCAGCACTTCAGACACCAGAAAAAGCCCGGCTATAATCAAATGGGTTCAGGGATCTCGTGTTCACGCCTCACCGTGGCACGGGGAGAGGTGGCTCTGCCTCGGGAAGCGACGGGAGCGCTTGGCGGGCTGGAATTCCATTTGCATTTATGCTTTAGGATTGACTCATTTTTTTAAAAATTTTATTTAAATTTAACAAGGAAAAATTTGAATCTCTTAGGTATTCCCCATCCTCAAAGCCCCTTATCCAAGTGAAGGCCACCCAGCTTTTAGCTTTTCTAAGTATCCACTTAAAAAGAACCTGACCTAACTGGCATTCAGCAGAGGAACTTGGATAAACTCAGAGAGATGGGAGGAAGACTTTGCAGGCAGAAGGTTCGTTAAGATCCTTTTAATTCTCCTTTCTAAACTTTGATATAAAGCATCTGATGGACAGGCTCAAAATCCATCCCAACCAGAAACAAAGGAATTTAACTACAAATTGTAACCCCTGAGTAGGTGCACACGGGTTTGCCAAGGGAAATATTTCCCAAAAAGTCAGAAAAGCATCACATTCATGAAAGAAAGAATCAGGATGTTGTTTTCCTTACCAAAAAACTACTCTTTGAAACCTCCCAGACAGAGAACAGAGCTGAAGTCAGACACACCACGATGGTTCCCTGACCATGGAAGGTGGGGTTGGAATGAGATGATCTTTAAGGTCTCTTCCAACTCAAACCATTCCATGATGCCATGAGGTTAAGCAAAGGAGAACCACTGCTCCACATCAGCCTACAGTCTCTCAAGACCAAGCACAGCGCCAGGATCTTTGAAATATGGGGAAAAAAACACTCCTTATAATCACAGAATCATTAAGGTTGGAAAAGACCTCCAAGATCCAATTTGTGATTAATCCCCACTTTGTCACCCAGACCAGAGCCCTGAGTGCTGCATCCAGTTATTCCCGAAACATCTCTAGGGACGGGGATTCCACCACCTCCTTGGGCAGCCCTTTCCAATGCTTAACAACCCTTGCCATGAAGAAATTTTTCATGAAATGTAATTAATGTTGCAGCACTCCCGGTCCCCCAGCACCTGTGTTGACAGTGAGTCCCCATCCCAGTGTCCCAAACATCAACACTTCACCTCCCTGAAGGAAGGACACCAAGTTAACAGGGAAACCTGTTGTTTCCATCACCCTTATCCTGCCCTAGTCTTTAATCCATCCAATATGTTCTTTTTCCCCGCTTTTCATTTGCTTTTCCAGCACTGCACTGCATCAGGGAGGGAATTCATCTTTGACAAACATTTACCGATTATCAAATCACAACTGCAGCCGCCGACAGGGGCAATAAGTCACTTTAAGCAGCCGCCCGTATTCCAGGCTCAGGAGTTTGGGCAGCTCCTGGATGACAAATCACTCCTGTCAAAGCCGCGTGTTCCCGGCCGCTCCGGAGCCGTGTTCCCTGTTGTTCCACGCTACCTGGTGTTTAATGACAACACTGTCAGACTAAGACGAAGCCGCTGCGCCACCGACTGCCAAAGCCCCATTAGAGGGAAGATTGAGACCCTACTCTTCCCAAACTCACTCAAGCAACACAACCCACGAGTTTTTATAATTACGGCGCGAGAGCCATCGATCCCGCGCTGACATCCAACCTATCCCTATGAAATGGGAGTAGTTTGCTGGCTGACAGTTGCTATAGATTATTGTGGGTGGGTTGGTTGTTTTTTTTCCCCCCTTTTTATCCATCGCTCGACAAAGTTCAGGATGGATGGGAAGGAGGAAGAGGAAAACGTGTGCGGTCTTTTCAGTGCGGTTTCTGTCCCAGCTCTTTCCCTTCAAAGCAACTTCAGAGAATCCCAGAACGGATTGGGTGGGAAGAGACCTTGAAGATCATCCAGTTCCGAAGCCCTGCAATGGGCAGGGACACCTTCCACTATCCCAGGTTGTTCCAAGCCCCATCCACCCTGGTCTTGAACACTTCCAGGGATGGGGCACAGCCAAAACTTCTCTGGGCAATCTGTGCCAGGGCCTCATCACCCTCAAAGGGAAGAATTTCTTCCTTATTTCTGCTCTAAATCTTCCCTCTTTCAGTTAAAACCTTCTCCCTCGAGGAGGAAGAACGTTGCTGTTGCTTTAAAGGAATGCGTTCATCTGCTTGAAGCCATTACAGGATCCGTTAAGTTCCTATAAATAAAGAATTTCACAGCCTAAGCTGTGCACAAGCATCAGGGCATGTGGTTGATTTCCTTGGATTGCCCATTTGGGTGATCCAGCTGGATGGGTTTGGCACTCATCCACTTCTCCCACCTCCCCAAAGACCACAGCTTCAGCTGTGCTGGAGGAGAAAGAATCCAATGGCATTCCATGCTCAGCATGGGGTTGGATGGCACCAAACCCTCCCCACCATCCCATTCCATGGGCAGACCTTAAGGACTGGCCACTAGGGCTTAAAAGGGAACTCAAAAACACCATTCCTGCACCAGAGTTGGAATTTTCTCATAGGTTTGATCCTAAAAAACATCCTCCTCAGGATGGGGTGCCATGAGAGGGACCTTAACTCACAGGAACAACAATGCCAACACTTTCACTTGGATCAAATCCACATGGGGACCAGGATCACTGAAATTTCTGATGTGGAAAACAGGATTACAAGAAGGAAATTCCCATTGGCTACCTGGATGGCTCAGGAGAGCCATTCCTCCTTAGAAAATCCCAACCACCCCACCACAAGACTTTGGAATAATTTTGATTCAAGGTCCTCTGAGGTACATGGTGGAATTCATGGGGTGTCCTGTGCAGGGCCAGGAGTTGGATTGGATGACCTGTGTGGGTCCCTTCCAACTCAGGATATTCCATGACTTGGATTGGGCTTGGAGCAACCATGGAAGGTGTCCCAGCCCATGGCAGAGAGTTGGAATGAGATGATCTTTGAAGCCTCTTTCAACCCAAACCACTTTCCTTCAATCTTTTCCTGTGACTCCAAACCTCTGAGGGCACCTGGATTCTATTCTCCAACAAAAAAATAATTTTCCAAAGCCTGAGTGATAGGTGAGCAGAGCATTCCCTTTGTCACATCTTAGGGATCACCAAGGGGTGTCAGTGTGGACAGGGAAAGAACAACAAATCTCCCTTTTCCAGCCTCCACATCTGACAGGCTGCACCAGACAGGAGGGGGAATATTTGATAAATTTTCATTTCCTTTCCAAAGCTGTCAGGGAATCTTTTTATTGACAGCGCTCCAGGGTTCTTCCATAGTCTCAGGTAAAAGGCACATGCTCTTGTTTCTTATTAAACCAAATACATATATTGGAGGGAGAAACAGTTACAATGCACCTCCTCCTCCAAACAAATCCTCCAGGTGTGAGTCCTGCAGAATTCCATACACCTCACAAGCCATGTGGGAGCCTGGTTCACATCCCCTAACCTAAGAGGGATGATGGAGGGAAGATAAACCCAGAATCATGGAATGGTTGAGGTCAGAAAATACATCCAAGATCATCAAGTCCCACTGTTAACTCAGTATTGCCACATTCACCACTAAACTGTGACCCCAATGGCCACATCCATAGGTTTCTTCAACACTTCCAGGGATGGTGATTCCACCACCATGCTCTGAGGGCTGGAGCCCCTCTAATCTGGAGTCAGGCTGGGAGAGCTGGAAACATCCAGCTTGGGGAAGAGAAGGATCCAGGAAGACCTTAGAGCCCTTCCAGTGCCTAAAGGGGCTCCAGGAGAGCTGGAGAGGGACTTGAGACAAGGGATGGAGGGACAGGACAAGGAAGAGTGGCTTTCCACTGCCAGAGGGCAGGGATAGGTCGGGAAGGAATTTTCTGTGAGTAAGGAAAGCCCTGGCACAGATTGCCCAGAGAAACTCTGGCTGCTCCTGGATCCCTGGAAGTGTCCAAGGCCAGGTTGGATGGGGCTTGGAGCCCCACCCTGGGATAGTGCAAGGTGTCCCTGTCCACAGCAATGGACGGAAAGAGATTATCCTCAAAGACCCCTGCCCACCCAAACCATTCCCAGATTCTATGAAGACACAACACCAAGACCCTGCTTCAGCACAGCTTTGGCCCCTGGCAACAATAATCACCCAACAAACAACATCCCAAACCAAGAAACAGTTGGATTTTAAAAACGACCATGGGCTAAACCACTTTGGATTTCCTGCTGGTTCACAGCTTGATGGCTTCTTGTCCAAAGGTCAGAAATTCCCTCTCTGAAATCCCCCTGGAACAGACTCTCTATAAAAAGAACCAGGAGCTCACAGCAAATCCCACGTGCGAACCATAAAGCTGTAATCCCTGGAGCTCCAGGGATTCTGCACATGCCACTGGGAGTGTGAACAGCCAAACTCCCAGCCTGAATCTCAACTGCACTAATGCTCCCAAAGTTTTCCCATTGGCTCCCAGAAGATCCGTGCACTGGCTGTTTCCCAGAGCCTTAGGATTTAATCCAGTACAGCAAATCCTTCAGGAGGGTTTATGACCAAGGATTCAAAGATTTCCAGGATGGCTCAGAAGTTGCACAAAACCAGGTACAAGGTTTTACAATGCGTTCATATATTTTCTTTCAAAATAACCCAAAGTGATCCATGGTCTTAGTGAATTTATGTCCCATGTGCGGGAAAACTTGACCTTATGTAAATGAAGATACATAAATTTAAATGATCAAATAAAACCTCTGGAAATTTCAAAAGGAGGAATAAAAGAAATCTTGTATTGCACAATTTTAGCACGATGGGGTAGAGGGTTTCCACTGCCAGAGGGCAGAGTTAGATGGGATATTAGGAAAAAATTCTTCCTGGGGAAGGTGGGGAAGGGCTGGGATGGAATTCCCAGAGAAGCTGTGGTTGCCCTGTTCCTGAAGTGTTGAAGTCCAGGTTGGACTTGGGGCTTGGAGCAGGATATTGCAGACAGTCAAAATGTCCCCCCTGAACCACCTTTTCTCCAGGCTGAGTCCCCTCAGATCCCTCAGCTGCTCCAGACCCTTCCCTTCTCTGGACAACAACAAATCCGAGGTCGTTCCCATGTGCTCTTCTGAGCCACCAAAGTGACAGAGAAAAGCCCCAACTCCCCAAGCTGCCCACAGGAGTACATGGAAAAGGCAGCAAGATTTTAGGGAAAGGCAGCAGGGACACCCATTAACCTTTCTCTCCCAGGATTCCTGACATGTCCACACCAAAGCCAGGCTGTCACCACTCACATCCCGTTGCTTGGCCAAACTCAAACCGTCTCCATGAAAACAGTTTGGAAAACTCTGTCCCCACACACACCCCCCATTCCCTCAACTCCTCGGAGCGCAGCGGCACAAAACGCCTTTCCTAATGTTTCACACTCCGAGAGCTCCTCCAGCCCGCGCTCGCCGTGTAATCCCCACAAAGTGCTTCCCAAAACAGCTGCAGCTCTCCTTAATTAGTCTCCGCGGGCAACGGGCATTAACGATTCAGTCGGATGAGCGACTATTTCTGTGCAAACCCCGCGTGCTCCCCCTGGAAGCCTCTCCACACATCCATCAGGAATGGCTCTGTTCAACAGTTGAGCACTGACCTTTTGGCCAAACCCTTCTGGAAAAGCCACGCTGGGAGCAGGTGACCACCTCCAAGGCAGCACTGACCAGCTTTCCTCCATGAGGAAAGCACTGACCAGCTCCAAGATCAAATTCAAATTTGAATTCAAACCACCTGCAGGTCTTGGGAGAGATGTGGTCAAGACAAGGAACCACTTTCAGCCCCCAGATTTGGGTCCATCGTTCATGGATTTGGGATAAACTCTTAAATTATAGCAAGAGCTCGCTGTGTTTGCTCCAGGGCTCCTTTAACAGGAGCTGCATTCCAAGAAACTCAACATCTTTACTCAGGCAAATGGGGCTCCAGGGTCTGAACAGAAGGGAGAGGGAAGATGTTTATCCCATCAAAGCGTTGTTCTTGACTCAGCAATTCTAGGGAAGCCTTCAGCAAAAATAACTCCTTGAGCAGGAGCAGGTTCTGCAATAAAACTCAGCCACTGTGTCCACCTAGTGCCTAGTCAGGGGCCAGGTTTTAAAAGTAATTAAAATAATTAACGGGGGGAAAAAAAGCTGAGAACTTGGGAATCAGATGTTCATGGAAAAGATGGGCTTGAGGAGAAAATAGCTGAGCAGGTGGTGATTTTACCACGGGATTTAAGGTGTTCAAGGCAGAAAACAACTGAATCTCACATTAAATATTCCTTGGATAGTTGTGCCTGGTAGGGAATAGATTTAAGGGTCAAAGGGATTTGTCAACCAGCCAAAACACTCTCTGGATTCACAGGATATCCTGTATTGGAAGGGAACCACGAGGATTAATGAGTCAAACTCCTGGCCCTGCACAGGACATCCCAAAAATCCCACCCTGTGCCAGAGAGTCCTTTCCAACAGCTCTGGCAGCCTTGGGACTGTGACCATTCCCTGGGAATCCTGTCCAGCATCCAACAACCCTCTGGGGGAAGAACTTTTTGTCAACATCCAACATACACCTTCCCTGACACATTTCCAGCCATTCCCTCAGGTCCTGGGCATGGTGATAGAGAGCAGAGATTGGAGCTGCCACTCCTCAGGAAGCTCCAGATCCCAATGATTCTTCCCTGAGTCTCCTCCAGGATTTTCCCCTCCAGACCCATCATTGCATCCCTTTGGGACAGCTTTAGATCCTTATTTCTGGGATTACACATTCCAGCTGCTTTTATCCAGGATCTCAAAACGTGCTGTCCCCAGCTTTTGCCCAACTCCTCCTTCCACCAACTCCACCCCAAGGAATGAGGCTTCCAGAGGGGGCTAAACATCCTCGAGCATAACAAAAGCCAATCAGCTAAGCAAAATCTTCCTCCAAGCTCAGCACAAACCTCAGGAAGAGGATTCTCCAGGCTCATTTTCTCCTCTTGATGTACCTGTCTAAGTCCCAGAAGTGGCAGCAAAATCCCCAGACATCCCTTGGCTCTTAGGGGAAGAAATGTGCTCCCTTCAGGGTGGTGGCTCCCAGGAATGCATGGAGCTGGTGCTGAGGCTTGGAGCAATTCGAGCAGCACACAGCACATTCCTCCTGCAGGCCAGGCCCACAGACTTGTCAGCGTCTAAGTGGCTCCACAGGTCCCTAATGATGCCCTTTGGGACTGCAGGGGGTCTGGTCTGTCCCCCGTCCCTGTGTGCCAGATCAAGGGACTGCTTATCCCCCACATAACCCATCTGGTGAAGACTGAGGCAAAGAAGGAATTCCACAACTCAGCCTATTCCTTGTAGCTTCAGACCATTAGCCCCTTGTCCCCAAATTTATTAAAGAAGGAGGATTTCCTTGGCACTCCGGTGCTGCTAATCTTTTAAAACAATGACTTTTTATTGTCACACACATCAGTTTATATTCAAAGAGGTTTTTTTCTGTTCTGCTGATCTTCCTACATGGGGTGAGGACTCGAACACACTCTGGGCTGAGTGGGAAAAACACTTTGGCAGGGCACAGAGCTTCTTAGGGGATGTTTAGGGGAGAAACAAAAGGTGGGAGAAGAGCTGAGGGTCATTGGGAGAAGAACAAGAATAGACAAAGTCGAGGGGCAAAGGACTAAAAAAAGCCCTTGGTAACCAGGGGCAACACCAGGAATCCGTCAGGCCGCTGGGACAAGGCGTAACCACCGGGCCATTGTGACACGAGGTGGCATCACACTCAGAGCCCATTGTGACATGGCTCCATGTCATGACCCCTGGGGGCTATAAAAGCCAGGGACCACTCTCAGGAGAGCACCTTCTGAGGAGGCAGCAGCTTCTGAGGAAGGAGCAGTTTCCTGCGTGCTCGTGGCCAGTGTTTGGCAAAGAGCAGTGAAGATGTCATGGCAGCTACGCTACGGGCTGGGAACAAGGCAGAGCCTTCGCCTGCCACCCGTGGAACCCACACGGGCTGTGCACGGCAGCATTGACACCCAGTCCATTTGGAACCACCTGGGGCAGGGAGGGCATGGGGGAGGCACCTCCAGTGACCTGTTTAAAGATCTGGGCCCTCACCTGCGACAGAACAGGCCTGTCACAGCCACCTGGAGAGCCTCCAAGTGGTTAATTCCCCCCCCAAGGTGGGAGGGAATTGGTATGCCCTCCCATCAAAGAGCGCCTCGTCACCAGCAGCGCCCACAGGATGAGGAGACCAGGACCCAGGAGATCCTTAAATTGACAGAGGACCTGGAAGAATATGGCTACGATGAGGTGTTCAGAGACATCATCTCCTCTGTGGGCAACACAGAAAGCCCCTCCAGCTCCAGCTGCATCCGACAGGATCCACCCACCCCCACCCCGGAGGCAGCTGCAGGCCCCTCGGAGCCACACAAAACATCCAGCGTCACCAAAAACACTGCAGCAGAGACCCCAAAACACTCCGAGCTTGGGTCTCTTGACCAACTCCTGGATGAGCTGGGCTTTGCCTCTGAGCATTCCCTGTCCTGCGAAGATATCGTCAAGGAGATCCTGGAAGACTGGGAACAAGAAGAGCTCCTTGACACAAAGGCCGCACGACAGAGGATCAGAGAGCTACAGATCACAAGGGTTCACCCAGGAGAAGAGAAAGAAGGATGTGGCCTCATGAAGGGGTCAAGTGTCACCCCACAACTTGCTGCGGGCTCCCAGGGGCCACACAGCACTTCGGGCACCACCAAAGGCCCGGCAGGAGATGACACCACAGAGATGGCACCTCCTGACCTGTGGGAAAAGCTGTGCTCTGCCTCTGCCGACTCAACAATCACTGATGCTCTTCTGAACGAGCTCCTGGAACAGTGGGAGCAAGAAGAGCTCCAGCACAGAGCAGCAGCAGCAGCAGAGAGGGACAGTGACACCAAGAGCGTGTTGTCTCTCCCGGTGCCATACGCAGAAGCAGAGGCAGCACCTTCCCCTCAGGACAATGATTCTAGCGATGAGGAGGCCATCCCATCTCTCTCCATGGCAGAGCCCAATGCCCCAAAGATGTCTGAGGTTTGCAGCTCTCCTGCCGATGCAGCGGACGAGGCCAAGGTACCATGGATGCAGGCTGGCTGGGCCCAGGCCGCCCCTCCCCAGGAGCGGCCGTGCAGGGCTGGGGCACCGGCAGGGCCTTGCCCGCTGCCTGCCCAGGCCCTGCCCTACATCGTTCCTGCTGGCCCCGCCGGCAGCGCAGCCGTCCCGCAGCCCCCGGCCCCACGGCCATGGCGCTCCCTGGCCAAGAGGGCCCGGCGGGCTCTGCGCCGGCTCCTCTCCTTCAGCTGCCTCAGGGGGCAGCCACAGGAGTGAGCCCAGGGACACAACCAGGACGAGGCCCACAATCTCCCACTCAACCTCAGGACTCCAGGTTGAGATATTTCCCTCTTTCCTTCTCCCCATCCTCTTACCCACCCCTACGTCTCTACCCCACATAGATTGTGAATAAAGTTCTCATTGTTTAGTTTCATAAATGCTCTCCTTGGCACCTCCATTCAGGCAGAGCCATCTCTCACTAATTGCATCTCCACAGGGGCACACATTGCACACAACATTTGAGGTGTGGCCTCCCTGGTGCCCAGCACAGAGGGACAATCACCACCCTGCTCCTGATGGCCACACTGCTGCTCACACACAAGGCCACAAGGCCACTGGCCTCCTTGCAGCCCTGGGCACACCTTGGCTCACATTTGGCCACTGTCACCCAGCACCCCCAGGGCCTTTCCCTCTGGGCACCCTTACAGCCACTCTGGCCCCACCCTGTTGGGACACAAGGGCAGGACCTAGTCCTTCCTCTACTTGAATCCTCCTCATATCCTTTCCCTCCAGTTTTTTCCCTTCCTGCTGGGCACAGCCATCACACAGAAGTGCCCAAGGGATCTGCTTCCCACCCCAAGGAACATGGCAAGAGGCACCCCAGGAGCAGCTCCTTCCATCACAGCTCCATTTGCACCCGGAGATTTTCCAGCCCCTCCTGTAGCTCCTCCACATCCGAGGGTGACACAAACACTGAACACTGCTGCAGGCTCCCAGCAAGTACCCCAAGGTGCCTCTCAGGTGGCAAAAAATATCCACGTCCTGCTCAAAACTCCAGAACTTCTCCGTTAACTTCACACTTCTGAGAATCCCGTAAGATTCCTTCATGGATAACACAATCCAACACCTCACATGTCACCAAAAATTCACTTGGAATAAATCCCAAACCTCCTCCTTGATAAACACAAGTGGACATAAAACAACCCAAACCAACTCGAGGTTGTTTCGAAACATAAACCTCCTTTGATTGTTCCGATCCATAAAACTTCAGACAATATGGAAGCCCAGGTGGACGCTTATCTGTAAAGTTGGAATGGAATATCAATATTTATCAAATGCAAATTTATAATGAGTTGGAAAGTGATTATTGATAGAGCTGGTAATTTGCACCAATCTAAACGCAAAGCACTGACAGCACCACTGCCAAAATACATTGTGAATGAATTTATTCCATAAATACTGTATTCCCTGCAAACACGGAAGGGAATCCAAGAAACCTGGTACACCAAAAGTTGTCCTTGTCCAGGGAAAGGGTTGGAATGAGGTTGTCTTCAAGATCCCTTCCAAAACCACTCCAAACTTTTCTGGCATTCAGGGGATTTACAGGATTTGCAGGAAGAAAAAGCGGAGAATGAGAGTGGATTTGGAGGGATAATTTCTGTGAAGAACCTCTAGAACACAAATGGGCGATGGCAGGGGGATCAGCTGCAGAAAAGGAAGCTCAAGGAGGGACCTTGTCACTCTGTAACTCCCTGACAAGAGGATAGAGCCTGGTGGGATCATAACCTGCTCCCCTGGAAATAAGGACAGGTGGAGAGGAAACAGCCTCAAGCTGCACTAGGATTAATTTAAGTGGGATGTAGGGAAAATTTGTTCATGCAAAAGGTGGTCAGGCACTGGCACCGTTGCCCAGGGAAGGGCAGAAGTCACCATCCCTAGCAGAATTTAAAATCCATATTCATGTGGCACTTAAGGACAGTGGACAGTAATGGCCTTGGAAGTGCTGAAGGAATACTTGGACTTGGTGGGTCTTTTGCAATCTTAATTATTCCACGATTTGATCTCTTGCACGTCTCAATTTGCCACCTCCTATTTGCACCATGAGAGTTACAGCCACTTCTGTTCATGGAAGTAAGGAGAAATTCCCTTCTCCATGCAGCTTCCTGGGAGCAACCAAGTGGGAGGATAAGGAAGGAGAGAATCAGGGGGGGAAACTGAGGCAACATCCAGAATACTTTGCTGGGACACTTTGTGGACTGGGTTGGAAAAACACTTTGGCACGGCACAGAGCTTCTTAGGGGATGTTTAGGGGAGAAACACAAGGTAGGAGAAGAGCTGAGGGTCATTGGGAGAAGAACAAGAATAGACGAAGTCGAGGGGCAAAGGACTAAAAAAAGCCCTTGGTAACCAGGGGCAACACCATGGAATCCGCCAGGCTGCTGGGACAAGGCGTGGCCACCAGGCCATTGTGACACAAGGTGGCATCACACTCAGAGCCCATTGTGACATGGTTCCATGTCATGACCCCTGGGGGCTATAAAAGCCAGGGACCACTCTCAGGAGAGCACCTTCTGAGGAGGCAGCAGCTTCTGAGGAAGGAGCAGTTTCCTGCGTGCTCGTGGCCAGTGTTTGCCAAAGAGCAGTGAAGATGTCATGGCAGCTACGCTATGGGCTGGGAACAAGGCAGAGCCTTCGCCTGCCACCCGTGGAACCCACACGGGCTGTGCACGGCAGCATTGACACCCAGTCCATTTGGAACCACCTGGGGCAGGGAGGGCATGGGGGAGGCACCTCCAGTGACCTGTTTAAAGATCTGGGCCCTCACCTGCGAGAGAACAGGCCTGTCACAGCCACCTGGAGAGCCTCCAAGTGGTTAATTCCCCCTCCAAGGTGGGAGGGAATTGGTATGCCCTCCCATCAAAGAGCGCCTCGTCACCAGCAGGGCCCACAGGATGAGGAGACCAGGACCCAGGAGATCCTTAAATTGACAGAGGACCTGGAAGAATATGGCTACGATGAGGTGTTCAGAGACATCATCTCCTCTGTGGGCAACACAGAAAGCCCCTCCAGCTCCAGCTGCATCCGACAGGATCCACCCACCCCCACCCCGGAGGCAGCTGCAGGCCCCTCGGAGCCACACAACGCATCCAGCGTCACCAAAAACGCTGCAGCAGAGACCCCAAAACACTCCGAGCTTGGGTCTCTTGACCAACTCCTGGATGAGCTGGGCTTTTCCTCTGAGCATTCCCTGTCCTGCGATGATATCGTCAAGGAGATCCTGGAAGATTGGGAACAAGAAGAGCTCGTTGACACAAAGGCCGCACGACAGAGGATCAGAGAGCTACAGATCACAAGCGTTCATCCAGCAGAAGAGAAAGAAGGATGTGGCCTCATGAAGGGGTCAAGTGTCACCCCAGAACTTGCTGCAGGCTCCCAGGGGCCACACAGCACTTCGGGCACCACCAAAGGCCCGGCAGGAGACGACACCACAGAGATGGCACCTCCTGACCTGTGGGAAAAGCTGTGCTCTGCCTCTGCCGACTCAACAACCACTGATGCTCTTCTGAACGAGCTCCTGGAACAGTGGGAGCAAGAAGAGCTCCAGCACAGAGCAGCGGCAGCAGAGAGGGACAGTGACACCGAGAGCGTGTTGTCTCTCCCAATGCAATACGCAGAAGCAGAGGCAGCACCTTCCCCTCAGGACAATGATTCTAGCGATGAGGAGGCCATCCCATCTCTCTCCATGGCAGAGCCCGAAGCCCCAAAGATGTCTGAGGTCTGCACCTCTCCTGCCGATGCAGCGGACGAGGCCGACGCACCATGGATGCAGGCTGGCTGGGCCCAGGCCGCCCCTCCCCAGGAGCGGCCGTGCAGGGCTGGGGCACCGGCAGGGCCTTGCCCGCTGCCTGCCCAGGCCCTGCCCTACATCGTTCCTGCTGGCCCCGCCGGCAGCGCAGCCGTCCCGCAGCCCCCGGCCCCACGGCCATGGCGCTCCCTGGCCAAGAGGGCCCGGCGGGCTCTGCGCCGGCTCCTCTCCTTCAGCTGCCTCAGGGGGCAGCCACAGGAGTGAGCCCAGGGACACAACCAGGACGAGGCCCACAATCTCCCACTCAACCTCAGGACTCCAGGTCGAGATATTTCCCTCTTTCCTTCTCCCCATCCTCTTACCCACCCCTATGTCTCTACCCCACATAGATTGTAAATAAAGTTCTCATTGTTTAGTTTCATAAATGCTCTCCTTGGCACCTCCATTCAGACAGAGCCATCTCTCACTAATTGCATCTCCACAGGGGCACACATCTCCACACAACACTCGAGCTGTGACCTCCCCGGTGCCCAGCACAGAGGGACAATCACCACCCTGCTCCTGCTGGCCACACTGCTGCCCACACAGAAGGCCACAAGGCCACTGGCCTCCTTGCAGCCCTGGGCACACCCTGACTCACATTTGGCCACTGTCACCCAGCACCCCCAGGGTCTTTCCCTCTGGGCAGCCTTACAGCCACTCTGGCCCCATTCTTTTGGGACACAAGGGCAGGACCTTGTCCTTCCTCTACTTGAATCCTCCTCCAATCCTTTGTCTCCAGTTCATTCCCTTCCTGCTGGGCACAGCCATCACACAGAAGTGCACAAGGGATCTGCTTCCCGCCCCAACGAACAGGGGAAGAGGCAGCCCGGGAGCAGCTCCTTCCATCACAGCTCCATTTGCACCCGGAGATTTTCCAGCCCCTCCAGGAGCTCCTCCACACTCGAGGGTGACACAAACACTGAGCACTGCTGCAGGCTCCCAGCAAGTACCCCAAGGTGCCTCTCAGGTGGCAAAAAATATCCACGTCCTGCTCAAAACTCCAGAACTTCTCCGTTAACTTCACACTTCTGAGAATCCCATAAGATTCCTTCATGGATAACACAATCCAACACCTCACATGTCACCAAAAATTCACTTGGAATAAATCCCAAACCTCCTCCTTGATAAACACAAGTGGACATAAAACAACCCAAACCAACTCGAGGTTGTTTCGAAACATAAACCTCCTTTGATTGTTCCGATCCATAAAACTTCAGACAATATGGAAGCCCAGGTGGACGCTTATCTGTAAAGTTGGAATGGAATATCAATATTTATCAAATGCAAATTTATAATGACCGGGGAAGTGATTATTGATAGAGCTGGTAATTTGCACCAATCTAAACGCAAAGCACTGACAGCACCACTGCCAAAATACATTGTGAGTGAATTTATTCCATAAATACTGTATTCCCTGCAAACACGGAAGGGAATCCAAGAAACCTGGTACACCAAAAGTTGTCCTTGTCCAGGGAAAGGGTTGGAATGAGGTTGTCTTCAAGATCCCTTCCAAAACCACTCCAAACTTTTCTGGGATTCAGGGGATTTAAAGGATTTGCAGGAAGAAAAAGCGGAGAATGAGGGTGGATTTGGAGGGATAATTTCTGTGAAGAACCTCTAGAACACAAATGGGTGATGGCAAGGGGATCAGCTGCAGAAAACGAAGCTCAAGGAGGGACCTTGTCACTCTGTAACTCCCTGACAAGAGGATAGAGCCTGGTGGGATCATAACCTGCTCCCCTGGAAATAAGGACAGGTGGAGAGGAAACAGCCTCAAGCTGCACTAGGACTAATTTAAGTGGGATGTAGGGAAAATTTGTTCATGCAAAAGGTGGTCAGGCACTGGCACCGTTGCCCAGGGAAGGGCAGAAGTCACCATCCCTAGCAGAATTTAAAATCCATATTCATGTGGCACTTAAGGACAGTGGACAGTAATGGCCTTGGAAGTGCTGAAGGAATACTTGGACTTGGTGGGTCTTTTGCAATCTTAATTATTCCACGATTTGATCTCTTGCACGTTGCAATTTGCCACCTCATATTTGCACCATGAGAGCTACAGCCACTTCTGTTCATGGAAGTAAGGAGAAATTCCCTTCTCCATGCAGCTTCCTGGGAGCAACCAAGTGGGAGGATAAGGAAGGAGAGAATCTGGCAGGGAAACTGAGGCAACATCCAGAATACTTTGCTGGGACACTTTGTGGACTGGGTTGGAAAAACACTTTGGCAGGGCACAGAGCTTCTTAGGGGATGTTTAGGGGAGAAACACAAGGTGGGACAAGACAGAGCTCAGGTCATTGGGAGAAGAACAAGTGTAGGCAAAGTGGAGGGGCAAAGGACTAAAAAAAGCCCTTGGTGACCAGGGGCAACACCATGGAATCCGCCAGGCCGCTGGGACAAGGCGTGGCCACCAGGCATAACGCTCAGAGCCCATCGTGACACGGTTCCATGTCATGACCCCTGGGGGCTATAAAAGCCAGGGATCACTCTCAGGAGAGCACCTTCTGAGGAGGCAGCAGCTTCTGAGGAAGGAGCAGTTTCCTGCGTGCTCGTGGCCAGTGTTTGGCAAAGAGCAGTGAAGATGTCCAAGCAGCAGAAGGCGAACGCTCACGGCCTGCCCCGTGAGTGGCAGCCCCTGTTGCACCAACGCTACGGGCTGGGAACAAGGCAGAGCCTTCGACTGCCACCCGTGGAACCCACACGGGCTGTGCACGGCAGCATTGACACCCAGCTCCTTTGGAACCACCTGGGGCACTCCGGAAAAGTGGAGCGCATCAAAGTGCACGGAGGGCATGGGGGAGACACCTCCAGTGACCTGTTTAAAGAGCTGGGCCCACACCTCCGATAGAACAGGCCTGTCACTTCCACCTGGAGAGCCTCCAAGTGGTTAATTGCCCCCCCTAAATGGGAGGGAATTGGTCTGCCAGCCCACAAAACAGCGCCTCGTCACCAGCTGGGCCCACAGGATAAGGAGACCAGGACCCAGGAGATCCTTAAATTGACAGAGGACCTGGAAGAATATGGCTGTGATGAGGTGTTCAGAGCCATCATCTCCTCTGTGGACAACACAGAAAGCCCCTCCAGCTCCAGCTGCATCCACCAGGATCCACCCAGCCCCACCCTGGAGGCAGCTGCACGCCCCTCGGAGCCACACAACACATCCAGCGTCACCAAAAACACTGCAGCAGAGACCCCAAAACACTCCGAGTTTGGGTCTCTTGACCAACTCCTGGATGAGCTGGGCTTTGCCTCTGAGCACTCCCTGACCTGCGATGATATCGTCAAGGAGCTCCTGGAAGACTGGGAACAAGAAGAGCTCCATGACTCAAAGGCCGCACGACAGATGATCGGAGAGCTACAGATCACAAGGGTTCAGCCAGCAGAAGACAAAGAAGGATGTGGCCTCATGAAGGGGTCAAGTGTCACCCCAGAACTTGCTGCAGGCTCCCAGGGGCCACACAGCACTTCTGGCACCACCAAAGGCCCGGCAGGAGATGACACCACCGAGACGGCACCTCCTGACCTGTGGGAAAACCCGTGCTCTGCCTCTGACGACTCAACAACCACTGATGCTCTTCTGAACGAGCTCCTGGAACAGTGGGAGCAAGAAGAGCTCCAGCACAGAGCAGCAGCAGCAGCAGAGAGGGACAGTGACACCGAGAGCATGTTGTCTCTCCCAATGCCATACGCAGAAGCAGAGGCAGCACCTTCCCCTCAGGACAATGATTCTAGCGATGAGGAGGCCATCCCATCTCTCTCCATGGCAGAGCCCAATGCCCCAAAGATGTCTGAGGTCTGCACCTCTCCTGCCGATGCAGCGGACGAGGCCGAGGCACCATGGATGCAGGCTGGCTGGGCCCAGGCCGCCCCTCCCCAGGAGCGGCCGTGCAGGGCTGGGGCACCGGCAGAGCCTTGCCCGCTGCCTGCCCAGGCCCTGCCCTACATCGTTCCTGCTGTCCCCGCCGGCAGCGCAGCCGTCCCGCAGCCCCCGGCCCCACGGCCATGGCGCTCCCTGGCCAAGAGGGCCCGGCGGGCTCTGCGCCGGCTCCTCTCCTTCAGCTGCCTCAGGGGGCAGCCACAGGAGTGAGCCCAGGGACACAACCAGGACGAGGCCAAAAATCTCCCACTCAACCTCAGGACTCCAGGTTGAGATATTTCCCTCTTTCCTTCTCCCCATCCTCTTACCCACCCCTATGTCTCTACCCCACATAGATTGTGAATAAAGTTCTCATTGTTAAGTTTCATAAATGCTCTCCTTGGCACCTCCATTCAGACAGAGCCATCTCTCACTAATTGCATCTCCACAGGGGCACACATTGCACACAACATTTGAGGTGTGGCCTCCCTGGTGCCCAGCACAGAGGGACAATCACCACCCTGCTCCTGCTGGCCACACTGCTGCTCACACTGAAGGCCACAAGGCCACTGGCCTCCTTGCAGCCCTGGGCACACCCTGGTTCACATTTGGCCACTGTCACCCAGCACCCCCAGGGCCTTTCCCTCTGGGCACCCTTACAGCCACTCTGGCCCCACCCTGTTGGGACACAAGGGCAGGACCTACTCCTTCCTCTACTTGAATCCTCCTCATATCCTTTCTCTCCAGTTTTTTCCCTTCCTGCTGGGCACAGCCATCACACAGAAGTGCCCAAGGGATCTGCTTCCCACCCCAAGGAACATGGCAAGAGGCACCCCGGGAGCAGCTCCTTCCATCACAGCTCCATTTGCACCCGGAGATTTTCCAGCCCCTCCTGTAGCTCCTCCACATCCGAGGGTGACACAAACACTGAGCACTGCTGCAGGCTCCCAGCAAGTACCCCAAGGTGGCTCTCAGGTGGCAAAAAATATCCACGTCCTGCTCAAAACTCCAGAACTTCTCCGTTAACTTGACACTTTCCAGAATTCTACGGGATTCCTTCATGGATAACATCATCCAACACCTCACATGTCACAAAAATTCACTTGGAATAAATCCCAAACCTCCTCCTTGATAAACACAAGCGGACATAAAACAACCCAAACCAACTCGAGGTTGTTTCGAAACATAAACCTCCTTTGATTGTTCCGATCCATAAAACCTCGGACAATATGGAAGCCCAGGTGGACCCTTATCTGTAAAGTTGGAATGGAATATCAATATTTATCAAATGCAAATTTATAATGACCTGGGAAGTGATTATTGATAGAGCTGGTAATTTGCACCAATCTAAACGCAAAGCACTGACAGCACCACTGCCAAAATACATTGTGAGTGAATTTATTCCATAAATACTGTATTCCCTGCAAACACGGAAGGGAATCCAAGAAACCTGGTACACCAAAAGTTGTCCTTGTCCAGGGAAAGGGTTGGAATGAGGTTGTCTTCAAGATCCCTTCCAAAACCACTCCAAACTTTTCTGGGATTCAGGGGATTTACAGGATTTGCAGGAAGAAAAAGCGGAGAATGAGGGTGGATTTGGAGGGATAATTTCTGTGAAGAACCTCTAGAACACAAATGGGCGATGGCAGGGGGATCAGCTTCAGAAAAGGAAGCTCAAGGAGGGACCTTGTCACTCTGTAACTCCCTGACAAGAGGATAGAGCCTGGTGGGATCAGAACCTGCTCCACTGGAAATAAGGACAGGCGGAGAGGAAGCAGCCTCAAGCTGCACTAGGACTAATTTAAGTGGGATGTAGGGAAAATTTGTTCATGCAAAAGGTGGTCAGGCACTGGCACCGTTGCCCAGGGAAGGGCAGAAGTCACCATCCCTAGCAGAATTTAAAATCCATATTCATGTGGCACTTAAGGACAGTGGACAGTAATGGCCTTGGAAGTGCTGAAGGAATACTTGGACTTGGTGGGTCTTTTGCAATCTTAATTATTCCACGATTTGATCTCTTGCACGTTGCAATTTGCCACCTCATATTTGCACCATGAGAGCTACAGCCACTTCTGTTCATGGAAGTAAGGAGAAATTCCCTTCTCCATGCAGCTTCCTGGGAGCAACCAAGTGGGAGGATAAGGAAGGAGAGAATCAGGGGGGGAAACTGAGGCAACATCCAGAATACTTTGCTGGGACACTTTGTGGACTGGGTTGGAAAAACACTTTGGCAGGGCACAGAGCTTCTTAGGGGATGTTTAGGGGAGAAACACAAGGTAGGAGAAGAGCTGAGGGTCATTGGGAGAAGAACAAGAATAGACAAAGTCGAGGGGCAAAGGACTAAAAAAAGCCCTTGGTAACCAGGGGCAACACCATGGAATCCGCCAGGCCGCTGGGACAAGGCGTGGCCACCAGGCCATTGTGACACGAGGTGGCATCACACTCAGAGCCCATTGTGACATGGTTCCATGTCATGACCCCTGGGGGCTATAAAAGCCAGGGACCACTCTCAGGAGAGCACCTTCTGAGGAGGCAGCAGCTTCTGAGGAAGGAGCAGTTTCCTGCGTGCTCGTGGCCAGTGTTTGGCAAAGAGCAGTGAAGATGTCATGGCAGCTACGCTACGGGCTGGGAACAAGGCAGAGCCTTCGCCTGCCACCCGTGGAACCCACACGGGCTGTGCACGGCAGCATTGACACACAGTCCATTTGGAACCACCTGGGGCAGGGAGGGCATGGGGGAGGCACCTCCAGTGACCTGTTTAAAGATCTGGGCCCTCACCTGCGACAGAACAGGCCTGTCACAGCCACCTGGAGAGCCTCCAAGTGGTTAATTCCCCCTCCAAGGTGGGAGGGAATTGGTATGCCCTCCCATCAAAGAGCGCCTCGTCACCAGCTGGGCCCACAGGATGAGGAGACCAGGACTCAGGAGATCCTTAAATTGACAGAGGACCTGGAAGAATATGGCTATGATGAGGTGTTCAGAGCCATCATCTCCTCTGTGGGCAAAACAGAAAGCCCCTCCAGCTCCAACTGCATCCGACAGGATCCACCCACCCCCACCCCGGAGGCAGCTGCAGGCCCCTCGGAGCCACACAACACATCCAGCGTCACCAAAAACACTGCAGCAGAGACCCCAAAACACTCTGAGCTTGGGTCTCTTGACCAACTCCTGGATGAGCTGGGCTTTGCCTCTGAGCATTCCCTGTCCTGCGATGATATCGTCAAGGAGATCCTGGAAGACTGGGAACAAGAAGAGCTCCTTGACACAAAGGCCGCACGACAGAGGATCAGAGAGCTACAGATCACAAGCATTCACCCAGCAGAAGAGAAAGAAGGATGTGGCCTCAGGAAGGGGTCAAGTGTCACCCCACAACTTGCTGCGGGCTCCCAGGGGCCACACAGCACTTCGGGTACTACCAAAGACCCAGCAGGAGATGACACCAGAGAGATGGGAGCTCCTGACCTGTGGGAAAAGCTGTGCTCTGCCTGTGACGACTCAACAACCACTGATGCTCTTCTGAATGAGCTCCTGGAACAGTGGGAGCAAGAAGAGCTCCAGCACAGAGCAGCAGCAGCAGCAGAGAGGGACAGTGACACCGAGAGCGTGTTGTCTCTCCCAATGCCATACGCAGAAGCAGAGGCAGCACCTTCCCCTCAGGACAATGATTCTAGCGATGAGGAGGCCATCCCATCTCTCTCCATGGCAGAGCCCAATGCCCCAAAGATGTCTGAGGTCTGCACCTCTCCTGCCGATGTAGCGGACGAGGCCGACGCACCATGGATGCAGGCTGGCTGGGCCCAGGCCGCCCCTCCCCAGGAGCGGCCGTGCAGAGCTGGGGCACCGGCAGGGCCTTGCCCGCTGCCTGCCCAGGCCCTGCCCTACATCGTTCCTGCTGGCCCCGCCGGCAGCGCAGCCGTCCCGCAGCCCCCGGCCCCACGGCCATGGCGCTCCCTGGCCAAGAGGGCCCGGCGGGCTCTGCGCCGGCTCCTCTCCTTCAGCTGCCTCAGGGGGCAGCCACAGGAGTGAGCCCAGGGACACAACCAGGACGAGGCCCAAAATCTCCCACTCAACCTGAGGACTCCAGGTCGAGATATTTCCCTCTTTCCTTCCCCCCATCCTCTTACCCACCCCTATGTCTCTACCCCACATAGATTGTAAATAAAGTTCTCATTGTTAAGTTTCATAAATGCTCTCCTTGGCACCTCCATTCAGACAGAGCCATCTCTCACTAATTGCATCTCCACAGGGGCACACATTGCACACAACATTTGAGGTGTGGCCTCCCCGGTGCCCAGCACAGAGGGACAATCACCACCCTGCTCCTGCTGGCCACACTGCTGCTCACACAGAAGGCCACAAGGTCACTGGCCTCCTTGCAGCCCTGGGCACACCTTGCCTCACATTTGGCCGCTGTCACCCAGCACCCCCAGGGCCTTTCCCTCTGGGCAGCCTTACAGCCACTCTGGCCCCACCCTGTTGGGACACAAGAGTAGGACCTACTCCTTCCTCTACTTGAATCCTCCTCATATCCTTTCTCTCCAGTTTTTTCCCTTCCTGCTGGGCACAGCCATCACACAGAAGTGCCCAAGGGATCTGCTTCCCACCCCAAGGAACACGGCAAGAGGCACCCCGGGAGCAGCTCCTTCCATCACAGCTCCATTTGCACCCGGAGATTTTCCAACCCCTCCTGTAGCTCCTCCACATCCGAGGGTGACACAAACACTGAGCACTGCTGCAGGCTCCCAGCAAGTTCCCAAGGTGGCTCTCAGGTGGCAAAAAATATCCACGTCCTGCTCAAAACTCCAGAACTTCTCCGTTAACTTCACACTTCTGAGAATCCCATAAGATTCCTTCATGGATAACACAATCCAACACCTCACATGTCACCAAAAATTCACTTGGAATAAATCCCAAACCTCCTCCTTGATAAACACAAGCGGACATAAAACAACCCAAACCAACTCGAGGTTGTTTCGAAACATAAACCTCCTTTGATTGTTCCGATCCATAAAACCTCGGACAGTATGGAAGCCCAGGTAGACGCTTATCTGTAAAGTTGGAATGGAATATCAATATTTATCAAATGCAAATTTATAATGACATGGGAAGTGATTACTGATAGAGCTGGTAATTTGCACCAATCTAAACGCAAAGCACTGACAGCACCACTGCCAAAATACATTGTGAGTGAATTTATTCCATAAATACTGTATTCCCTGCAAACACGGAAGGGAATCCAAGAAACCTGGTACACCAAAAGTTGTCCTTGTCCAGGGAAAGGGTTGGAATGAGGTTGTCTTCAAGATCCCTTCCAAAACCACTCCAAACTTTTCTGGGATTCAGGGGATTTACAGGATTTGCAGGAAGAAAAAGCGGAGAATGATGGTGGATTTGGAGGGATAATTTCTGTGAAGAACCTCTAGAGCACAAATGGGCGATGGCAGGGGGATCAGCTTCAGAAAACGAAGCTCAAGGAGGGACCTTGTCACTCTGTAACTCCCTGACAAGAGGATAGAGCCTGGTGGGATCATAACCTGCTCCCCTGGAAATAAGGACAGGTGGAGAGGAAACAGCCTCAAGCTGCACTAGGATTAATTTAAGTGGGATGTAGCGAAAATTTGTTCATGCAAAAGGTGGTCAGGCACTGGCACCGTTGCCCAGGGAAGGGCAGAAGTCACCATCCCTAGAAGAATTTAAAATCCATATTCATGTGGCACTTAAGGACAGTGGACAGTAATGGCCTTGGAAGTGCTGAAGGAATACTTGGACTTGGTGGGTCTTTTGCAATCTTAATTATTCCACGATTTGATCTCTTGCACGTCTCAATTTGCCACCTCCTATTTGCACCATGAGAGCTACAGCCACTTCTGTTCATGGAAGTAAGGAGAAATTCCCTTCTCCATGCAGCTTCCTGGGAGCAACCAAGTGGGAGGATAAGGAAGGAGAGAATCAGGGGGGGAAACTGAGGCAACATCCAGAATACTTTGCTGGGACACTTTGTGGACTGGGTTGGAAAAACACTTTGGCAGGGCACAGACCTTCTTAGGGGATGTTTAGGGGAGAAACACAAGGTGGGAGAAGAGCTGAGGGTCATTGGGAGAAGAACAAGAATAGACAAAGTCGAGGGGCAAAGGACTAAAAAAAGCCCTTGGTAACCAGGGGCAACACCATGGAATCCGCCAGGCCGCTGGGACAAGGCGTGGCCACCAGGCCATTGTGACACGAGGTGGCATCACACTCAGAGCCCATTGTGACATGGCTCCATGTCATGACCCCTGGGGACTATAAAAGCCAGGGACCACTCTCAGGAGAGCACCTTCTGAGGAGGCAGCAGCTTCTGAGGAAGGAGCAGTTTCCTGCGTGCTCGTGGCCAGTGTTTGCCAAAGAGCAGTGAAGATGTCATGGCAGATACGCTACGGGCTGGGAACAAGGCAGAGCCTTCGCCTGCCACCCGTGGAACCCACACGGGCTGTGCACGGCAGCATTGACACCCAGTCCATTTGGAACCACCTGGGGCAGGGAGGGCATGGGGGAGGCACCTCCAGTGACCTGTTTAAAGATCTGGGCCCTCACCTGCGACAGAACAGGCCTGTCACAGCCACCTGGAGAGCCTCCAAGTGGTTAATTCCCCCTCCAAGGTGGGAGGGAATTGGTATGCCCTCCCATCAAAGAGTGCCTCGTCACCAGCAGGGCCCACAGGATGAGGAGACCAGGACCCAGGAGATCCTTAAATTGACAGAGGACCTGGAAGAATATGGCTACGATGAGGTGTTCAGAGCCATCATCTCCTCTGTGGGCAAAACAAAAAGCCCCTCCAGCTCCAGCTGCATCCGACAGGATCCACCCACCCCCACCCCAGAGGCAGCTGCAGGCCCCTCGGAGCCACACAACACATCCAGCATCACCAAAAACACTGCAGCAGAGACCCCAAAACACTCCGAGCTTGGGTCTCTTGACCAACTCCTGGATGAGCTGGGCTTTGCCTCTGAGCATTCCCTGTCCTGCGAAGATATCGTCAAGGAGATCCTGGAAGATTGGGAACAAGAAGAGCTCCTTGACTCAAAGGCCGCACGACAGAGGATCAGAGAGCTACAGATCACAAGCGTTCATCCAGCAGAAGAGAAAGAAGGATGTGGCCTCATGAAGGGGTCAAGTGTCACCCCACAACTTGCTGCGGGCTCCCAGGGGCCACACAGCACTTCGGGCACCACCAAAGACCCGGCAGGAGATGACACCATAGAGATGGCACCTCCTGACCTGTGGGAAAAGCTGTGCTCTGCCTCTGCCGACTCAACAACCACTGATGCTCTTCTGAACGAGCTCCTGGAACAGTGGGAGCAAGAAGAGCTCCAGCACAGAGCAGCGGCAGCAGAGAGGGACAGTGACACCGAGAGCGTGTTGTCTCTCCCGACGCCATACGCAGAAGCAGAGGCAGCACCTTCCCCTCAGGACAATGATTCTAGCGATGAGGAGGCCATCCCATCTCTCTCCGTGGCAGAGCCCAATGCCTCAAAGATGTCTGAGGTCTGCAGCTCTCCTGCCGATGCAGCGGACGAGGCCGAGGCACCATGGATGCAGGCTGGCTGGGCCCAGGCCGCCCCTCCCCAGGAGCGGCCGTGCAGGGCTGGGGCACCGGCAGGGCCTTGCCCGCTGCCTGCCCAGGCCCTGCCCTACATCGTTCCTGCTGGCCCCGCCGGCAGCGCAGCCGTCCCGCAGCCCCCGGCCCCACGGCCATGGCGCTCCCTGGCCAAGAGGGCCCGGCGGGCTCTGCGCCGGCTCCTCTCCTTCAGCTGCCTCAGGGGGCAGCCACAGGAGTGAGCCCAGGGCCACAACCAGGACGAGGCCCAAAATCTTCCACTCACCCTGAGGACTCCAGGTCGAGATATTTCCCTCTTTCCTTCTCCCCATCCTCTTACCCACCCCTATGTCTTTACCCCACATAGATTGTAAATAAAGTTCTCATTGTTAAGTTTCATAAATGCTCTCCTTGGCACCTCCATTCAGGCAGAGCCATCTCTCACTAATTGCATCTCCACAGGGGCACACATCTCCACACAGCACTCAAGCTGTGGCCTCCCCGGTGCCCAGCACAGAGGGACAATCACCACCCTGCTCCTGCTGGCCACACTGCTGCTCACACAGAAGGCCACAAGGCCACTGGCCTCCTTGCAGCCCTGGGCACACCCTGGCTCACATTTGGCCACTGTCACCCAGCACCCCCAGGGCCTTTCCCTCTGGGTAGACAAGAATGAGGGTGGATTTGGAGGGATAATTTCTGTGAAAAACCTCTGAAACCTTATGGGAGCTGGCAGGGGGCTCAGCTGCAGAAAAGGAGGCTCAAGGAGGGAACTTCTCACACTGTAACGCCCTGACAGGAGGAGAGAGCCTGGTGGAATCAGGACCTGCTCCCCTGGAAATAAGGACAGGAGGAGAGGTAAGAGACTGAAGCGGCACTAGGACAAATTTAAGTGGGATATTGGGAAAATTTCTTCATGCAAAAGGTGGTCAGGCACTGGCACCCCTGCAAAAAGAAGTGATCGAGTCCCCATCCCTACAAGAATTTAAAATTCATATTATGGATGTGGCACTTGGGGACAGTGATCAGTAATGGCCTTGGAAGTGCTGAAGGAATACTTCGACGTGGTGGGTCCTTTCCAGTTATAATTATTCCACGATTTCATCTCATGCACTTTGGAATTTGCCAGCTCATATTTGCACCCTCAGGCCTCCAGACACAGTTTTCATGGAAGTAAGGAGAAATTCCCTGCTCCATGCAGTTTCCTGGGATCAACCAAGTGGGAGGATAAGGAAGGAGATAATCACGTGGGGAAACTGAGGCACAATCCAGGAAAACTTGCTGGGACACATTGTTGTCTGGGTGGGAATAACACTTTGCCATGGCACAGAGCTTCTTAGGGGATGTTTAGGGGAGAAACAAAAGGTGGAACAAGACAGACCTCAGATCATTGAGAGAAGAACAAGTGCAGGCAAAGTCGAGAGGCACAGGACTAATGTCAGGACACAGGGGGCTATAAAAGCCAGGGATCACTCTCAGGAGAGCACCTTCTGAGGAGGCAGCAGCTTCTGAGGAAGGAGCAGTTGCCTGTGTGCTTGTGGCCAGTGTTTGGCAAAGAGCAGAGAAGATGTCACGGCAGCAGAAGGCGAACGCTCACAGCCTGCCCCGTGAGTGGCAGCCCCTGCTGCAACAACGCTGTGGGCTGGGAGCAAGGGAGAGCCTTCGACTGCCACCCGTGGAACCCACACGGGGTGTGCACATCAGCATTGACAACCAGCCCCTTTGGAACCACCTGGGGCACTCCAGAAAAGTGGAACGCATCAAGGTGCACGGAGGGCATGGGGGAGACACCTCCAGTCACCTGTTTAAAGAGCTGGGCCCACACCTCCGATAGAACAGGCCTGTCACTTCCACCTGGAGAGCCTCCAAGTGGTTAACAGCCCGCCCAAAGTGGGAGGGAATTGGTCTGCCAGCCCACAAAACAGCGCCTCATCACCAGCTGTGCCCACAGGATAAGGAGACCAGGATCCAGGAGACCAGGATCCAGGAGATCCTTAAATTGACAGAGGACCTGGAAGACAATGGATGTGATGAGGTGTTCAGAGCCATCATCTCCTCTGTGGGCAACACACAAAGCCCCTCCAGCTCCAGCTGCATCCGACAGGATCCACCCACCCCCACCCTGGAGGCAGCTGCAGGCCCCTCGCAGCCACACAACACATCCAGCATCACCAAAAACGCTGCAGCAGAGACACCAGAGCACTCCGAGCTTAGGTCTCTTGACCAACTCCTGGATGAGCTGGGCCCTGCCTCTGAGCACTCCCTGTCCTGCGATGATATCGTCAAGGAGATCCTGGAAGATTGGGAACAAGAAGAGCTCCATGACTCAAAGGCCGCACGACAGAGGATCAGAGAGCCACAGATCACAAGGGTTCAGCCAGCAGAAGAGAAAGAAGGATGTGTCCTCACGAAGGGGTCAAGTGTCACCCCACAACTTGCTGCGGGCTCCCAGGGGCCACACAGCACTTCGGGCATCACCAAAGACTCGGCAGGAGATGACACCACCGAGATGGCACCTCCTGACCTGTGGGAAAACCCGTGCTCTGCCTGTGACGACTCAACAATCACTGATGCTCTTCTGAACGAGCTCCTGGAACAGTGGGAGCAAGAAGAGCTCCAGCACAGAGCAGCAGCAGCAGCAGAGAGGGACAGTGACACCGAGAGCGTGTTGTCTCTCCCGATGCCATACGCAGAAGCAGAGGCAGCACCTTCCCCTCAGGACAATGATTCTAGCGAGGAGGAGGCCATCCCATCTCTCTCCGTGGCAGAGCCCGAAGCCCCAAAGATGTTTGATGTCTGCACCTCTCCTGCCGATGTAGCGGACGAGGCCGAGGCACCATGGATGCAGGCTGGCTGGGCCCAGGCCGCCCCTCCCCAGGAGCGGCCGTGCAGGGCTGGGGCACCGGCAGGGCCTTGCCCGCTGCCTGCCCAGGCCCTGCCCTACATCGTTCCTGCTGGCCCCGCCGGCAGCGCAGCCGTCCCGCAGCCCCCGGCCCCACGGCCATGGCGCTCCCTGGCCAAGAGGGCCCGGCGGGCTCTGCGCCGGCTCCTCTCCTTCAGCTGCCTCAGGGGGCAGCCACAGGAGTGAGCCCAGGGACACAACCAGGACGAGGCCCACAATCTCCCACTCAACCTCAGGACTCCAGGTTGAGATATTTCCCTCTTTCCTTCTCCCCATCCTCTTACCCACCCCTATGTCTCTACCCCACATAGATTGTGAATAAAGTTCTCATTGTTAAGTTTCATAAATGCTCTCCTTGGCACCTCCATTCAGGCAGAGCCATCTCTCACTAATTGCATCTCCACAGGGGCACACATCTCCATACAACACTCGAGCTGTGGCCTCCCCGGTGCCCAGCACAGAGGGACAATCACCACCCTGCTCCTGCTGGCCACCCTGCTGCTCACACAGAAGGCCACAAGGCCACTGGCCTCCTTGCAGCCCTGGGCACACCTTGGCTCACATTTGGCCACTGTCACCCAGCACCTCCAGGGCCTTTCCCTCTGGGCAGCCTTACAGTCACTCTGGCCCCACCCTGTTGGGACACAAGGACAGGACCTAGTCCTTCCTCTACTTGAATCCTCCTCCAATCCTTTCTCTCCAGTTCATTCCCTTCCTGCTGGGCACAGACATCACATAGAAGTGCCCAAGGGATCTGCTTCCCGCCCCAACGAACAGGGGAAGAGGCAGCCCGGGAACAGCACCTTCCATCCCAGCTCCATTTGCACACGGAGATTTTCCAGCCCCTCCAGGAGCTCCTCCACACCCGAGGGTGACACAAACACTGAGCACTGCTGCAGGCTCCCAGCAAGTTTCCAAAGTGGCTCCTCTCAGGTGGCAAAAAATATCCACGTCCCGTTTAAAATCTCCAGAACTTCTCCGCTGACTTGCTACTTCCAAGAATCCCTCAGGATTCCTTCATGGACAACACAATCCAACACCTCAAATGTCACATAGACCTCACTTAAAATAAATCCCAAACCTCTTCTTCGATTAACACCAGAGGACATAAAACAACCCAAACTCACTCGCGGGTATTTCAAATCATTTTTCCTGTTCATAAAACCTGGGACAATACAGAAGCCCAGGAGGACTTTCATCCATCAGTTTGGAGTGGAATATAAATATTTATCAAATGCAAATTTATAATGAGCTGGAAAGTGATTATTGATACAGAGATCTGGAATTTGTACCAAACTTAATGTAAAGCAATGACAGTACCACTGCCAAAATACACTGGAGGTGTGTTTATTCAATAAATACTGTATTCCCTGCTCCCACAGAAGGGAATCCTAGAATCCTGGTATAGCAGAAGCTGCCCTCATCCATGGAAAGGGTTGGAATGAGGTCTTTAAGGTCCCTTCCAAAACCATTATAAACTGTTCTGGGATTCAGGGGATTTACAAGATTTGCAGGAACAAAAAGGGAGAATGAGGGTGGATTTGGAGGGATAATTTCTGTGGAGAACCTCTGGAAGACAAATGGGAGCTGGCAGGGGGCTCAGCTACAGAAAACGAAGCTCAAGGAGGGAACTTCTCACTCTGTAACTCCCTGACAAGAGGATAGAGCCTGGTGGGATCAGGATCTGCTCCCAGGGAAATAAGTACAGGAGGAGAGGAAACAGACTGAAGCTGCACTTCAAGTAAGATATTGGGAAAATTTCTTCATGCAAAAGGTGGTCAGGCTCTGGCACAGCTGCCCAAAGAAGTGATGGAGTCCCCATTGCTAGTAGAATTTAAAATCCATATGGATGTGGCACTTGGGGACATTGGTCAGTGGTGGCCTTTGAATTGCTGAGGGAAATTTTTTATCTCATGCACTTCGCAATTTGCCACCTCATATTTGCACCCTGAGGGCTCCAGCCACAGCTTTTCATGGAAGGAAAGGGAAATTCCCTTCTCCATGCAGCTTCCTGGGAAGTGGAAGGATTAGGAAAGAGGGAATCAGGTGGGGAAACTGAGGCGTCATCCAGGATACTTTGCTGGAAAAGCAAAGGAGACATCAGTGCTGCGCTCACTTCCTAGGATTAACTTCAATTAACACCTGATCCCTTCTCCAGGAATTCAGGAGAGAGGATAAAGCAGGACGTAAACATAAGAGCTGCACTTTTCCAGCACTGGTGCTGGAAATGGTAGGAGTCTCCAAGATAATTGTGTCCATGTGCAGGGTGGGAAAGTGGCTGGAGTCAGGTTTCGGTCCAGCCGTGAATTCCCAAATTGTGGGGCTATTAATACATCCCAGGATGCTGGGACACAGCCATGGCATGCCAGCTGTGCCTCTGGATTGGGAACAACTGTGTGCTGCAAGTGTGGACCAAGGACTGTGTGGCCCTTTCCATAAAATCAGTACCAGCCTCAATACTGATCCCATTGATCATCACTGATCTAGGGATATAGCTCTGCCCTCTAATTCCCAAAATTCATCCTTAAAAAGTGGTTAATGTGGATCATTACATGGAATTTCACTAAATCCATGCAGAAAAAAAACTCCAGCTGAGGTCCAAAAGAGCTTTAGCCCTGGCCAGATTCCAAGTGTCAGGATCTAGGGCCAGGTCTCAGGATCCAGGGACTGTTCTGCCTCCAATTCCCAAAATTTCACCCTTGCAAGGAATTTGGGGTTAATTCTTATGCAAATCCTTGCAGGAAAACCTCAATATTAGGTTTAAAGGAGCGTTATCCTTTGTCACATCACAGGTCTCAGATTGCAGGGATCATTCTGCCCTTCACTTCCAGAGATTCATCCATAAAAATCTGGATTATTACACAAAATTTGGGGTTAATTCTCTTGCAAATCCCTGCAGGAAAACCTCGAAACTCAGTTTTAAAGGGGTTTTAGCCTGGTCACATCCAGGTCTCAGATTTCAGAAATCGTTCTCCCTCCATTTAAAAAGCAGTTAATCTGGATCATTACATGGAATTTGGGATTAATTCTGATGCAAATCCAGGCAGGAATGAGCACAATGGGGAATACATTGGTCTTCCTTTAGGATACCTCAGAGGAATTTTTTTAACACAGCCCTCAACATCCCACTTTTCCTCATTTAAAAGCAAGAAAACCAGGAAACAGAGCGACAGACTCTTCCTAGAGCAGACAGAAGGATCAACAGCAAAAACAAGGATAAAACTAAAAAAAAAAAATTCCCCAAACCACCTTTTTTTTTCCTTCCAAAGCTGCTTTAACACTTCCTTGACTGCCCTAAATCCTAAAGAATCTCCTTCCCATTCTCCATTCTGGCCCTACTTTAAAAAAAAGACTCTGTAATAAACCAATTTTTAATAAACCAAATATCAATGATTTATCCAAGTGTTTAAGCACATTTAAACTCCTGTGCCATCAAATTAACACCCTCAAGAATTCCAGGAAAAAGCTCCCAAAATTCTTTTGCATTCCCCCCTCAACTCTTTCCCGAAGGGATGGAGCGAGCGGCCGGAAAAACCGCGAAGGTGGGGGCTCTTTTCCAAGTCTCCTAACGAATTTCCCGGCTCGCCGGGATGACAGATCACCGAAGCTCCAGATGGATTGCTTGGAAAAGTGAGATGGTCGTGTTTGGGCCCCGACGTCAGCACATCCCATCAATCTCCGGGGAGTTCATCCACCTCCCCCCCTTTCCCTTTTCCAGAGTTCATTCCCACTTCATTACAGGATGGAGTGAGCCGGGAGTGTCTGATTTACCGGGTACTTCCTGAGCTCCGGGGAAAAACGGGAGCGGAGTTTTGTATTCCCAAAGCAGCATCTGCCCTGCTGATATTCCTTAAAATGGGGCACAGGACAGGAGGGAGGAAGGAATTCATCCTATGCAATTATGTGGTTTTCCACTTCCCTCTTTTTGGGTGGTAAAATCCTGGAAGAAATGCACAACACATCCCGAAGGGTCTGCCCTGCTCCTCTGGGAATCTCCTGGAGATCCTGTTCTCCTACACCAAATGCCTGAATCCAAGGACAGCCCAGTTTTCCTGGCTGGACAACGCATCCCAAAGGCTCTGTCTGCTTTTCCAGGAATCTCCTAGAAGTCAAATTCCCCTAAATCAAACACCAGGAGCCTCAAATCATGCAAATCCAGTTTTCCTAGCAGGATGATACATCCCAAAGGGTCTGCCCTCCTTTTATGGGAATCTTCTGGAGATCCCACCCTACTGCACCAAACACCAAATGCCTGAATGCACAGGACAGTCCAGTTTTCCTAACTGGACAACAAATCCCAAAGGTTCTGCTCTGCTCCACCAGGAATTTCCTGGAGATCTCACTCTCCCACATGAAATTCCAGGAGCCTCGAGTCTCAGGAGCAGCCGATTTTCCCTGTGGAAACTCTGCAGGACATCACCAAACCCCACATTAAATCACCACCAGAACAGGTTTAAATCACCAATTCATCCTTTCCCCCCCACAAAAAAAAAAACCAAACCCTTATCCTGATTCCCAGAAAAGAGCTGGACAGTTTTTCCCATTCTTTTCCATAAATCTGTGCCCTCCCTGGACAAGCCAAGCCATGCTGAAAACGGATTTTTGGCACTCTGTGACAAAAAAGGTGCTGCTGCTCCTGGCTCCCAGGTAATTTCCTGGTCAGCATCCCTTTATCCCACCATCTGCTGGAATGATTACGAGCCGGAAAAATCCTGACCCAGCAGGAAAAGTGGAGAAGGATGAGGCAGAGGGAAGCAGATGCAGCAGGATCGGGCTGGAGCGGAGTTCCAGCACGGAGCTTGTGCCTCAACACTCCCCTCTCCGAACAAAATCCTCATGGATGTGTATAAAAAATGGAAAAAAAGGGGGAAAAAAAATTCCCAGCCAGAGGATATTTCATGGAAAAATGAGGGTTTGGAGATTGCATTTTTATTTCGCAGAAGGAATTTTATATTCCCATTTACTCAAATTCTAATTGAAGGTGTTTCAGGATTTTTTTAAATCCCGAATTTTTGTCTGTGAAAAGTCAGGGATGCACATTGCATTTTTATCCTTTACAGGGTTCCCCCTCACTCCTTAATTTGGTCACTCTGGCACAAAGTTCTTTGCCATAAAATCCAAGACAATCCAGGTTGGCAGGGACCGATTGGAAAAGATGGATTTGATTTCCCAACGGAGCCTTTCTGCTCCAGAGGGTCTGGAGGTGATGCCACCCCATTCCTTCTCCTTGTGGAGCAATTAAAGCAGCAATTAATTAATTAATTGTGGTTAAGGACAAAGCAAGAGTTTTGGGAAGGTAGGGAAATAAAACAACCTGATCCGATAAAAAATTCCCGGTCAACTCACCGTTCTTGGGAATCAATTAATGAGACAGGAATCGGCTCCGTGTGGGAAACATCCCAGAGGCAGCACAAAAGCAACCCCAGCTCTGTCCCTAAGGCAGGAATCCCACACAGAGTGGGAAAAGGTAATTACAGGAGCACTGGAAAACAGGATTTATTCCCAAAGGGGTTTTTTACAGAGCATAATTTTCTCAGTATCTTATTCTGCTCTCACTCCCGATAGTTCAGGAATATCAGGAATGAAGGAGTTAAAAAAAACAACACTGTTTAAATTCAATTATTGCACCTCACAGGTTATCCCAAATTATCCAGGATGCACGGACACCCCAAAGGGTTTAACTAAAGAGGAGCCGGGATATGCCTCACTTTATTCGGGATTGAAGGGCAGAATTAGGGATTAAACCCAAATTTACCCTGAAAGTCCCACAAAAACGAAGGCAAGGCATCACTGCCGGGAAAATTCCAAGCAGCTCTGGCCCGGCTACAATTCCTGCTGAACACACGGATATTTTGCTGCTTCTTCTAACTCTCAGTTCGTTTTTCCCTACGGAAAAAAAAATCTTTCTCCAGAAAAACAGCGGAGGCATCATGCCCCCTAGAGGGTACCACAGTGGGTCCTGGTGTCAGATCCTGCTTTTCTGTATCCCAACGGGAAAAAGATGGAAGGAAAAAATCAATTTCTTCCCATACATTTCCACACCTGTGCCTGAGTATGCTTTGTAAAGAATTAGAAAAGAAAGGGAGAAATGTATCTGGAAATTTTAAACTTTGCAGTACAGGTTCTAAATTTTATCCCTCCAAATTTTCCTGGGAGATTGGTGCAATTAAACTCCAAACTAAGGAATACAGGGAAAAAAATGTATCCCAAACCAAGGAATACAGGGAAAAGATTCCCTCTTGTTTTGCTGGAGCGACACACATACAATTGAGCCCTCCAGAGAAGCTGCTGAGTTCAGTTATCCCTAAAAATCATCCCAAAAGGATCCCTTTGGGATGTGGTCTTGCTCAAAGCCTCAGGGGGGGTTTATTCACCAACCCATCTCCCATTCCCAAATCTCTTCCCGCATTTCAGCACAGGGAAAACGCTGAGTCCAACAACACAGCCATGATTAAATGAGAAAGTGGAAGGGGAAGAAACAGGGAAAAGCCAAAAGGAATAGGTTTTAAGCCAGAGAGTGGGAACAGATGGGAGTCAATGAGGCGCAGAAATACAAGGAAAAAGCTGATCCTGCCTCAGGGAGCTGCCAAGGTGAAGTATCCATCCTGGGAAAGGGATGGAAAGGGAATATCCTGACATGGGATAGAGCTGGAGGAGCATCCACGGATGAGGGGGGGATGTTTGCCCCTCTTTAAATGAACTGTCTGGGGTGGGGGGAAGGATTTTCCTGGTGGAATTTAAGGAGCCAAAAAAATCCCTGATTTTGCACAGGCAGCAGCCCTGGTTTATCCCAAATCCCAAACCACGCTTTCCATGGGGCACAGGAATATCCTGCTCCACTGTCAGCAACAACTCTGCTACTCCCCCAAGCTCTCAGCACACCTTTCCCAACTGGTTATTCCAAGAAAACCATGGAATTGGGAAGATGAGGACACAGCAGTCTGAAAGGATTGGGTAGCCTGGAGCTGACATTCCCACAGGGAACGAGCTGAGCTTTCCCTCCAGGCTTCCTTCAGCTGAGTCCATCAGGCTCGTTCCAAGATCCCTGGCTCTTAATTAAGCGTGGCTAATCAGACACCTGGAATTATCCAGCCCTGTGGCACTCCCAACGGGAAAAGGGAAGGGAAAATAAACCCCACCCCATCCCACTTGTTTCACCACCAGCCTGAGCTCAGGGACAGCTGTGGATTCTGACCGGGAGCTTCCCATTTGTTTGGGGGCTTTGGGAAAGGTCCAAGGGGAAAAAAAAAAAAAAAAAAAAAAAAAAAAAAAGAGGATTTCGAGGGGTGATTGTGTATTGGAGTAAGACCTTTGGGAAGTGGCACCTGGGAAGTTCTTGGTACTGCAGGGAGCAAGGTGGTACCAGAGCCAGACTGGAACATCCAGACTCCAAATTATAGGATTATGGAATGGTTTGAGTTGGAAAGAACCTTCAAGATCACAGAATTCCAACCCCACTGCCATGGCAGGGACACCTTCCACTATCCCAGGTCACTACGAGCTACGTCCAACCTGGCTTTGGATACTTCTAGGGATGGGGCAGCTTCTCTGGGAATTCCATTGCAACCCCTCACCAGCTTCCCAGAGAGGAATTCCTTCCCACTATCCCATCTAACCCTGTCCTCTGGCAGTGGGAAGCCATTCCCTGTGTCCTGGCACTGCATTCAAGGTGAAAAAAGGAAAAAGGAGCTCTGGGATTGGACCCAATGGTGACACAACTTCCAGGGATTTTCCCCACCACCAGCTCTGCTTTTTGAGGGAGATGTGCAGGAACCTGGAGAAGTTGTGGAGTCCCCATCTCTGTAATTTTCCAGGCCAGGCTGGATGGGGCTTGGAGCAACCTGGGATAGTAGAAGGTGTCCCTGCCCATGGCAGGGAGTGGAAATGGATGGGCTTTAAGATCCTTTCCAACCCAAACTATTCCAGGATTTTAGGAAGGTGAGCGCCATCAAGCTGACAGCGAGCAGAGATTTTATCCTGGGAAAAGGAGAAGGGAGCACAGCAACAACACCCATCCTCCATCACCTCCTCAACTCCTTCCCAGCCTTCATGGAATGACAGACGAGGGAAGGGGGAATCAGATGAGCCAAATGGCAAATCAACAACAGGATCGGGATGAGATCATCCACAAAAATTACCCCGGGAGGTGTCGGGAATCGAATCCCACACGATTCCCTGTTGGCCTCAAGAGCCCCTGATCTCCAACACTCTCCAGCTCAGGATGCTTTTTTAATTTACGGGAATCACATCTTGCCCGGAGCTTTCCATGACGAATTCCATCAATTCGACGCATCCGAACCGAATCTTAAAATTGGAAAGGCACCTGTGAAAGGAGCGAGGAGCTTCCCGGGGCTGCGGAGCGGAGGCCGAGCCAAGGCCGACGTTCCTGGCGTGAGCTGGATGCCAAGCTGGATGTTTCCGTAGGGACTCGACAAATCCAAGCGCTATCCCGAGCCAAGGAGGGTAAAGATAGATCCAGCACACCAGGACAAACCCACAGTTGGAGTTCCTCTTGTTCCCGGTTTTCCCCTTTTTCCTTATGTCCCTGTTCTCCCCCACAAGTGATCCCCCCTGCTTGGGAGTGTTGGGAGGAAAGTTGGGAATGGGATAAGGTTACTCTGTCCCTAGGGAGGGAGAAGTGGCTTGCTCACAGCTGGCATTCCCTCGTTTTCTCACAGGCAGCTAATTGGGAATTTTCATCACTCCTGCTGTTATATATGGACACAAGAGATGGAAAAGGGAAAAGATGATGACTCAGAACAGGTGTTTTCATTAAGGATTTCAGCGGGAATATTTCCACAGCCTGCTGAAACCAACTTCAGGAGTTAAACCCAAGGCACAGCCCTGGAAAGGAGCAGTTCAGGCCATTCCTTGTTCCTTTTCCATGGGCTGATTCTGGAGTTGAGGGATGAGACAATCTCTGGAGAGATACAGAGGAATAAGAACCACAAGCGTCACCTCAAAAATCCGTGGGATTTTTTGCTCTTGGAATGTTCTTTTCTGTTCGTGGCTACAGAAGAAATAATTTTCCTCCATTGGAAAATAATAATATATGGAATAGCACAGGTGGGAAATAAGTCTTAATTAGCAGGAATTCCAATTCCACTAAATAATCCTAGAGGAAAGAGAAAGATCTTTCCTCTCCTACACTTTCCTGTACCTGCATTCCAGCACTTCACACCTGCAAATATTCCTGTTACATGGAAAAATTGGATGGAAGAATATCCTGGAGCATCACAGCCATGGAGCTGGATCATTCCAACCCTTTCTGGACCCAGTGAGCTCAAGGACCTGCCAGAACCATGGGATGTGGGGTCACAGCCTTGATTCTAATTCCAGCTCCATCCCAATCCGTGGGTATCTTGGAGCAGATCCAGAGGAGAGCACAGAGATGCTCCAAGGGCTGGAACCCAGCTGGGAGAGCTGAGAATGTCCAGCCTGGAAAAAGGAAGCCTCCAGGGAGACCTTGAAGCACCTTTCAGGAGAGCTGCAGAGGGACTTGGGACAAGGGATGGAGTGGCAGGACACAGAGAATGGTTTCCCATTGTCAGAGGGCAGGGATAGATGGGATTTGGGAAGGAACTCTTCCCTGGGAGGGTGGTGGAATGGAATTCCCAGAGAAGTTGGGCTGACCTTGGATTCCTGGAAGTGTCCAAGATCAGGTTGGACAGGGCTTGGAGCAACCTGGGATAGTGGAAGGTGTCCCTGCCCACGGCAGGGGTTGGAAGTGGATGACCTTCAAAATTCCCAAACCATCCTCTGCCCATCCTGGGGATGAGGAAAGGCTTTCTTTTCCTGGATGGCCAAACTGCCACTTGGAAATAAATCCTAAATTTTACTAAATCACAACAATTATTCACAGGAAGTTTGTTCACAGGACCAAATCCAGACACAAATATTGCTCAATACTCCCAATGTCAAAGTCTGGCTGCAATGCAATCAGCAGCATTCCAGGGAATCACAGGAATCACTTCTTCAACCTCTGCTCCTCCACTGCAAAACATTCCCTGAAATCCCACATAAACCCAGGAAAGCACCACTTATTACTTTTCTATTACAGGTGTAAAATACTTGGAGTGTTCCCAACAATTCCCAAGAGCTGATGAACAACATAAGGATTCATTTGTCCCCTGGAAATGTGAGGGAGGGAAGGGAGCAGTGACCCACAATCTGAGAGCAAATAAAGATAATAAAGTGCATTTTAGAGGGGTGAATTTCCTGTTCCTGCACTGAAATCCAGCAGGGAATGCTGCAAAGAAAAGCAGGTTTACAGGAGAGAAAATAAGGAAGAGTTATGGGATTAAAAGGAAATGCTCCATTAATATTTCTCCTTAAATAACAACAGCCCTAACTCAGCCTATTCCAAGAGGTGACAACGTGACACTGAAGCTGGAGATGCTCTTGGGAGCAACAAAATTACTTCCCAGGACAGTCTTTGGAGCAGGAATTGAATCAGAGATCAGATCTCTATTTTAATGGGATCACTCCACTGGCAGCTGCTCAGCATCCCACAGTCATTGTCTGGGATCCCATCCCAGGAGGTGCCAAACAAATCCAAAACAAAGAGCTTGAATGAGTTGATTTTTCCTAACAATGCCATAATTGTTGGGATAGCTAATTAATGCCGGCTGCAGCCTGGAGCAGAGCCCTGGCTGAGCTAATTATGGAATTTTTAATCCATTCCCTCTCCTTTCACCCATGGAAGTTGCTCCTGGAGAAAGCAAGGAAGGAGAATTGTGGAGATGCTGTTGCTTCCCAATTCTTGTTTTCCATGCTGGCTGCAAGTGATGCTCCATGACCAGGACACCAGGAACATCCCACAGGTGGGTATCTCATTTTGCTCTCTTCCTTGACTTTCACCTTAAGCTTTTTACTTCCCACATGCAATTCCCATTCTCTCAGGACTCAATATCTAAGAATTTTAGGGATAAACTTCCAAACCACCACCTCATCTTGTCCCTTTCTCCAGAGCTGTGGAAGAAGCAACCAAAAATCGCCCAGGAATGGGATGATGAAGGACTGAGAAGAGTTTCCCATGAAATTAAAACGTGTGTTTGCTTCCAGACACGGAAATTTGGAGAGAATCCCAGGAAAGAGACTGGCTGGCAGCAGGGACAGTTGGGAAAAGGAGTATTTTGGCCACACCATCCAACAATTCCCTAATTCTCAGTTAAAAAGGGGAATGCCAGTGTTGCTCCTTCCAGTCCTTTTTTCCCATTCCCACACCAGCAGCTCTTCACATAAAGTACTCCAAGATCCCTCATTAACATCCCTAATTACTTAATTTTTACCTCAAATTTTCAGAGAGAAAGCTGGGCAGAGAGAGGAGATGCTCATTTATGGATCACATCCTCATCCCAACAGGTTTGAGGGATTGTAGGACGTGTCATCTTGGGAAATGGGCCCTGGAACGTGCTCAATCCAAGGAGCACATCCACATGGTCCTGGATCTCCTCTGTAAATGTTTTCCAACACTTGTGACCCAGCTGTAATCCAAGCTGGGACCACCTCAAGCTCCTTCTCCTTCTCATTTACCCCAATTTTCCCTTTCCCAAGATGAGATCCTTTGGATAGCAGATGGGATACAGCTAACGCCACACTCCAGGATGGGATTGTCCCACTGCCAGAAGCCGATTAAGGGCATATTCCTAAAGAATTCTGGAGGTCAACACTGTAATTCAGACAAACAGGGGAAGCCATTCCGAGGTGCTGAATGATTTAAAACAGAATTCCCTGCCCAGTCATTCCCGGGTGCCACCTGTCGGATTTGGAGCCTGAGAAAATACCCAGGAATGAGCAGAATCCCAAGGCACAGCTCCGCTCCACCAACTGCCGTAAGGAAGAAGCTGCTAATGGCTCCTCACTTGCTCCAGGGATTATGTCATAGCTCAAATTGTATTCCCAAGGAATGGGGTTACCACATTCCAGAGGAACGTGCTGGATACACACAGCAGCTTCCCAGGGCTGGAAACAACACGGGCGGCACAAGAGCACAGGAAAAAAATATTCCCGTGGACACGCAGGGAAGTTTGCTCCAAGGATCCCTCCAGCCAAGCCCCTCAGTTTTCAGATTTCTGGGAGAAGGGACACACTTCCTTTAAAAACTCCAGGACAAAAATGTTCCACAGAAAAAAAAAAAAAATCACAGAATCATAGAATGGTTTTAGGCTGGAAAGCAGCCCCAGGATCATTCCATTCCAAGTGCTGTGCCATGGGCAGGGACACCTTTCCCTATCCCAGGTTGCTCCAAGTGCTGTGCAACCTGACTTGGAAAAGGCCAAAAAGACGAATGATAGAGCACAGATTCCTTTAACAGCCTTTTCTAAGAGATTCCCACATTCCCAGGTGCAGATTTGCTGTCACAGATGCAGCCCTGGCTCACTGTGGTCCTCTGGTACTTCCCAGCTGTTTCCAGGGCCACCCCACATTCCAAACACATTCCAATCCCTAAAACCACACCTTCTCCTCATGCTGGGATAGCAAGATCCCACCAATCCTCAGATCCGACTTCCCAGACTAAAACCTTTCCCTAAATTCTATGATTTTAGCACCTTATTTTAGACAAATCAATCTGAACACAAAAACTTCCAAAGATCCCAAACCATGACCAATCCACATGAAATAACCCCATGAAATCCAGAAGAAAACAAGATTTAGGACAAGGCTGAGGCCGATCCATAAACCCAGTTTATTTGGAGAGTCAGCACTTCTCAAATCCACTCGATTGCACCGTGGGGACTTGGAGCTGCCAGGGAATGTCACCTGTCAAGGCCACTTAAGAGGGAGAGCAGCTCATCCCTGATGTTCCCATCCCGTAAATATTTCAAACAAAAACCAATTAACACCACTCCAGGCTGGAAAAAAAGCTGCTCTGCTCTTCTCCCTCAGAAATAAACTTTCCAAACTCAGAGGAAACTGGAGGGGAGGAAAAACAAGTGAGGCTTTGATGCTTTTCCCTTCTGCCTGGATCCCTCCATCACTCCTGAGGGAGAAGGGTGGAAACTCCAGGTTTCCTCTCACTCCTTAAAATCCTGCTCACAAAATAACTTCAGCATCTTTCTCACTGATCCAGTTCTTCCCAGCACTAATCCTGAGTCCCTCCTTTTCATGGAATCAATAAGGTTGGAAAAGATTAGTGAGTCCAAGAGAAGGGAATGGAGCTGGGAAGAGTCTGGAGCACCTGGAGCAGTTCAGGGAGCAGGGAAAGGGGCTCAGCCTGGAGAAAAGGAGGCTCTGGAAGGACTTTCTCACTCTGCACTTCCCTGACAGGAGGGTGGAGCCAGCTGGGAGTCAGGATCTGCTCCCAGGGAACAAGGATGAGAGGGAACAGCCTCAGGTTGCACCAGGGGTGATCCAGCTTGGATATCAGGGGGAAAATTCTCCATGGAAAGAGATGACAAGCCCTGGCATGGCATTCCCAGGGCAGTGGTGGCATCACAATCCCTGGAAGGGTTCAGAAAATGTGTGGATGTGGACTGGGAACATGGGTTGGTGCTGGGTTAATGAGTGAACTTGATGATCTTAGAGGCCTTTTCCAACCTCAATGATTCCATGATTTCTTTGGCCCTCATCTATTTCCCTGTCTTCCTCTGCCTTATCCAAACCCTTTTGATTTTTCTCCCCATTTTCTTTTGCTTGATCTCCCCAACACTGCTCTGATCCTACAGGAATCATCATGATCCTGTAGGATCATCAGCCACACCCAGGAGAGAGTGAGAGCACAGGGAACAGAATCCTGGAATGCTTTGGAAGGGACCTTAAAACTCATCCCATTTCACCCCCCTGACATGGTCAGGGACACTTTCCACTATCCCAGATTTCTCCAAGACCCAGTCAACCTGTCCTGGAATGCTTCCAGAATGGGACACCCACAGCTTCTCTGTGAAACCTGAGCCTGGCCCTCCCCATCCTCACAGGGAAGAAAGAATTCCTGCCCAACAGGTGAGATTCTTGTCCAGATCCCACAGCACTGGGATCTACCTGAGGCTTTTTTCCCAGATCTCACAGATCTTTTTTTTCCCAGATCTGCTCCCCTCTTCCAGGCAGGAAAACCCAGGAATAGCAGCAAAATAATTTATCCCAAGGATACAGAGGGCCAGCAACAGTAAAGACAGTTTGGTTTTAATCAACTCCAAAACAATCTGAAGGACGTTCCCCAGGTATTCCAGGGATTGCTGGTATTCCAATATAAGAGTATTTCCAAATGCTAAACCCCTTTTTAGGCCACCAGAAATTCCAGAACTGGAAAAAGAAATCCCTTCTGTTTCCCACTGTCTTGGCTGAATCCCCATTTGATCCCAGCTAATTTGAACATAAAAGGTTTTGTTGGTGGTTTTGCGGGGATTTGTTTTATTTCCCTTTTGTTTTCCATAAATTAAAATTAAACAAATAATCCCAAACTTCATCCATCTGCATGCACTGGAAGGAAAAATCCCATCCAGCCTTTTTCACTCAGCTGCCACATCCAATTATTCTCTCCAGGCCATGTGTCAGGAACCATCTCCTAAATATATGGAATATTCAAACAGCAGGAGAGTCAGACTTCCAGCCCTTATCCCACCAGTGACCTGAATGAACTGGAAGTTGACTGGCTGGCAGAGTTGGAAGGACAAAAGCATTCCCTGAAAAATTTCTGTCATTCCTTTATTTTACTCTTCAGTAATCCACAGGATATCCAAGAGCATCTGGAGCCCAAATTCCAGACTGGATAGGTCTCAGAGCAACCTGGGTTAGTGGAAGGTATCCCTGCCCACAGCAGGGATTGGAATTCCATGATCTTTAAGGTCCCTTCCAATCCAAACCATTCCATGATTCTGTGGTTCTAAATTCCTTCTGAGTACTTCTTATCCAGGTTTTACAGGAAAAGCCACAAAATAAAAACCCCTCAGGAATGTCAGTGATCCTTTTCATAGGATAAAACATCCTCATCTAGTGAGAAACTAGAAGTTTATGGAATTTCTCCTTCTCCCAACACAGCACATTTGCAATCAGCAACTTCAGAATTCATTTAAACTTAAAAATTTGGGAAATACCTCAAGCCAGGCTTCAAGATTTGGGAAAAGTTTTTAAAACACAGTGACAACAAACACACTCCTGCTTTGGATTCCAAGGATAATGCTGCTCCATTAAGTAGCCAGGCCACTCTGCTCCCATGAATATTTAAAGGAGGAAAAGCAAAGCATTAGGGAATGAGGCAGCCTGGAATGTGCACTAAGATCCCTGGGAAGAGAGGATGGGACAAAGGAAGCGTCAGCACACCCAAAGTGGCCGCTGTGATGTCCAGGATTGGTTTTTAAGAAGGTGGAATGGGAAGGGAAAAGTCTTTTCTGACACCACTTAGTGAGGAATGAGCCCTTCAGAACAGGCAGTGACTGACACGAAATGGGAAGTGGATCCATGGTGAGAATCCATTAATGGAAATGCAACAAACAGGAAAATGTCCTTTCAACTGAAAGGGAAAACTGGCTGGGAATTGTGGGGATGGAATAACATGGCAAAAAAAATTTGGAATTGACGTTTCCTACCACATGTTACCAGAAATCCAGAAAAATCTGGGAACATGTTAAGGAATGGAAAAAAAAAAAAAAACCAAACAAAAAAACCAACAGGAATAAATCTGAATTACTCCTTTAGTGCCTAAAGGGGCTCCAAGAAAGCTGGAGGGACTTTGGCTAAGGAGTGGAGGGACAGGACACAGGGAATGGCTTCCCACTGCCAGAGGGCAGGGATAGATGGGATTTGGAAAGGAATTATTCCCTAGGAGTGTGGTGAGGAGCTGGAATGGAACTCCCAGAGAAGCTGGGGCTGCCCCATCCCTGGAAGAGTTCCAGGCCAGGTTGGAGCAGCCTGGGATAGTGGAAAGTGTCCCTTCTCATGGCAGGGGGTGGGATTGGATGATCTTGAAGATCCCTCCCAATTCACACCATTCTGTGATTTTGGGATACTCCAAAAAAGAAACCAAATTCCCAATCACTGCTGTCAGGCACAGGGTCAAGGCAGAGACTGAGAACAAGAGCAATAACGCAGAGCAAAGTGGAATTGAAAGCTGGAAAAGAGCTCCAAGATCACAGAGTCCAAACCTCAGCGCAGCACCACCACCATGCCCACCACTAATCCCCGTGCTCAAGTGCCAAATCCACACATCCACACATTTTTGGACACTTCCAGGAGTGTGACTCCTCCAGTCCCCCAAGTAGCCCATTCCAATGCTTTACAACCTTTTCCATGAAAAACATTTCCCAATATCCAAACTAAAGTTCCCTGACACAACTTGAGGCCGCTTCCTCTGGTCCTGTCCTTTATTCCCTGGAAGCAGAGTCTGATTCCCATCTAATTCCACACTCAGGGAATTGTGGAGAGGGAAACAGGTCCCCCCTGAACCTCCTCTTCTCTAGGCTGAGCCCCTTTCCCAGCTCCCTCAGCTGCTCCTGGTTGCTCCAGACCCTTCCCAAGCTCTGTTCCCTTCCCTGGATATGCTCCAAACCTTCAATGTCTTTCTTGTTATGAGGTGCCAGAACTGATCCCAGAATTCCAAAACTGATCCCAGCTTCACTTCAGGGCCCATGACGTGAGCCAACATAAAACAAGCTCCTGCTTCCATTAAAAAAACCCAGGGAAACCCCAGGCTGGAGATTTCCAGCCTGGCAGCAGCAGAGATTTCCCATCTCAATTTCACTCTGGAATTCTTCACTACATTTTATTGCAGGGCTTGATGCTGTTCCCACAGCATCTGTGTGGGAATTAAGGACGTTCCGTTCAGGAATGTCACTAAGTCGAGACACTAAACAGCCCTGGAGCGGGGCACAGTGTTCCCTCAGGGAATGACAGCAATGCTGGGAGCACCCAGGAGAGGAGCTGAGGATTCCCCGTGCTAAGCCAAGGCACGTGAGAACTGGGCTGGAGCAGGGAGAAGGAGCAGGGATTCCCACTAGGCAGGGAGAGTGGGGGGAAAAGGGAAATAAAGGGGAAAAAATCCAGGCATGGGATCCTGGGGTTTAAGTTATTGATGAGCCCAAGGGGCTGGAATGTCTTGGATGTGTCCAGAAAGTGAGGGAAGATAAAAAAGCCAAGGAGATGCTCCAGGGGCTGGAGACAGGTAGGGAGAAAAGGGAAGACTCTGGGGAGACCTCAGAGCCCCTTCCAGTGCCTAAAGAGGCTCCAAGAGAGCTGGAGAGGGACTTTGGATAAAGGATAGAATGGATAAAGGGAATGGCCTCCCACTGCCAGAAGCAGCATTAGATGGGATACTGGGACAAAATCCTCTGTGAGGATGGTGAGGCCCTGGTGCAGGATTCCCAGAGAAGCTGCGGCTGCCCCATCCCTGGAAGTGTCCAAGGCCAGGCTGGAGCAACTCCAGGTCCCTGGGACTGTGTCCACTCCCAGCCCATTTGCCACAGGGATGCTCCAGCCCTGGAGGGAGGCAGGAATAACTCCCCACATAAACACAATCTCCTTTTGGAATTATTCCGGCAGCGGAGCGGCTGTTGGGAATCGCAAGCACTGGCACCTGTTTATCTCGAGGGGCCAGGCAATGCCTGGGAAGAGATAAACAAGGATATCAAGTTTAGGATGCTTTTCCACAAAGCTGCTTTCCCCACGCTGTGTCCAGGCCATGGAATGTCTGTCACCCACGCCCTGCCCAGCCCCACAGGGAGAGTGGTGACAGTGGGAGAGTCGCTGGGGCTGGGCATCCCCCCGCTCCGGGGGCTGGAATTGCTCAGGAGCAGGGATCGCCTTACCAGCATTGTGTGTCCTGGTTTTCCTAAATCCCTTCAGCTTGATAAGTGTCTGTTCACTTCGTGCCCTGTCCTCACCTGTCCTCTGCAGGCCTTATCTTTCCCAATCCCAAAAACCTGGGGATGGAATGGATGTACTACAAAATCTGATTCCCAAACTTTGGAAAGAAACTGCAAAGTCCAATCTGTCTAGTTGGATTTTATCGCTCATTCCTCCATGTCCAGAGGCAGCAGGAAGGGGCAGGATCCCTCCTGGGATCATGATCATGAAATCATGGAATGGTTTGGGCTGGAAAGGACCTTAAAGATCATCCCATTCCAACCCCTGCAATAGGCAGGGACACCTTCCACTATCCCAGGTTGCTCAAATTCCCATCCAACTTGGTCTTGGACAATTCCAGGGATGGGGTAGCCACAGCTCCTCTGGGAATTCCACCCCAGCCCCTCACCATGCTCACAGAGAGGAATTTCTTCCCAATATCCCATATAATCCCACCCTCTGTCAGTGGGAAGCCATTCCCCCTTGTCCTTTCACTCCACCCCTTGTCACATTCCTGAGATAATCCCAAGATCCACTGGAATCATCTCTTTGTGCCCTTCTTGAACTGGGATGGTCCAAAGCAGCTCCTGGTCACCAGCATGGCCCCATCAGTGCCACAAAAAAAGTTAACACCAGCTGGAATTCTGTGGTTCCTAAACCGCATTTCAGGGCTCTAGGTTTACCAGGATCTGAAATTCTTTGGAAGCAATGAATCCAAACTCTCCAGAAAGAGATGAAGAAATTGGTGAGAAGGTTTATACAACTCCAGAGATCCCAGAAAGGCCATCTTTTCCTAGCAAAGGGAATCATGGAATGGTTTGGGCTGGAAAGGACCACCCAGTTCAAACCCCATGCCATGGGCAAGGACACCTTCCACTATTCTAGGATGCTCCAAGCCCAGTCCAACTTGGCCTTGGATACTTCCAGGGATGGGGCAGCCACAGAGTCTCTAGGAATTCCATTCCAGCTCCTCACCACCCTCCCAGGGAAGGATTCCTTCCCAATATCCTGTGCAACACTGCCTTTCTTCAGCTTATCTACATTTATCCATTTCTTTAGGGCATTTCATCCTTCAAATATTCCAAATCAGGACCCAACTTTCCCTGGATGTCAGGAATGTCTTCAAAACCACCACTGACCTAGACCCACAATTTGTGGAGTGATATTTCCTTCATTAATTATTATTTAGACTCTTCATATTTAGGAAAGTGACTTCATTAACCCCATGGAAGGGAGGGTTAAAATTAAGAAAGAAATAAAAATCCAGTTGCCATATTGAAAGTCCATTAAGCCAGGAAAGGACCCAACTTTGGTGCTTCTAAACATCAATTATTCCAGAATAATTAATTAGCAGAGCTCTAACAATACATAAAATCACTCGCCTCTGACTCTTCTGATAATTTATGCAAGATTAAAGTATCGCTGTGGTTGCCTTTTCTGGTGCCTAATTCAGCATTTTCTTTTTCCTTATGGAAGCAAGACTCCAGATTTAACTGCTCTAATGCCCTTTTACAGTGTTTGCTGTAGTAAAATCTAACAGCCACTCCGGCAGGCGAGCCGGGAAATGATGGATCACGGAAGCTCACGGAAAGGGGAGCACCGTAAAATGCCCCAGTTAATGTAGAGAGAGCAGAGTAAATCTTGTTTTAAAAACAGAGCGGGATCTCTGATGGACTCGTTTCACCCCATCAAATTCCCTTTTGATTTGCTTCCTGATAAGGGAGGGCTCCACTCCTGGATTCCTGATAACAGGGAAAGCATTTGGAAGTCATTGCTGCTAAATTAAGGTCACCAATCACTGCAAACACCTCGACCCAGCCAGGAAAGAACATTATTTGGGTGGCAGGTTGGATTCTTCAAAAGGAAAGAATTTCCTGCTTTTTTAAAACATTTTAAAGCATTTGACACTGCTCCACCTGAGCCCTGGGATTCAAGCACATTTTGCCACCCCAAAGCTGGATAAAGAATGGATTGAGAGCAGCTCCAAGGAGAAGGACTTGGGGGTGTTGGATGAAAAACTGAATGTGCCCCATCCATGTGTGCTCACATCCCAGAAATCCCCCATATCCCAGGCTGATCCCACGGTGTGGGTAGCAGGAAAGAGGGAATTCTGGGGATTCTGCCCCACTCAGGTGTGACCCCACCTGGAATTCTGCATCCAGCTCAAGGATCCAGCATCAGGAGGACGTGGAACAGATGCAGAGGAGGTCACAGAGATGCTCCAAGAGCTGGAGCCCCTCTGCTTTGGAGCCAGGCTGGGAGAGCTGGGAATGTCCAGCCTGGAGAAGGGAAGGATCCAGAGAGACTTGGAGCTCCTTCCAGTGCCTAAAGGGGCTCCAGGAGAGCTGGAGAGGGACTGGGGATAAGGGATGGAGGGACAGGACACAGGGAATGGCTTCCCACTGCCAGAGGGGAGAGATAGATGGGATATTGGGAAGAAATTCCTCCCTGTGAGCAGGGTGAGGGGCTGGGATGGGATTTCCAGAGAAGCTGTGCCTGCCTCATCCCTGGAAGTGTCCAAGGCCAGGTTGGACTGGGCTTGGAGCAACCTGGGATAGAGGAAGATGTCCCTGACCATGGCAGGGGATTGGAACTGGATGATATTTAAAATCCTTCCCAAACCATTCTGTGATTCCATGAAAAAAACCCAAAGTCTGATGGCACATCTCACCCACCCACCCTTCCCTGGGCTCTCTCTGCCCCATCCAAGGACAAGATGTCCCAGGACATTTGCTGGTGCTGTGAGGAACAACACGGAGTTTCCCATCGCAACCAGCACTGGAGTTTACAGCCCACACTAAATCTCCAGGAATTCCCGTGCCCTTTTCCAATGGAGAGCCCCCGAGGGCAGCTTAAGGGCCGATAACACGTGGGATCAGCTTTGGAGCCGATCCCATCCACACATCCACACAAAATCCCCACCTGACACCGCTCCCAACAATCCAAAATAGAAACAGCCCCCCGAAAACCGCAGGCGTGGGGATTATCCAGAGGCACAGAGGAGGAGGAAACGTTCCTTGAACTCAAATTTCCTGAGGGATGACAGCAAAATTCCCGTTGACAAGCGAAGTCAAGGCATTTCCCCATCCCTCAGGCTGAAGCAGAAACTCCGGCAAAGCTGCTGGAACAGCAGAGTTTTGTAGGACTCAGGAGATGCTGCCGAGTCCACAAATCCCTTATTCCAGGTGCACTCTGGCATCTGTTCCCTATTCCAAGGGGTTTTACTCATTTCCAGTGCTTTGTAGAGCACACAGATCCAGCAAACCCTGGAATGAACGGCTTAACTCGGCTCAGCAGCCAGGGAGAGGAATTTCCCTACGACGCTTCCGAGTCATTACAGGGAAAATCAAATGGGAAGATTTCCATGAGAAAATTTTTAAAAATAAGGGTGTAAACCGGGATTTGGGAAAGAACTGGAAGCAGAAAGCAGAACAGAGAAACCTACACGGGTTTTACGGGGAATTGAGCATCTGCCAGGGTGGGATTTTGGGAATCCTGACAGAGCAGTGGAGGATACTCCGATCATCCACGCCGGCATCAGTAATTCCAACTGTGACCGTGCTGGGAATACCATGAGACAGTTTATTAACTGGGAGAAAATAGCAAAAGGAAGGGGAAAAAAACAGGGGAAAGGGACTCATTGTCACTTTTCAGTTACTGGGGTTTTTTTTTAAGTGCCTTCCTTATTTTTATTTCGAAGCACAAGGAAACACAAGCAGAGGGATAAGAGGGATCAGCCCTGAAATTCTGCCCAATTCCAAGCAGCAGGTCCAAAACCCATTTAAAAGCTTAATTTTTGGTTGGATTAGGAGACTCCTAAAGGTCCCTTCCAAGCCAAAGCATTCCATGGACAAATAAGTATCTGTTTCCAAGATAAATGTGTTTCCAAAAGCATGGAGTGACAGGATAAGGGGGATTTGCTTCAAACTGAGAGCAGGTTCAGATGGGATATCAGGTAGAAATTCTTCCCTGTGAGGGTGGTGAGGTCTTGGCTGCCCACAGAATTTGTGGATGCTCCATCCCTGGAAATATTTAAGGCCAGGCAAGCCCCAGGAGGCCACATGAGGAGTTCAGCACCTCCTGCTCTGTTTCCCATTTTCTTTTCCCCTCTGTTTTTTTTTTTCCTGTCTATTTTAGTTCCGCACTGTGCCATCCCTGAAAGGTTTGGAGTCTTACACAAAGCCCCCCACAGACTTGGAAATATCAAGGGTCAGAGCCAATGGAAGGATCTCATCCATCCCCAAAGCCAAGTATTTTTGCTATTAGTGTATAAATAGACTATTCCCCAAAGAGCTGCTGGCTACCAATGCAATTTCCCAATCCAACAGAGCTGGAGCTGCACAGGAGAGGCTCTAAAATAGGGACTAAAGCAAAAATATTGAGGTTAAACTAGCTAAAATAGGGATTGGGGGCTGACTTTCATTAAAATATGGAATGGTTTGGGTGGGAAGGGACCTTCAAGAGCATCTCCTTCCACCCCCCTGCCATGGGACCAAGCTGCTCCAAGTCCCATCCAACCTAGCCTGGAATACTTCCAGGGGTGTGGCTTCCACAACAAACTGAGTGTGCAGGTCGAATTCCACAGGTAAAGCTGCACACAGGAATTGTCACCTTCAGGATCCCCATTTCCCTCTCGATGTTCTCTCTGCCACAGTCGCCGATTTCCCCGATCCCAAATCCAACACCTACATGGGAACACTTCCTCCAGCAAAGCCCATCCCCTCGCTCCCAGCAGGCTGTTATTTTTAAAAGAGGGCCCTGCAAAGAGAATTCCCAATCCTGGCCCCATGCCTGCAGCTCCTCTTGCAGCTCGGGACGAGTCACCTGGAAATGCCAAGTCAAGGCGGAAACCCAAAACCGTTACTTACGACCGCTGACGTAACCAGGGCCGGCAAAGAGCCAAGAATTTGAACTTTTCCCAATTCCTGAAGGAGTGAGGAGCCACCTCGCCAGCCACGCTCCACCCCTGGCTCCCAAGGACAAGCCAGAGGGAAGAGAGAGCTGGCAATGGAATGATTTCCAGGCAAGGTCAAACCTAGGCGGGACAGGGGAACGACAGAGAGCGGCGACCTTGGAAATGTCTGGATTAGCTGGAAGAAATTTGGGAAAAGGGGAGTAATGATGGAGGGAAGAAAAAGATGTGATGAACTCTGAGGAGCTGTGTGTGGGATCCAAGGGTTTCCCTGAGGGAAGGGATCAAGAGCTTAACTCGGCCGTAACGCGATCGGAGGCGTCGCCTCCAAGAGTAGCAAAACCTCATGCAACTAAGAAAAATAAAATAAATATAAAATCAAACACAAAACAAGGAAAAAACCTCCAAAATTTCCTCAATTGCTGTCCCAGCGGGAATCAACATCAAGAAAAAAAAATAGGAGAGGGTATAAAATCCAGGGCTGAGATTTTCAGAGCTGCCAGAGGGATCCAAACACCCGGTGTCGATAAAATTATCAGCAGCTGAGCATTCGGATGCCACCCATAACTTGCTCCTCACCATTTACACCCCCTTTACTCGCCTGAGTAATGCAAAGCAGCTCCTGCCACTTTTGCCTCCAGCGTTTTTCCAAGCAAACGCTCCTTGCCCACCCCGACCCCTTCAGGTCACATCCTGAGGAGTGAGGAGGAGAAAAATGAGGGTTTAGGGAATTTTTTGGAGGGTGATTCTGGCAGTAAATAGTTGGAGAAGCTTCTGCAGATGCAGAGTGAAGCAGGTTTTCTGAATCCTGTGGAATTTCTCTTTAGGAAGATAGGAAAACAAACAGGATTCGTTCTGTTTGGCAGTTTCAACACTGGGGGGGCAACACAGGAAAAGCAGGAAGCTGATAATAACACAAACCACTGGTTTATCTCAGTCTGGAGCAGGAGAAAGGGAAAGATAAGCAGGGAAAGAATATTTTCAAGGGAAGCAACACAAAACCAGGTTGGATGTAGTGGATCCAACAAGGATGTGCTCCCAAATTATTCCTCCTCTGGCCATGGAGTTGCACAGCCACAGATGGCGAATTGCAACAATCCCCCATCTACTTAAACTGAAGGAGAGAAGGTTTATTGGGATATTGGAAAGAATTTTTTCCCTGGGAGGGTGATCAGGGGCTGGAATGGAATTCCCAGAGAAGCTGCAGCTACCCCTGGATCCCTGAAAGTGTCCCAGGCCAGACTGGACAGGGTTGAAGCAACCTGGGATAATGGAAGGCATGGGGGTGGAATTGGATGATCTTCGAGGTCCCTTCCAACCCAAACCTAAATTCCAGGAATGAACCACCCACCTCTCCCAGGAAAAAAATCGAAAAGCTCTTAGAAGATCCTTTAATACACAGAAGGAAAAGAGAGCCAGGCTATGAACTCAGACAGAGCAAAATAAGTTGATCCTTGAGGTCTCTCCCAACCCAAACCATTCCATGATTCCAAGTTCAAGCAGGACAGTGTCTCACACGGAACCATCCAACCCAGCAAGCACCGAATTATTTAAAAAACAAACACAACATAAATAAGGAAAAGTCCCTGGAGAATCTCCCTCCTGCTTTCTCCATCTCCTGCTTCCAGCCAGCTGTGACCGTACCGAAGCAATCCCAGAGCAGTCCTGCCTGGAAGGGGACATTACAGAGGTGGAAAAGACACAGAGGAGCCTCTTTGTAATATTCCATGATCCCCCCGGGCGAGGCGCGGAGCCGGCGCTGCTGAACGCTGCACTTTTGGATTCAATTAAAGTGATTATCTGTTGTGCCAAATAAATTGTGTCCAGCATCTATCCTGCAGGATTTTACACCTCCAGCCTCATTATTCCCTAACTGTTTCCTCCTGTTTATGCTCTCTCCAATTAAATTGCTGATAATATGAGCCAAAATAAAAAACGAGCGCACCTTGTCCGGAGAAAATTGATTCCCTTTTTTTCCTGCACCGGGCGATTGCCAGGTTTTATATACTCTGTTCCTGGCGATCATTAGTAATTCAATTTTCTTTTTATTAGCCCCCTTATCTGCTGAGCAATATAGTGGCAGAGCTGACCTCTTTCGCACGGGTAAATGTTTAAAATCTTTTCCCTGATTAATTTTGCCAGTTAAGGAAAAGAGGAGAAATGATCCGGCTCTTTGCCATCACAATGAATAAAGCTTAATGTTGATTGTGATGGAATTTCTAATGCCAAGGAAATTGATTGAACGCAGCAATTACCCCGCAATAGGAACTCCAGGGAAATGGGATGGTTTTCTCCCCGGCCGTAGCCTTTTGGTTATTTAAAACAATCCAATTTGCAAGGATAATTATATATTAGTGTTTTATCTGCCACCGGGAATGAACATGGGAATTTTGATACTGGCCCGGCATTAGCAGGTTATTGCTGCAAATTACTCCAGATCTGCTTTCTTTCACATAAAGACGAAATTAGGCCATCAATAACCAGAAAAAGGTGGACTGAGGAGATGGGAGAGGCACGAGTGCCCTCTGCAGGGCTGTGTGTGCTTCCCAAAATCCCCAGTTCTCCTGGAAAAGCCCCCGATTCTCCTGCAAAAATCCCAATTTTCCCACATGTACCACGCAGTCTTCACTCCCATTCTCCTCATCCATATGTTTGCCACATCTCTGATATTAAAATGAATCAGAAAAAAATCAATAAATCTTCCTTCAAAGCACTTATTCCTAGTTTTTTCCAAGGAAAAAGTCCTTGGAGTAAGAAATGACAGCTTGGATGCCCAAGCAGGATGAGCCAAGGAATGGTGAGGAAAAGTTCCCAACTACCAGAACTCATTTAAGTGTCAGTCATCAAAAATTAGTGTTGGGAATAAGCCTCATCCTGCAAGAAATCCCAGATAAACACAGGAAAAAGCTGTTGGAAAAGTGCATCCTGTGGTATGGGACTTTTAGGATGGGAAAAGCAGGAATATCCCACTGTTATCATACCTGGATCAGTCAACTCACTTAGAAGTTGGCAAGTTCCCTCAAAACCAGTGAGAAAAAGATGCCATCCCTGAACTTCTGGGAATATTCCATCTTCAGTTTGGAGAAAGCAGATACAGGATTCCCAAGGTGATGGGACACGACATGGACAAAAAGCTCATTTGGAATTTAGACAGGCTGGGAGAGCTGGGGGTGTCCAGCCTGGAGAAGAGAAGGATCCAGGAAGACCTCAGAGCCCCTTCCAGTGCCTAAAGGAGCACCAAGAGACTTGGGACAAGGACACCGGGAATGGTTTCCTACTGCCAAAGAGCAGGGATAGAAGGGATTTGGAAAGAAATTCCTCTTCCCTGTGAGATTGGGAATGGAATTTCCAGAGAAGCTGTGGTTGCCCCATCCCTGGAAGTGTCCAAGGCCAGGTTGGATGGAGCTTGGAGCAACCTGGGATAGTGGCAGGTGTCCCTGCCCATGGCAGAGGGTTGGAATTCCATAATCTCCAAGGTTCCTTCCCACCCAAACCATTCCATGGTTTTAACCAACACAGTGGCACCCAAGACCTTGCTGATCCTTGTTGGTCCTCCAGCTCTTCCCTGGATAAGGAGAGAAACACCCACCACCTTTTATCCCTCTTCCATCACATCCCTGAGGATCCCAGAGACAGCCTGACCTGGAACTTCTTCCGTGTTCCACCATCCCATTGGAAAAAACTTCCATTTGGGACACACTCCAGTATCTGAGCTGTCATTAAACATTCCACTTAATCAAGTATTTTGGAATTAATTGGTAAGAGCTGCAGGTGGATGTCTCATGGAACGGCCCAAATAATCCCAAGGAAATTCCTGCCAATCTGCCACTTTTCATTGGCTCTCTGATTTCTAAATAAAAGCAATTCCCACAAAGGGAAGTGCCTCTGGACAGAGCATTGGCAAACACAAACTCAAATTCAACACTCAGCAATGGCTGGAAGAGCTTCCCTACTGATGAGACCAAACAGATCCATTTGGGTCCAAGAAGGGAATTGGAAAGTCAGGAGGGAGACCAGGACCTGGGAAAAGCAGAAACAATGTCTTTGTACAGCCCACAGAGCTGTGCCACAGATCCCAAAATCCTGTGGAACAGGACAAACAGGAAACCAGCCAGGCTGTGTCACCACAGGGTCCACATCCATGGGGACAGAAGGGGTTGATCCAGCTTTTCCAGCCACGCCACCGTGCAGGAAGTTGGGAACATTCCTTCCCTCTGTCTTTCCCTGCGGTGTGATCCCAGAAATGGATCCATCTCCCTGCTCCATTCCTGCTCCAGTATATCCCAGTAACCCCATTGACTTCCCTCACACCTGTCCAATGAGAAATGGAAAAGACTGGAAATTCCACCATGTTGTCGTGATTAATATCCACAATATTCTTCTGGGATTAATATCCACACTTTGCCCCAAAAGAAACTGAAACAACCTTCCCAAAACCTCTTGGATAACCTGGGAGCCAGGAATTGGATCCACAAAACTTCACTTATTCCCAGCTCCCTGTGGAACCAGAAGACACTGGCACCACATCCATAATTATACATTTAGAGGGAACACAGGGAATGTGGGAGTTGTCCCAGTCCCTATGAGCATCCAGGATCTCCCAGACTTGGGAATATCCCTGCCCCATCCATCACCCAATAATCTTTTCCTACTAAACCTGGGAAAAAAAAACCCCTCAGGAGTCCTGGAGCATGTGGAGGAACAGCCCTGGAATAATTCCACAGCTTTCCAAACCCAGAGTTTAAGAATATTCCAACACATGAAGCTGCAAATCCTCTGCCTGGGATTGAATCTCTCCAAGAAAAATATTGAAGTACAAAAGGATTCAAATCCAGAAAGTCAATTTTCATCAAAGGGAGCAAATCCAAAATTCACTGAGGGAATTTCAAGGCAATCTGGGCTCTTCCTAAATTTCTCTGCAAAGGAAAAGGTGCCACACAGAGAAGCATCTGCCAGGAAAAGCTGGATAATTGGATCCACTTTTGGAGGGGGAAATGAACTCCCTGCTCTCCCAAGGTCACTTCCAGATCTATCCCCCTTTTTTCTTTCCATTCTCCAACCTTCTTAACTTGCCAACTTCCCAAAGCCTGGAGCAAAACCACATTCCTGTTTTATTTTCTCATTCCTATCCAGTTAAAATCAAGATTTCAGTATGGGAACATTGCCTTCAATTAAGGAACTGGGATTCCAAACAAGCTGATATCCCTGGAATCATCACTGCCTCAATTCCCTCCGAGGTTTAAAACACTGCAGCAACCCCAAATTGCTCTGAGTCTCCAGAGCTTTCTGTCTTTTCATGGAATCATGGAATGATTTGGGTTGGAAGAACTCAAAAATCATGGAATTCCACACCCCTACCCTGGGCAGGGACACCTTCCACTATCCCATGTTGCTCCAAGTCCCATCCCACCTGGCCATGGTCACTTCTAGAGACCCAGGGACAGCCACAGCCTCTCTGGAAATTCCATTCCAGCCCCTCACCACCCTCTCAAGGAAGAATTCTTTCCCAGTTTCCCATCTAACCCTACCCTCTAACCCCCTGTCCTGGCACTCCAGCCTCTTGTCCAAAATCCTTCATCCAGGAAAATCCAACAACATCTCAGTGGAGCTGTCAGAACACCAAATAATCCCAAAATATAACTAGAGACAAATCCTAGATTCAAACCCCTCTCCCAGCTCCAGCAATTCCCACAGGGAATTTCACAGGGTCACAGGGAAAATGTGCCTCACATCCATTTGAAACAACTGAATCTCAGGTGGAGGAACCTTTTCATCCTTAAAATTATCCCTAGGGAACAGAAGAACCAGACTTGGAACCACCAAAACCCCAACAACATTCCAGACACATGGAGGTGCCACTCTGAACTGCAAGTTCTACTCCAAGGAAGCAGGACATGGATGCAAATTCCCTGTTCCCAAACATGATGGATTCAGCGCTCCACAAATTATTGGTGTTTTAAGCAAATTAGATGCAAAACTGGACACAGCACTGGGATACAGGCGAGAGATTGTGTATTCCTGCCTCTGCCAACCTCTTCCTTCTTGGAAAACCTTCCTGAAAATCCAGGGAAATGCCACGAAAAGCCAGAAACACCTTTTGTGTGGCAATGCCAAAGGACAACACGGATATGGAGACAAATTCCTCAGTGTTTTCTCCAGGGCCAACAACACCTCCAGGACGACTCAACAACCCATTCCCAAACCCAAGAGCCCTCGGAATCATCACTCCACCGAGTCAGTGAGCCCTTGGAATGCCTGTTCCTACCTTCCTTGGTGGCCACCTGTGTCCTGGTTGCCGGCATTCGGCAGAGCCGGTGCTTGGAAATCTGCACCAGGCCCCGGGGCGAGGAGCGTTTCACCGTCACCAAAGGTTTTCCCCGCATGGAATTTCTCCTCCGGAGGTGGAAGCGGCTCTTCAGAGCTGTGGTGGGAGAGATGTTCTTCTTATCCGTGGGGGAACTGGGAAAGGGAATGTCACACAGTTAGGAGAGAGTAAAACACTCCTGGTGTCCTTCTCCAAGGTTCCTTCTCCAAGGTTCCAAGAGGAATCAAATCCCACCAGGATTCTCCTCTGGCTGAGGGGGAGGAGGAGCTCTGAACAGAAAATTCCAAGGAAACAGTCAAATGTGAGGAATTCCTGGCAAGGAACAGATGGAGAATGAGGTGTTTGACAGCCAAACTTACTCACTGCCTTCTGCTCAACAGATGTGAGGGATTGAATCATGGAATCATGGAATTGTTTAGCTTGGAAAAAGACTCTGAGATCCTCAAGCCCAAGCATTTCCCAGCACTACCACTGACCCTGTCCCCAAGTTTCACATCCAGAGGGATCTTAAATCCCTCCAGGGATGGGGATTTCCAATGCCTGAGCACCCCTTAGGGGAAGGAATTTTCCCAATATCCAAACTAAACCTTCCCTGGAGCAGTTTGAGGCTGTTTCCTCACGTCCTGTCCCTTGTTCCCTGGGAGATCCTGATCCCTCGAGGCTGCCCCCTCCTGTCAGGGAATTTAGGGACCCAGAAGATTCCTCCTGAGCCTCTTTTTCTCCTCCCAGCCCCCTCAGCTACTGCAGACCCTCCCCAGCTCCATTTCCAGCCCTGGACATGCTCCAGATCCTCAATACCCTCCCCACAGCATTTGAAGAGCCTCAGCAGAGCCCAGCACAGGGGGATGCCCTGGTTCTGCTGGAATTTACCAAGGTGTGGGAGATCTCCCTGAACTGCCAAAAAATCCCAAACATTCCCAGCTTCTCCAGGCTGCTCCAGTCATTTTCCCAGCACAATCCACCCATAGTTCAGGGTGGATAGTTCTCCAGGCAAAGCAGGAGGGCAAGGAAAGGATGGAAAACTGCTTGGAAGCACTGAAGGGATCTGGGAAACAGATCTAGGAAACAAGACAATTATGAGAATTTGAAATTAAATCAAAGAAAATGCAGCTTCCTTTGCTGAGTGAGGAAGTGGCAGTGACCACAGGGATTCACAGGATCCAGCTCTGCATCACCCAACATCAGGAGGATGTGGAACTTCTGGAGCAGGTCCAGAGGAGGCCACAGAGATGCTCCAAGGGCTGCAGCCCCTCTCCTCTGGAGCCAGGCTGGGACAGCTGGGAATGCCCAGCCTGGAGAAGAGAAGGCTCCAGGGAGATCTCAGAGCCCCTTCCAGTGCCTAAAGGGGCTCCGGGAGATCCAGAGACGAACTTTGGACAAGGAGAGGAGGAACAGGACACAGGGAATGGCTTCAAACTGACAGAAGACAGGGTTAAATGGGATATTGGGGAGGAATTCTTCAGTGGGAGGGTGGTGAGGCCCTGGAATAGAATTCCCACAGGAGCTGTGACTGCCCCATCCCTGAAGCATCCAAGCCCAGGTTGGACAGGGCTTGGAGCAGCCTGGGATAGTGGAAGGTGTCCCTGCTCATAGCAGGGGTGTGGAATTCCTTTTTTTAATGCTTTTAAGGTCTTCCAACCCAAACCATTCCACGATTCCATAAATGCTCCAGCATTTCCACCATCAGTGGAACTCCCCCCACAGCCACAACTAGACATGAAATCCACAGACATAAAATCCAAAGCAGCAACTTACCTTACACTCCCTTTCCTCTTGATGATTTTTGTCCGACTCTTCACTTTGTAAGTGGACAGGGCAGCCTCTCCAAAGGATTTCACCCCACTGGGAACAACGGACGCTGCACTCGGAGCTGGGACAGAGGTGGCTCGAGGGATATTTGGGGCTGGCGCCTTCTGGTCCTCAGATCTCCACTGGAATGCTGATTTAGAAGTGGAAGGCAAAGTCTGCAAGCTGGAGGCTTTCCATTTATATTTACTGGGAGAAACCCCCAGCTTGGATTGCAATCCCAACTTCTTTATCTTCGCTCCCAAATCTGCTTTGGGAGAGATTTTAGCACCTTTGTCCGTTCCCGTAGTGCCCTTCTTGGAATTTTCAGCTCGAGGGCTCGCCCACCTCTTCACAATCCGAGAGCTTTTCCCAGGGTTTGCCACCCAGGTGTAGTTGTTCTTCCTGAATTTCTGAGATTTGCTGGAGATGGGTGCTGAGGCAGCTTTTTGAAGAGCAGGAGCTTTGGGAATTACGGGAAATCTGCTTTTCACCGGAGTCACCTCAGCCTGAGCAGGTCGAGAGAGAGTCTCAGCATTCCCAAAGATTTTGGGATGTAGGGAAGCATCCTGGATTTCCTCACTGCTTGGATGTCCTGGAGAGGGTGGTTCTGCCTTGATCCGTGCCGAGTGCTGGGCCGGCTCCTGACCTGGCAATTCCAAAGGATTTTGTGGCTCTGACTTCAGCGCCACGGCACTTTCACTGCTGCTTCCAGAGGCAGAAAAGGAGCTCCCAGCTCCACTTCCAGGCAGGCACACAGTCCTTGATGTGGAGCTGAAGGAAATGGATAGGGAAGGTCTTCTCTCTTCCTTCTGGAGAAGAGATTTCTGGATATTTCCATCCACTGAAGGAGCCACCGCCGCTTCCCGCCTGGAAAAATCGCCGTAAGGACCCACATTTTCCTGGCCAGCCCTTTGTGGCACCTGGATATCCACAACGATGTTCCCATCCATGGTGAAGTCCACGTGTCTCTCTGGGGACGATTCTGCTGGCTCAGGAGTTTGGCTGTCCCCAAGGCTCCCAAAACCCTGGGAGGAAGTGCTGGAAGCGCTTCCAACGTCATACCCCGATCCCGGTAGCCGGTTGTCCAGGGAGTATTTTTTCCTCCAGGAGTGAATCTGGCGTGGGTGGAAATTCCTGGGAGCCTGCTGGGGGTACCTGGTGGAAAAGGCTCCTCTCCTGGTGTAGCCAGGCTGGCGGGGGTTGCTCCACCTCGGAGGAGCCGATGGCGCCGGACGCGGGACATTCCCGTGCATGTTCCTGTGGCTGTTGATGAGACCTGGGGAAGAGAAGACAGAGCATTAATTCCCTGATCCCGTGGGAATCTGAGAGCAACACAGAGCTGCTTTTCCTTGTGCTGGAATTACATCATCACTCAGGTTTTGGATGAGCTGGGGTGGAAGGAAAAGTCACGGACTCACAGGATCCAGGAATGGTTTGGGTTGGAAGGGACCTTCAAGAACATCTGGTTCCACTTCCCTGCCATATCCCTGGATTGCACAGGTTGGTCCAAGCCCCATTCAATTTGGCCTTGGACACTTCCAGGGATCCAGGGGCAGCCACAGCTTCTCCGGGAATTCCATTCCAGCCCCTCACCATCCTCACAGAGAAGAATTCCTTCCCTATATCCCATCAATCTCAACCCTCTGGCAGTGGGAAGCCATTCCCTGTGTCCTGGCAGATCCACTCTCCTGGTCAGGGAAATTTAGGGAGCCAGAAGGTTCCCCCTGAGCCTGTTATTCTCCAGGATGAGCCTCCCAGCCCCATCAGCTGCTCCTGGTGCTCCAAACCCTTCCCAAGTTCCCTTCCTTGCTTCCCTCCAAAGCAGCAACAAGGACACTCCAAGGCTTTGCTGTTGTGTCCCTCTGGAAGCCATCACCTCTCCCTGGTGCTTTAATCCACCAACATCCCTGTTGATTCAGGAATTTCTGCCCTTGTCCAGCCTTAGTGTTTATAAAACCTTTCCCATGAGTGATTCCCAAAGGAATTTGGAGCCTGGTATTCCAGGCAGAGTTTTTCCTTCACCGGGGTCAAGGAGCTGCCAGGAGAGCTGAGTCAGCACATTCCTCATGGAAAAGCAAGGACTGTTCCTCCCTCTCATCATTCCCCCACGTAGGAGCTCCTGGAGAGGCAAATCCCAAGTCCGGAGAGGAGGTTGTGGCCTCACTAACAAGGAAAATTTAGTTTGAAGGACAAAAATAGAGGGATTTGGTGCTAAAAGATCCTCTGGTCCTTTCCAGAGCTTGGGAAGGGCATATGGATACACATTCCAACTCTGTGCTCCCAGCCCAGGGCTGTGGGACAGGGAAAAGCCCCTCCCCAAAGCCAGGAGAGTCCCAGATCCTGCCAAGAGCAACATTGTGAGAATTCCCTGGAGTGGGGATCCAAAAATCCCCCAGTGCTCCATGGACCTGGGTCTTTTCCCTGGATCACTTCCCTCTTCTCCCAAAACTCCTGAGTACTCTCTTCTCCCAGCACTCTGGGATTTTCTCCATCCCCATCCCACTCACCCTTCCTCCCAATCCTCTCCTAAAATCCAACACCCTTTCCACAGCTCATCCCACCCCCACCAACGACTCCCCTGGTCCTGTCACAAACTGTCCCATCCCAGACTCCCAAAATTCCCTTAAAACACCGTGCCACCCCCCAAGATGCCCAGATTTCCCCTTATCCCTCCTCCAGGTCCTCTCACATTCCTCCAAGCTCCTCTCATAGCAACTGCTCCCTGTTTTCCAACCCCGTCCTCTTTTCCTCGTACCCCATTCCCTTTTTTCCCCGTTCCCCTCGATGTCCCATCGTTTTCCTCTCCGATCGCCCAGCACAGCCTCTCCCATTCCCAATCCCTCCAATTCCCGCACCCTGGAGCACTCGGATCTCCCAGCACAACCTCTCCCATTCCCAATCCCCCCAATTCCCGCACCCTGGAGCACTCGGATCTCCCAGCACAACCTCTCCCATTCCCGGATCCCCCCAATTCCCGCACGCTGGAACACTCGGATCCCCCGGCACAGCCTCTCCCGTTCCCGGATCCCCCCAATTCCCGCACGCTGGAACACTCAGATCCCCCGGCACAGCCTCTCCCATTCCCGATCCCCCCGATTCCCGCACCCTGGAGCACTCGGATCCCCCGGCACAGCCTCTCCCATTCCCGATCCCCCCAATTCCCGCACCCTGGAGCACTCGGATCTCCCGGCACAGCCTCTCCCATTCCCGGATCCCCCCAATTCCCGCACCCTGGAGCACTCGGATCTCCCGGTACAGCCGCTCCCATTCCCGATCCCCCCAATTCCCGCACCCTGGAGCACTCAGATCTCCCAGCACAGCTTCTCCCACTCCCGGATCCCCCCAATTCCCGCACCCTGGAGCACTCGGATCCCCTGGCACAGCCTCTCCCGTTCCCAGATCCCCCCAATTCCCGCACCCTGGAGCACTCGGATCCCCTGGCACAGCCTCTCCCGTTCCCAGATCCCCCCAATTCCCGCACCCTGGAGCACTCGGATCTCCCGGCACAGCCGCTCCCGTTCCTCCATTCCGGCAGCGCTCCCGCACGGCCCCGCGGCGCCGTGACGTCATCAACCGGCGCCGCCCGCCCCCAACGGACCCACGTGAGCGCTCCTGAACGGTCACGTGACGACCGCGACCGTTGCCTGGCAACGGGGACGGGACAGCGCGGCCTAAACCGAGCCCGGGGCTGGGCCTGGGCCTAACGCAGCTCGGCCTGGCTGTCCCCGGACTCTGTCCTCGGCCTGGGATAGCCCGGCTGTCCCCTATTCCCATCTTAGCCTGATGCAACTGTTACCAGTCTCTGTCCCCGTCCAGCTGTCACCAGTCCCTGTCCCCATCTCAGCCTGGTCCAACTGTCACCAGTCCCTGTCCCCATCTCAGCCTGGTTCAGCTGTCACCAGTCCCAGTCCCCATCTCAGCCTCATCCAACTGTCACCAGTCCCTGTCCCCATCTCAGCCTGGTTCAGCTGTCACCAGTCCTTCCCTGAAAGTAATGACGGATTTGTCTTTACAAACAAGCTCTGGGTCTGCTGGTAGATAAGACTAGCACTGAGAGATAAAAGAAACAATGGGAAGGATTCCATTGATTGATGAATGGGAAAAAAATTGCCTTTACAAACAAACTGTAGGTTTGCTGATAAATTAAACTGGATATTGAAAGATGAAAGAAACAATGGGGGAAACCATAAATTCCATAAGAATTAAAAATTAAAAGGGAGAGTTATACATGAGAGGGGAATCTCAGGTATCAGGCGTTCTGGGAAGTCTGTGTCTCTCAAGTACATCAGCCAATGTGGAAAGAGAGGGAAATGCGATTGGGAAATTAGGATAAAAGGGAGGCTTCATCCTCCAGAAATTTGAGAGACCCCAAGGGAATGCCCCATAGCCTCTGCCTTTATTAGAATAAAATATAAGGACTCCTCTGTCTCGTTTTTGGACCTCTGGTGTTTGTGGCTTGATTTTCCTGACACTCCCTGTCCCCTGTTCCCATCTTAGTCTGGACTGTTCCTGTTCTCAGCCTGGGCCACCGTGGCTCTTCTCCATCCCCAGCCTCTGTTCCTTCCACAGCCTCATCCAGACACCTCCTGTCCCCATAACAGCCTGGTCCAGCTGTCCCCATTTCTCCTGTCCCCATCCCAGCCTGGTCCTGCTGTCCCCATTTCTTCTGTCCCCATCCCAGCCTGGTCCTGCTGTCCCCATTTCTCCTGTCCCCATCCCAGCCTGGTCCAGCTGTCCCCATTTCTCCTGTCCCCATCCCAGCCTGGTCCAGCTGTCCCCATTTCTCCTGTCCCCATCCCAGCCTGGTCCAGCTATCCCCATTTCTCCTGTCCCCATCCCAGCCTGGTCCAGCTGTCCCCATTTCTCCTGTCCCCATCCCGGCCTGGTCCCCATCTCCCAACGATCAGATGGCTGCAGCATTTCTCCTATGACTGTTGTCCCAAAAAAGGTTCTTCCACACAGTGTAAAATATCCTGATCTACAAACTGAGCCAAAATATTTGAATTATTTAGAGTTCTGCACAGAAAAATGGGGAAGTTTTTTTCCTTCTCTTGGCCTTGGTTGTTTCTCCACCTCTCCCTGGTCCATTGATTCCATGTTCCATTGGGTTGGGGTTTGGGTGATATTTTATCCCAAGTTTCTTCTTCCCTCCTTTCTTCACACCTGCAGCTCCCAGGGCTCACTGAGGCTGCAATTACTGAGACATGTGAAACACAATTTATCTACTTGAAAACTGGAAATCTTGGAGGCAAGCTGGGAGAGCTGGGAATGTTCAGCCTGGAAAAGAGAAAGCTCCAGGAAGACCTCAGAGCACCTTCCAGTGCCTAAAGGGGCTCCAGAAGAGCTGAAGAGGGACTTTGGACCAGGGATGGAGGGACAAGACACAGGGAATGGCTTCAAATGACAGAAGACAGGGTTAAATGGGATATTGGGAAGAAATTCTTCCCTGTGAGCATGGTGAGGGGCTGGGATGGAATTCCCAGAGAAGCTGTGGCTGCTTCATCCCTGGAAGTGTCCAAAGCCAGGTTGGACAGGGCTTGGAGCAGCCTGGGATAGTGGAAGGTGTCCCTGCCCATGACAGGGATTGGAATGGGATGATCTTCAAGGTTTCTTCCAACACAAACCACTCCAGGATTCTGGCATCTCCTGTACCAACGTAAACCTGGTCCAGCTGTCCCCAGCCCCTGTCCCCATCCCCTGTCCCCTCTCCCATCATCAGTGTCTTCCCACAGCCAGGCATGAGTGAGAAATTTTCCTGGTGATCCGAAGGAAAATCTCCAGCAAGGAAATGTTAATTCCACCCATCAGCCTCGTGATTCCTTATTTCCCACACTTTGGCTGTCATTTTAAAAATGTTTCACAGGAAAACCAGTCCCAAAGCTTCAAATTTACTTGTGGAAGTGAAGAAAATCCTTAAGGAGCTTGTTTTCCAAATAATTTCATTCTTCCCTGAGGGAATAAACCCCATAAACAAAGAGCAGCAGAGCCTCAAATCTGCAAAGGTAATAAAACTCCAGCCTAAAATTATTCAGGGAATAAAAAGGCAAGTCAAGGAGCTGGAGCAACATGACACCAGGATGGAACCTTTGGAAAAGCAACCCATTATCAACCTCAAATCTTTTAAAACAGACGCTGTCCCTTGGGATATCTCACTTCCTGATGCAGCTGGGGAGTTCTGCCTGTCCCAGCTCTGATCAAATCACATCTCTGGGATGAGCCCTGCTTGGAAAGGGAGATTTAGTAAATTATTTATGGTGCTTTGGGGCATTTTAAAATGGAATATGGGAAGAACCAGCTTGTTGGGATAAACTATTTTGGGAGAAAAGGCTTCAAAATACAAAGAATTGAGGGAGTCTGACCCTAAAACTGCTAAAAAACCACTCCAAATCCTCTCTTTTTTCCAAGTCTTGCACACATGGGAACAGGCTGGAAACCAAGCAGGCAGGAATGACAGATCTCCTCCCTCTGGGCGGCCTCAGATCAGCTTCAATCGATCTCAAATCCCACCCAGAGTTTCATAATGGCTTTAAACTGACAGAAATTGGCACTTGTGCCAAAAAAAATCCTCCTCCACTCCCAGCTGCTCCTTCCCTCCCTTGTGCTGGCACAGGGAGTCGAGTGCTTTGCATAAATGAGCTCGGAACGAGCTGCTCTGAATTGAAATTAATTCAGCACACGTGGAGGAAAAGCTCATTTTTAACCCAGGGAAGCCGTGGATCCACCACTCCCACAAAATCTAACCTCAGGAAAAGGCGAACTCAAAGCTGTTTTACCAATTTACACCAAATTTTGTACGGAGAAAATGCTAAGTTTGGAGGATATTAGATCAGTTGGGGTCATCCTCGGATGTTTTCCATTGGGACAGCTTTGGGGTGGGGGTATCCAGTGGAGGAGAAGCAGCATTTTAAACATGAACTGGATCTTCTCCAGGGAATAGAGAGGAGCATCCTGCCTCGAGACAAGCAGCTGGCAGAAATCTCCCCTGGGATTTGAGCAGAGGGCAAAGGAGAGATGAGGATGTTAAAATATTAAAACAAACCTCCTTTTTTTGTGGCTTTCCAGCCCATTCATGTCACAAGCAACACATCCAAAAAGAAATCATGGCACTTGTAATTCATAGCATTAAGTTTCTATAACACTTTGGAAGTCTAATTTAATTTTTTTAAAGAGAGGGGAGAGGAAAAAAAAAAAAAAAAAGCAAGTGCAGGGTTTTGGGTGTGAGTAAATATCCCAGGGAAGGAAACACATGGAAGAGGAATTAAATTGTCTCGTTCAGCCCAAAAATAAATCCTTTCAATGTCCTAGAACATTATCCCAGTGCAGATCCAGTGACAAGTGTGTCAGAGGATCCCTGGATCCTGAAACTCCCAGTACTGCCAGGGATTCATTTGCAGGAAAAACATGTGCAGGAAATCATGGAATCATGGAATTGTTTGGATTGGAAGGGACCTTCAAAGTCATGGAATTCCATCCCCCCACCTGGGCAGGGACACCTTCCACTATCCCAGGTTTCTCCAAGACCCATCCAACCTGGCCTGGAACAATTCCAGGGATGGAGCAGCCACAGATTCTCTGGAATATCCTCCTGCACTTATGAGTTTCAGTTGGATTGTTGTGTCAAGATTTCAGGGAGATGCCTTAATTAAAGTGTAAAAAAAGAGGGAGAGAATACTGGAGGAAGTGGAAAATCAAGAGAGTGAAAGTTTAAAACCTGTGTAGTCCCAAGGTCAGTGGTTGCTCCCTGCATCCTTTTCCTGAAGGATTGGGAAGGAAAGAGTTTTCCCTGTTCTGCCAGCACCATCCATGGCATGGATGTGATCTGGCTGCAGAAGGTTTCCTTTTCCTTTTTCCTTTTTCCTTTTTCTTTTTTCCCTTTTCCTTTTCCTTTTCCTTTTCCTTTACCTTTTCCTTTACCTTTTTCTTTTCCTTTTCCTTTTCCTTTTCCCTTCTCCTCCATCTTCTTCTCAACATTTCCAGGGATGGGGCATCCACAACTTCCCTGAGCAACCCAATCCAGCATCTCACCATCCTCATAGTGAACAATTTCTCTTTATCTCCACTCTAAACCTCTCCCCTTTCTGTTTAAAACCATCACCCCTCATCCTGTCACTCCAGGCCCTACTAAAAACCCTTCCTCCCATTCCTAGAGAAATCCACAGACACAGCCCCAGCTCTGAGAGGAACTCAGAAATTATTTACCACTGAAGAAATTTGCTTCTTCTCCAAAAAGTTTTGCCTATTTTAATTCAAATGGGAGGAAGAAAAGAAAAAGTGCTTCCCAAGGGCAAACAAACTCTCAACTCACATTTTTTTGCTGATAACAGCAAGACTCCAGAGCGGGGCTCAAGGGAAGGAGATGTCTCCTGGGTTAGATAGAAAACAGAGAGGAAAATGTCAGGAACAAGAGAATAAATGGCTGCAGGATCCTAAAGGAAAAGATGCTGTCATTTATCAAGTGGGTGCTGGGGTTTTGTTGTGGTGTCTGGTTTTTGGGGATGTTTCTTGCCTCTGGTGTTGCTGCCAGGGCAGGAGCTGCACACAGAGCTGAATCCACGTGTTTGGGAAAGGGAGAAACCAGAGGGATGATCTCTGTGCTTCTATGTCATTGTCAATCCCATTCAGGATTGTTTTCCAAGGTATTTCAAGTGGGGACAGACAGCAAATACTCTTCTTTCTCCTCTGTGTTCACCCACTGAATTCAAGGGCAATTCCATGGCAGCAGATGGATCAAAAACTTCAGCTGTGAATCAATTAATCTGAAAATATCCTAAATCCTCTGTCAGGTGGGAATGGGATTGTGGGGGCTGTGACATCCCATGGCAAAATGCATTTCCTTTACTGAGTGAGGAGGTGACCACAGGGACTCACAGCACCCAGCTCTGGGGTCCCCATCATCAGGAGGACGTGGAGCTGCTGGAGCAATTCCAGAGGAGGCCATGGAGATGCTCCAAGGGCTGGAGCCCCTCTGCTCTGGAGCCAGGCTGGGAGAGCTGGGAATGTCCAGCCTGGAGAAGGGAAGGATCCAGGGAGAGCTCAGAACCCCTTCCAGTGCCTAAAGAAGCTCCAGGAGAGCTGGAGAGGGACTGGGGACAAGGGATGGAGGGACAGGAAACAAGGAATGGCTTCCCACTGCCAGAGAGCTGGGATAGATGGGATTTTGTGAAAAAATTCCTCCCTATGAGGGTGGTGAGGGGCTGGGATGGAATTCCCAGAGAAGCTGTGGCTGCCCTATCCCTGGAAGTGTCCAAGTCCAGGCTGGACAGGGCTTGGAGCAATCTGGAGTTGTGGAAGATGTCCCTGCCCACGGCAGGGAGTGGAACAGGATGAATTTGAAAGTCCCTTCCAACACAAACCATTCCATGATTCTGATATGACTCCACCATCTCTCAGCAATGGAAACATGGCTTTTCCCTTGCCAATTCCAAGGAACAGAATCAATCCACCAGGAAACCGTGGCAGAATTCCCAAAAATATTTGTTCATGTAAAAATATCCGTATTTACCCAACTTCAGCTGTGAAGGGGAGAGGACTTTGCTCCCCAACCACTTGGGCCTTGGACTTTTTCCTGCTTGGAAAGGTTGAGAAAGAAATCCATACACTGCCAATTGTAAATATTTGGATTGAGAATACTGTTTGGATTCAGCATTGTCCAGCAGAGCTCTTCCAGGGGCATGTGGCCATCCAGGGATCTGGTTTTATCCCAATTTAATGCAGTTACACCACCAGCTGCCATTGCAGAATTCCCACCTTGCAGGACCTGCCTCTCCAGTCTTCCTTGAAAAAAAACATTTGCAAATCCTTTTGGTTTCAGGAAATTTCACAGCAGCACCAAAGAAAGGGAAAACAAATGTGCCTGACAATCTGAGCCATGGCTTTTGCTGGAAAAGCTGAGGGAAAAGCAGCATCAGATGCTCCTTTGCAAGCCCTGGATGAGAGGGAAGGATGCTCAGGAAGAAGGAGGTGAATTTTTGAGACCTTCCTGGGCTTTTTTTGGATCTGGTTCCTCTCCCAGCTGGATCTCTGGAGTTCTGTGGGTGGCACCACTCAGCAAAACAGAGCTTGATGCACGTCCAAAAGTCACAGAGGGAATTCAACTTGCTTGATTCCTCCTGGGATCAATTTTTCCTTCCATTTCACCCACTGAAGCTCCCTGTGTATTGGTGGAGAACCTTTTGATCCATGGCTTCTCCTCGTCCTTCCGACAGCTCCAGGATGTCCCAGTGCTTCCCCTGACCTGCACAGATGAGTCACATCCAGGTTTTTAAGAAGAACCATTAATTTTGGGTGCTCAGCAGCACCAGTTTGGGGGCCCACCCCTATTCCTGGGAGCCACATGGAGACTCCAGCTCCTTCCAGCCTCCATAGGGTGCTTTGCTCTGGGAACTCCTTCCTCCGAGCGTTGCTCCAGAGAGGCTAAAATTAAACCAGTGATTCCATTGCTGACTGAAAACAGAGCATTCCTTCTCCACCCACGTGTTTTGGATGGACATCAGAAGCCAAACCTCGGCTGCTCAGTCCCCTGTGGAAAAACAATCTTCTATTCTGATCCTCCATCCACCGCAGCTCACTCTGGTCGGGATGTTCAGTTCCCAGCCTGGTGTTCAAGGGATTCTGAAATGGGATTTGCCTGGAAATGGAAAACATAAACACAAGCAGCCACTATCTCTGCAGCTTATTGCCCTGAACAAAAGCTTATTCTGCTTGAGAGGAGAGGGGGCAAAACAGAAGTTAATTCATGGATAAAGCAAGGAAAATAAAATCCCTTCACGATCTCCTTTCCACCTTGTATGTCCCCAAATTCTTTGGGAAAGTGGGGATTTGCAGGCAGCCAGTGGAATGATGGAGAGATATCCCTCTCTCTCTCTCTCTCTCTCTCTCTGCAACTCCAACCCTCATGGGGATAAATTCCTAAATATCTCAGTCCTGACTGAGCCACTACCCGGTGGTGCAAATCTGCTCCATGGCCATCCAGCCCCACTGGAGTCATGGAATCACAAAACAATTTGGATTGGAAAGGATTTTTGAGGCACATCCAATTCCAATCCCCTGCCATGGGCAGGGACACCTTTCACTGTCCCAGGTTGCTCCAAGCCTTTTCCAACCTGGACTTGGACACTTCCAGGGATAGGGCAGCCACAGCTACTCCAGAAATCCCAACATCTCAGCACCCTCCCAGGGAAGAATTTCTTCCCAATATCCCATCTATCCCTGCCCTCTGGCAGTGGGAAGCCGTTCCGGGTGTCCTGTCCCTCCATCCCTTGTCCCAAGTCCCTTTCCATCTCTCCTGGAGCCCATTTAGGCACTGGAAGGCTCTGCAGGTGGGGTCTCACCTGAGTGGGGCAGAGGAGCAGAATTCCCTCTTCTCCTCCTGCCCACACTGTGGGATGAGCCTGGGACACGGATCTCTGAATTCCTGAACCTCTATCACTGGAATCCTCGAGTTCCTGAGCATCCATCACTGGCATTTCTGTAGCATCCATCACTAGGATCCCAAATATTCCCCAGGAGAGCCTAGCTCCACAAAATCCCCTCCGAGTCCAAATTCCCAAAGTGTGGAGCCAGGAGATCAGCCCCTGATCTCTCTCCATCTTCTGCCTCCCCCAACTCCCCCAAATCACAATTCCCAGAGCACCAGCTGCTCTTTCCCCACACAGAATCCATCAAAGGGACAAAACAGGCGCTGTGACACCAATCCCCGTGCCCTGCTGCCCTCTCCCATCTCTCCATCTGTTCCTTCCCCACACTGCACTTCCCATCCCCACCCCATCCAGCTGAGGCTGGACAAAACTCGTGACAGAAGTGATTCCAATCCCGGTCACTCCTGGAGCTCCATTCCCAGCCCAGCGTCACAGCAGGGACAGCCAGAAACTAAACCCACAGCAGCTGCTTTCCTTTAACCCTTTTTTTCCCAAAAAATCTTCCATTTTTCCACCCCCCCCCCCACCCAGCTGCTGGGATACCCCCCCCACCCCCAAATGCGATTCCCATCTGGAATTCCTCTAGATGTCACCCTCAGCCGTCTTTTCCATACACACACCCCCCCCACACCCCCCCCGGCTCGCATTTTCCTTTCTCCAAGATCCTTTTTTTTTTTTTTTTTTTTTTTTTTTAAATTCCTTTCTGATCTCTTTCCGGCCATGTGTGATTGCAGTTTCCTCCGGGCGTCCATTTCATCAGCCCGAAATTAAGGAGCAGCAGGAAAAAAAAAGGGGCGGCGGGCGGGCGCACGGTGGGAACCCCCTCATCCCCTCCCTCCCCTCCCCAATCCCAATCCCACCTCCCCACCCACCCCAACCCCACATCCCACATCCCACATCCCTTCCCACCGCCATCCCGCTGCTCCCCAAGGCTTCCCAAAACACCTCTCCACACCCCATTCCCAACCCCGGCCCCGCTCGGCCCTGAGGCCGGGCAGGGAACGGGGAGGATTTTTGCCACCTCAACGCTGCCACCGTCACTTTTAGGGTGACTTCGCTTTTTTTTTTTTAATTTTTTTTTTTTGGAGGGGAGAGCTGGATTTTTCCTCCTCACATCCAAAAGCAAGCAAGGCCGGCGTTGTCCATCTTTTCCCAGCTCCAAGGCCGGATCCAGCCTTGGTGACACGAAGGTCACGGTGCCTCAGCCCGGCCTTTTCCTCCCCGCTGTCGCCAATCCCGGCTGCGTGTCCTGGCCGCGCTCCGCTCCTCCGCAGAGGAAACCCACGCCCGGGGCGATCCCAGAAAATCCCCAGGGAGAGCTTTCATCCCTTCGGCTCCTCTCCTGCATGAGACAATCCCGGCTGTGCGGCTCCGCCGGGCGATGGCCGAGCAGTGAAGATGTCCATGGCCAGGCTCAACAGCGTCAATGGCTTCTTGGAGGACGCCAGGATGGAGCCGGGGGACATGGGCAGGATCCTGCGCTGCCTGGAGATGGGCACCGTCCTCACCTTGTTCTACCAGAAGAAATCGCAGAGGCCGGAGAGAAGGACCTTCCAGGTGAAGCTGGAGACTCGCCAGATCATCTGGAGCCGGACGCCCGAGAAGGTGGAGGGGGACAGTGAGTATCGGGGGACAGGGGGGTGTCAGTGGGGATGTGATTTGGGATGCTGAGCTGTGCTGGGGTGGCTGTTCTGGGTGATTTGGGGTGTCCTGCCACCGTGGGGGGACTGATTGTGGGGTGCCTGGATGTGTTGGAGCACCTGGGTTTTGTGGGATGTCCTGCAGTAGTGGGATAATTGGATGTGGGGTGCCTGGGTCTGTTGGGGTGTCCTACAGTGAGGGGGTGTCTGGCTGGGGGATTTCTGTGCTTGCTGGGTTTTCCAGCCATGATTGGGGTGCCTGACTGTGTTGGGGTGTCCTGCAGTGCTGGGGTAACTGGTTGTGGGGTCCCTGACTGTGTTGGGGTGTCCTGCAGTGCTGGGGTAACTGGTTGTGGGGTTCCTGACTGTGTTAGGGTGTCCTATAGTGCTGGGGTAACTGGTTGTGGGGTTCCTGACTGTGTTAGGGTGTCCTGCAGTGCTGGGGTAACTGGTTGTGGGATTCCTGGTTGTGTTTGCATGCCCTACCATGGGGAGATCGCTTGTGGGGTTTGTGGCCTTGTCAGGAGGTTCCAGTGTAGTGGGGTGCCTGGCTGTGGGGTTCCTGGGTGTGGTGGGATGTCCTTCCATGGTGGGGTGACTTTGTGGGGTTCCTAGCTGTGATGGGGTGTCCTGCTGTGGTGGGGTGACTGGTTATAGGGTGCTTGGGCTTGGTGGGATGCCCTACAGTGGTGGGGTGACTGTTTGTGGGGTGCCTGGATAGGGTGAAGTGTTCTACCATGTTGGGGTGACTGGTTGTAGAATTCCTACCATGTCCTACCATGGTGGGATGTTAACCCCTATGGAATGTCCCTCCACAGTGGGATGTTCACCTCTGTGGAATGTCCTACCTTGTCAGGGTGCCTGGCCATGGGGTGATTCCCGTAAAAGCAGAAGCTGCTGGCCTGAGCAGCCCTCGCCTCCTCCATCCCACCTTGGGAGTTGTTCTGTGGGATCAAGGTGCTTCCATTTCATCCCTGGGGATTTATATCCTCCCTGGCAAGGAGGGAAAAGAATGACCATCATTGTTCCTGCTCATGGTGCTTCTAACCCCAAAACCCCACTGGAGCATCCATAAAAATCAACCTTCCATGTGGATTCACCACTGGTTAGGAGGTTGTTGGGATGTTCTCCCAACACTGGGAATTGTTTGGGCTCCATGTCTTGGTGCTCGTTACCTCAAAGCTTTAACTAAGATAAAAAAATCCAGTGGATGGAACCTGGGATTGGGGTGCCATGGAGCTACACCATCACCTCATCCCACATCCCTGTGGAGGGAAGGAACTCAATTTTGGCATATCACCTCACCTGGGTGATGGCAAAACCCACCCTGGAGGTTTGGGAGGTGCCTTTTTCATGGAGAGGCTCCTCCAAAATCACCAATGACCCCCCCCAAAAAAATCATCACCCACTGCTGATTCTGTGCAAGATCCACCAAAATCCCCAGGAGGCTTCATCTCCTGCTTGGAGGGGCTGATCCCAAGGAATAATTCCAGCTTTGAGACAGGAAAAGGAGGTTGGCCCTCACAGCTGAGCACAGGGATGAACAGGACCCGTGCTTGTCTGGACCTTTTGGATACAGGAGCAGATTTGCAGGAGCAGGAGGAGATGGGAGGAAGGGTATCCAGTTTTGGAGAAGTATTTTAGGTCCTCATGGAGAAGGCCTTGTTATCCAGTCATGGAGATAATGTGTGTCCAGCTCCTTGTTTTTTCCGGAAGCGCTGTGCACTGCCAGATCAGGATCTCAGGTTGCTCATGATGCTGTGCCTCAGTTTCCCCTCTGGAGCCTTAGGATCTGTCTTTTCCCATACAACAGCCCAATGTCCCCCATGGGAATGAGTAGGCATCCTCCAAAATCATCCAGAAGGATGAAAAAAGGAGAAAAATCCTTCTGGAAATGTGCAGTCCTGCCATCCTGTCCCACCATTCACTTTTCCCCATCCTGGTGCTGGGCTGGAGCATCCTCACCCCCTGGTCCATCCCTCTTTTCCCATTCTCTGTGATTTTATGGAAGTATCAGCATCCCCCAGACCTCACGCCTGCCTGGACCGTTTTAAATTCCCCCCCTTCAAGCCAGCATCCTGCTTGGAGAGGGATTAGTGGGAAGTGCTGATGTCTCTGTTAGGGACTGTCAGGGCCAGGACACGGATCCTGGCTCTCCCCTGGACCCCCAGGATAATTTCACGCTTTGTTAAGCAGCCTCTGGACGCGTGTCCATGTGTCCATGCCTGGGATTGTGTCCATGCCTGGGATCTCCTGGAGCATGGCCTTCAAAATTAACCTCATCCTGGAGGGCTTCCAGCTCTTCACCCTCATCAGCACAAGGAATCTGGTGGAAAACAGCCCCCAAAAAAAGGATCTTTACAAGAAAGGGAAGGGGGTGAAGGCAGCATGAAAAATCCAAGAGGATTTTGGAGAGGTGGTTTCACGACACCTCCAGCCTTGTTAATGGCAAATAATAAGAATTAGGCCTTTTTTTGGGAGGAGAAAATCCAGTTGGGATTTATCATTCTTGGACAAAGAGGAAATATTTTACTCCCGGTTTTAAACCACACCACAGGATCCCAGAAGGATTTGTCCCAATTTCCCCTGTCCAGGAGGGTCTGAGCTGCCACATCCTGCAAGAAGGGATGACCGAGGTGCCCAGGCCAGCACGACCATTCCCTCCAACCCCTTTGCTTCCTCCTAATGCCTAAAAAAAAATCTCCCAGGCTGTCAACATCCCTAAAATCCCACTGGGCAGAACCTGCTCCTCCATCATCTCCCCACCATTTCAGATCTCTTTTTTTTTTTTTTTTTTGCACCACTCTGCTCGCTTTGCATTAGAAAAGGGATTTTCGCAGCTGGAACTGACTTCCAGAGTGTTTTAATCGCCCGGGACAATGGAGACAATGCGGGGAGGAGTTTGGAGACAGAGTTCTGACAGGATCGAGGCAAATCCGCTGCAGATGTGGTTTCCAGGAAGCTGCTGCTCGGGTGTATTGTGCAGCCCCGCGCCGCTCCCTCTTCCCCTGGCTTTTCATGGGAATGGGCTATTTGCCTTGGGGAGAAGGATTTTAAGGTGCTGGTGGATGAAAAACTGCTGCTGGCAGCCCAAAAATTCCCCGTGTCTTGGTTTGCCCCACAGTGGGCAGCAGGAAATGGGGGAATTTTGCCCCTCTGTCCCACTCAGGTGAGACACAACCTGCAGAGCTGCCTCCAGCTCTGGGGTCCAACAGCAGAAGGATGTGGAACTGCTGGAGCAATTCCAGAGGAGGCCATGGAGATGCTCCAAGGGATGGAGCCCCTCTGCTCTGGAGCCAGGCTGGGAGAGCTGGGAATGTGCAGGCTGGAGAAGGGAAGGCTCCAGGGAGACTCCAGAGCCCCTTCCAGTGCCTAAATGGGCTCCAGGAGAGCTGGAGAGGAACTTTGAACAAAGGATGAAGTGCCAGGACACAGGGAATGGCTTCCCATGCCAGAGGACAAGGTTAGATGGGATTTGGGAAGGAATTCTTCCCTGTGAGGATGCTGAGGTCCTGGCACAGCTTTCCCCGAGAAACTGTGGCTCTCTATCCCTGGAAGTGTTCCAGGCCGGGTTGGACAAGGCTTGAAGCAATCTGGGACAGTGGAAGGTGTCCCTGCCCATGGCAGGGGCTGGAATAAGAGCTTTAAGGTCCGTTCCAACACAAACCATCCTGGAATTAGGAACAGCTCCCAGATTTCAGGTGCAAGGCCGGATCCTCGAGGAGTTAAATCCAGGGAATGGCATCATTGCAACTTGTTAGCAAAGCCCTGATATCCACTGGCTTCTCACCCTTTCTTGGCACCCTGTGGATGGGTGGGTTTGGAGTCAAGTGGCTGCTTTTTACCCTGTAAACCCATTTTTAGCCCCAAAATCTGCCTGTTTCTATGGAAGAGGGTCAAACAGAGACACCAGAGTTTCATTCCTTGGGATCTTGTCCCAAAACAAAGCTCGTGCCGGGGTGCAGAGCTCCTGTGTGCCACTTGTGCTAAAATCCCACCCTGATCCATGAAATTTGGCTTGCAGTCATCCAGCAAAAGAAGGCAGGATAAAGCCTCCACTGTTTAATGGAGCTTTTCCGCCAAGAAAAACTATTCTTCCCCTCTTTTCTTGCTTAATCAGCCTGATTCCTCCCCCATCCCTTATTCCTCCCTGCATTCAGCTTTTCTTTCCCCTTTGGATTCAGCTAAGGGTTTCCACCAAGGCACGTCTGCAGCCTTCCCCACCACCACATCGGAAATGCAGCCAGGCTGGAAATTCTCCGGGAAATGACCCATTTCCTCGGCAGGACAATACCCCTGGCGAGGTGGCCCGGCCGCCCTGGGTCACACAAAGCCCTTTCCGGTGTCGGTGGCTCGTTCCCAGAGGACAAACCTGCCCGGGGGATGATGGTTGTGGGATCAAGAACAATTCTGTGTGTTGTTCCTAATATTATGTTATTATTCTTGCTCCCAGTGGGATGTGTCCACTGGGAAAATTGGAAATCTCCCTTGGTGGAGCAGCAGTGAGGAAGAGCGTGGTCCGGAAACCCGGCCCTGCTGCTGCTGTTGGAGCTTTATTTAGCAGGATAATGAGGGAGCAGAGCAGTAGGAAAGCAACGCCCTGCGGTCCCGGCTGCCGGGGCTCCAAATTGCCACTTTTGGGAAGAGTTCTCCAAGGAAAACATGAGCTCAGCCTATCCCAGCACAGGGTCTGGTTTGGGGAGGACCAGGTGGCTGGAGATTTGCTGGTTGGGATGGGGTGGGATGAGCCTGGAGGATGCGTGGCAGCCACAAAGCTGGGAAAAGAGTGGGCAGTGCTGTCGGGGATGCCACGTCCTGGGGACACGAGTTCCTGGGGGACACACAGGGATGGGGGCCATCAGGCACGTGTGGACAGGGCTGCAGGGACACAGGATGACAAATTTTCTGTGGCATTTGTGGTGGTGTCACTCAGCTGCAGCAGCACTGCAGGGACCTCATCCTGGGGACATCCTGGGATATGGATCCCTGTAGGACACATGGCCATGGCATCCATGGTGGTGTCACTCAGCTGCAGCAGCACTGCAGGGACCTCATCCTGGGGACATCCTGGGATATGGATCCCTGTAGGACACGTGGCTATGGCATCCATGGTGGTGTCACTCAGCTGCAGCAGCACTGCAGGGACACCCCATTCTGGGGACATCCTGTAACATGGATCCATGGAGGACACCCTGGTGCCATCTCACTCCAATGGGCAGTGCCATGAGACACCTCATTTTGGGACATGATTCCCTGTAGGACACATGGCCATGGCATCCGTGGTGGTGTCACTCAGCTGCAGCAGCAATGCAGGGACTCCTCATCCTGGGGACATCCTGGGACATCCCATCCTGGGGACATCCTGGGACACAGATCCCTGGAGGACACAAGGCTGTGACACCCTGATGCCATCCCATTCCAACAGGCAGTGCCACATCCCATCCTGGGAACACGGTTCCCTGATGGATATTCCATACCCTTGGTGCCATTACCAAGGAGGAGGACACCGGGGACATGTCTCCTTCAAAGCCATGTGGCCACAGCACCCGTAATTCCATCACACACTCCTGAGGGTATCTCATCCTGGGAACAAAGTTCTCCAAGAGGACATGTCCTCCTGGAATTCCCACTTCCCTGAGCCACTCACATGAGGCTGTGTTGGCAGGGGACAGTTTCATGTTCCTCTCTCCCCTCAGTCGACATCCGGGAGATCAAGGAGATCCGCCTGGGGAAGAATTCCCGGGATTTCGAGCGCTACCCCGAGGATGCTCGCAAGCTGGACTTCACCATGTGCTTCATCATCCTCTACGGGATGGACTTCAGGCTGAGGACGCTCAGCGTGGCAGGTGTGTTGGGTCCTTCCCTGTTCCCTGTGTCCATCTTGGGGGTGCCACTCCTTTCCCAACATCCCATCATCCCCATCCCAATCTCATCTCCCTCCTCTTCCTCCAACAGCTTTCTGCGAGGAAGACATCAACCTATGGATAACAGGGCTCAACTGGCTGGTGGCTGACACCCAGAGAGCCCAGACCCCACTGCAGATCGAGAGGTGAGGAAGGACCAGCAGATCCCATTTCCTGCTCCCTTTTTTGGGAAGAAAACCTGCCCTGTGCTTGATCCTCTTTGGGATTGAACACTGCCCATCCTTTCCTTCCCAGGTGGCTACGGAAGCAGTTTGATGGGATGGACCGGGCAAGGGAAGGCAGGTGAGCCACCAGCACAGTGGGTTCAGCTGGACGGGACCATATTCCCCCTGTTTCATCCCAAATCTGGAGGTTGAGCCAGGCTGGGGATGAGGTTTGTGGGACAAGTGAGCACCAGGGTTTTTGGGAAAATCAGAGATTTGTGTGCAGGTCACATCCTTGTGACTGTGAGGACCACTGGGACCCATCCCCAGTGCCACATTCTCACCTCTGCCAGGTGGGCCAGGTCATTAATGCAGCCCTTAATTACCCAAGACAGGAAAACCTCAATAGCAGGGGAATTTGGACTTAAATTACTATGGGAATGGGCACCACCTCCAAGTAGGATGATGTCTTAAGAGGGCCCAGTTGGTTCTTGGATGCACTTCCTCTCCTTGTCCCTCTGCTCACACTCATGCCAGACACCACATAATTAATCTCAGAAGCATGGAATCATGGAATGATTTGGGTTGGAAAAGACATTAAAAATCATCTATTTCCACCTTCCACTAGACCAGGTTGCTCCAAGCCCCACCCAGCCTGGCCTTGGACACTTCCCAGGATGAGACACCCACAATTTCCCTGAGTTTGTGTCACTGCAGGGATCCACAGCCCAGGAGGGTGGGATCCCCATGCCAGGCACCAAGATTTGGGGTGGGTCTCTTGGTGTTGAGAGCTGAGGCTCATCCAGGGACCTGGCAATATCCTGACTCCAGTTTTCCCTCCGACAGCATCACGGTGAAGGACCTGAAGGCAATGCTGCCCCAGGTCAACTACCGCGTTCCCAACATGAGATTCCTGCGGGATAAACTCGTGGTAAGGATCCTCTGGACACCCCAGCTAGGAGGGAGATGCTCTTCAACCTGCCCCACATGTGCTGGGGCCACCATGGTGTCCCTGGTTCTGATTGGGTGGCCCCGCTCTCATCCAGCCCCATCTCCCACAGGAAGTGGAAGCCAGGAATGAGATGACTTTCTCCCACTTCATCCAGTTCTACAAAAACCTGATGTTTGATGCCCAGAAGTCGGTAAGATCCATGGTTTGGCCTCCCAAATGTCTCCATCCTGGTGGGATGTGTCCCCCTCCAGCTAAGCCTGGACACCTTCTCTGCCTTCCAGGTCATTGAGCAGCTGGAGCTCTCCTTCCCCTTGCGGTGAGTTAATATTCCCAGTTAATATTCCAAGAGTAGGAATTCCCATAGAGTGAGAAATACAGCCAGGGTGTGGGGAAGAGCAGAAAATGGGAATTGGAATGGGAGAAGGGATAGGAGAGGGAATGGGAGCATGGATGGGAGAAGGGATGGGAATGTGGGTGCAGAAGGGATGGGAGCCATGATGGGAGCTGGGATGGAAACAAGGATAGGAGCAGGGATGGAAGAAGGGGTGAGCAGGAATGAGAGATGGGATGGCTGTCAGGGATGTAGGGACGTGTCACCCTGCCCTCCTCCCAGTATCCTCGCTGTGCATTCCGGCTGCTGCCAGCCTCTCCCAGTCACAGGGTGGAGGGACTGGTGGGAGTGGGGGTCATGGGGAGGCTGAGCTGCAGGTGGGCACTGATGGCCTCACCTCTCCCATGGGATCTATCCCAATTCCTTTTCCTGCTCTTCACTGGTGGCTGCTCCTTGTCCCAGGAACGTCGACCGCCCTGAGCTGTGCCAAGTGTCCCTCTACGACTTCCAGAAGTTCCTGCTGCATGACCAGAAGGTGGGGCTTCCCTGAGAACTTTGCAGCCTAAGGAACCCCATGGGATGCTCCCAACTAACAACAGCCATGTTTGTATCCCAGGAATCCTGGGCCAGTGACGTGGGCGTGGTGCGGGACTACATGTGCTCCTACCTCAAGGAGAGCTCCAACGACGCGTCGGATCCCTCCTTCCAGCTGGATGAGGTGGGTGGCCCCACACAGTGTCCCCACAGGGATCTCCCTGGCACCACCAGGCTCTGACCTCTCTGCTTCTCCCCTCCCCAGTTCCTCACATACCTCTTCTCCAAGGAAAACATGGTGATGGATGCTAAGTACGAGCGCGTGGTGCCCGAGGAGATGAACCACCCCTTGTCCCAGTACTGGATCTCCTCATCCCACAACACGTAAGGAATTTTCCTCACGTGGGCGAGGAAGAGGGCTCAGGGACATCCATGAGCATCTCATCATCCTTGCCTCTCTCTCCTCTGCAGGTACCTGACAGGAGACCAGTTCTCCAGTGAGTCCTCCCTGGAAGCGTACGCCCGGTGCCTGCGGATGGGCTGCCGCTGCATCGAGTGTGAGTCCCACCAGCCCTTCAGGGGGATGCTGGAACCCCTCATGTCCCATCAAACAGACCATTCCCTGCAGAGGGTCTTTCCCTGCTGTTTGGGTGCTCAAAGAAATGGTTCCCAGCACACAGTTGGGCGCAAACATGAATTAACCAAGGTGTTTTCCTTCCCAGTGGATTGCTGGGATGGCCCAGACGATCTCCCCATCATCTACCACGGTCACACGCTCACCTCCAAGATCAAATTCCTGGATGTGCTGCACACCATCAAGGAGCACGCATTTGTCACCTCTGAGTAAGCCCCAGCTCCCCCAACAATCTCTGAATTTTGGGAACCTCTCCCTCACCTTCATCTGAGGCTACCATTCTCTCCTGTTTGCTCCAGGTTCCCCATCATCCTCTCCATCGAAGACCACTGCAGCATCGTCCAGCAGAGGAACATGGCCTCCCACTTCAAGAAGGTTTTTGGGGACATGCTCCTCACCAAGCCAGTGGACATCAATGCAGATGAGTTGCCCTCACCCACCCAGCTCAAGAAGAAAATCCTAATCAAGGTGTGGAGCAGGAAAAACCCCAAAACCCCTCTTTGCAGGAGGGACACCTGGGTTCTACACCAAGAGATGGTCAAGGGGAGCAAGGGGTGGTGGGAATGGACCTGTGGGAGGTTGATCCTGAGGGTTGGGAGCTCAGTGTGACAAGGCCACCACTGAGCTCCCCTCCCTGGGTGTCCCCCAGCACAAGAAACTGGTCGAAGGGAACCTGTACGAGGAGGTCTCTACCGCCAGTTACTCAGAGAATGATATCAGCAACTCCATCAAGAATGGAATTCTCTACCTTGAAGACCCCATCGACCACGTAAGGGAGGCCCTCAGGGGCTGAGTGGGATCTGTCAGACACTGGGGCTTGGGATGGGCTCTCTCAGACCACTGTGATGCTGTGAGGGGGAAGGAATGGATTAAAAACCCCATCCCAAAGCTCCATCCCTCTGTGTCATCCTCTTCTTCACCCCACCAATGTTCTTCCTCCTTCCCAGACCTGGAGCCCTCATTATTTTGTCCTGACAAGCAACAAGATTTACTACTCGGAGGAGACATCACGCTACCAGTTCAACGAGGATGAGGAGGAGGTGGAGCAGAAGGAGGTGCGTGAGGGGCAGGACACATCCACAGGGTGAGGTGACAACTCCGTGGGGAAGGGTGACAAGGTGGCAACGCCCACTTTGGGATGAACTTGCAGGAGTTCAACAACAACGAGCTGCACTTCACGGAGAAGTGGTTCCACGGCAAGCTCGGGGGTGGCCGTGACGGGCGCCAGATTGCAGAGAAGCTGCTGCACGAGTACTGCACCGAGACGGGCGGCAAGGACGGCACCTTCCTGGTGCGCGAGAGCGAGACCTTCGTGGGCGACTACACCCTCTCCTTCTGGTAGGAGCTCCAGCAGAGAGGCAGGATCCCACCCTCCCTGGGTGATACTCCAGTCAGTGCCTGGTTTGGTGGCTGGAATGGCTTTTTTGGGGGGAAATGTCACCTTTTTGTGCAGCCTGTAGACACCAAAGCGTGGGATGGTGGAGATGTGGAGCCAGATTGACTTGAATTTCTCCCACCCCTGTGGCAGGAGGTCCAGCCGGGTGCAGCACTGCCGGATCCACTCGAGGCAGGAGGCTGGGGCCACCAAGTTCTACCTGACAGACAACCTGGTCTTCGACAGCCTCTACAGCCTCATCTGCCACTACCGGGAGGTGCCGCTGCGCTGCAACGAGTTCGAGATGCGCCTCACCGACCCCGTCCCACAACCCAACGCCCACGAGAGCAAAGAGTGAGGATCCTTGCAATCCCCCTTGGTCCCATGGGTCCACCAGCCTCCTCCAGCCCCAGCAAGGTGTGGAGATGCTGATGCCAGTCCCCCATCTCCATTATTCTCCCTGACCAGGTGGTACCACGCCAGCTTGACGCGTCTCCAGGCCGAGCACATGCTGATGCGGGTCCCGCGGGATGGAGCATTCCTGGTGCGGAAGCGCAGCGAGCCCAACTCCTATGCCATCTCCTTCCGGTGAGTGTGGCCACCACGAGGCCTGTTGGGCTTGGCCAAGCTGAGGACTGTCTGTTGTGACCCCAGGCTAGGTTTTGCTGATGGTGTCGTGAAGGACAAACCTTCTCTGTGGTGATGTCCTCAGGGTGGTCACCTTGGTGACATCCCCAAGCATCACCTCCCACCCATCCCCATCACTGATCCCAGGATCCAGCCACCCCTCACCCATCCCATTCCCATCTCTCCTGGCCCCAGGGCGGAGGGGAAGATCAAGCACTGCCGCATCCAGCAGGAAGGGCGGCTCTTCATGCTGGGCAGCTCAGCTGAGTTCGAGAGCCTCGTGGACCTCATCAGCTACTACGAGAAGCACCCTCTGTACCGCAAGATGAAGCTGCGCTACCCCATCAACGAGGAGACCCTGGAGAAGATGGGCACCACTGTGAGTTCTCCCAGCAGTGGGCATGGTGGGGATTTTGTGCTGTGGGCAACCAAGCCCTGTCCTCAGCTCCGCCATCTTCCAGAATTTTGGTTGGAGTCCAGCCAGAACCAGTCAAGCTCTTTCCATAGTCATCACCCAGCATTAAAACTCCACTGTTATTCCCTTTTCCAACAAGTTGCAAGGAGATTTTAGATCCCACTCAACCTCCTCCCCATAGCCCCTGCCCACATCCAGGTGACCCCCTCAGGTATTTTCTCCTTGCAGGAACTGGACTACGGAGCCCTGTATGAGGTGCGGACCCCGCACTTCTACGTAGAGGCCAACAAGATGCCAATGGCCAGGGTAAGGGGCTGAGCTGGTGTCCTGGGGAGGTGGTGGGTGGTAGGATATGGCAGTTTGAGTGCTGGGGTTCCTGGGTGGTCCCTCCCCAGATCCATCACACCTCTCACCACCGCTGAGTGGAGAAGTGGTGATGGTGTGCTGCGTTTTTCTGACCCTCAAGTGATGCTGGAGCTGGACCCAGCTCACATCACCATCACCTGGGGACAGTTCAAGCTCCAGTGACAGCATTGTCACAGTGTGGTGGGGGACAGGGCTGGAAAGACCCCAGCCTGGAGAAGGGACCTGGCAGAAGTTTGTCCCAACAGCAAGGAAATCCCTTTGGACTGGGGAACCCCTAAAAAGCAGATCTAGGTCAGTTCCCAGGTGGTGCAGTCTCCATCCTCAGAGGTTTTTGGGACTTGGTTGTTCTTGGAATTGACCCTATATCTCCACGCTTGGAGGTTCTTGGGATAAGGTGGGTCTTGGAGCTGACCCAGTCTCCATCCTTGGGGGTTTTTGGAATTGGACATATCTTGGAGCTGACCCTGGGAGAGGCTGGACTGGAGCCCTAAGGTTCTTTTCCTGTGATCCTATAATCCTGTGGTCCAGTACTGCTGGTGCCTTAATGGTCCTTTTGTAAGGACCACACACAGGAAAACATAACCCAGAGGGTTTTTTCCCAGGAAATGTTGTAATATCGGAGGATTAGCCCTTCAGCACATCAGGAGAAACCATTGGGGGTCCCAAAAAAGGAATCTGATTTGCTCTGAATGTGGTGATCCTGCAGGACCACAGGCACCTCCAGCCTTCCTGTTCCCTCTAACCCATCCCACTGCTGGATGCAATTTAGGAGCTGGAGAGGGAGTTTTTGTCAGGAGCTGCAGATAGGTCAAGGAGTAATGGATAGAAAATGGAGGAAATTCAGGTTAGATACTAGGAAGAAATTTTTTTACTGTGAGGGTGGTGAGACACTTAATAGAGAAGTTGTGGATGCCCAAGGTTGGACAGAGCTTGGATCAACTTGGTCTAGTGGAAGATATCTCTACCCATGGTGGGATGGGTTGGAAATTTAAGGTCTATTCCAACCCCTTAACATTCTGTGATGCCGTGATTTGGGGTCAGGAGCCCCCACACTCCACTGTGAGAGAGGGGCTGGGCTGTGCAAGGCACCAGGCGCTGGGTGGTGACACCTGTGTCCCTCTTGTCGGTGTCCCCAGTGCACGGTGAAGGCTCTGTATGACTACAAGGCACAACGGGAGGACGAGCTGTCGTTCTGCAAGCAGGCCATCATCCACAACGTGGACAAGCAGGACGGTGGCTGGTGAGGGCGGTCACTTGGGTGTCACCATGGGTGGGAGGGACACCCTGGGTATTGCCACAGCGGCTTTTAACTCAGCCTCCTTCTCTGTCCCCCCACCCCTTCTCCAACCACCCCCCAGCACTGCATGCAGCAGGGACTCCCCTGTCCCCCCATCCCTGAAATCTGTCCGCTCTCCTTGATCCTCTCACCCCTTGCAGGTGGCGGGGGGACTACGGGGGCAAGAAGCAGCTCTGGTTCCCGGCCAACTACGTGGAGGAGATCGTCGGCAGCCAGGCGCAGGAGCAGGATGAGGCCGTGAGTGCCACCTCCCTGGGACCCTGGGAGTGAGGACACTGGAGGCTCCTTGGAGCCCTGACCAAGTCCAGACCCTTATCCTGAGGCTGGGAGATGCTCACAGTCCTGCTCCAGCTTGGATCCCTGTCCAGAGGCTGGGGGATGCTCATGGTTCTGATCCAGCCCAAACCCTTATCCAGAGGCTGGGGGATGCTCATGGTTCTGATCCAGCCCAGACCCTTATCCAGAGGCTGGAGGATGCTCATGGTTCTGATCCAGCCCAGGCCCTTATCCAGAGGCTGGGGAATGCTTATAGTCCTGATCCAGCCCAGACCCTTATCCAGAGGCTGGGGGATGCTCATGGTTCTAATCCAGCCCAGACCCTTATCCAGAGGCTGGAGAACATTCCTGGCCCTACTCCAACTTGGATCTATTTCTGGGAGTTGGGAAATGCTCCTGTGGTGCTGTTCTAGCCCATATCTTTATCGAGAGGCTGTGGGATGCTCCCAGCCTCACTCCAGCTTGGACCCTTTTCTGGAAGCTGCAGGATATTCCGAATTTTGTTCAAGTCCAGATCCTTACCCAGAAGCTAAGGATTGCACTTGGTCCTGCTCCAGCCCAGACCCTTGTCCTGAGGCTGGGGGATGCTCATGCTCTTGCTGCAGTCCAGATTTTTATCTGGAGGCTGAGGGATGTTCTTGGCCCCACTCCCACTTGGGCAATTTATTAGAAGCTGGAGGATGGTCCCAGTCCTGCTCCACCCCGATCTCTGTCTGGAGGCTGGGTGATAATCTTGGCCACACTCCAGCTTGGATCCTTTCCTGGAAACTGGAGGATGCTCCCAGCCTTGCTCCAGCCCAGACCTTTATCCATGATCTGGGGGATTCTCCCAGCCCTGTACCAACCCAAACCCTTATCCAGAGGCTGGGGGATGCTCCTGGTCCTGCTCCAACGAAGCTCTTGGGGTGATGCTGCTGAGTGGTTTTTCTCTTTTCCTGGGAGGGTTGGATGGTGGCTGCCTGTAACCCACCCATATTATCTCTTCCTTTTTCTCTTGCAGTCATCAGAAAACAGCCCCCTGGGGAACTTCCTGAAGGGCTTCATCGATGTCCCATCCTGCCATGTCGGTGAGTGTCCCTATTTACAGATTTGGGGGGAATATGGAGGAATTGGGATGTCCAGATGATTCAGGGGACATTTTCCCTTGATTCCAAGGGCGTGTTTGAGCATGGAAAGCTGAAGCCACACATTGAAAAAAGTAGGATCCTCACAGGAGGAGGATCCTAATGAATGGTGGGGTGCCAGGAGGGGCTGGTGGGGGCCTGGGAGCGGGACCGCTGAGGTTTCGTTTGCTCCACAGAGCCATCTGTTGGGAATGTCTTCGAGTAAAGCCCCCCTCTGATGTCCTTATAGTTATCTCCAAAGACGGGAGGAGCTCCAAACCATTTGTCTTCACCATCCATTCCCAGCAGATGTCCCACGCAGCCCAGTCGCTGGACGTGGCCGCAGACACGCAGGAGGAACTCAGCGAGTGGGTGGCCAAGATCCGGGAGGCCACGCAGAACGCCGACGCCAGGGTGAGGGGATGCAGAGGATGGGGCTGGACAGTCATGGAGATTGTTCTTAATATCTCCAAAAGAAGAGTCTGGGGGCAGACTTGCAGCTCCTGTTTTTCCTGGTGCAGATGCAAGAGGGGAAGATCATGGAGCGGAGGAAGAAGATCGCCCTGGAGCTCTCGGAGCTGGTCGTGTATTGCCGGCCGGTGCCGTTCGATGAGGACAGTAAGTCCTGCAGAAGTGGGATAAAGGGATGAGCGTGGGAAGGCACAGGTGGGAAGAACCATCCAGATCTCATTCCTTCCCTGATGGCCACTTGGTGCTTGCAGAGATTGGCACAGACAAAGCCTGTTACCGGGACATGTCCTCCTTCCCGGAGACCAAGGCGGAGAAATACGCCAACCGCAGCAAGGGCAAGAAATTCCTGCAGTACAACCGCCGCCAGCTGAGCCGCATCTATCCCAAAGGACAGCGCCTGGACTCCTCCAACTACGACCCATTGCCCATGTGGATCTGTGGGAGCCAACTAGTGGCCCTCAACTTCCAGACACCCGGTAAGTCCTGCTCCTGGGGTTGTTGTTGGGCTCATCCCTGAAGGTTGTCTCAAAATTCCCATCCCCAGTTGTTCTCCCCTGGGTTGTCTTGTTGGAGGTGGTTTGGGTGATCTCTCCAATCTTTGTCTTCATCCTCATGGGGACACGAGTGGTTTGGATGCTCTTCAACCTTTTTTTCATCCTGATGGGAACACAGGAGGTGGTTTGGATGATTTCTGCAAGCTTTGGATGATCTGTCCAAGCTTTGTCCTCATGGTGAGAGGGATAGAGGAGGTGGTTTGGATGATCTCTCCAAGCTTTGTCCTCATGCTGATGGAGACATAGGAGGTGGTTTGGATGCTCACCAACCTTTGTCTCATCCTGATGGGGATGCAGGGAGTGGTTTGAAAGATCTCTCCAACCTTTGTCCTTATCTTGGTGGGGACACGGGTGGTTTGAATGCTCTCCAGTCTTTGTCCTCATCCTGATGAGGATATCTCCATGCAATCCTTGGGCGATTCATACAAAACTCGGCTGCATCCCTCCTCCAACCACAGCTGGGGAAATCTCAGTTGAGTTTGAAGGGTAGGACCTTCTACCCAAGGAGCTCAGGGAGGTCCCTGAGCCCCAACTCAGATGTGCTCTGTCCCCATGGCCACAGACAAACCAATGCAGCTGAACCAGGCGCTCTTCATGCTCGGTGGCCGCAGCGGCTACGTCCTGCAGCCGGACATCATGAGGGACGAGACCTTCGACCCCTTCGACAAGAACAGCCTGAAGATTGTGGAGCCCATCACAGTCCAGCTGCAGGCAAGTGTGCAAGAGCAGCAAGACCACCTTGAGGTGGTCTCCATCAACATGGGAACTCCTCCCTTCTTTCTGGGTCAACCAGGGGTGGTTTTTGCTTGTTCCAGCTACGTATTTCCTCCATAGAGCTTGTTACTTTTGGGAGTTCTTCTTCATCCAGTGTGGCCAGACCTCACCCTCCTCTTCCTCCCCTTTCTCCCACAGATCCTTGGTGCCCGGCACCTGCCCAAGAACGGGAGGAGCATCGTGTGCCCCTTCGTGGAGGTGGAGGTTTGCGGCTCCGAGTATGACAACAGCAAGAACAAGACAGATGTTGTAGGTGAGGGACCACACGTGTGACATCCCCACCCTTAGGGACAACCCTGACTCTGCCCTCTTTAGTGCTCTTGAGAGGACATGTGGGTGATGGGGCTGAGTTTTGTGCTCTTTCCCACAGCTGACAACGGCTTCAACCCCGTCTGGCTCTTCAAGCAGTTCGTCTTCGACATCAACAACCCCGAGTTCGCCTTCCTCCGCTTCGTGGTCTATGAGGAGGACATGTTCAGTGACCCCAACTTCTTGGCACAAGCCACCTTCCCCGTCAAGGGCCTCAAAACAGGTATGGTCTTTCCATCATCATCACCTCCATCAGTCATGGAATCACTGAAGGGTTTGGGTTGGAAGGGGCCTTTAAAGGTCATCTTGTCCAAACCCCATGCAGTCATCATCATCATCATCATCACCATCTCCATCATTGAGTCACGGAGCCATAAAAGGATTGGGTAGGAAGGGGCTTTTAAAGGTCATCCAGTCCAAATCCCCTTCAATCATCATGTTCATAATTTCCATCATAGATCATGGAATCAGAGTAGGGTTTGGGTTGGAAGGGACCTCTAAGTCATTGAGTCCAACCCCCCTTCATTTTCATCATCATCATCATCATCATCATCATCATCATGATCTCCATCATTAAGTCATGGAGTCAAAGAAAGGTTTGGGATGGAAAGGTCTTCTAGTGCAATCCCCTGCAATCATCATCATTATCTCCCTGGGGTCCTGGCCATGATGGGGGCCTGGCCCTGCTGTGGTGCTGAGGTCATGTTGTGATGTTGTGTCCAGGTTATCGGTCAGTGCCACTGAAGAACAGCTACACCGAGGACCTGGAGCTCGCCTCCCTCCTCATCCACATCGAAATCATCAATGCCAAGGCAGGTGGCCCAGGCAGCTTGGAAAACCTGGAACAACGGGAACCAATTCTTTGGGGTGTCCTGCCCACCCCACCACCCTCACACGCTTGTTTTGGAGCAGGAGGAAGATGAGGAGAACCTCTACTCGTCCATCCAGCAGCTCCGGGACCGTGCCAGCGAGCTCTCCAGCCAGGTCTCCAGCTACGAGCGCACCAACGGCTGCGATTCCCGCTACCAGCAGCGCCTGGACGAGCTCCGGGCGGCCCAGGAGCGGCTCATGGAGCTCACCGAAGTCCGCAACCGCAAGTGAGTTGTCCCCTCCCCGTGGCTTCGGGAGGTTCCTCTCTTCAGGGAGGGTCCCTAAGGCCGCCACCCTGCTCCCCACCAGGTTGATGGAGAAGAAGAAGAGGGACCGGCAGATGGTCACCAAGCGCAGCTGAGCTGGAGGGACTCGAGCTGAGCCCCAGCCACCTCCTCTCCTGCCACAAAGGGAGGTGGGGTGGCCACATCCGGACCTCCCACCGCATCCAGGGCTGGGTGACAGCAATGTGACAAACTTGGGGATGGAAGGGGACCTTGGGTGGCTGTGCCTGTGACGGGGGTGAGGCGGGAGGTGGGACGCTCTGGCTTCAGTCCCAGGTGCCTCCAGCTTCATCCCGTGTTCCCTGGGGCTTGTGGCCGCATCCTTGTCCCCATGAGGTGGCCACAGTGGCTCTTTCTCACCCAACGTTCTCAATGTCCCACCATCCCATGGCAGCCCCATGGCCGATGGGGAAACTGAGGCACAGAGGCCCAACTGGCCCAGGATGGAGCAGGACTGGCCACCTCTATCCTGGGTACAGGTGTCAGGACTGGCTGGTGGTGCCTCACCACCAGGATGGGGACACAGGGGACACTTTTGGGGGGCTAGGGGGGTATTTTGCTCCCCTGCTATAAATATCTGTATTTTCTTCTTTTATTCAGCGTGTACATATGGCGTGGGGGGAGGGGGTGTCTGTACCAGCCACAGTATTAGGGCACAAGGGGGACCCCAAAATGTCCAGAGATGTCCCAGCAGGGGACCAAGGGAGCGAGGGACCAAGTCTGGGGCTGTCCCACAGGGCAGAGTGGCCTGTGACAGGGTGCCCTGAGTAGGCACCTGGTAAATACAGGCAGCAAGGTGGCCCCACAGGGGACAGGGATGTCCCTAAGGTGACCCAGAGTTGTCACCAGATTCTGGGAATGGGGACAGATCTTGCCAGTAAAGCCAGCTGAGGTGGTGGCCAGCCCAGCAGTGGCTGGGGACATCTTGGGGCGTCCCCCAGGGTCGGGGTGTCCCGGCAGTGGGGGGGGGACCTGTGTATTCTTTGTATGAAAATAAATCTATTTAGCCAATATTTATACCCTGCTGCTGTGACCTGGTGTCCCCTCCCAGCTCTGCTGCCACCTCCATGTCCCCAGGGTGGGTGATGTCACACATGGGGCCATGGGGACACATGTGAATCCATAGGGATTTGGGTCTGTGGGAACACACACACACATCTATAGGGACATGGCACTATGGGGACACACACAAATCCACAGGGATTTGGGTCCATGGAGACACACAGATCCATAAGGATTTGGGTTCATGGGGACACATGCCTCTGGACACACAGGGACTTGGGTGCATGAGGCACAGATTCAGGGATCCAGAAGGCTTTGAGTCCATGGAAACACACATGAATTCACAAGGATTTGGGCCCATGGAAACAAGAATTCACAGGGATTTGGGCCCATGGAAACACATGTGAATCCATTGGGATTTAGGTCCATTAGGACACACACCAATCCACAGGGACATGAGTCCATGGGGTCACAAATTCACGGATCCATAAGGATTTGGGTCGATGGGAACACACACAGATCCACAATGATTTAGGTCCATTAGGACCACACAAATCCATAGAGATTCCATTCCATGGGGGACATACACAGAGATCCATAGAGATTTGGGTCCATGGGGACACAGATTCACAGATCCATAGGGATTTGGGTCCATGGGAACGCACACAGATCCACAGGGATTTAGGTCCATTAGGACCACACAAATCCATAGAGATTCCATTCCATGGGGACACACACAGAGATCCATAGAGATTTGGGTCCATGGGGACACAAATTCACAGATCCATAGGGATCTGGGTCTATGGAAACACATGTGGATCCATTGGGGTTTAGGTCCATTAGGACACACACAAATCCATAGGGATTTGGGTCCTTGGAGACACACACAAAGATCAATAGGGACATGGGTCCATGGGGACGCAAATTCACGGATCTATAAGGATTTGGGGCCATGGAAACACACTCAGATCCACAGGGATTTGAGCCCTTGGAAACACATGTGAATCCATTGGGATTTAGGTCCATTAGGACACACACAAATCCATAGAGATTTTGTTCCTTGGGGACACACACACAGATCCATGAAGGTTTGGGTTCATGGGGACACATGCCCCTGGACACACAGGGACTTGAGTGCGTGGGGACACAGATTTACGGATCTATAGGGATGTGGGCCCATGGAAACACATGTGAATCCATTGGGGTTTAGGTCCATTAGGACACACAAATCCATAGAGACTCTGTTCCAATGGGACACACACAGATCCATAGAGATTTGGGTCCATGGGGACACAAATTCACAGATCCATAGGGATTTGGGTCTGTGGAAATACGTGTGAATCCATTGGGGTTTAGGTCCATTAGGACACACACAAATCCATAGGGATTTGGGTCCTTGAAGACACACACAAAGATCAATAGGGACATGGGTCCATGGGGACCCAAATTGACGAATCCATAGGGATTTAGGGCCATGTAAACACACTCAGATCCACAGGGATTTGGGTCCATGAAAACACATGTGAATCCATTGGGATTTAGGTCCATTAGGACACACACAAATCCATAGAGATTTCGTTCCATGGGGACACACACACAGATCCATGAGGGTTTGGATTCATGGGGACACATGCCCCTGGACACACAGGGACTTGAGTGCATGGGGACACAGATTCAGGGATCCATAGGGATTTGGGTCCATGGGGACGCACACTCCAGGATCCACAGAGCTTTGGGACCGCGGAAATACCCGAATCCACCGGGATTTGGGCCCATGGAAGCACCGCCCGCCCGCCGCCCCTCACGCAGTTCCCGCCTTCCCCCCAGGCCGGCCGGCAGGGGGCGGAGCCTGTTGTGGGGCCACGCCCCCTCCCCAGTGTATGTTCCCGCCCCTTCGCTCCTATTGGTCACTCTCCTCCCATCGCCGCTCCTCATTGGCTGCCGGGCCGCGCGCGCTCGGATGCGGAAGTGCCGGGGCCGGAGCGGCGGCGGAGACGGTGAGGGGAGGGGGGAGGGGTCGAGCCCGAACCCCGCTCGGAGCCCTGGGAATGGGAATTAATTCCCATAAATCGGAGGAAATTTGGAATATTCTGGTGCAAATACCCGAGTTACCACTGGGTTTGATGAAGACAAGGGTTCGTTGCTTTGTTTCCGCGAGGAAAATGGTTTATTTGGGGGTTTTGGTGAGGAAATTAGTTTGTTCTTGTTTATTTTCGTGAGATAAGCTGTTTATTCTTGGGGTTTGGCGAATAAAAGTGTTTATTCTCTGGGGGTTTTATGAGCTAAAGCGTCTATTCCGGGGGTTTAATGAGGAAAACAAATTAGTTTTGCTTTTTTGAAAATGAGGAACAGGATTTATTCGGAGTTTTCGATGAGGGAAGTGGTTTATTTTTGCGTTTTTGTTGAGGAAAAAGAAAAGTTCATTTTTGGCTCTTGAGGAAGAAAATGGTTTATTCTTGTTTTTTTGATGAGGAAAATTGTTTAGTCGTGCGGGTTTTGTGATAAAAAAGGTGTTTATTTTTGCTTTTTAAGAGGAAAGTGGTTTATTTTTGTGGTTTTGGTGAGGGAAGTGGTTTATTCTGGAGCTTTCATGAGGAGAATGGGCTTGATGAAGAAAATTTATTCTTGGTTATTTTTATGAGATAAACAGTTTATTCTTGGTTTTGGTTGATAAACTAGTTTATTATTAGGAATTTCATCAGAAAAATCAATATATTTTGGGCTTTTAGTGAAGAAAAGAGTTTATTTTTATTTTTTGTTTTATTTTATTCACCCTTTCTTCACGTTGAAACAAAAACTTTGGATCCTGATTTTCCTTGCAATCATCAAATTTAATGACTGGATTTTAATTACTGCTGGAATTTAAACATTAGAATGTAACCACTGGAATTCTAGTGGAATTCTACCAGTAAAATTAAACTGCTGGAATTTTAACTACAATAATTTTCACGGTCAGAATTTAACTACAAAACAAGCACCAAAATATATTTGCACTTCCAAATACTTGCATTTCTTTCAATATAAATTATATAATAAATAATGAAATATTTGCTATTTAAGCTGGAGGTATTTAGTACCTCACGATGTGATTTGCATATTTTTGAATATTCATGAGCTGTAGCAATGGGAGGAGCTGCAACACAGGAGCAGGAATCACTTTTCCAAGGAATTTTAAAAGGCAGGATTGATCCTTTGAGGCAAAGTGAGAATTTCCACTTAAGGAAAGAAAACGTGGAATTTAATGAGGCTGGATGGTGTTGGAACAGGTTGGACGAGCTGGAGCAGCCTCTCCATCCCTGGAATTATTCCAGGTGTGGTTGGATGGAGCTTGGAGCAACCTGGGATAGGGGAAGGTGTCCCTGCCCGTGGATCTTTAAGGTTCCTCCCAGTTGAACCATTCCATGTTTTTGGGTTTTTTTTTTTTTTTTGGTACAACCTCATCTTGGGAGGGTTTAGTGGAGAAGGCAGAGCTGGACTTTTCCTGTGGAATCTCAGTGAGGGAACAGGGATGAGCAGGAATGTGGGAAACCGGGTTAGATGGAATTTTGAATCACCAGGGTGATTAAACACCTGGAAAAAAGGGAGCAGGGAAGCTTTGGGAGTCGCTCAAACTCAGCTTGGGCGAGGCTTTGAGCACCAGGTTGGATCCAAAACCTCTTCCAAGCCCGGATTCTTCGGGAATTCTGTTCCAACACTCACAACTCTCCATTTCTGTGACTCCCACCCCAGGGGAATCTGCCATGTCCAACCACCCTCCAGCAGCGGACGGGAATTGCTTCTACATCCTGACTGAGGACTGTGCCTATGGAAACAAGTATTTCCAAGCTGGGAACTTGTGCTTCTGCAGCGAGAGGAGCTACCTGCGGAATTTTTCCGAGGATGGGCCTCCAGCTTGCTTCCTGAAGGTGATCATGCTGGATGACAGCTCCACAGTCACCATCAACCTGGAAATCCTGCAGCCCGTGCGCCAGGAAGCTGCCGGATTCCTCCTGGCCATCGGGAGCCACAGCGAGCGCTTGGATTTTTTCCTGGAGAGGCTGAGCCTGGAAGGAGCTCTCCGAGCCGTGCCAGGTCAAAATGTGATGGTGGAGGTGGAGAGGGAATTTTTCCCGGGAGTCGTGCGCTACATCGGGAGCATCTACAAGCCCAGCTTGGCTGCGCTGACTCCGGTGTTTTTCGGGGTGGAATTGCAGGTAAGGGGTGCTCAAAGTCAGCAAATTCCTCATTTTTCCATGACATTTCTGTGTGTGACATCCCTTCCTGGCGTGTTTTCAGGGAGAGGGGGAAAACAGAGGGAGAAGTGATGGATCCTACCACGGCACTGAGTACTTCAAGTGCAAGAGGAACTGCGGGATCTTCCTGCCCTTCAGCAAAATCCAGTTTATTCCCACATCAGGCAACGATTATGGGAAGCAGAAGCCGGGAAAACAGGACACAGAGGAGGAGGTTCCTGTGAAAGTGGGAGATGCTGTCAGCTTCTATGTGGATGAGATTCCCACCAAAGGAATTGCCATGGCAGTCTACAGGGAAGGGAGCCAATGGTTCGTGAAGGTTTGCCCGGTAAGAGCAGCTTTTCCATGAGGTTTTTTAGGGATTTTAAAGAAAAAATCACATTATGGATGTGAAAGAGAAGTAAAAGGATTATCCAAAAGGGGTGTGAGGTTCTGTGCAAAAAAATCCTTCGTATTCCAGTGTTTAGCTGCTGGATTTTTCCCTAGCTTACGGATTTTTCACTCCTTTCAGGAAGAAGAAGGAACAACTGACATTTTCAGGGAAATCCCCATGGAGTCTGTTGTGAAGGAGAGCTTGCAAAGTAGGTGATCTTTGGATATGTCTATCCTGATCCCATTCTGGGGGAACTTGGAATTTATTCCCTATCTGCAGGGTACTGAGGAGCTGAAATTCTAATAAAACCTACAGCTTGTCTTAATGGGCAGGGATTTATGGAAATATCTCAAGTTCCACACAAAGCTAAAGCTGAATCCCATTTGCCAGGAAGGAGATAATTCCCTCTGGGAAGAGGCATCACTGGTTAAAAGGTCTTTAATTCAGCTGTAAAAGATGGAGCAGGAGCTTCATCCTGGTGGGAAAGGCTCAGGTGCCAGCAGCAATGGTGGGAATTGTTGGACAATACAAGGAATTAGTAGAAAAATTAGGAAATAACCCCCCTGCTGCCGTTCCAGTATTCTGGGAAGGGCTGGATTAGCTCCAGGGCCAGCTTGAGGTTGGAATGTGAAGCTTTGAGCAGGGAAACAAGGAGCAGGATCATTCCCTCTCATCCTGTCAGACTAGCTTGGACACACTGGGAATTATACCCTGTGTCCCTGGTGCTCAGCTTCCTGCTTGTGTGTGTGGCCTGGAATTTCCAAAATGCACCTGGAATTAGATCCAGAGGATGTTCTGTGTTACCCATCAGGTTTTTTCCCAACGTTTGAATCCGACGTGGGCTTTGGAAAAGCAAACCAAGTGAAACAAGAGATCAGCGAGAGCAGCGAGGAGGGGGAAGGTGGGAATTCACCCCTGGAAGTGAATTCCATGGTCCAGATTACCTTGGACAAAGGGAATCAAGTTTCAGGAATCATCCGCTGGGTGGGCTACCTGCCCCAAATCAAGGAAAAAATGGCTGGAATTGAACTGGTGAGGCTGGAAAGCTGGGAAAGGACCTGGGAGTGCTGGTGGCAGTGGCTGAATATGGAGGGTGGAATTTTGGGATCCCCAGGTAAAGGATATTGAGGGAGCTGGGAAGGGTCTGGAGCAGCTGGGAGGGTTTGTCTTGAAAAGGAGGCTCAGGATCTTCTGGATCTCTGCAATTCCCTAACAGGAGGGTGGAACCAGGTGGGAATTGGGCTCTGCTCCCAGTGAACAAGGGACAGAACAAGAGGAAACAGCCTCAAACTGCTCCAGTGGGTGTTTAGGTTGGATATTGGGAAAATTCCTTTATGGATGGGGTTTTCCAGCCCTAGCACAGCTGCCCAGGGCAGGGGTGAGGTCCCCATCCTGTGGATGTGGCACTTGGGGACAGGACCTAGTGGTGGCCTCAGCAGCGTTGCACAGCTAGACTCCATCTCAGATCTCTTTTCCAGCCATAATTCCATAAATCCCGCTCTCAGGCTCGTCTCTGGTGCTGTTTTCCCAGGATGAAGACAAGGGGGTCACAGCTGGAGAGTGGCTGGGCAAGTCCTACTTCCACTGCTCCCCGAAGCGCGGCCTCTTCGTGAGGCTGAACTCCTGCCAGCCCGACGTGCGCTTCCAGAGCTTTCCCAACTCTGCCCTGTCCCTCGGGGATTACAGTGAGTCCTCTGGGGAGCAGGGAATCAGGGCTGTGATGGGAGAAGGATGGGGAAAAACCCAGTGGGCAGCATTTCATTCCTTTCTTCGAGTGTTTTTTGGCTGGATTAGCAGCTGGACTCAATCCTAGAGATCTTTTCCAACCTAAATGATTCCTTAGAGAATATCCCACAAGTCTTTATGATTTATGAAAAGCTGGATTGAGAAGCCACTTTAGTCTGAGAGCTGTAGGCTCACCTCAGACTTTTGAGGCATCAAGGAAGGGCAGAGTTGACCCAGATGAGAAGGTGAAAAGGCAATTCCTTTTCTTGCAGGAGGACAAGAAGTTCTTCCAGAGGGTCCAGAGAGTTTTCCTCCCCTCAGGAAGGAGGCAGCAGTCCGTGTTCTCCAAGGGCGGATGAAGGGCATCCAAGGCCATTGTAATTCCTGCTACATGGATGCAGCTCTCTTCAGGTAAGGACCTGTTTGAGTGGTGCAGGCTCCTTAAATTAATGGGTTTTTTTAATTGAGCAAAGCCCCAAATTGCAGCACTTCGCTGGATTTTCAAGTTGGCTGGAAGTTTACCTGGTGTAGAGCAGGATGTAACTGTGTGGAGATGAAACCTCCAGGCTGCTTTTTGATCTCCTTCCCAAATCCAGCAGGTTTTTCAGCCCTGAAGACCCCCCTGTACCCCTGTGTCTGTCATTCAGGGTGCTGAGAGCTCACAGCTTTCTGGATTTGGACTGTGCTGACTCTGTCCCTGGAAGTTCTGGCTGGAATCATTCCAAAGAACCCACCCAGGAGGTCCAAACTTCCCTGCTTGGAGAGGAAAAGACTCAGTGCTGCCCTTCCCTGAGCAGTTTTGGCTGCAAAGTAGGAATTTCCTTCTCCCTGAGCTGTTGCCTTGCTTTCTCCCTGTGTTCATTGTTCCAGATGTGCTTCCCTCACCTCCTTGTAATTCCATGCATGGATTGTTGGGCATCAAAGCCATTGACTGTCACCAGCCATCACATTTTGGTTCCAGCTGTTGCTTCCAAGCCCTTTAAACTCAAACCCATCCCACTCTTCCCACAGCCTCTTCTCCTGTACCTCTGTGCTGGACTCCATGCTCTTCATGCCCTTCCCACTGTGTGACAGGAATGTCCAGGGAATTCTGAGGGATGAGATCGTCAATCCCCTCCGAAGGTGAGTGTAGGGAATGCTGGAAGTTGTCCCATTTGCCTTCATTCTTTCCCTGCTGCCCTAAACCTGGCACTGAGAGAAGCCTGGCAGCCACATCCAGAGGTGTTCAGGACAAGGAGGAATGGTTTTAAACTGACAAAGCATGGATTGAGATGGGATCTTGGGAAGGAATTTTCTGTGTGAGGGGCTGGAATGGAATTCCCAGAGAAGCTGTGGCTGCCCCATCCCTGGAAGTGTCCCAGGCCAGGTTGGATGGGGCTTGGAGCAACCTGGTGTTCATGGCAGGGGGTTGAACTGGATGGAGTTTAAGATCCCTTCCAAGCCCAGGCATTCCATGATTTCCCTCACCTGCAGCTGGTTGTTGTTCCCAGGACTGGCTTTGTCAGGGCCAGCAGTGTGATGCACCTCCGGGAGCAGCTCACGGACAAGGGCCAGTGCTCCAGCTTTACCAATGCTGAGAAAGGTAAGGAGCTCCCTGGGGCCTTTCCCCAGCTGCTTCCCTGTGTTTTACCTCATCCAGGCACCAGCTGGCAAATTCCCTTTGTGCTTCTCTCAGGAATGTTCTTTAATTAGGTGTTGATGTTAATTGATGTAAAGATTCACTTGTAAAATCCTTTCAGCTTTTAAATCTCAGGGCCCCTTCCAGAGCCTAAAGGTGCTCCAGGAGAGCTGGAGAGGGACTTTGGACAAGGAATGGGGGGACAGGACACAGGGGATGGCTTCCCACTGCCAGAGGGCAGGGTTAGATGGGATTTTGGGAAGGAATTCCTCCTCCCTGTGAGGGTGGTGAGGGGCTGGAATGGAATTCCCAGAGAATCTGTGGCTGCCCCATCCCTGGAAGCATCCAGGGCCAGGTTGGATGAGGCTTGGATCAACCTGGGGTAGTGCAAGGTGTCCCTGCCCATGGCAGCTCCATGATCTTGAAGGTTCTTTCCCACCCAAATTATCCCAGAATTCCATGGAAGTACAGTCTAAAGGCTGCTTGGTATTTTCCATGTTCCCTTTGGGATTTGTGCCTTAACCAAGTGCTCTCAGCCTTTATCCCAGTTGTCCCCTAACCTGAAAAGGAAATTCCAGGTCCCTGAAATGCTGGCTCATGTTTATCTGACAGCTCTGGGATGCAGTGGGACAAGGCAGTTGTCCTGGTGTGCTCTGATCCATCCTTTCCTCTCACTTTTCAGATCCTGAGGAGTTCCTCAATCTCATAATGCAGCAGATCCTGGGAATTGAGCCACTATTGAAACTCCAGTAAGTTTCTACAGCTGAGGGACACAATTCCCAAGGCCAGGCTCATTAATTTTCCACCTCAGAATCCCTGGGGGTGGGTGGGGGTGGTCACCTGTCCCTTTCCACCAAAGTTTTTTGGAATCACAGCTCTGAGTTTTGCGCAGCTCCTTCTGCTTTCCCTTAGGAGCAGACTCTGATCCTGCTCGTTGTGATCTTCCCATCTGGGCAAAGACACTTCTGAGCTCTCCCTGGAGGTTGCTGCCCTCAGAAAATGGGGATAAAAACTCCATGTCATCCTCAGGGAGAGCCAGAAAGGGTTTGAGAAAGGTGATGTCTGACTTTAGGGCAGATCCAGCAGTATCCGACAGCCTTTGGATGAATTTGGGATGTGTCCAGGCTGCCAAGCTGGCTCAGCTCCCACAGCCTCTCAAAACAGGCAGCCCATGGATGCAGTCCCAGTTTTTTGGGAACTCTACAAAGAGGATGAGAGGCTGGAGGAAGCCAAAAATAACTGGGCTGTTTTTGAGCACAGAAAGGGAATTGTTGGATTTCTGTGCCCCTTTGTGGAGCCGCCGCTCGAGCCGTGGATCGTGGAGTGCTGGGAAAGGCTGAGCACAAAGAGGACTCTGTGCTGCAGCTCCCCTGCACGGGGTCATCCCAAGGAAATCCTTTCCCTGCTTTCTTTGGGGATTGTGGGAGATCTGCACACATCACCTTGAGTTTGGCTTTTTTTGATGCGTTTTTTAATTCATCCTTTGTCAAAGCATCCGTTTGGCAATTTAAATACTAAATTATCTTTTAGGTTTATATCGAGGGGAAATGGAATTTTGCTTATAGGATGTGCTGCTCCAAAGGGATAATGAGGCCAAAATTCCTCCTTATCTCCTGCTCCCCTGGCATAAACTTGGTATTTTTGGGGAGGAAAAAGGGCTTTGTGTTGCACCAAACCACCCTCGGTGCCTTGAGCTCTCCCTTGGGAAACTCCAGTTTTTGTGTCACCACATCCCCAATCCCATGAGCTCTCCTTGCAGGTCAGGAGGCCAGAAGGAGCAGGAGTGTTACTGCTACCAGATATTTATGGATAAACAGGAGGATTTGGTGGTTCCTGACGTGCAGCAGTTGGTGGAACGCTCCTTCCTGTCCTCAGATCTGAAGCTGGTGGAGGTGAGTCCAGTCTCCTTCTGCTTTCCTGTTTTCCTTGCTTCCCAAAATACCTGTGAGGCCTTGGATGTTTTATATCCAACACTGAATCCAGGCATGACTTAGGAAAAGGCCTCTGCTTTCCCTATTTCCCTTTTCCCCTGTGAATAATGAATAATGACAGCAAAATTAGAGAAAAATCTCTGAGATTTGGCTCTTCTGGCAGAGTGACTCTTTTCCTTTTTTTTTTTTTTTTTTTCCCAGATCCCATCTTGCTTCATTATCCAAATGCCACGTTTTGGGAAGGAATATAAGATGTTCAGCAAAATTATCCCTTCCTTGGAGCTGGATATAACAGATCTGCTGCTGGACAGTGAGTGATGGATGATGGGCTGTGAGCAACCAGCTCTGGGCTCTCTGGGGTGGGATTCTTCTTCCTTGAGTCTCAGTTTTGGCAGGACAAGCTGGATTTTAGGTGGGAAGTGGAGGAGACACTCCCTCTGAACTCTTGTTTCCTTGGCAGGTCCTAGGGAATGCTGCCTGTGTGGAGATGTTGCCACTCTGGAATGCTCAGAGTGTTTCAAGGACAAGGTGTTTGCAGCCACAGGCCTGAAGCAGTTCTGCAACTCCTGCTCCAGACAGGTATTCCATGGCTATTCCCGAAGTCCACCTGGGAAGCTTTCAGCAGGATGAACCTTCCCAAAATCCCCACATTTCCCTGGCTGTCCCTGCAGCTGCTCAGGCTGGGCATGGAGCAGCCCTTTCCTTGAGAGTCATTCCCACCAGGAGCCAGAGGTTGTGAACCTCTGCTTACACAGAGCCTGAAAAACAATGGAATCATAGGAAAACTCGGATTGGAAAGGACCTTGAAGCTCATTCCAGTTCCTCCCCCTGGGTGCTGCTCACTATCCCAGGCCTTGGACAATTCCAGGGATGTGACATCCACAGCTTCCCTGGAAAACCCATTCCATAAATAAGGTGTAATCCTTCAGGAACTGAGTGCTGATCCTTCCTTGCTGCCTCTCCATGAGTATTCCCACAGTTTCTCCCTCTTGGAGGGTGACAAGCTCCCATTTCAGCTTCCTGCTGCCAGGCTGTTCCCCCAACACCATTCCCAGGCAGGCAGGGAGCACGGGAATCACATCAGCAGGGAATAAATTGGGAATCTGACCTCTTTCCCCTCTTCCTGGCAGACCAGGGCCAGTTCTACCACTGCCCCCTCTCCCCAGGTTCACTCCCATCGCCGCCGCAAGGCGCACAAACCCAGGAGGCTGCACATTCCAGAGGAATTCCAGAGCTGGAGTGCCCGAGGCTGCCAGCAGGTCCCACGGGAGAAGCTGGAGCTGTTTGCAGTGCTCTGCATCGAGACCAGTCACTACGTGTCCTTCGTGAAATACGGCCCTGGGAACGAGCACTGGATGTTCTTCGACAGCATGGCCGACCGGCACGGTGAGGGAACGGGAATGGGATGTGGGAATGAAGCTTCCAAGGGCTGCTCCATCCACCTTTTCCTCTCAAATTCCCCTATTTTTTATTAGCTTTCTTTTAATTAGATTCCAGAGGGGCCAAGCCAAGCAGGTGGGAGTTTTTCCAGCTTCTGGTTGTGGTCAAACAAGGGATTTGGGATCCCATCCCAGCTGGCTCAGCTTGTGGGCACAGATTGTTCAGAATCATGGAATGGTTTGGGTTAGAAGGGACCTTAAAATTCATCCAGTTCCACCCTCCTGCCATGGGCACCTTCCACTATCCCAGGTTGCTCCAAGCCCTGTCCAAACTGGCCTTGGACACTTCCAGGGATGGAGCAGCCACAGCTCCTCTGGGAATTCCAATCCAGCTCCTCACCACCCTCACAAGGAAGAATTCATTCCTAATATCCCATCTCTCCCTGCCCTCTGGCAGTGGGAAGCCATTTCCTCCATATCTTGTCCAAAATCCTTCTCCAGCTCTCCTGGAACCCCTTTAGGCTGAATGATCTCCCCTCATTCAGCCTCTTCCAGTTCTTTTGGCCTCCACATCTCCCAGCTGAGGCTCTGCATGACTCTTGGGCGGGCTAGGATTTGCTGGAGCTGTAGGAACTCATCCCTTTGGGATCTGGTTTGGGACTTTTTCCCCTTCTTTCCACTTTAGGTGGTGAAAATGGCTTCAACATTCCCACGGTGACGCTGTGCCCAGAAGTTGCCAAATACCTGGATTTGCCCCTGGCTGTGCTGGCCCTGGAGCAGCCTCGGGACATGGATGGGGTGGCCAAACGTCTCTTTTGTGATGCCTACATGTACCTGTACCAGAGCAGGAAAATGGCACTTTACAAGTGACACCACCCCGGGTCCATGTCACAGAGCAACATCAGCAGTGAGATTTTGGATCATCCCAGAAGGTGGAAGCAGCAGAGTCTGGATGTTCTGAGCTGCCTCTTCTTGGTGTCAAATTATCCACGTCAGGCTGGGTTTGTTAAATCCTGGCTTTATCCAGTGGTAGTTGGTCCTTGGGCACAGCTGGACTTGGAATTATTGATGCTCAAATTCATTTTTATTCCCCACATTCCACAATTCTCCCTCTCCAGGTACTCTGCAGCTGGAGTGTCCCCCCATCCTTGTTTCCCTTCCCTCCAAAGCTGGGGACCAGCAGAAATCAGAGCACAAGGAATTACCCACAGGTTTACCAGGAAACCACAATCTTTCCTTAAACATCCTCACCTGGATTTGTGGAGTGAGGAAAATCAAGTCAGGATCGATTTTTCCTCACCTGTGTCCCTCAATTCCCTGCACTTCCCTTATCCAGCACTAACTGGCACTTTTACCCACCACCCCTTATTTCCAATCATGGATATCCTGAGCTGAAGCTATGCTTTAAAAATAAGATATTTTTCCGAGAACAAAACTGGAAGATGGGAGCAAAGGAGCAACATTTGGGCTCCTACTACTTCCTCTTTTTTTGCAAAATCTGCACAGGATTCAGTATTCCAGCCTCACTTTTAGCACTTTCTGTCCCATCTTTGCTTCCACTTCAAAGTTCTGGGATCAAATACCAGAATTCCAAGGGCAAAAATGGAAAAAAAAAAGAGCACTCTGGGATTTTCTGTAGGAAGTTTTAGGGTTTGGGTGGGAACTGGTGTTCCTTAAGTTAAATAAATTTGTAAACTTGGGGGTTCTCTGCTATTAAGTGGGAAATTGCACTGGTGTCATTGAGATGCCCAAATTCCACAAAAGGAAATCACCCAGGAGTCCCAGATGTGCAGGTTTAACCCCATTCCTTCTCTTTTTCCCCCACTCTTTAATGCAGAGTGGAGTAATTTTAACAAAGCTTGCAGCTTTGGCTTGGTCCTGGTGGGATTGGGATCTTTCTGGTGTTCCAAGTGTTGCCAGCAGGTCCTGGAGGGATTCTCTCCCTCTGCTCAGCTCTGATAGGTCACACCTGGAATACTGGGTCCAGTTTGGAGCTCCCCAGTACAGGAGACACAAAATGAAAGGAAAAACCACAGAGATGATGAAGAGACTGGAGCATTTCCTATGAGGAGAGGCTGAGGGAGCTGGAATTGCCCAGCCTGGAGAACAAAAGGCTCAGGAAATCTCCTCAATATCCATAAATACCTGAGGAGAAAGTGGAGCTTCTCTGCCCACCAAAATGGTTCCTAAAAATCAGGAATTGCATCTTATCCATGAGACTGACAAATGCTGGCACAGGTCATTCTCCTTGTTCTTCATTCCTCCTCTCCCAAAAACTCAGGAAAATCTCTCCTCAGGTACAATGAACTCCTTATCTTTGGTGCTTTGCTTTAAAAAAAAAATCTAATTTATAGCAAACTGATCCTGGATTTCTTGGGAGTTTTTTTTTTTCCAGTCTTAAAATGGGATACAATGGGTGTTGGAGTTCCCAGGAATCTGGGACCATCAGGCCATGTTTTATTAAGCTCTTAATTATTTTCTTCCCTGTAATTTTTGCCAAAATCCAAACCATGGAAGGGAGGGTGTGCAGGGAAGCCACAAGTCTGATCCCTGGGGATTTCCCTCTCACCTTCCCATTCCCAATGGAGCTCCAAAGGGTTTTTCACTGGAATCAGGGTCGGAGCCATGGTGGGAAAAGGCCTTTATTTTACATTTTTTTGCTTAGTATGAAGCTCAGTGCGGGTTAGAGCCACGTTTCCTGTGGGAACAGGGGTGAGAGGGTGCAACCTGGAGCTGGGATCACCCTGGAGAGGGGATCAATCTGGAGATCAGCCAGGGAATTTGGCCAGAATGGAAAGAGTTGGAATGTGGCCACAGAGATGAAGCTCGGAATTGCCAAAGCAAAGAGTGTCTGCCATGGGTATCCCACGAGTGTCCCATGTCACCCTTCTGGTAGCACTCCAGGCTTTGTTCTAGTGCCACCAAGGAGCTTCAGGATGGGGACAGGGCTGGCAGGGCCACCAAGGAAGGCACAGGAGTGGCAGGGCCACCAAGATAAGGCACAGGAGTGGCAGGGCCACCAAGTTGGGCACAGGCCTGTCACTTCCAGGGGATGCAGGGACAGCTCTGCCTTCCCCATCCCTGTGTTCCCAGCTTCCCTACTGGGACCCCAGGGCACTCCCCCAGTTCCTGCAGGTTCCTCAGGTTAGCACCAGGCAGCAGAAAGGTCTAAATTAGAGTCGTTAATTCCTAACGAGGCACCTGGGCTTCCCAAAAAAGCGCGGAGCAGGAGCTGGGGATGAGCAGGGATCCCCTCAGTGGCTGCCCTGGCGCAGCTCCAGGAAGAGCCGGTGCAGCCGTTCCGTCACAGCCACCTGGGAATGGGGACAAGAGGGGTCAGGGAGCAGATCCATGGTGGCTTTGCTCAGGCCACCAAATCCAGTGGCACTCCCAGGTGCGTGGCTGTGGGATGTGGGAAGTGCTGGGCGTACCGGGTAGGACTGCGGCTCATGGAGCTGGCGGTGAGCGGGGCTGAGCAGGCTGAGGGACACCTGGGCGTGGGTCCTCACCTCAGGCAGGCTGGGCAGGGGCTCACACACCTGGAAAGGATGGAGATCCATGTGGGAAGATCCATGCAGGAAGCCACCACCCAGCACCAATCCCAACGAGCCACAGCATCCAGGCTGGCACCAGAGTTGTTGGCACATCTCAGAAGCCACCATCGCCCTTGATCCATCCCCCAGCGTGGAAGAGGAGACCTCCCAGGAGATGGGAGCAGCCCTGACCTGGCCATCCCTGAAGTAGGTGCGATGGAGGGGCTCCACAGTGCTGGGAATGACCTTGGTGGTCTCCTCAAGCCGCCCCAGGACACGGATCCCCAGCTCCTGCCCCGCGCTGGGTGACGGCTCCTCTTCCAGGGCCATGAGGTCCATGAAGGGGTGACCTGCCAGGAGGACATCAGGGAGAGAGTTATGGAGCAGGAGATTCCCCCAGGACTCCAGAAAGGGTCTCCAGACTCACCAGCAGCATCATAGAGCCGATAGATCGCCTTCATCCCCGGGATTGTCATCTTCTCCTCATCCTCTGTGAGCTTCAGGCACGGGGAGCCATTGACCTCCACCAGCTGTGGGAGAAGGGAAGGGAACCTGTGACCCTTACGGGGAGGCCACTGATGTGAATCAGCTGAAAAAAAATGACAATTAAAAAATCCTAAAACCACCCCAAAGTTGGGCATTCTGCCTCCTCCAGCCTGTGGAGAACTTGGGACTTCTAGAGGGCAAAGAACTGGCCATGACCCAACGCTGGCACCTGGAACTTCCCTGTGTGCTGGGCTGATCCCACAGTGTGGGCAGCAGGAAAAGGAGAATTCTGAGCATGGAGCAGGCTGGACCACCTGGCTCAGTGGGGGCTAGGATATTTGGGATCCAGGCTGCCACCTGTACCTTGTAGACACAGCCCAGGGATGGCTGCAGGGGACACGTCACCAGGTTGGTCCCGATGCCGATCATGTCGATCTCGCTCCCCTGAGGCAGCAGAGAAGACAGAGATCATCAACATCCCAGCCCTGCCAGCACCAGGGACAGCCCAGGTGACATCCCAGCCACGCCAGAACCATCCAAGTGACATCCCAGCTGGGCCAGCAGGTTCCTCACCTCCCTCCTGAATTCCTCCAGGCTCTGCTCGCTGATGTCGTTGCTGACAGCGATGGGGATGGTCCCAAACCAGGGCACCTGGAAGCTGGAAGGAGCAGGATTTGGGAGGATGCATGGATCTACCCACACCACCCAGAGCCATGAGGGCTCCCAAATCCTGGCAGAATGAGGAGCTGGGTGCAGGTGAGGATGAGAGGGATCAGTGACATCCATCCATCCCAGAGCTGGAGTGGGACTCACTGAGCTCCGCAGGCTCGGAACACTTCCCGGATTTCCTTGGATTGCTGAGCCAGGTCCCCGCTGTCCAGGCGCACTCCGATGGCCTGGTATCCCAGCTGGTGCAGAGCCAAGGCCACGGCACAGAAATTGGGCAAACCACTCCTGGCATAGGTAAAGAAAGCATTAATGACAAGTGGGATGTAGATCCAGGATGGATCCAGCAGCGTTTCCAAGCCCTGTGCCAGCCAACATTCCTACTTGAAGGCCACCAACGAGGAGGGACATCCATCCCCTGTGCCATGGTCCTCACCTCCTGACACAATAGGTGTCCAGCAATCCCTGGAAGTCACAGGGGAAGGTCACAGCGTAGGACACGAAGGCGGCCAGCTCGCCCTGGTTGGCCTTGCTGGGAGGGGTCTGGAGCAGCTCACAGACCCGCTGCAGCCAGGACACGGCCAGGCCTGCGAGATCCACGGGATCTCCTCCGGCCCGAGGTGGCAGCTCCTGCCAGGGGAACGTGGGATTTGCACAGCCTGCGGCATTAGCCAAGGTGCCAGGATTGTGGGAACAGGTGGAGTGTTCCATTCCCCACCCATCATCCCACTCTAATCCCTGTCTGCATTCCCATGCCCATCCCTATCTCATCCCACATCCCATTCCCTACCCCTATCCACATTCTCATCCCCACCACATCCCTATTCCATCTCCTCCCATCCCTAACTCTGTACAAACCTCATCCCACTTCCCTCTGCCCATCCCTATCCCCATCCTAATCATACCCATTTCCCATCTTCATTCACATCCCATCCCTACCCCCATTCAATCCCTACCCCATGCAATTCCCAACCCTATCCCATCTCAACCCATTCCCATCTCTGTTCCTATCCCTCTCTATATCCCTACCCTCATGAAATCCCTATCCCATCTCCATCCCACCCTCACCTGCACCCTCATCCCTATCCCCATCCTCACCCCCATCCAATATTCATCCCATCCCTATCCAGTATTCATCCCCATTCCCATCCAATCTCATCCCCATCCAATATTCATCCCCATTCCTACCCCACCCCATCCCCATCCTATTCCCGATTCCCATTCCATCTCCATCCCCCTCCAATATTCATCCCCATTTCCATCCCATCCCCTCCTCATTCCCATCCTATTCCCCATCCCCATCCAATATTCATCCCTGTTCCCAAGCCATCCCATTCCCATTCCATTCCCCAGTCCAATCCCATCCCATTCTATCTCATCCCCAATCTCATTCCCATTCCATCCCATTATCCCACCCCACCCCATCTCCGTCCCATTCCCATTCCAATCCATCCCCATCCCATTCCCCATTCCCATTTCCCAATTCCCAATCCCCATTCCCATCCCATCCCAGGCACCGCTCACCCGTGGCTGCACCTCCTCCAGGCACCGGAAGGACATGACGAAGGAATGGGCGATGGTGCCGCGCACGGGAATTCCGTAGAGTTTTCCCGCCAGGATGTTGCTGGTGGAGTCGAAGCCTGCGAGGAGGGACGGGGGGGACATGCAGGTGACGGCAGGGCCGCGGTGGCACCGGGCGCCGCAGGGTGGGACTCACCCCCGATGTAGGAATATTTGGATGCCGACAGGGCTCCGTCCGGCCCCTGCGCGCGGCGCAGCCCCATCTCCATCAGCTTCGTGTCCGGGCCGGCGAGGAGGCGGAATCTGGCAGCGTTGGTGGCCACCAGGCTGGGGGGACAAAAGGGGACAGGTGACACAGAGCCAGCACAGCCAAGGAGAAGGGGCTCTAGGACCCTCCCTGCTTGGACAAGGCAGGGATCACCGTGGGACTCTGGACAGGGATGTGGAGTTGACTACAGGGACCTTGGGGGACAGGGAAACTCTTCAAGGAATCACAGGGTCCTCTCAGGAAAGCCTTTAGGAAAACTTGTCGGGGACACTCTCCAGAAGTTAGATTCAACTGGCAGAATTCCAGCAGGTAAATTTCAGTAGGGGACTTGTGGGGTCATGGTACCCTCAAGACTGGAGTCCCTGACCTCACGTCTCCCTCTGGATTAGGGGGTGCTGGACTCCCTTCCCTGCCCCTCTCCATCTTCCAGGGGCTTTGGGATCATCCCCATCCCAAAATACCTGGCGTAGCTGACCAGGCACAGCAAGGTGGTCTCCAGCAGCTGCACCACCAGGAGCGGCCCCTTCACCTGCAGGAACGGCACCTGTGGGAACAGTGGTGACATCCTGGTCCCTCTGGAGCAGGGAGGAGCTGGGAAAGGCAGGAATGGGGGTCCAGGGGATCCCAGAGTCAAGGAAAAGGGAAGGCCTGGGCCTGGGAGAGGTGGGATGGTCAGGAAGGGGGTTGCAGGGAAGGAAAAAGGTGGTACAAGGAGAAGGTGGTGAAGGAAAAAGGGGGTACAAAGGGATCCCACTGCCAGGGAAAGGGGTGCAGGGGGATCCTATTGCCCAGGAATGAGGGTCCAAATTGTCCCTGTGCCCAGGAAAGGGGTTCCAGAGGTTCCCTGTGTGAAGGAAAAAGGGGGACATAGGGTGGGGACACTCAGGATGACCAGGATGGGGGTTCAAGGGTCCATGGTGTTGAGGAAAGGGGTGGGGGGGGACAACTGGGTATTGGGAAGGTGGGAATGGAGATCCAGGGGCTCCCAGGGTCAGGGAAAAGGGTGGATGCTGGGAAAAGCAGGACTGGCGTTCCAGGGGCTCCCAGGGTCAGGGAAAAGGGTAAGTCTGGGAGCTGGGATAGTCAGGAAAGAAGATAGAGAGAGGTCCCACCCTGGGAAAGATGACAGAGCCCTCGGGAATGGCGGTGACGGTCACCTCGGAGGCGTCCAGGGTGGCCAGGTACTCAAAGAAGGCGTCGTCTGTGGTGCTGGGCAGGACAGAGCGCAGGTACGCGACATCTGCGGGGACAGTGCGGTGACAACAGGGACATGGGGACATGGGGGAGGGCACCGAGCCTCCCACACACAGGTGGGTGACAACACCCCCAGCACGGAGCAAGACAGCAGGGTGGCCCAAGTCCCTTCTCAGGGACATCTCTGGAGGGTGTCCCAGTGTCCCCCCAAGTTTCCCTGAGGGCTCTTTGTGTCCACCCCTGCCCTGTGTCCCCAAAGTCCCTCTGAGAGATGTCCCTGTCCCTTTATGGGTTGTCCTGATTCCCCTGAAGTCCCCCAGGAGAGTTCCCCTGTCCCCCAAGTCCCTCTCATATGCTGTCCCTCTCCTCCACCGCAGGTCCCAGTCCCCCAGCTCCCTCTGAGAGATGTCCGTGTCCCCTTCAAGGGATTCCCCTGTCCTCCCCAAGTCCCCCTGGGGGGTTCCCATCCTCGGATCACTCTGAGAGACCTCTCTGTCCCCCTTAAATCCCCCTGAAATGTCCCCAGATACCCCTGGATGCTGTCCCACCCCTTACACGTCCCCTTGAGTTGTTCCCCCGGGGGGAATTTCCCCCCTTTTCCCCGCGTCCCTCCCACCGCTCCCTGCTGTTACTTCCTCACCCTCTACCCTGTGCCCTGTAGTTGTTCCAAAGTTTCCATGGGAAGGTTCCCTTCCCCCCACAACTCTTCTCCCGTCTCTTCCTCATCCTCTCCCTCCTGGAGCTGCTCCCCTATCCCTCCAAGTCCCACCGGGACGGTCCCCCCTTGTCCCCCTCTCCTGTCCCCGCTGTCCCCACGCACCGGCAGCGGAGAAGCGGAAGGCTCGGAGCGCCCGCAGCCCCTCGGCCAGGCCGGCCCCGAGCGCGAAGGAGCCGCGGAAGGGCGGGCGGCGGAAGAAGAGCTCGGCGGCGGCCGGGACGCGGTGTCTGCCGGCCCGCCAGTGCCCGTAGGCCATGGACACCTGGTACAGGTCCGCCAGCGGCGCCATGGCGGGGCGGGGACACGGGGACAGGGGAGGGGACACGGGGAGGGACGGGGAAATAAGAGGAAGCACGCGGGGATGGGGACACGGGGCAGCAGGGATGGACAAGGGGGATGGACGAGCACAAGGGGGACACGGGACAGGGCTGGTGACACAACTAGACGCGCACAGTGGACACGGGGTGCAGGGATGGCAGCACACAGGGGACACGGGACAAGAATAGCAGGGTGACACCGGCATGGCGACAGGCGCAGGACACTGGGCACAGCGATGGTGGCACACAGGGATGGTGACAGGACAGAAATGGGACACAGAAGGCACACGTGGCACCAGCTGTGGCAGCACCGGGACCAGCAGGGACTCAGGACGGCAGCACAAGGGACAAGTGGCACTCCCAGCACTGCGCTGAGGGTGGCAGGAGCCTGCGAGGGACACGTGTCACCTATCCAGTGACTGGCCCCACTAGGACAAGGGACAGCCCTGCAGCACAATCCCGTGTCCCTTGGTGGCCCCAGACCTTGGACTCTGGCACTGGGACAGACCTCGTGTTCCCCGAGTCAGGAATGTCACCTGCCCCCTCACCAGGGCAAACTCAGGAATGGCACCTGTGCTACACTTAACTCAAGTGACCTGGGCAGGGTGTCAGTGGGAAAATCCATCCCAAAACAAAAATTCCTGGGTTATTCGTCCCGGGTTTTTTGTAGACAATGACTGGGGTCTCTAAATCTTGGGAAAGGTGACTGGAAAAACCCTGAGACCTTCATTCCAGCCCCAAAATTCAGGTCCATGTCTTGAGCCCTTTCCTTCCATGAAGAATGGAGAAATCATGGAATGGTTTAGGTTGGAAGACTTCAAATCTCTCTTATCATTCCAATCCCCTGCAATAGGCAGGGACACCTTCCACGAGCCCAAGTTGCTCAAATATCCCAACATCTCCTCCCAAATCCCCCTGGAGAAGCTGCACACCCCAGGGAAAAACCCAGGCCCCAACGTGCACTCCCAATGTTCATCTTTATTAATTCCGGGTTCGGAGGACGGGGATACAGTTTATCCTTCTAAATCTTGTTAAAAGCAGCAATATCCACGCTCTGCACCTGGAAGGGGACAAAAGCTGAAGTCAGCCAGGAATTCCCAGGAAAACACACCCTGAGTTAACCCCCTCCCGTGGGTTCCAGGCCCTTCCCACATCCCATTCCAACACTTACATAGTCCTCAAACTTGGTGATCTCCTCCTCCAGGATGTCAGTTCCGACTTTCTCATCCTCTACCACGCACTGGATTTGGAGTTTCTTGATTCCATATCCGACTGGGACCAGTTTGGAGGCTCCCCACACCAGCCCGTCCATGTGGATGGACCGGACGCACTCCTCCATCTTGGCCATGTCGGTCTCGTCGTCCCACTGGAAAAGTGGGAATTGGGAGGTTTTAGTGTTTTCCAGCAGCTCCAAGGGCTATCCAGAGGGTGACACCTCTGGGAATGTCACAACTGATCCAAAGTGCCCTTTCTTGGCTGGGGAAGGCTCCAGAAGACCTTGGAGCCACTTCCAATGCCTCAAGGAGATCCAAGAGAGCTGGAGAGTGACTTTGGACAAAGACGGAAGGACAGGACAAGGGGGAATGGTTTTAAACTGGAATAGGGTGAGATTAGATGGGATACTGGGAAGAAATTCCTCCTTGGGAGGCTGGTGAGGCCCTGGAATAGAATTCCCAGAGAAGCTGTGGCTGCCCCATCCCTGGAAGTGTCCAAGGCCAGACTGGAACAACTTGGGATAGAGGAAAGTGTCCCTGCCTATGGAATGAGATGGGATTTAAGGTCCCATCCATCCAAACCCCACTCTAGGCTTCTACAACAACAAATCCCACCTTTCCCACAGTTCCCACTACCATCCACACGGATGACAGAGGATTCCCAGCCTCACTCCTGAGCTCCCAAATTCCAAAAGCCTTCACTCACCGGCTTCACATCCAGCAGGATGGAAGACTTGGCAATGAGTCCCGGCTTCTTGGCCTTCTTCTCCGCGTACTGCCGGAGCCGCTCTTCCCGAACTTTGGCAGCTTCCTGGTCTTCCTCCTCATCATCACTCCCAAAAAGGTCAATGTCATCATCCTCATCATCCTCAGCAGCAGCTGGCTCAGCTTTCTTGGCTGGGAGCTCCACTTTTTTGGAGGGAACGCTGAACGGTTCCACTTTCTTCACCGGATCAGTTTTTTTAAGGGGAAAAAACGAGGGAAAAGATTAACCTGGAGTTGGAGCAGAGCAGCCAAAGAAAAGCTCAGGAATGGGAATCTCCACTGCTCAGGACACTGAACAATCCTCATGCTGTGGGATTTGATTTATATAGATTTATGAAAACAGGATGCTTTGATAAATCCCTATGATTTATCCATATAGATCCACATGGATCTTTGGTTATAATTCCTAGAGAAAAATCCCAGCATTTTTCCAAGGCACACCTGGGTTGGAGGAACAGGTGAGGGCTGGTGGGAAGTTGAGGATTTCTCCAGAGCGTTCAGGCGGCTTTCCAGCTTGAAAATGGCCATCTGGAGGTCAGCAACAACTGGAAAAAGGAGGGAAAAATAAGAAAAATTATCTTAAATTCCCAGTTGCACGTCAGATCTCCAGCCAGGACAAGGAATTCTCCCACTCACCACTGCGGAGGTTTTGGTTTTCCACTTCCAGGTGGGAAATTCGGGACAGGAGCTCATTCTGGTCACCAGCAGCTCCAGGGGAGCTAGTGCTTGCACTCTGCAACAAGGAAAACCTGGATGAAATTGAGTTGTTTCCCCTCCTCCCAAAAAATCCATGAAGCAAAGCAGAGTCGTGTCTTCAGGGAGGGAGGAAGTTCAGGAGCTGAACTAAGACCAAGGATATTTTCTCTAAATTAGGAAAGAAACTAATGGAGCAGCTCTATAAAATGACATAGACTAAATCCCAAGGAATTCCAGCTGGCGCCAAGAAGCAAAGGATAAAATCACTTTTCCCACTCTCAGACCCCAAAATGCCACTAAAATCAAATAAAATTTTATATAAATTTCACACCAAGCCCCTTAAAAATCTTGGAGTCCCTTGGTCTCCTCTCCCAACCCACTGAGGGACAGGAATGACCTGCCTAAGGTAACACTGGGAAAGCTGGAAAGATCCCAGGAATTCTACACTCCCACCTTCCCCAGCCCAGCCTTTAACTCCTAACAATTACACTCTGCTTTAGCAATCCTGAGGGAATAATTATTCCAACTCTGGTTCCAAATGGATTTTTTGACAGAAAAAAAAAAAAAGCTTTATTTTTTTTTAATGTTAAGGAGGTTCTTTATCCATCAATTTCAGGCAGCAGAGGGAAAGAAAATAACAGGATTTGCCCTTGAATTGTCATTTGTAAGTGAAAACAAGAGAGAATAATTTATTCTCTTTTATTCCAATGTGTAATCTCAGCAGTCACAGAAGATGGAAAGCGGGAAAAGCAGGGATAAGATGAAGAATATGAGGCACAAGGAAAGGTCTGAATCATGGAATGGATTTGGGCTGGAAGGGATCATCCAGACCAACACATTCCACTACCCCAGGCTGCTCCAAGCCCTGTCCAACCTGGCCTTGGACACTTCCAGGGATGAAGCTGGGAAACATCAAAAGGGCAGGAAAAAAATTCCATCTCCGCTGCCTCAGCTGCAGATTCAGGCTCAGGAAGGTGAGTGCAGATCCCTGGACACGGAGCTGGGACAACTCCCTGCTGTCACATCCCATTATCCAGGTTTATCCCAGTGCCAAAGGACAAACCCTGAGGAAGGAGAACTTTCTCCATCCTCCTCCCACAAAATCTTCTCCCTTTTTTCCACGGGGCTCACTTACAGCGGAGCGTCCCGACTGTTTCTTGGGACGGGCACAAGGAGCTTCCTTGCTCCGAGCAGGCGTCTTCTGCTGCTGCAGGATGGGGAAAAAGTTTGGGAAGATGGGAAAAGGCTTTGAAATTCCAGAGGGAGCTCGAGTGCAGGGAAGAGCCGCATGCAAGGGGAAGTTACAGAGCGGTGGGAAACAGCCTTGCACTGCACGCAAACATTCCCCCAGGAGTTCTGGGATCTTCTCCACAAACACCTTGGTGTCTGCAGGGAGCTCATGCAGCACTGTGGGCTCATCACACCATGCCAGCCCTGATGCTTCAAGGATAAAAATCATGGAATTACAGAGGTGGGAAAATCTCTCTGAGCCCCATGGAGGCCAGCAGTTCTCCCAAGGCCACCATTGAGCGCGTCCCCAAGCACCACATCCACAGGGATGTTAAATCCCTCCAGGGATGGGGATTCCACCTCTGTGCCAGGGCTGGACAGCCCTTTCCATGAGGAATTTTACTAATATTCCAGCTAAGTTTCCCTTCAGGTGGTTTCCTCTCATCCTGTCCCTCATTCCTTAGTACTAGATCCTGATTCCCACTTGAGAATCCCATCAGGGATCTATGAAGTGAGAAGATTCCCCCTGAACCTCATTTTTTTTTTTTTCCAGGCTGAGCCTTCCCAGCTCCCACAGCTGCTCCTGATGCTCCAGACCCTTCCCAATCCATTCCTTTCCCTGGAAACATTTCAGCCCCTCAATGTCTTTCTTGTAATGAGGGCCCAAAACTGATCCCACGATTGGAGGTGCCCCAGCAGTGCCAGCACAGGGAGAGGAGATTTCTCTTCCCTGTCAATAATAATTCCTAAAAAAAAAAAAAAAGAAAAAAAAAAGAAAAAAAAAAAAAAAAGAGGGAAGAGAACGGGAAGAGCAAGGGATACCTGTCTCAAGCTGAAGCAATCAAGAGATCTTAACTGGAACCCATAAGGCAATGCAAGAGACACAACCATGTCCCAAATCCTCAAAAACTACAGAAAAATTGCCTTTATGAGACTGTGGGATCTTCCCTGAGGACACTGCAAGCTTTGGAAATGTGGACAGCACACCTCCATTATAGCACAGAAAGAAAACCATTCCCTCTTCCAACTTCCAGCTCCACACAAGCATCCCTGAAATTTTTTCAGGGATAAGAATTCAAAATTCCAAAGGTGGGGAGTTCCACAGCATCACTTCCCTCCCTTCCTGTGCACTCTTGTATAAAATCCTTTATTATCCTCAAATCCTTTATTTTTAAGCCTTAATTTTTGTGCTGAACCCACCTTAAAGCTGCAGCCTGTCTCAAATATTCTGGATAGCTGAAGTGCTTGGAAAAGCTGGAATTGTACATAAAATAATTATCCAAATAAATCAAATCCCTGATTTGTTATGAATTATGAAGGCTACAAAACAGGACTTTGACTGAATAACTTGGGATATTAAACATCTGTTATTCCCTGAAGTTTGAATCACTAAAATACATTTTAAATATCAGAGACAATAAAATTTTTCCTCATGTTCAGGTGGAATGTCTTGTTCTACTTCCCTGCTTTTCCTCATAATCAAGGAACTCCAGACTCATCATATTCCAAGTGCTCATTCCAATATTTTATGACACATTTAATCCCAGTCTGAAATTCTCAGCAGAAAGGCACTAAACTCCCATTTTCCCAACTTTTCACAGCCAACTCTTCCCTTGCCACATCCTAAGACCCCTGACAATAACTCTGGAAGAAGCAAAGACAAAAATCCTGGGATTTTTGTTCTTCCTGCTTTTCTCTGGATCACATGGTGTAAATTTGGGATTTGGGAATGGAAGGAATAAGTTTAGGAATGTTCTAAAGTCCAGGCTGGTTATCCTAGATTCATTATGATCCTTTAGGGATATTCCAACTATTTTTCAGCCATGTGGAAGATCCAACCCCTTTCCCAGGAACAAAAAATATCCAGCAGAGGAATTTTTTACATCCAGCACTAACCCCCAAAAACATCTCCAAACAATTCATATCCCAAAATTCCTGTACTGGCTTTGGGCTGTTGCTTTACCAGTTCCCTGTTACAGCACCTGGATGATCCAAACTTGTGGGATTCTCTCCCAAAAAAGCTCTTTAACAGGAGTCAGGAAAGAAATTCCTCATCTTTGGCAAAACACTCTGGAAGATGAGGATGAGCAGCACTTCCAGGTAATTTGGATTTAGATTCCCTGCCCCTTGCCCAATTCCAAAAGTTCTTCCCAAAGGAATTTTTGACCCTGTTTGAGATGGGGGCCTCCTTTATCCATAATTTTTTTTTAAATATGAGCCAGTTGAGGAAAATTATTCTTAAAGTTGTTGGCTGAAATCCTGATTCCTTATATTAATCCCAAATATCTGGCTCCTTTCTGCTGGTGTAAGGAGGAGTAGGGGGAATTCCTTGTTATTCCCAGATACTGGGCTGGTAAACATTCCAACAGAGAATTATGAGGCCAAATAATGGATGGATTCCTTTGGGAGTTCCACTGCAGAGGCAGGGAATCAAGAAACCTGGGCTGTATTCCATGGATTTTCCCTTCCCACAAAACCACTCATTAGTATTTTAACTTTTTACAAAATTGAAGATTTTTTTAATGCTCTTTTGTGCACTCAGCACAAAAACACCTCCACAAAGCACATTCCTGAGCTCCTCCAGGATGCTCCAGCCTCAGAGCTTGTAGCCAAGCTGAATTCCCTGGATGCAGCAGATGGAAAATATCTTTTTTGTTTGTTTTTTTTCCACATCCCCTAAACTGGAAGCGGAACGGGGAAGAGAAGGTGGCAGCCCAGTGTATCCCAAAAAAGAGCCACACACTCAGCGAGTTGGAACCTGTTAAGACCCATGGGAACATCCCACCAGGAAAAAAAAAATTAAAAAAAAAGAAAAGGAAGGAAAAGCCCAATTCAGGGAATTCTTTTAACCCAAATTAAGTTTTGGCAGCGCTGCCGGCGAGCAGCGCGTGGGGAGGGGGCGGAGCTGGTGGCACACGGCGCTGCACACCTTGGTCTTCTCCTCTAATTTCCAACCAAGAAGCCAAATGATCTATGGGGTTAGAATTCCATTAAAAAAAAATAAAAATAAAAATATGGGATGCAGGCAGCCAGCTGGTGAGAGCTTGGGTACTCACTCCGGCCAGCGATTTCTGGATATTCTCCCTGGCTCTGGCAATGTCGCGGAGGATCGTGCTGGCTCCGTTCTCCTGCAAACAGCGCAGAAAGAACCAAGAGTTTCTTTTTAAAAAAAAAATATTAAAACATTGGGGGGAAAAAAAATTCATCAGGGAAGTTAAAAAAAAAAAAAAAAGAACAATGAAAGGAAGGAGGAGCGAGGGAATTGGGAATTCTCCTTTCCATGATTCAGCGATTTTTGCCATAAGGATTGGGGCTAAATCAGGCAATCCCTGGTCACGTGTTCGGAAGGATCATCCAGTCAAAGAGCTTTTAAATTCCCTATGATTACCCTGAGAAGTTTGGGAAGCTGCCAGAGGGTTGCAGTGACTCCAGAGCTCCTTAAAAACCCAGCCTCTGGCAGGATTTTTCCATAATATTACCTGAGTTCAGGCAGGAAGTGACAACCCTGACTCTGCTCTATCCAGAGGTGGGACCCACAACACCAGGATTTTTTTTCTCTGCTGCCATGCCTTAGCCTGGATTCCAAGACTCCCTCCCAGGAAATTCCATGATCTGCTCACTCCTTGCCCTTCCCAGACTGCAACCCCCACCAGCAAGATCCAAGATGTGAAATTTCCCACAAACCCCCAAATCCTGAGTTAAACAGAAAATAAAGGAGAAACAGCCTGGACACATCCAGGTGGGCCCCACTTCCTGCTGCTTCCAAGGAGGTTTTAAGGATATTTTTCCACAGGGGAAGTGGCTGATAAATTCCTGCAGGATCTCCCAGGCCAACCTCCTACACGGGAAGCTCCTAATGTGCCTTGAAATAGTTGAACTGTTCCAAGAGGTTTTCACTCCAAAACCTACTTCCAGCATTCCTCCAAAGTTCCCATTTTTTTTTTATTCCTGATCTCCCAGGTGCTGTGCCAGCACCTAGGCCAGGATGGGCAGCAGGAATAGCTGGAATGTGCCTAAAAGTTATAATTTCAGCAAAAAGCTTCCCACTCATCACTTGGAAAGAGGCACTGAACACTCAGCATTCCAAAGGCACAAGCAGTTAGGAGCAGGAAGAGGTTAGGAAGGCTCTGAACCTTGAAACAGGAATAATTTTGGGATAACATTGAGGTTGGAAATATTTCAGCTCAGCAGGATCATGCTTCCCCCATCCACCTTCCCCTCCCCAACTCACCGGTACCACAAACAGGCTCTTCCACTGGAACACCTGCAATACTTCCAGGAGTACAAAGAGAGGGATAAAAAAAAAGTCCCCACCCCCTAAATTTTTGGAGTTGTGGTGCCTCTGTTTAAACTTTAGGTTTGTATTCCCTTGGAATATCCCAAAGGACTGCTCCAAAATAGAAGCAAAGCAGCATTTTCCCTGGATGAAGGGGGACAGGGATGCTCTTTGCTGATAAAATTAAGGATTTTGGAGCCCAAATTGTGCCCTCACAGATCCCAGTAGCCTGGAAAAGTTAAGGAGAACTGCTGGAAGCTGGGACTGGTTCACCTCATCTTCCAGTTCCTTGGGATCAAATCCATCAGATTCCACAGAAAATGGGGGGGTTGGGGGGAAAAAAAACTCCAATATGGGTCATAAACAGCTTAGAGAGCTCCAGGGAAACTTGGGGGGAAAAAGACAGCACCAAGAGCAGAAATCCCACAAAAATCCAGGTGGACCATGTCCTTTGACTTACTCTGGAATTCCTGGGATTGGGAATTACCTGCTGGCGGGAGGGGGCACCCATGGGGCCGTTCATCTGCTCGTAGAACCTTCGCTCGGCGTCGTCGTATTTGTACTTCTCAAACCAGACCTTGTCGTGCAGGAAGTAATCCACAGCCATTTTCCTGGGAAAAGGAGGGGGGAAAACATCCACAAAAAGTGAATTCCTGCAAGGATTGAAGGTTAACAGCTCATCAGGAGCTGTTTCTGTGCCTGCAAGCTCGGCTTGGCTGCGGATTTAAGTACCCAGGATCCTCTTAAAAAAGCAGGACAGATTAATCACCCACCTGGCCTGACCTGGGCATGGAGTGGGGATGGGATGAAATCAGATGATCCAGACTTTTATTCCACAAAAAAAACCTCAAAACCCCAGGATTTTCTAGTTCATGCAAAGGAAAATGTCTTGTGTAGGAGAATAAAAAGGGAATTGAAATAATGGATTAGGTTGGAAAAGTGAATAAAGATCATTTAGTTCCAACCCCCTGCCATGGGACACCTTCCACTATCCCAGGTTGCTCCAAGCCTCATTCAACTTTTCCCTGGATACTTCAAGGGATGGGGCATCCACAAGTTCTCTGGGAAATCTTTATTAAAAAATCAGCAGCACTTGGAAGGGGCACTGGCACTACATGGGAAAACAGCACAAAGCACCCCAAATCCTGCTGGGCAACGGGGGATTTTTATGGAGCAGCTTCCAAAGGTGGGTTAAATTCTTAATTTGAAAGGAAACAGAGCCCTTGAAAAAGAGGGAAAGCCCTGAATTCCAGCAAGAGACAGGAAAAGAGGCAGCAGAAGTTTGAGGAGGTGGAGAGCAGCACAAGGAAACCACAACTGGAGCAGGCTCCACAAAGCCTCTCCTTGCCATCCTAAATCCCAGTTTTCCACAAAACACATCCATGGAAGCCAGAGATGATTTTCCTGGAATCAAATCCCTTATCTACCCACTCGGAAAAGACCAGAGGCCACCAGACACAGGAGCTGCAGCAAAACCACTGTCCACAACCAAATCTCCAGGACCTGCTGGAATTCCAACCAGGATCACTCGCAGAAAATCCCAAATACAGATCAATTTATCCCATATTCTTACAGAGACACAAGGATTTTCCCAAATATCCAGCTATGACCAACTAAAGAGGACATGATCCCAAACAGGATCAGGTGAAAGGTATTTGACCCCTAAATCCTAAAAGCTTTCCCCCAAATCTCCACAAAACTCATGGATCAGAAGTGCCAGAAATAAGGATGGATGCTCCAAGAGTCTTTTTTCCCAGGAATATCCATCTCTACCTGCAAACATCCAAGAGCATTCCAAAAATTAACATACTGGATATAAATTCCTTCAAAAAAAAACAAACTACAGCACATGCTCCCAACCAGTGTGGTTCCCTACATTGTATTCCAGACATTTCCAAACCTTCTTCAAGTTGGATCCTGGTTATGACGCTGATTTTTATATGGAATGAGAGGATGGAAAGGATGATGGTGTTGTAATCCATGCAAAAATGGGGATACTGAGCTCACTTCCCAGCCCTGCCTTTCAACCTCTAGCTTCACAGCCTTTATACACCAGAATTCCAGAGAAGAGGAATTCCTTGAAGGATTTTCCCCCCTGCTTCCTTCCCACTGGGATCATCTCCAAGTCCACCCAGTCTTCTCCACATGCAAATTCCTTCTGGCTCAATCCCGACCCAGCCTTTTTTTTTTTTTTTTTTTTTTGCATGGGCGTTACCCCCAAAACTTCTCCTGCTTCATTTCCGGAGCGGGAATGCTTGGAGCAGCTGGATGGGAGAGATTTTCAGCAGCAGATTCCTGGATCCCTGTTTTCTCCGCTGCTCTGTCTGCTTCCAGGGCGAAATATCGGGATTCAGCCCTGTCGTAGGTCACCTTATTCAGCCACACGGACTCGCTGTCCTTGTGCAGGAAAAAGCAGGTGGGATTTTCCTTGGGAATATCGGGAAGCTGAGGGTTGGTGGCGGCGATTCCCGTTTGTTTCCCATGGTTGTGGTTCTTGGATGCTTCCAAGCAGCTGCGTTGCTGCTGTTGGGTTTGATCCGAGGGGTGCCCGTCCAACATCTTCTCGTAAAATTTCTTCTCGGCATCATCGTAGAGAGGCTTTTCCAGCCACACCTCGGATGCCAGAGCTTCCCAGTTGGAAATCTGCGGCTTCCCATTGACCGTCTGCTGGTCGGAGCTGGGCAAACTGGGAATGGAGGCCACGGGAGGGTTGGGAATGTCGGGAGCCAAACCTGGCGTGGCAGGAGTGGGCAAGGCCGTGCCATAGCCCTCGTCCGGTGTTCCCAGCCTGGAATTCGCACACACGGATGGGATGGCCAGGACGTTGGGAGGGAGGAAAAATTGGGATTTTTCCATGAACGCCCTCTCAGCCTTATCGAAGTCAAACTTGTTGATCCAAACCCCTTGGACAACGTGGTGACAGGCGGCCAGGTTCCCGTGGGAACACGCCGGGAGCATCCTTGCCTTGGGAATATCATGGCTGGATTTTGACCTGGCCACAGCAGGAGATTCCTGAGCCATTTTTCCAGTCTCAGGTGATTCCCAGTTCTGGGAATCTGCTAATTTTTTCCTGTAGGCATTCTCAGCACGGTCATACAACGGCTTGTCAAACCACACGTGCTCTGCCGACATTCCCGCCAGGATCGCCTCCAGCTTGGAATCCTGAGTTTTGGGTTTCGGGGACCGCTTCCGTTTCCGCTGTTTTTTGCCATTCCTGGATTTTTTCGGGTCCCCCTTGAGATCTCCCTCGATGGAATCCTCGTGGCAGATCCCATTGATGGCCTCGGGCTCCGGCGCTTCCTGCTCCGGCGTTTCCCGCTCGGCTTCGTCGTTCCGGTGTTTTTCCAGCCAAACCTTGTCCACGGAGCAGGGATTTTTCCGTGTCCTCATCTTCCCGAAAAAAACGGGCAGCATGGAGAGATAAGCACAACAAATGTAGTGGCAGCAGAGCAAAGCAAAGGCATGCAGGAGATGTTTTTTATCTGTTAATATTCTCCAGAAAAAAACGCAAATATTCCATTTTTTTCTCCCTTTTGGGATAAGTTTGAACTCCAAGGAATTCAATGTGGCCAGAATATTCCTGCCATTAATTACCCCCATTATTTGAAATTTTAAGGCAATAGGTAAAAAAAACCCCATAGGATTTTGCTCATATCCTCAGGAATTACAGGATATTATTCCAAGCTAGTCATTATTTTTTACTTATTCCCAATTAGGTAAAATATTGGGAAAACTGGCTCCAATTTTTGAGTTTTTGGAGGTTGTTGTTTACTCCTAGTTGGTTTTTCCAACTAAAAGGCAGCTGAAAAACTGGGATTTAATTTTGGGATAAAATCCAAGTTATTGGTAAATTAAACTTGTCCAGCAGCTCAAAATCTCGTTATTAATTAAATAATTAATATAAATTGGTTTGTGGGAGGTGGTCAAATAAAACTCCCAGACAGGGAAAGGTCTTTAATTCCAAGAATTCCTGGAAGATTTTGGAAGCCTCAAGTCCAAGGCTTAACTTTAGCTTTCAATTTCATCTTCAATTTTAGTTTTAAATTTAATTTCAAATTTAAAATTCACTGCTCTTAATTTAAATTTTGATTTAAAATTTATTGCTTCCAATTTAAAATTTACACAAACGTTTTTTCCAGATCTTGCATATTTTCATTTAAATTTATATATTAATAAATTAATCTTTTGCCTTTAAGCATTTAAATTTATAGATTTTAAAATATTAATTATATTCCAAATGGACAAATTATTAGGAACGGTAAAAGGAGACTTTTTTTTTCCTGGAGTTGGGAAACTTTATTCAACTAAAAATGCTTAAAAATTGAGTTTTCACTTTAGAATTGATAGAAAAAAAATTCAAAATTAAAGTTTGTTTTGAATTTTTAAATTTACTCTCTGTATTTTCTCTTTTATGGAGCAATAAATTCTTGTTAGGACATTTATGTAGAAATAAATTTAACACAGTAAATAAACAATAATGAGTAAAATAATAAAAAATGGTGGGATTTTGCCCAAAAAGATCGTGAATTTTTAAAAATTAAATTAAAAATTTCACTTTTTAAAAAGTGAATTAAAAAATCAGTTTTTTCCTCATTATTTAATTTACTTTAAGTTATTTTGCTCCAGTTTTTAAGCAGCTCCAAGCCCTTGAACTGCAGCCCTTGTGGATAAGGTGAATTATGGAGTGGGAATTCCATAACAAGGAACTCCCAGGAGATTTCCTCCAAGAGACAGAACTGAAATGAATTTTTAAAACTCTTTAAAATTAATTATTTCCTAGAAACTCTGCAGTAATTTGTCTAATAAACATCCCATCAGTGCTGACATTCCCAGATTTTCCAGAATTCCCAAAAAACCACACAACTATTAGAAGGTACTTACTTTTTTTGCTCCTAGGACAGCATTAAATAAAAACAGGATAAAATTAGAGAAAGTTTCCAATTCCTATGGATCCAGCAGCTCCTTAGACAAATTAATTAATAATTAATGGATTAATTAACATACTTAATGACATTTGGAGCTGATGAACCTTCCAGAACTCCATGAAGTTTGTGAACCAACACCACAGAAAACAAGTTTATTTTCATTTTAATAACAAGGAAAGGAACATTATTGTGATGTTATCCAAAAGAATTTTCCCATCCAGGCAGCCTCAGAATTCCCAGTTTTGGTATGTGTTGATAGAATTCAGGATCCCAATTTTTGGGTGATCCCAAACCTTCCTGTAGCACCTTTTTGCTTCCATGAGCAGCCAAACCTTATGTTCAGTCCTGAAAAAAACCCCAAATTTCCAAGGAAATAAAGCTTCTAAACAAGGAAAAATTGGGGAAAAAATAATTTCTCTTCTGTGTCCATCAATTTTCCTGAAAGAACCTGGGAAAAAGGGATTTTAATCACACAAACCATCACCTTTCAACATTTTCCACCCAAAATTGCCACTTTTACCTCCTCAAACACAAAGTTTCAGGATTAAAAACCACACACTGGCATTGGGAATGTTCTCCACTGGGAAAAGTCACAGACCAGAAATTCAGGATGAGTTCAAGGACCATCAGGGAAATCAAAATATTAACACTTGCATGCAATATTTTATTCATTTAAAACTAGCTGTTCTGCTGGTTTCATTCCCTAAAAGTGGCTCTTTCCAAATTCCTGCTGGTTTCATTCCCTAAAATTGGTTCTTCCCTGAGTCACACCCTTGTCATCACCTTTGCTTTGAGACAAAACTCCCCATTCCATGAAAATACCACAATTCCCATCCTTGACCACCTACAAACACAACTTTCTGCTCCAAGCTGAAAATTCCTCATGAGATGTAAGCACGGATATGGGAAATCAGCAGCAGGGAAAGGCTGTCAGGAGAGACAGGGAAAAAAAAAAGAGTTGGGAATTAACAGCTCAGGTGAGGAAAAATCCTACCTGAAGGTCAGGGAGAAATGGGACACACCTGGAAAAGGAAAGAATTACAGTAAAACAGCTCAGGAAAGGGAATTTCTCATCCCTAAGGATTGTGATCATCAGGATCCCAATCAATTCCAAATCATCGGTGACCTGGATGCGACAGAACAAATCCATATGGGATTTCTGGGAACGCCGATGCAGCAGCCTCAGCAAGTTTAGTTAGGGATGTAATCCCTCAAAAACCCCATGGAGCACAACAGCAGGCTCTGCCCGTTCCCAAAATAGCTTGGAAATGGATCCCTCCCTCCTGAGATCAAAAAAAACCAGGGAGAGGACAAACCCCACCAAGGTGATGGAAATTCGGGAACAACAGCACAAGGAAAAGAGGGACAGGTGAGATAAGCAGAGCCCAGGTGCACCTAGAGCTGATTTTCCAGGTTTCCCAGCTCCAGGATAAGTTTGGAAAGGCAGCCAAGGGGGCTGGGATATGGGCTGGATCAGCTGCTCCGTGCCAGGACACGGCAGCAGCTCCAGTTTCCCTTTGCAGCAAGTGACTGGACAAAAAATCCCAGGAATGGGGCAAGGAGCAGATCCTCAAGGCACCTGGAGATGTGTGGGATCCCTAAATTCCCTTCCCTATCTGGGCAGGAATAACATTTATCTCTTTCTCTCCCCACACCCAATCCAGACTTATAGAAGTGAGGCTTTAATACATCAGGAATATAACAAAAAACCAGGGAATATGTCCTCACAATCTGTGGAAAACCACCCCTTACCTGTAAGAGAATTCCAAAATCCTGGGAAAGGAAAAGGACCACAAAGACACAGAGAATCCTAAAATCCTCCCTTCCCTGTGTCTAGCAAGGGGAAAGGGATCTCCCAGATAATGAAAGGATCTCCCATATCCTCTTTTTTGGGATGTGAGGGTAGGAGAAACCCCACTGGGAATATAGAGAGGGTTTCCCCTTTCCATGCCCCTTTCCAGGGCTTCTAAGGGAAAAGGAACGTGGAACACTGAGAGTGGGGAGTGTCACTACAATATTCCCTTGGGATTTTAAGTGGGGGAAGTAATCCCAAGAAACAAGGGCATCCCCAAACATTTTCCTTCAGAACTCTTAGGGACTGTCATGACCCCCTTTCCAGACCTACTAAGGGAAAAGGGACCGAAAACATAGGGAAAGAGGGGTCACCCCAGCATTCCCTGGGATTTTAAGCATGGAAAAGTTATCCTAGAAACCAACAGCATCCCAAATCCTCTCCCTCAGGACTCTGGGGGAACAGAATGGACCCTAAAGACAATGGGAGAATCCTCCCAAACTCCCGTTTCTGAGGATTTAACAGGAGAAGAGACCCCCTACATGTAAGGAAGGAACCCCAAAACTCTCCACTTTCCACCAATGTGAGGGAAGGAGCCTCATTCCCTATGAGGGGACCCCCAAATCCCTCTTTCCACAGGAGAACTGCCCTAAAGAGAATAAAAGGGGCACTCACAACCTCATTCTCGGGGATTCTGAGATGATAAAGGAACCTTACACACCCTGAAGGGCCCCCTGAGCACCTTCCTCCCAAATACCATGAGGGGCCGACCCACCTCCCGCCCTAAGGGGATAAAGGACGCTCTGGAGACGCCCGAAACCCCCATTACCGAGGCTCAGGGAGAGGGATAAAGGACCTTAAGTGGGTTAAGTGGGGATATAAGGATTCCGGGGGGCTGCAAGGGGCTGGAAACCAGGACTCACCGGCAGCGCTAACCCCTCAAGGCCCCGCCGCTCCCTTCGGCCGCCGCCGGGAAAGAGAAGGGCAGCGCGCGCCGCGCGGAGGGTTATGGGGGAGGCGCGTACCACACGTGGCGCGCGGGGGGGTGACGAAGGGGCTGCGCTGTGGGGAGATAACGTGTAGCACGCACAGCACGGGACCTGTCCCCCCCACACTAAAAGGGACATGTGGAACATCACGGGAAGGGTAGAAGCGGGATGCGCGAACCACCCCCCCCGTAACTATCAGGATGGGCTGCCCCCTCTTTTCCTTGCCAAGTTGGATTCGTCCTCGTACCTCTGCTAGCGCCCGTGGGTTGTACCACTCTACGAAAAGGGGGATGTGTCACCTCGCTGCTTCCCCCACGTTACTTCCCTGCCTCCCTCAAGATGATCCCCTGTATTTTACGGGGGGAGTTACGGAGAGGAAGAGGCCCCGCGCTGTGCGTGCGGCGCCTTGTCTCCCTCCGCGCCCTCTTCTCCCTCCCGTGGAAACCAAGTGGAACAGCTTAAGGGGGAAAGCGACGTGAGGAGGGGGGCAGCAGTTCGGCGCACTCCCCCCTTTTCGCAGCGTGGTATAACCCACAGGCGCTGGTGGGGATAGGAGGAAGAATCCAACTTGGCGAAGTAAAGGGGGGTAAGCGGCGCGACTTAGCGGCTGTGGTGGGGTGCGCGCATGCGGGGGACCGGAGCGGAGACAAAGGCGCCGCCGCGCCCCCCCCACCCCATCCCCGCATTCCTCCCCGGTTATAACGCGCCCCCCATTCCCATGGATGCGGGGATCGCTCCATGCCCGCGGGGGAGCCGGAGGAGGGCGGGGGAATGGCGGGAGGGCGGCGGGCAGGAGGAGGAGGAGGAGGAGGAGGAGGAGGAGGTGGAGGCAGCAGCGCATCACCCGGGGGGGTGTCGGTGAAGATGTCGCTTCGCCGCGCCTACTCCATCAAGGACAAGCTCCAAGCTATCGAGAGGGTGAAGAAGGGCGAGCGCCAGGCGTCGGTGTGCCGGGCTTTTGGGGTGCCGGGGGGCACGCTCCGGGGGTGGCTGAAGGACGAGGCGAAGCTCCGCTGGTTCCTGGAGCAGCTCGGCGGCGAGGTGGGCACCCAGCGCAAGAAGATGCGCTTGGCCAACGAGGAGGAGATCGACCGCGCCGTCTACGCCTGGTTCCTCGCCCTGCGCCAGCACGGCGTGCCGCTCTCCGGACCCCTCATCCAGGCGCAGGCGGAAGCCTTCGCACGGCAGATCTACGGGCCTGAGTGCACCTTCAAGGCGAGCCACGGCTGGTTCTGGCGCTGGCAGAAGCGCCACGGCATCTCCAGCCAACGCATCTACGGCGAGGGTGGCATCGCCGCCGAGCCCGAGCGCGCCCCGGCCACCCGCGCCGAGGTGCTGCCCGATGCCGGCGGATACGGGGATGAGCAGATCTACAACGCCAACGTCACCGGGCTCTTCTGGAAGCTTCTTCCCGGTGCTGGAATCACGGCGAGGCGTCCGGCGCGTGGCGAGCGCGTCACGGTGCTGCTGGCCGCCAACTTGACCGGCTCCCACAAACTCAAACCTTTGGTGGTCGGGGGTCTCCGTGATCCCGCCAGCCTCCGGCATCACAACCAGGAGAAATTCCCGGCTTGCTACCGCTACAGCCCCGAGGCCCGGCTGGCGCCGGCGCTTCTGCAGGCTTGGTTCTTTGAGGACTTCGTGCCCGGGGTCAAGCGGTACCTGCGGCGGAGCTGCCTGCAGCAGAAGGCCGTGCTGCTGCTCAGCTCCGCTCCATCCCGCTCTGGATCAGGGGCTGAGGATTCCCCACCGCTCCAGACTCCGGATGGGTCCATCCGTGCGCTCTTCCTCTCCAAGGGTCCATCCGGGAGCGGCTTGGCCGGAGCAGGAGGCCGAATCCCGGCGCCGCTGGAGCAAGGGGTGGTGTCGGCCTTCAAGCAGCTCTACAAGCGGGAATTGCTGCGCTTGGCCGTGTCCTGCGGTGGCCCCGGCGGTCCCGCAGACTTTGTGCGGTCCTTCCTCCTCAAGGACATGTTGTACCTGGCTGGCCTCTCCTGGGATCTCATCCCGCCCGGATCCATCGAGAAGTGCTGGCTGCTGGGGCTGCGCGCTGCCTTCGAGCCGCAGCCCGGCGAGGAAGAGCAGGGGGACACACCGGGAGGGGAGGAAGGCGGAGGGGACAGCAAGGTCTTCAGTGACCTGACCCACCTGGCCGCCTTGGCCTTCAAGCGCTTGGCTCCCGAGGAAGTGTCCGACTGGTTGCACTTGGATGATGCAGCTCCGGGTGTGGAGGAGGAGGATGATGATGGCGAGGAAGACGCCGAGGAGGAAGGCGCTGAGGGCTGCGGGGTGGAGGAGGATGAGGAGGAGGAAGCAGCTGGTGGCAGGAGGGATGGGGAAGGAGGAGATGCTTTGCTGCCCACGGCTCGGGAAGCCATCCAGGGTCTGGAGACGGCGCTGCGCTGGCTGGAGGGACAGGACCCCCGGGAAGTGGGGCCGCTGAAGCTGGTGCAGCTCCGCTCCCTCATCTCCATGGCACAGCGGCTGCACCGCGGCCACAGCCCCCAATCCTAGGGCAGGGGCAACCCCCACTTTTTGGCTACCTGGTTGGCCACAGAGCTGGGAACACCCTGGTTGTCCCAGAGGGATGACGGTGGAGGTGCTGCTCACCCCTCTGTGACCGTGACTCCTTGGGGATCAGGAAGCCCAGGTGCCTGTGGGTCACAGTTTAGGGGATTTTTGTGCAACAACTCGAATTCCAGGGTTTTTCCTTACCTAAATATATTTAGGAGGTGCTATTTTTTACATCCCTTGTGGCCCCTGGTCGCTGGCACTGCCAGAAAGGGGGTGGATGCCCCCCCTTTCCCCCTTCCATATTGCCCAGTTCCCCCAATTCCATGGGGAGAAGGGGTGAGGGAAGGATCTGCTCAGCATCCCTGGGATAATGGGGGATGTTACACTGAAAAATCCCCAAATCCCAGAGCAGGGCTGAGGTGGGCACAGCCAGCTGGACAGGGCCCACTCCTGAGGTGCTGTAGGGAAAATATTCCACCTTGGAAGAGGCTGGTGACACCCTTCTCACTGCCCAAACAGAATCCTGTTAAACCAGGATGGTTTGGGGCTGGTTTAAGACAACTTCCTTCAGGCACTGGATTGGGAAAGGGACACTTGGGTGGCATCCAGGGGAGGGAATCACTTCCATCATTCCTATCACAGCTGGGAACACCTGGACCACAGAGACCTGCTGAACCAGGTACCATCACCTGAGCATCCTCATGGAGCTGAAGGCTCCAGGGATGGGGGTCGAGGTGTTCCTCGTGGGGTTTGTGGGGTGGCTGGGGCCTGGAGGACACATCTGGGTGAGCTGAAGTTGGAGCAGGGTGGGCTCCTGGCACTGCTTTGGAATACTGGAGGCATTTGATAGGAATCTAGCAGCTCCTGACCTGACTTGGATGAAATTTTAGGGTGTTTAGGCAAAATATTAGAAGAGGGAAATTAAATGAACAAATCATTGCTGCCGTGCCCCATGTCAGCAGGCATGTGGGGGTTTTTACTTGTTGGGTCTTTGTCTCATCACTGCAGAGTTTATGGAAATTAAATGGATTTTTATTCCCACGTGGAAGTTGTCGTCTGTGAACTGTCACATGAAGCCATGCCAGAGGGATTTGGGGTGGCACCAGGGGGACCTTCATGGGGTTCTGTCCTCTCAGTGTGGCCTTCTCCACAACAATGGGGTGAAATAATGTAAAATGTCTCTGTTTATTTTTATCATCTTTTGCACCAAAAATGCCCCACAAAAATATTTTGGAGATTGGGATGGGGCTCATTTCAGACAGGAGTTTGTGAATGAAAGGAGGCTTCAGTTCTGTGACAAAAATGTTGCAAAGATCAGCAGAAGGTGGTGGCCTGGAGGTCTTTGAGCTGGTTTGGGGGGGTGAGAATATAAAATTACGGAATGGTTTGGGCTGGAAAGGACCTGCAAGGCTATGAAATTCCAACCCTCTGCTGTGTTCAGGGACACCTTACAATATCCCATGTTGCTCCATGCTCAGTCCAACCTGGCCTTGGACACTTCCAGGGATGGAGCAGCCACAGCTTCTCTGGGAATTCCATTCCAGTTCCTCATCACCCTCCCAGGGAGGAATTCCTTCCCAATATCCCATCTAACCCCTGTCCTCTGGCAGTGGGAAGTCATTTCCCCTTGTCCTGGCACTCCAGGCTCTTATCCAAAGTCAGGGCTCAGCATCCAGATATTCCTACCAGCGATGTTTTGCCCAGAAAAAACCTTTTCATCCTCAAAGTAGTTCCCAAACTTTCACTAATTTCACCCGTGCTGTTGCTGTGAGGCAAATGGAGCTTACTTAGGACATGGAAAAGGCTGGGATCCTCTCTGGATGGGCAAGTTTCAGTTTCTACCCCCTCAATATTCCCAGAGCTGGGAGCAGATCAGGACTTCTATCCTGTTCCCTGGTGCCAGGAGTTTTTTGGCTGTTTTAGCTCTTGTCCATAGTACACGAATGTGGCTCTGACCATAGGGATGCAGCCATTCTCCCAGCCCCAGCAGGATTAAATTGGGATCACCCCATGCCCAAAAGTCTCTCTGCACATCCCACACCAGCTTCATCCTTGGTGCCAGCACCATTCCCAGTTGAGCATGGAGCCAGCGTGGCACCACGGATGTCACCTTCCCATGGTGGCTTCTACAGCTCCCCAGGGACCACAAAAAGCCACACCCCCATTGCTCTGGCCACGTTTATTTCGTTCCAGCCCTGCAGAGGTAACACATGTCCCCACCACCTCCCACCCCCATCCAGGTTCTCCTGAAGATGTCAGGACCCCTGTACTCCTCAGAGGAGCTCCCTTTGGTCCCCATCACCCCTCCTGTCCCAGAAGGGGCTTGTCCACTAGTCCTTGGCCATGTCACACGCCCGGTTGGTGGCCGCCTCCACGGCATTCATGACGGTGGCCCGGAGCGCTCCCTTCTCCAGCTGGTGCAGGGCGTAGATCGTGGTGCCCCCGGGCGTGCAGACGTCCCCCCTCAGCTTTGCCGGGTGCTCCCCCGTCTCCAGCAGCATCTTGGCTGCACCCTACAGGACACCAAGAAGGTGAGATTTGGGACTTCTCAAATTCCATGGTTGGATGGCATCACCATCCCTACACCCCCATGGTGAGGGAATGTCCCACCGCCATGCACTTCACCCTTCTTAGACCTCGTTTTTGCTTCCAAGAGAAGAAACTGAGGCAGAGCAGCATCCAGCACCTCATCCCAATGGATGTTGTGGAGCCCAGGGGCAGGAGGGAAGTGGAGCAATGCTGGTGTTTGCCAAGGACTCACCAGCAGCGTCTGCGCCGCGATCCTGCTGGCCAAGGCGCCCGGCATTCCCATCTTCACCGCGCCCTCGGCCAGCGCCTCGGCAAACAGGTACACCTGGGAGGAGGGGAGCACCCAGGGGTGAGCCTGGAGCCAGGAGGGCACCCCAATCCCCAGGACAGCGGAGGGGAGCACCCAGGGTGAGCCTGGAGCCAGGAGGGCACCCCAATCCCCAGGACAGCGTCCCCTGTCCCGCTGGCTTACATAGGCCACGCCGCTGCCGCTGAGCCCGGTGTGGATGTCGATGTAGGATTCGGGGACCTCCTCGCAGAGGCCACAGGAGGACAGGAGGCTCTTGAGGAGCGTGGCTTCTTCGTCACCCGCGTTGTTGCCCCGGGAGAAGACCATGGCCCCTGCCTGCACCACGCAGGGCAGGTTGGGCATGATCCGCAGCACTTTGGTCCAGGGTGGGAGGAGCTGGGAAAAGACGGGGATGGGAGAAGGGGTGCCAGCCCCGGGAAGTACCCAAGGGTGACTGGAGACACCAGTGGGCGTCACCTATCAGGCTGGTGGAGAAGCAAGGAGCACAGGGAGGGAGTTGGAGGTGCAGCCAGGTGAGGACAAGGCCACGGTGGTGTGTCCTGCATGGGCTTGGATGCAAATGGAGGAGGAAGAGGAGGGAAGGAGAGGAGGAGGAAAAGAGAAAGAGAAGAATGAGAGGTGAAAAAGGAAAAGAAAAAGGAGAAGGGGAGAGGGGAAAAGGAGATGGGAAAAGGAGAAGGAGGACAAGGATGAGGACAAGGAAAAAGGAGGTGAGAATGAGGTGGAAGAGGAGGAGAAGGAGAAGGAGAGCAAGAGAGAAGGAGGATCAGGAGAGAAGGAGAAAAGAAGGAGAAGGAAAAGGAGAAGGAGGAGTCTCACCCGCTGCAGTGTCTGGATGGTGACGCCAGCCACCAGTGACACGACGATGTGGTGGGACCCCACAGCAGGACGGATCTCCTCCAGGACACCCGGCAGGATGTGGGGTTTGGTGGCCAGGAAGACCAGGGTGCTCCTGTGCACCACCTCCAGGTTGCAATGCGTGGTCCGGCAGCCTAATTCCTGCCCAGGGACAAGGAGAGGGATCACAGCCCAGCACTCCCAAAAACAGCATCCCAAAACCAGCATCTCCATGGTAACAGCATGTCCAGAGGCAGGGACATGGCCTGGGGACCTGCTCTGGTCACAAAGCCACCCAGATCTGCCTGGATCTCACCCAGTGTGGGGGGAAAAGGTGCTCTGAGCCCACAATGAGGGACACCCCAACATCTCCCACCCCCATGGCCCCACTCACCCTCCAAGCACCCAGGTTTTTGTCCGAGGGAGCGCTGGCCAGGATGTTGCTGGCTGGAACCTTCCCTTGGGGGACACAGGGAATGGGATGAGAGGTCAGGGTGGCCCCAGACATCCCGATGTCCACTGGGATGTGATTCCTCCAATCCCAGCAGAATCCCACAGGGGCACATGGAGCAAAGGGGGCTGGGGATGGATCCCGCCTGTGTGGCTGGCACAGGCACCCACTTGTGTCAGGGTGTAGTGACAGTGGAGGTGGCCCCTCACCAGGCAGGGACAATCTGGGACACACAAGGAGCAGGGAAAGGGCCATGCCCTCACTATCTGTGGGACAGGGATGTCAGGGAGAGAGGCAGGACAGGACTGTCCCAATGTCCCCACACTGATCTGGGGGACAGGGACCTCATAGAGGGCAGGGACCCTGGGGAGAGCAGGAACCTTGGGGAGGAGTGCAGAAAAGGGCTGTCCCCATGTCCCCACACTGATCTGGGGAACAGGGACCCTGGGGGACTGGGATAGGACACGGCTGTCCCCATGTCCCTCCAGCGCAGGAGAAGAACCCAGGGAAGGGCTGGGATTTTGGGAATAGGCCAAGGCAGGGCTGTCCCCGTGGCCCTCCAATGGAACACAGGGACCCGGGGAAGGGCTGAGACCTTGGGAATGGGCCAGGTCAGGGTTGTCCCCATGTCCCTGCTCTGGAGGACAGGGACCCAGGGGAGGCTGGGATTTTGGGAAGGGGTCAAGACGTGACTGTCCCCATGTCCCTCCACTGGACAAGAGGGAAGGGAGCGCAGAGAGCATCCAGACAGCGCAGTCCCCATGTCCCCCCACGCTTCCCCGCGCCACAGAAACGCCAGAAAGGCGCCAGACCAGGACTGTCCCCTCCCCTGCCCGTGTGTCACTGGCCCTCCGGTCGCCCCCATCCCGTACCTGCCTGCAGCAGCCCCCGAACGAGCCCCCCGGCCATGCGCCCGGCGCCCACGAACCCGACCCAGAGCTCGGGCACCTCCATTGCTACGCGAGGCCACGCCCCCAGAGCCACACCCCCAGCGCTGATTGGCCACGCTCAGCCACACCCCCGCTCTCCTATTGGTGGCACCGCCTTTAAGGGGCGGGGTAAAAGGGGAAAGGAGGGGGAATTGCGCAGGCGCGGCGCCACGTGGTTCCTGCAGGTGCACGCGCGGGGATCCTGGAGGGAGTTCCCGACTGTTCCCAAACCCTTTCCAAACCTTCCCCGCAGTGCTCAGCGGAGCCCCGGCACCTCTGGGGCCACGGCGGGGGTGGGATTAAATTTGGCGTGGGGGAAGTCCCCAGAGGTGCTCCCCACTCTGCTCTCCCCACCCGCTGGTATCCGCGGGTTCATGGGGAATATTTTCCGAGGGGGTATCTCCTAATTTGTCCGTGGATGTGGAAGCTGCTTCCCACTCTGGAGTGCTCCTCACCCTCTTTTTCCCCCAGTACCCTCACCCACCGGCATCCCTGGAACCTATAGGAGGTTCCCTTAGTGGGGGTGGGTCCCCAAAATTTGGGGAGGGTGGTCCTGTAATTTGTCCATGAGTGTGGGGGGCTTCTCCTCATCCTCTTTTCCCCACAGGACTCCCTCCATTCTCATCATGCTGCTCCAGAGCTCCTGGGCTGCGCTGCTCCTCTGTGCCAGTGCCACGTTTTTGGGGTGGCTGGGCCTTGCTGCACCCTCAGAGAAGGTGGGGACCCCCCAGAGCTGGGATTCCCCCCACAAATCTCCCTCAAGACAGCCACGGGTGACAGCCAGTTCTGGGATGAAGCCACATCCGGGGAGATATCACATCTGGACTTCTGTCACTGTCCGGTGGCTGTGGGACTCTCCCCAGCTGGGAAATTTGGATTCTGGGATCTCCCGTCCTGGGCAGCCTCTTTGCTTGGTGTAGGAATGGTTTTTGGGGGTGAAGGCCAAATTCTGAGGTGAGTTCACACCTTCTTCCATGTTTTACATCCCAAAACCGCCTTCTCTGTCCTCCTGTCCTGTGCTGGGGGCACCCAGGTGTGCCAAGGGCTCATTTTGGGGTGTCCATGGGGAGAAACAGCATTCCCCCATCATAACCCCCTAAATGTTCACCTCAGGAGGAGCTCTGGGAGACCTGGATGAGGTCAGCACTGGATGAGCACCCCGTGGTACAGCTTGTGCAGGACATCACCCACCAGATGGGTAAGAGCCAGGGCTGGGATCCTGCAGCATTCCTGTGTCCCAGTTGGATCAATTTGGGACTGATCCAACCTCTCTTCCCTCCCCGCAGGGAACCTGAGCAGCCGTGGAGCTGCAGATCTCCGAGGAGGACACCAGATTGTCCCACTCAACCTCCATTGGGAGCAGGAAAGAACTCAGGATGTTCATCCCCACCCAGGTGGGAACACAGCAAATCCCATTTCCAGCTTTTTTCACATCGGGGTGCATCTTCCCTGGCTCATCCTGCTGCTGTATCCATCTTTTCCATTTGCAGAGAGCATCCTGCTCCTTCAGGGGGTGATGGAGAAGCTGCAGAGGGTCAACCAGAGCCTGGAGCTGATGCTGATGGCTTTGGAAGATGCACAAAGCCGACTGGAAAAGCACCTGGAGCACCTCAAAGCCATCCCAGACCTGGATGGTGAGCAGGAATGGGTGCTGGAGGATCAATGGGAGCTGCTGGGTGCCAACACCAGGCTCTTCTTCCCCATCCCACAGGTCAGAACCAAAGTGCCACCTCCTCCAGCGTCCCACACAGCTTATACTTCATGCTCCTGGTTCTCCTACTGGTGCCAGCATCATTCCGGGCCATCCTTCTCCTCCTCTTCCTTGCTTCCAGCATCCTCGGCATCCCAGCAATCTCCACTCTCCTGGTCCTTGCTGTGGCAGGTGGGGATGAGTGTGGGGACACTAGGTTGGGGACACACCACCCTGTGTGGGGGCTCTGTCCTCTCCCACCCTCTTGTTTTCCCACAGGGCATTGGCTGGTGGCATCCACCTGCTGTGGTGCCAGAAGGATCCGGCCAGTGGTTCCCCGGGAAGAGCCCCGGTACCGGCTCACCTCCACTCCAGAGAGGTAGGAGATGGTTGAGGAGATGGCATGGAACCCTTGGGAGCTGCTGGGTCCAATCCTTGGTGTCCCACCCTGGATTTTCCACCCTGGAGCTATCTGGCAGAAGTTCTCAGGAAGGGATAGGACACATCTTGGTGGCTTCCCTATGGCTTTTGGAACACTTCATCCCAACTCCTTGTGCCATTTCTGCTCAGATGTTCCATCCTGGATATCCCATCCTTGGTGCATCATCCTGGACATTCCATCCTGGAGCCATCTGGCAGAGGTATCCAGGAAATGACAGGACACATCCTGATGGCTTTCCTATGGTTTTTGGGCATCTCATCCCAACTCCCTGACTTCAGAGAAGGGTGTGGAGAGGCTAGAGAGGTGCATGTCTCTATTGTGGTGGTGGCACAAAAGTCACCAAGGTGACAGGATTCCAATTTTCCTTCTTCCCACTCAGGGAATCCAACATGGACCTGCTGCAAGAGGAGCTGGACAAGATGGAGATGAGCTGCCTGCAAGGTGAGAGGTGCCTACAAGGTGGGAGGTGTGGTGGCTGTAGGACATGGATCCAAAGCCCTGGCATGTCCCCATCTTGTACTGTTATCCCAGAATGTCCCCAAGCTCTGACAGGGATGTGCTGCCACCCTGGAGTGTCCCCATCCTCCACGTGAGGACAGGAGCACTGGGAGGGTATCTCCATGTTCTTGCAGAGCCCTCATACCTGGAGCAGCCCCAGGAGGTGGCCAGGAACATTCCTGGGCATGTGTCACCCGACCCCAGTGGCCAGAAGACAACACTGAGCTCGTGTGGGGTAAGGTACTGGGTAGGATGTCCCCATGTTGGTGTTGTCCCCCAAAACCTGCTCTTGGGGACCAGCTGGGTCTCCCTGAGGGTCAGTTCCTCCAAGGTTGGGGTGTCCTCACCATGGTGGCACCTCTGGATGTGGGACAACCCATTGGGAGATGGACAGGGAGGAATTTGGGGTGAAAGAAGGTGTCCTGAAGGATAGCCAAGGCATCCCAGAGGACAAGGGACACCTGCAGGAACCCCCTTTTTCCCAAACCAGGTGACACCAGAGCCAGTTATGGATGCTGGGAAGCTGTGGGAACCCAAACCCTGCAGCCCAAGGGCCAACATGTGAGCACCAACCACCCAGAATGTCCCTTCTCCATGGCTTGGTGTCACCTCAGAGGGACACCCCGCTGCTGGTGGCTTCCTGGGGTGCTGATGGGTGTCTCTGTCTCCTCTGCAGGTCCCTGTGCCAGAGTCTCACCAGAGCTGGGCAGCGGTGCCGGAAGAAAGCCATTCCCGGGCAGGAATTCTGCCACATCCACACCACCAGCAGTAGTTTGGCCATGGATTAATTCCCCCATTTTTGACCCTCTACCCTCTTCCTGAGGGGTTTTAACCCTTTTCATGGTTATTCCAGATCCTGGTGGAGAACATGGACCCTAAGGATGCCACTGGATGCGGGTACAGTGCAGATTATCCCACCAGTTTTATGCTATTTGCATATATTTTAATAAATGCCACATTTACAGCTGGAGTCTTTCTCATTCCTATCCTGAGATGGGGGGGGAGCTGTGGGATCATCCCCATGTGCCAAGAGCAGCAGCAAATTCCCTGCTGCCATTTCCATGCCCTAGAATCCTGATTGCCTTCCCTGTATTACATCTAATTGCAGGTAATTAGTGTAGCTCATTAACAGCTCAGAGCCACCACCCTCTAGGACACAGCCATGGTGATGGCTCTAGTTGGCTCCTACCACTCGATTTAGGATTTTTGGGATGCCCCAACCTTCCTCCCCCCTGCCCTGGGCGTCCTGCGCCGCTCCCAGCAGTGGGGCAGGAATGTGGGAGCTGCTCCCCAGGCTCCTGTTTTAGCTTTGGAAATGTCACTGTCACCCCCCCAGCCCCGTCCTCTGCCCCAGCAAAGGACAACCCTGAGTTGAAGAGGATGATCCCAGTGCCGGGTGATGCCGGTCCTGGTGCTGTCACTTCCTGGCGTTGGCATAGTTGGCGTTGAACCAGGCACAGGTTTCCTTCACAGCTGGGGAGGGAGAAGATGGGATGGGTTAGGGGGTTGAGAATGGATTTTGGGAATGGATTTTGGTCATAGAATCACAGGATGGGTTAGGGGATTGGAAATAGATTTTGGTGACAGAATCACAGGATGGGTTTGGAGGATTGGGAATGGATTTTGGTCACATAATCATGGGATGGGTTTGGGGGATTTGGAATAGATTTTGGTCACAGAATCATGGGATAGGTTGAGTTGGAAGGAACTTTTTTAGGTCTTCTTATCCAAGCACCATGCAAGGAGATACCTCCCAAGAGACCAGGTTACTCCATGCCCCATCCAACCTGACCTTGAGTATTTCCAGGGATGCAGAAACCACCACCTCCCTGGGCAACCCATGCCAGTGTTTCACCACCCTCATTCCTCATCCAGAAAGGATGAACCCCCTTGATGCCACCAAGGCTGATGGTACAGGTTAGAACCCCTGGTGTCTCCTGGAGACTCTCCCATCTCACCTTTCCTGAAAGGTGTGAACTGGAATCCGGGCAGGTACCGCCGGAGCTTGGCATTGCTGGCTGTCTTCTTGAACTGCCCATCGGACTTGGTGGTGTCAAACTGGGATGGGAAGGATTAAGGAGGAAAAACAGGTATTGCTTTTGCTCCTTTGGTGGGAAGGATTCTCTGGATCATGCAATCTCCCAGGGGAGCCGGTGGGAAGAGGGGTTTGCCTTTTGTGAAGGATACAACGAGCTCTCCCCTGAATTCCATGGCCTCGGCGATGGCCTCTGCTGCCTCCTGGATGGAGACTTCATCTTCTTCTCCCACTGTGGAGAAGGGAAGGATCATGGCTGTTTCCTCATGGAGAGGGGACTTCTGGGGGGCAGCCAGGACTTACCTGACAAAATGATTGGTTCCACCTCATCATATTCCCGCAGGACCCAAAGGAAAAGCCGGGCCAGGTCCTGTGAAGAGTAGACAACTCACTGATGTCCCCCAGTGCTCCCATTCCAAAGGGTCACAACCCTGGGGATGGCCCAGGACGAGTCAGGGGGATTCAGACCCCTCTGGGGTCCTGCCAATGGGTCCTCCAGCCCTATTCCCTGCTTCCCAAGGCCACACCTACCAGGGAATAGATGAACTGTCTCCTGGGCTTGCCCGTTCCCCAGACGGTCAGAGCAGAGCCGGACTCTGCAGGAGGAAGGAGCCATGACCACCAGAGCCACCTTCACCCACTCCCACAGCGCAGGTGGGAAAGAAAGAACCCTCATTTCTCCCCCAAAAAAATCCCTGGAAGTCCTGCCACCCTCACGTTTGGCCAGGTAGACCTTGTGGATGAGCCCTGGCAGGACGTGGCCATCCTCGATGTTGAAGTTGTCGTGTGGCCCAAAGACGTTGGTGGGAATGACGGCGGTGAAACGTCGGCCGTGCTGCTCGGAATAACCCCTGGATGAGAGCAGGGAAGGGATCAGCGCCTCCAGCACTGATGTGCCCCCAAAAAACCCTGGCCAGCAGCACTTTCACCTGCTGAGCCCAGGTATCTCCCCAGCTTCCACCTGGAAATCCCACTGGATTCCCCTTGAAAACCAGTGAGTGCTCCCATGTCCCCAGTTCACCTATTCTGGACATCAATCATCCTCTTGGCATAGGAGTAGCCAAAGTTGGAGCTGTGAGGTGGCCCGTTGTGGATCTGGGAATATCAGAGCGGGTAAGTTAAGTAGGGCAGGGACTTTTCCCGGGATTTTGTGCAGGAATGGGGATTCTCACCATGGTCTCATCGATGGGATAGGTGGTCTTGTCTGGGAAGATGCAGGTGGAGAGGCAGGAGACCACCTTCTGCACCCCTGACTCATGGGCTGAGTGCAGGACGTTGTCGTTGATGTGGATGTTTGTCCTCTGGGAAAGGGGATATTTATCAGGATTGTGGGGTTGGGAGTCCCCAGATTCCATCACCAACAACTCATCAATAACTCCAAAAACCACTGGAGCTCTGATTTGGCTCTGGGAGCAGAGCAAGCCACACCCCTGTGTGCCCATATCCCAATTCAGGGAGCGCAGCACCCACAGGGATCCCGACAGTGCCAATTCCGGGGGTGCTCACCCAAAAATCCAGGTTGGAGCGGATGTTTTTGAAGAGGCCCCCGACCATGGCAGCCAGGTGGATGACGTGGGTGGGCTTGTGCCTCTCAAACAGGGCTTTGGTCTCGGAGCTGCTCCTGGAATGGGAAATTCTGGGATTCAGAGGGGTCAGCAGAGCAAATTGAGGTGTTTCCAAGGAAAAACCCAACCCTAGGAGAGGAAATGTTGGGGCAGACTGGGGAGTTTCTAAGGAAAAACCCAATCTTGGGATGGGAAAATCTGTGATTCACTGGGGTCAACAGAGCAGACTGGGGTCTTTCCAAGGAAAATCCCAATCCTGTGATGGGAAATTTTGGTGTTTGTCAGGGTCAACAGATCAGATTGAGTAGATTTCAATGAAAAATCAAATCCTGGAACGGGAAAATCTGGGATTCAGTGGTCAACAGAGCACACTAGGGTGTTTCTGAGGAAAAACCCAATCCTGGGATGGGAAAATTTGGGATTCAGTGGTCAACAGAGCAGACTGGGGTATTTCTGAGGAATAACTCAAAGCCAGAGATAGGAAATTTTGGGGTCACCAGAGCAGATTGGGGTGATTCCATGGAAAAACCCAATCCCAGGATGGGAAAATTTGGGGTTCAGTGAGGTCAACAGACTAGACTTGGGCCTTTACGAGGAAAAACCAGATCCTGGGATGGGAAATTTTGGGGTTTGTCAGGGCCAACAGACCAAATTGGGTTGTTTCCAAGGAAAAATCAAACACTAAAAAGTGAAAATTTGGGATTTGGTGGGGTCGACAGAGCAAACTGAGGCATTTCCAAGGAAAAACACAATCTTGAGATGGGAAATTTTGGGTTCAACCAGAGCAGACTGGAGAGATTCAGAGGAAAAACCAAATCCTGGGATGGGGAAATTTGTTGGGGTTGACAGAGCAAATTCTGAGGTTTCCAGGGAAAAAACCCAACTCACGTCAAGTCGGCGTCTCGGGAGGACACGAAGATCCACTCCTCGTCCGGCTGCCCCTCTCCATCGGCCACCACCTTCTCGATGGCTCTGCCCACCAAGCCGGTGCCACCTGTCACCAGGATGCGCTTGGTCACCTCCGTCATGGCCAAAATCCTGCAGGGAGGAGCAGGGGGGACAAGCTGGGACCACCTCAGGATGGACCACCCTGCCCACGAGCATCATGCACATCCCAGGCAGGTGGGATTGGGTTTTCTGGGGGGGAAATTTCAGCATTTCTGGCAAAAAGGGAAGTGGAAAAAGGGGTGTGTTTGGTTGTGACAGGGCTGGAACAACTCAGCTGGAGGCCACCTGGGCTAGGGCCAGACCTGCCACGTGGCACTGCCTGGGCTCTGGAAAGGGAGGGGCACCTGCTCCCCCAGGTGTGTGCCCCAAATTTCCTTCTGCACCCCCAAATCGCCTCCCACACCCCTGCACCTCAGGGCTGCTTCCCAGATCTACTCCTGAACCCCGAGTCTTGTGTCTGCACCCCAAATCTCCCCCTGCACACCAGATCCCCTTCTGTACCCCAAATTTCTCTCCGCACCCCAGATCTCCCCCTGCACCCCAAGTCTTGTGTTCGCAACTTAAACCTCCCCTGCACCCCAAACCCCATTTCTGCACCCAGGATTGCATCCCACGCCTCCCCTGCACCCCAAATCCCATTCCTGCACCCCAAATCCCAGCTCTGAACCCAATCCTAACCTCCCCCCATCCTCTGCACCCCAAATCCCATTCCTGCACCCCAAATCCCACTCCTGCACCCCCATCTCCCCGCACCCCCTCCCGTCCCGCAGCGCGTCCCTGTTCCCAACCCACACCCTCCCGCCCCCCGCACCCCTGCCGTCCCCACCCTCCTGTCCCCCCACTTTGGGGACCCCCCGCTTCTCCTCCCCACCGGCCTGGGGAGGGTCCTGTCCCCCCAAATCTCCCTTAATGGGGAGAGGGGCGCGTCTCACCTTCGGCTGGATTCGGAACCACTCGGCTGCAGTCGGATCCCCTCGGTTGATTTCGGCTGCTCTCAGCTCGGTGAGGGTTCGGGTTGGGTCGGTGGGGGCTCGGCTGTGTTCGGCTATAGCCGGCTCGGCTCGCTGGGGGCTCGGCTGGATTCGGCAGTGCTCGGGTCTGCTCGGCGGTGTTTCGTAGGGGCTCGGTTAGGTTCGTTTAGTGGGTCTCGGCTAGATTCGGGGTCACTCGGATCAGCTCGTCGGCGGCTCGGCTGAGTTCGGCTTCGCTCGACTCGGTTCGTGTTGCCCCGGTAAGGGTTCGGCTCCGCTCGGCTTCTTCCGCCCCCGTCACCGGGCGCTGCCGCTTGGCTCGTCGGGAAATGTAGTCCTTGCCGGGAGAAGGGGAAAGGAGCGAGCACCGGGAATGGGGATTTTGGGAAGGGAGTGCAATGAAGGAAGCGCGGGGGAGGAGAAGGGGATGCAGGTGGGGAAATGAGGTGCAGGAGGAGGGAAGGAGGTGCAGGGAGAAGGAAGGGGAGAAGGAAAGGGGGGGTGAAGGGAATGGAGATGCAGGGATAGGGAAGGATGGATGGGAAGGGGGTGCAAGTACAGGGAAGGGTGTGCAGGGGAAAGGAAAGGGGAAGGAGGTGCAGCGGTTTTAAGGGGGTTCATGGGAAGGGGTGCAGGGAAGGAAGCGGGTGCAGCGGAAGGGGGTTCCCAGGTCCCCCCTCCTTCCCCCACCCCACCCCAGGGGCTCATCAAAAAGAATTTCGATGTGAAAACGTTTTAATCACTTTTAATGCACTTAAGCCAAAATTAAAAATGAGCAGAGGGTGAGGTGGGCACCCCCTCCACCCCCACTTCCAACTGGCTTTTCCTTCGGGATTTTTGCGAGGCAAAAGCAAGGCTTTGCTCTAAATTAAAATTTTGAAAGTGGAAATAAGGGCGACCCAGCCAGGAATTCCCACATTCCTCCTGCCAAAGCCCTGGATAGCCCCAGTGGCGAGGAGCAATAGAATATCAGATTTTCATTCCTTTTCTCCTGGGTGAGACCTGGAAATGTGCCCTTTTCCTTTGGGAAAGTTCAGGGAAGGCTGAATCCTTGCTGGGAGTTGAGGGGGGGTAATTTGGGTATTAAAAGATGTCACCTTGTGCCTGTGTCCCCTGGAAGTGCCCATCCCCTCTCCCAGCTGGCTGAATCCCAGCATGTGCCCAGCCCTTCCAGGCCTTTCCTAGCTCCCAAATCCACCCAGGAGTCTTGGTGTTGTTCCCACCTGATGTTTTACAGGATTCCCTGGCTGATCTCACCCACGGAGCCAGGGACAGACACTGAAGCTCCTTCTCCATGTCAGCTAATTCCATGTCTGTCCTGCTCCTCCATGAGACACTGAGGTTTGGCAAGAAAAAACCTCACGTTGATGTTGGGATGAGTCAGATCCAGCTGCATCCACGCTTCCACCTCATTTCACAGCAAAATTATGGAATAAAAGGATTTGAGTTGGAATAAAATAATTCCCATAAATAAAAATCATCCCATTCCAACTCCCTGCCGTGGGCAGGGACACCTTCCACTAGACCAGGTTGCTCTAATGTGGCCTTGAACACTCCCAGGGATGGGGGGGGAAAGCCAAGGAAGATTTTCCAGGTTCTGGTGGGAGGATAAGATCTTTCTGCTGCCTGCTGTGAGTTTTGGGAGACTAATTAGGGATAAACCCTAATGTTTCGGCCAAGGAATTGCTGCAAGGTGGTGCAGCCAAGAGTGCTGTGACAGCACTCGAATAACCACGGTGTTGCATTAAATGCAGTAATTTTGGAGCTTAAATATGCTAATTCTGGGGCTAATTACCAAAGAAATGTTGGAACATGAGGGAAGATCACAGGGGAAAGGGATAAAGTTGCGGCGACCACATGGGACGAACTCATTTGTTAATGAAATATCACCCAGGCTTCTGATGTTATCTGACACGGCCTTGGGATTTGAGGATCAAAGCCCAGAACAGACCCATTAGCTCATCTGGGCAGGGCGTCTGCATGACAGGATCCAGAGGACATCCCAGGACCTTCCAGCCGGCAGGATAAAGCTTGGGTGGCTCGGCCAGATCCTGTCAGAGAACCGCTGCTTCGTGTGAGGCGTCGTTTCTGTAACGCAGCTTCCTTGTGGGGTGACCTATTTCTCTGGAACAGGTCCGGTTTTGGGTCCAGCCCCACTCCCTGCTCTGCCCTCCCCATCCCTCGTAGGAAAGTGGGACAGATGGGTATGAAATTCCCAGGTGGAAGCTGTCTGAGGATGATGCTTTACAGATGCAGACAAGCTCCAGGAGCCCAGGTGAGACAGCTCTAAGCATCTCTTCCCTGCTAAAATTCCAGCTTTGCGGCTCTTTTTTAGGGAGCAGCACACCAGCAGTGATCCCTTTTCCAGGCCTTGTCCCATGGGATGGCCTGAGGCAGTTTCTACAGGGATTGAGGGTTACTCTGTGGCAGTTTCTACAGGGATTGAGGGTTACTCTGTGGCAGTTTCTACAGGGATTGAGGGTTACTCCCCACAATGTGCAGCCCTTCGGCTGTGGGAGTTGTCCAAAAGCACAGAGGGGGAAAACTGGGATGGGGATGAGGGTGATGGCCACAGATACGCCAAGAAACCATGTTCATGGGATTGGGAGCAGCTTCCCCCATGGGAATGTCCTTTCCACCATCATTTTGGATTTGGTCTTGTTGAGTCCAGTCCTCTGGAGGAGGGAGATGAACCTGCCACTGCTCTGTGATGGGGTTTGGGATTATTCTGGGAGTGGGATCTTGGCTAGGTGGGTGGGAATCTCATTGGGAGAGACGCTGGAAGAGATGCCAGCCCATCCCACCTGTTTGGGGTCTCCTTGGATGGAGTGCAGAGGACTGGGCAGGGGGCTACCCAAGGCACCTGGATTTCCCAGAGTGGATGGGAGAGAGGAATGTGGGCACAGGGAGCTGTGGATGTGGGTCTGAGCCTCCTCCCAGTGTTGCCTGGAACCCACGTGAGCTGACTGTGCCCGAAAAGAGCGTCTCTGGCGCAGGTTTGGGATGAGGCAGACATCCCGCTGGGCCTGGCTGCTTGGGCATGTCCCAGGACCTTGGGAAGGCGAAATCCTTCTCTTGTTTCAGTCCAAGTGTTGATGTCAAGCTGGATGAACTCCAAGGTGAATGAGTATAAGAGCACGGATTACTTAAATCTTTTTTATGGATTAGGCTTTGCTTTAAGATGAGCTGAAGTTCGTGCCTCAAGGCCAACCAGGGGAAATGCACTATTTACACTAAATCAAGAACTAAAAAGGGCAAACAATTCCAAACCTATTCCCCTTCTCCTTTCCCAGCTCAGATGCAAGGGCTGTTTAGTTTTGGTTAGAGGGAAGGGCTTTGTTCCTCAGCAAACTCTTCCTCTTTCAACCGAATCCAGCTGTGCATGGAGTTCTCTGGCTCTCTGGGCTCCAGCTGCTCCAGAGATGTTATTTTAATTTGCTTTTGATGAATATTTTAGTGCTGCCAACAGCCCTGGAGACTTTGAACTCGTGTGCCAGCCCAGAGCTCACCTGTTTGCCGGGAGCCTTTGTACAGCAAAAAAAAAAAAAACACATCAAAGGAGAAGAAAAAATGAACGTCAGTGATGTGAAGCAATTTGGGGAGACCAAAGACGTTTATGACCCAAAGATCTGTGTTGGTGTGTTGAAATTGGGAGGCAAAGAGGCAGGAAGGTGGCACAAGGGACACTATCTTCTCAGCAGGGTCACAGGCTTGTTCCTGCATCTTGTTCCCAGGTCTCCATGCTGTGCCTCAGGAATCCACAGTGACTTGGTGGGAGTCAAATCTTAATGGGAATGTGCTGTGTGACCTCAGAGCAGAGGGTTGGTGGCTTGGGGTCAGCAGCACAGATGATCCAGGGACCCTGAAGAGGGAGGAGACTGATGTGGGGGCCCCTTTAATGGGACCACACAGTGAGGAGGGAAAGGGGGATCTCCATCAGGGAGCAGTTAAAGACCTCATAACAAGGTGAGATCCAGGCCTGGAGATTCCCAGGGAGCTGGAATGGGGACCATCCAGCCAGATGGACAATGCAACAATGACCATCACCTGGGTCAGTTGAGGAACTCCCAGAGACAGGTGAGATGACCTGGAAACCCTGACAAGCCCAGGGCCTTGCAGGAAGAGGGGACAAGGAAATGGGAACTTCTGTGGAGAGGTCCTGGCACCCCTCTGAAACTGAAGATGGTGTCACAAACACTGCAGCTATTTAGGATGGGAGCAAAGTGTCTGTGCTGGGTGTAGCTGCAAGAAATCTGCTATATAAGAGCAGGAGGCATCTGAGGATTTACTATGGAAAAATTTTATTGAGGTTAAAGAAAGAACACACAGGAGCAGAAAGTGGAAGGGATCCAATGTGAGGTTCAAGTAGGGCAGGCATCAGCCAAGGTGCTTTGCTTGCAGGAGCTGTTGCCAGAATCCCAAAGTGGTGGTGTCAGGAGTGGTGCTGAGGGTCCTTAGCAGATGTAGCCGCCCCTTCTGCCATAGCAGCCCAGGCCTCCCAGCCCATAGCCAAGGCCAAAGCCAAATCCACCAGAGATGGGCTGTCCCTGGGCATTGAGTTCACTGCCAACAGCAGCCGAGGAGGTGGATCCCACAACGGTGCTCTGGGGGAAGGAGGTCATGATGGGTCCTGGCAGGGTGACCAGCACAGGGGAAGGGTCAATAATGACCCTGGAGTTCTGGCATTGCAGGGCACAGGGCTCGTTGCAGCTGTTGGCCAGCGGGGTGGGTCCGCAGGGACGGCAGAGGTCGTAGCAGGCCATGGGTGTGGTGTGGAGGGTCCCTGGAAGAGAGAGGAGTGAGGCAGGGCAGGGGCTGTGGGGGTGTGAGGGGTGGTGATGCAGGAGGGTGAGGGAGTGTGGAGGCTGCTGTGGGGCTGTGGGGAGGTGTGAGGGCTGCTGAGGTTGGGGCTGAGCGTGCTGGAAGAGAGGAGCCAGGGGTGCAGGAGCAAACTCACCTTGCTGTCGGGAGGATCAGGAGGAGAAGGAGAGAGGAGAAGTGTGTGAGAGAGGGAGGCTCTGGTCTGCCTTTTATGCTGGTTCTGGAGGGGTGGGGCAGGTTTGTCCCATGACCTTGGGGCATTTTGCAGGCCTGGTGAGTCCTGAGGTGGGGAGTGTGTTGCTTCCCACAACTCTGCAGTGTCATGTCCTGCTCTTGAGGCCATGACCTTCACTGCAACTTATGAATGCAAGTTTTAGAGACCAAAGGCTGCTGTTGATGTTGTTTTTCTGGGAGGGCTGAAGACATGACCAGAGCTTTGGAGAGGGGATGTCATCATTGTGTCAGTGCTGTGGTTTGTGTGTGTGTGGTTAAGCGGGGCCTCGTACCACCACTGCCATGTCTGGATTGTTTGGCTTTGCAGCTCTTTTGGGGGTGACAGGAGTTCCCCTTCCATAACAATTTCTGTCTTCCTATCATGTTGCGAAATACCTAAACCTGTCCGTATTCCAGGCCTTTCTCACTGGAGATGGAAAAGCAATACCTGTGATTTAGCAGTGCTTCCTGTAGTCCCCAAGGTCTTGTGTTTGTGGATCCATAGCTGGTGAAGGATAAAGAGATGAAGACATGAGAGGAACATTTGATGGAACTGCAGATGCTGATTTTCCAGAAAAAGAGTGTTGACCTTGTTACTTTCTAGATGAACCTGAATGTAAGTCATAATATCATTTTTGTCTGACATAAACTTACAGGTCATGAAGTGGGGATTATTTTCCTTGCTGTAATTCTTCAGTGTCCTGTCCTGGTCTTGAGGCCGTGTCCATCTGACTGTAGCGACAGCCTTAAAGTGAGAGTTGGTGTTTGGGAGGATTGGCATGGAAGATGTGTGTCAGGGAAACCAGAATATACAACAAAAGCTTAGGATAAATATGGGTGTCATCAGTGAGGTCATTTTGTGTTTCTTGTGTGGTTTAGTTTGTGGGTATGATCTGCAGAGGGGCCTGATTCCATCACTGCCCTGTCAGGCTGGTCTGGCCTTTGGTGCTGTGCCGTGCATGAGGAGCTGCCCCTTCCATCACAGTCATTCCTCCTTTAATGTGTATTTGAGACCAAAGGCTGATGTTGATGGCGCATGTCAATGGGGAATTAAGAAATGACCAAGATTTGGAGAGGTTTGGTGTCACCAGTGAAGTCAACCTGTAGAACTCATGGTTTTGGGTTTGTGGGTGTGATGTGGAGTCCCTAGCTATGGCAGGTCAGTCAGGCTGGTCTGAAATCTGCATCTCTGCACGGTGTGAGCACCTGAATTCTGTTCCACGTGGGCAGTAGGAGAATTGCCTCCTAAGCAAGTTGGCAGATGGTGGAGTGTCTGAGGCACCACTTGGTAGTTCTACCAGATAGAGGGGTCTGGAGGCTGAGTTTTAAAGAAACCTCCTGCATTTCAGGAGTGGAAAATGTGAAGTCCTGCATTTAGGCAGGAATAGCACTGGGTCCCTGATCATGCTGTAGCCTGATAGCCTGGAAAGTGGCTGGTGCAGGACAAAGATACCACAGGGTTGCACTGCAACTTTATTTCAAAGGATGTCGCCAGTGTTCAAAACAGGTTCCTGAGAATTGTTGCCATGAAATTATGAGAGGTGACACTTCCCTTCTCTAGAGCACTGGTGGGATCCCATGTGGTGTGGTGTGAACTCCACTGCAGTTTTGGCCTCCAGAACCAGTAGGGGATTGTAAACAAAGACCAGTTGAGGACCACCAGATAGAGCAAGGGCTGAAGAATCTTTATGGAGGAGTGACTGAGAGTGATGGGACTATGAGTAGACAGGGCTAAAGACAGAGAGCTGAGAAAACAAAGCTGGGCAGGAGGTCTCATGAGTGTGTGGCAGCTCTGCTGTTCACAATATTGCACAGATGAAAGCAATGGAGGCAAGTGCACTTGTGAAAAGAGACAGAACTCCAGGGGCAAAGAAGGCAAGTAGTTCAGAGTGTGTTAGGATGGTGATAGAGTGTAAGAGACGATAGGATCGCTCTTCTTGGAGGTCCAAAACTGAACTGGCCATAGTCCTGGAAATCCTGCTCCTGCTGGTCCTGCTTGAGCAGAGGGGAGGGAAGCACTCGCTCTCCAGAGTTCCTTCCCATGTGCATGAGTTCTTGTTCCTCTGTTTGCTGGGAGGACTCAAGGGTACTGCTGGAAAGGGAATTTTTCAAGTGTGTGCTGGCACAGAATGACTTTGACAAGGCAGTACCCAGGACAGAATTATGTCCAAGCATTTGGTGTATCAAGTCATGGACTTGTGTCATTTTCTGTACGGTCCCACCTCTTTTCTGTTTCCAATGTCAGCACTGGTTGTTACTAGTGGGGGCATATTGGCTAAGAAATGTTCTTTGCTCCTTTTGCATCCGACACAATGGTTGAGTAGTGGCATTACTCTGGGTGAGGATTTGTGATCGTTGGAATTCCAAAGAAGGCAAAACAACTCAGGTTGTGTTTCACGAAAAATTTATTGAAGTGAAAGAATTCCGAGAAAGAAGCTGAAGCAATCAGATGTCGGAGGAAAGTTGGGCAACGATCAGCCAAGGTGCTTTGCCTGCAGGAGTTGTATTCAGAGCACTGCACTGGTGGTGTCAGGAGTGGTGCTGAGGGTCCTTAGCAGATGTAGCCGCCCCTTCTGCCGTAGCAGCCCAGGCCTCCCAGCCCATAGCCAAGGCCAAAGCCAAATCCACCAGAGATGGGCTGTCCCTGGGCATTGAGTTCACTCCCAACAGCAGCCGAGGAGGTGGATCCAACAGCGGTGCTCTGGGGGAAGGAGGTCATGATGGGTCCTGGCAGGGTGACCAGCACAGGGGAAGGGTCAATAATGACCCTGGAGTTCTGGCATTGCAGGGCACAGGGCTCGTTGCAGCTGTTGGCCAGCGGGGTGGGTCCGCAGGGTCGGCAGAGGTCGTAGCAGGCCATGGGTGTGGTGTGGAGGGTCCCTGGAAGAGAGTAGGTTGCGGCAGGGCAGGGGCTGTGGGGGTGTGAGGGGTGGTGATGCAGGAGGGTGAGGGAGTATGGAGGCTGCTGTGGGGCTGTGGGGAGGTGTGAGGGCTGCTGAGGCTGGGGATGACCGTGCTGGAAAAGAGGGGTCAGGGGTGCAGGAGTAGGAGGGTCAGGGGATTGAGACTCACCTTGTCAGCAGGATCAGGAGGAGAAGGAGTGAGGAGAAGTGTGTGAGGGAGAGAGGCTCTGGGCTGGCTTTTATGCTGGTTCTGGAGAGGCGGGACAACTTTGTCCCATGGCCCTGGGGCATTTTGCAGACCTGGTGAGTCCTGAGGTGGGGAGTGTGTTACTTCCCACAACTCTGCAGTGTCATGTCCTGCTCTTCGTGCCATGACCTTGACTGCAACTTATGAATGCAAGTTTTAGAGACCAAAGACTGCTGTTGATGTTATTTTTCTGGGAGGGCTGTGGACATGACCAGAGCTTTGGAGAGGTGGGATGTCATCATTGTGGCAGCGCTGTGGTTTGTGTGTGTGTGGTGAAGCGGGGCCTCATTCCAGCACTGCCAGGTCAGGATTGTTTGGCTTTGCAGCTCTTTTGGGGGTGACAGGAGTTCCCCTTCCATAACATTTTGTGTCTTCCTATCATGTTGTGAAGTACCTAAACCTGTCTGTATTGCAGGCCTTTCTCACTGGAGATGGAAAAGCAATTCTTCTGATTTAGGAATGCCTCCTGTAGTCCCCAAGGTCTTGTGTTACTGCATCCATAGCTGGTGAAGGATAAAGAGATGAAGACATGAGAGGAGCATTTGATGGAACTGCAGATGCTGATTTTCCAGAAAAAGAGTGTTTACCTTGTTGCTTTCTAGATGAACCTGAATGTAAGTCATAATATCATTTTTGTCTGACATAAACTTACAGGTCATGAAGTGGGGATTATTTTCCTTGCTGTAATTCTTCAGTGTCCTGTCCTGCTCTTGAGGCTGTGTCCATCTGACTGTAGCGACAGCTTTAAAGTGAGAGTTGGTGTTTGGGAGGATTGGCATGGAAGATGTGTGTCAGGGAAACCGGAATATACAACAAAAGCTTAGGATAAATATGGGTGTCATCAGTGAGGTCATTTTGTGGTTCTTGTGTGGTTTAGTTGTGGGTGTGATCTGCAGAGGGGCCTGATTCCGTCACTGCCGTGTCAGGCTGGTCTGGCCTTTGCAGCTGTGCTGTGCAGGAGGAGCTGCCCCTTCCATCACAGTCATTTCTCCTTTAATGTGTGTTTGAGACCAAAGGCTGATGTTGATGGCTCATGTCAATGGGGAATTAAGAAATGACCATGATTTGGAGAGGTTTGGTGTCACCAGTGAGGTCAGCCTGTAGAACTCATGGTTTTGGGTTTGTGGGTGTGATGAGAAGAGATACCCCAGGCTATGGCAGGTCAGTCAGGCTGGTCTGGACTCTACATCTGGTCAAGGTGTGAGTACCTGAATTCTGTTCCATGTGGGCAGTAGGAGAGTTGCCTCCTAAGCAAGTTGGCAGATGATGGAGTGTCCGTGTCACCACTTGGTAGTTCCACCAGACAGAGGGGTATGGAGGCTGAGTTTTAAAGATATCTTGTGCATTTTAGGAATGGAAAATGTGAAGTCCTCCATTTAGGCAGGAATAGCACTGAGGCCCTGGTCATGCTACAGCCTGATATCCTGGAAAGAGCTTGGTGCAGAACAGAGATATCACAAGGTGCAGTGGAGCTTTATTTCTAAGGATGTCACCAGTGTCCAAGACACTTTCCTGAAAATTGGTGCCATGAAGATGGGAGAGGTGGCCCTTCCTCTCTTAAGAGCACTGATGGGATCCCCTGTGGTGTGGTGTGGTGTGGACAGTTCTGGCCTCCAGAGGTGAAGAATCAGTAGGGGATTGTGAACAAAGGCCAGCTGAGGGCCACCATATAGAGCACAGGCTGGAGAATGTTTGCTAGAGGAGTGACTGAGAGAGCTGAGACTATGAGGAGACAAAGCTGGGCAGGAGGTGTCACGAGTGTGGGGGAGCTCTGCTGCTCTCAGCATTGCACACATGAGGGGAAAGGGTGCAAGTGCATGCTGAAAATAGACAGAATTCCATGGGCAAAGGAGGCAGGAATTTATCAGTGTGTGTGAATGGTGACAGAGTGTATGAGCCATTGGGATCCTTCTTCTTGGAGGTCTTCAACAAAATTGGGCATAGGCCTGGAAATCCTGCTCCTGATGGTCCTTCTTGAGCAGAGGCGATGGAAGCACTTTCCCTCCAGATTTCCTTCCCATGAGCACGAGTTCTTGTTCCTGTGTTTGCTGGGAGGATTCAAGACTCGTGCTGGAAAGGGAATTTTTCAAGTGTGTGCTGGCATAGAGTGACTTTGGCTGAAATGTCCCCTGGGCCGAATTGTTGTGTCCAAGGTTTTGGTGTATCAGGGGATGGGCTTGTATCATGTTCTGTACGGTCCCACCTCTCTTCTGCTTCCCATTTTAGTACAGGTTGTTGCTGGTGGGTTCATATTTACTAAGAAATGTTCTTTGCTCCCTTTCCATCCAACATAATGGTTGAGTAATGGCATTGCACAGGGTGAGAATGTGAGACCATCGAATTTCCAAATGAAGAGGAAGCAACTCAGGTTCTGATTCAAGAAAAATTTATTGAAGTGAAAGAATTCTGAGAAAGAAGAAGCTGAAGGGATCAGGTGTGGGATGATAGTCGGATGACGATCTGCCAAGGTGCTTTCCTTGCAGAAGTTGTATCCAGAGCCCTGAGCTGGTGCTGTCAGGAGTGATGCTGAGGGCCTTTAGCAGATGTAGCCGCCCCTTCTGCCATAGCAGCCCAGGCCTCCCAGCCCATAGCCAAGCCCAAAGCCAAATCCACCAGAGATGGGCTGTCCCTGGGCATTGAGTTCACTGCCAACAGCAGCCGAGGAGGTGGATCCAACAACGGTGCTCTGGGGGAAGGAGGTCATGATGGGTCCTGGCAGGGTGACCAGCACAGGGGAAGGGTCAATAATGACCCTGGAGTTCTGGCATTGCAGGGCACAGGGCTCGTTGCAGCTGTTGGCCAGCGGGGTGGGTCCGCAGGGTCGGCAGAGGTCGTAGCAGGCCATGGGTGTGGTGTGGAGGGTCCCTGGAAGAGAGGGGAGTGAGGCAGGGCAGGGCTGTGAGGGGTGTGAGGGGTGGTGATGCAGGAGGGTGAGGGAGTGTGGAGGCTGTTGTGGGGCTGTGGGGAGGTGTGAGGGCTGCTGAGGCTGGGGATGAGTGTGCTGGAAGAGAGGGGTCAGGGGTGCAGCAGCAGGAGGGTTGAGGTCTTGAGACTCACCTTGTTGTCAGCAGGAGCAGGAGCAGAAGGAGTGAGGAGAAGTGTGTGAGGGAGAGAGGCTCTGGGCTGGTTTTTATGCTGGTCGTGGAGGGGCGGGACAGCTTTGTCCCATGACCTTGGGGCATTTTGCAGACCACAGTTCCTGACTGGTTCAGATTGGTGAGTCCTGTGGTGGGGAGTGTTTTCCTTCCCACAACTCTGCTCTGTCATGTCCTAATTTTGAATCCTTCTCCATGTGACTGTGGTGAGATCTTTCAAATGCAAGTATTAGAGACCAAAGTTTATTTATTTTGGAAGGGCTGTGGACATGACCAGAGCTTTGTGCAGTGGGCTGTCATCAGTGAAGTCACCCCACGGTCCTGGTGTGCTGTGGTTTGTGGGAGTCTTTGGAGACATTCCTCCCTCCTTGCCACAACCCTGTCAGGCTCATCCGTTTTTGCAACTCTTCTGGGGTTGATGGGTGTCCCCTTCCCTCACATTTTCTCCCCCCATGTCTTGTTGCTAGCATTGCAGATATGTCTACATGCCAGGCCTTTTGTTCTAGAGATGGGAAATCAATCACTGTGGTGTCTCCCCTACTGTCCTATGCCTTGTGTTGCTTCATCCATAGCGCTTGTTTCTGCTGGGCCCAGCAAGGTCAGACTCTGGAGTATCAAAACTAGAAAGGAAAACTGCTGAAGGATAAGTAGAAGATATGTGGAACAATTAAAGGAACTCCAGACATCCACTTTTCAGAAAAAGAAAGTTGACCTTGTTCCTCTCTAGAGGTACCTGAATGGAAATTGTAACATCGGTTTTGTGCGGTGCAGACTTGCAAGTCGTGATGTGAGGAGTGTTTTCCTTCTCACAATCGTTCAGTGTCATATCCTGGTCTTGATGCTGTGTTCATCTGACCTTGGTGATTTCATTTAATTGAGAGTTGGTAATTGGGAAGATTTGCTTGGGCAGTGCATGTCAGAGAAAACAGAATAAACAACAAATGCCTAGGAAAAGTATGGGAGTCACGAGTGAGGTCATGTTGTGGTACTTGTGTGTTTTAGTTTGTGGGTGTTTTGTGAAAAGGGTCACCTTTCCATTACAGTCATACCAGGCTGCTCTAGCCCTTGCAGCTGTGCATGCATGAGTAGCTGAGTCTTCCATCACGGTCACTCTTTTACTAAAATGTGAGTATTTGAACGTGAAGACTGGTATTGATGGTGCTTGTCAAAGGGGATTGAAAACGTGATCAAGATTTGGAGATGTTGGTTGTCATCAGGGAGGTCACCCTATGGAAGTCATGGTTTGGTGGGTATCATGAGAAAACGGGTCCCAAACTATCCCAGGTCATTCAGTCTGCTCTGGGCTTTACATCTGTACCAGGTGTGAGCACCTGGGCTCTTCTGTTCCACGTGGGCAGTGGGAGAGTTTCCTCCTCATCAAGTTGGCCAATGGTGGAGTGGCTGAGGCAACACTTGGCTGTTCCAGCTGTCAGAGAGACCTGGACACTGAAGGTTAAAGTAATCCCCCACAAGCTGAAGCAAAATAAATGTGAAATTTTGCATCTGGACAGGAATTGCACCTGACCCTGCATCATGTTGGGGCCCAAGAGTCTGGAAAGTGGCTTCTTTGATCAGTGATGCTGGTTGAGTACAAAGAGACCTGAAGGTTGCAACGGAGCATTGCTGCAAAGGACTTCACCAGTGTCCAAGACAGAATTTAGAAACCTGTTGCCATGAAGCTGGGAGAGGTGGCACTTCCTGTATTTTGAGCACAGGTGAGATTGCATGTTGAGTGATGCAGACAATACTGGCCTCCAGAGGTGGTGAAGGACAATGGGGGCAGTGAACAAATAGCAGTTGAGGGCCATGAGATAATGCAAGGGCTGGAGAATCTTTGCTAGACGAGAGACTGAGAGCTGGGACTCTGTGGAGACAGGACTAGAGATGGAGAGATCTGGGACTCTGAGTAAATAAGGCTGGGCAGGAGGTCTCATGAGTGTGTGAGAGCTCTTCTGTTCTCAGCGTTGCACACATGAAGGGAAATGGGGCGAGTGCGCTTGTGAAAAGAGACAGAACTGCAGGGGCAAAGGAGGCAAGAATTTCTCAGTGTGTGTGGATGGTGACAGAGTGTAGGAGACGATGGGATCCCTGTTCTTGTAGGTCCAAAACTGGACTGGCCATAGTCCTGAAAATCCTGCTCCTGATGGACCTGCTTGAGCAGAGGTGATGGAAGCATTTGTGCTCCAGAGTTCCTTCCCATGTGCATGATGTTGTTCCCCTGTTTGCTGGGAGTATTCAAGACTCGTGCTGGAATGGGAATTTCGAAAGTATGTGCTGGCATGTAGGTACTCTTTCAGACCTGTGCCCAGGACAGAATTATTGTGTCCAAGCATTTGGTGTATCAGGGGATGGACTTGTATCATGTTCTGTAAAGTCTCCCCTCTCTTCTGTTTCCAATGTAAGCGTTGGTTGTTGCTGGTGGGAACATATTGGCTATGAAATGTTCTTTGCTCCCTTTCTATCCTATATAATGGTTGAGTAGTGGCATTGCACTGGGTGAGGATGTGAGACTGTTGGATTTCCAAAAGACAAGGAAGCAACTCAGGTTCTGATTCAAGAAAAATTTATTGAAGTGAAAGAATTCTGAGAAGGAAGAACCTGAAGGAATCAGGTGTGGGGTGTAAGTAGGACAACAATCAGCCAAGGTACTTTCCTTGCAGAAGTTGTATCCAGAGCCCTGAGCTGGTGGTGTCAGGAGTGATGCTGAGGGTCCTTAGCAGTTGTAGCCACCCCTTCTGCCATAGCAGCCCAGGCCTCCCAGCCCATAGCCAAAGCCAAAGCCAAATCCGCCAGAGATGGGCTGTCCCTGGGCATTGAGTTCACTGCCAACAGCAGCCGAGGAGGTGGATCCGACGACGGTGCTCTGGGGGAAGGAGGTCATGATGGGTCCTGGCAGGGTGACCAGCACAGGGGAAGGGTCAATAATGACCCTGGAGTTCTGGCATTGCAGGGCACAGGGCTCGTTGCAGCTGTTGGCCAGCGGGGTGGGTCCGCAGGGTCGGCAGAGGTCGTAGCAGGCCATGGGTGTGGTGTGGAGGGTCCCTGGAAGAGAGGGGGGTGAGGCAGGGCTGGGCTGTGGGGATGTGAGGGGTGGTGATGCAGGAGGGTGAGGGAGTGTGGAGGCTGCTGTGGGGCTGTGGGGAGGCGTGAGGGCTGCTGAGGCTGGGGATGAGCGTGCTGGAAGAGAGGGGCCAGGAGTGCAGGAGCAGGAGGGTCAGGGCCTGGAGACTCACCTTGTCAGCAGGATCAGGAGGAGAAGGAGTGAGGAGAAGTGTGTGAGGGAGGGAGGCTCTGGGCTGGCTTTTATGCTGGTCCTGGAGGGGCGGGACAGCCTTGTCCCATGCCCTTGGGGCATTTTGCAGGCCTGGTGAGTCCTGAGGTGGGGAGTGTGTTACTTCCCACAACTCTGCAGTGTCATGTCCTGCTCTTGAGGCCATGACCTTGACAGCAGCTTATGAATGCAAGTATTAGAGACCAAAGGCTGCTGTTGATGTTGTTTTTCTGGGAGGGCTGAAGACATGACCAGAGCTTTAGAGTGGGGATGTCATCAGTTTGTGGAAGTGCTGTGGTTTGTGTGTGTGTGGTGAAGCGGGGCCTCATTCCAGCACTGCCATGTCAGGATTGTTTGGCTTTGCAGCTCCTCTGGGGGTGACAGGAGTTCCCCTTCCATAACATTTTGTGTCTTCCTATCATGTTGTGAAGTACCTAAACCTGTCTGTATTGCAGGCCTTTCTCACTGGAGATGGAAAAGCAATTCTTCTGATTTAGGAATGCCTCCTGTAGTCCCCAAGGTCTTGTGTTTGTGGATCCATAGCTGGTGAAGGATAAAGAGATGAAGACATGAGAGGAGGATTTGATGGAACTGCAGATGCTGATTTTCCAGAAAAAGAGTGTTTACCTTGTTACTTTCTAGATGAACCTGAATGTAAGTCATAATATCAATTTTGTATGACATAACCTTACAGGTCATGAAGTGGGGATTATTTTCCTTGCCACAATCCTTCAGTGTCCTGTCCTGCTCTTGAGGCCGTGTCCATCTGACTGTAGCGGCAGGTTTAAAGTGAGAGTTGGTGTTTGGGAGGATTGGCATGGAAGATGTGTGTCAGGGAAACCAGAATATACAACAAAAGCTTAGGATAAATATGGGTGTCATCAGTGAGGTCATTTTGTGGTTCTTGTGTGGTTTAGTTTGTGGGTATGATCTGCAGAGGGGCCTGATTCCATCACAGCCTTGTCATGCTGGTCTGGCCTTTGCTGCTGTGCCATGCATGAGGAGCTGCCCCTTCCATCACAGTCATTCCTCCTTTAATGTGTGTTTGAGACCAAAGGCTGATGTTGATGGCGCATGTCAATAGGGAATTAAGAAATGAACAAGATTTGGAGAGGTTGGACGTCACCAGTGAAGTCAACCTGTAGAACTCATGGTTTTGGGTTTGTGGGTGTGATGTGGAGTCCCAAGCTATGGCAGGTCACTCAGGCTGGTCTGGAATCTGCGTCTCTGCACGGTGTGAGCGCCTGAATTCTGTTCCACATGGGCAGTAGGAGAATTGCCTCCTACGCAAGTTGGCAGATGATGGAGTGTCCGTGTCACCACTTGGTAGTTCCACCAGACAGAGGGGTCTGGAGGCTGAGTTTTAAATATATCTTCTGCATTTCAGGAATGGAAAATGTGATGTCCTGCATTTAGGCAGGAATAGCACTGGGCCCCTGGTCATGCTGCAGCCTGATAGCCTGGAAAGAGGCTGGTGCAGAACACAGGGATCACAAGGTTGCTGTGGAGATTTATATCATAGGATGTCACCAGTGTCCAAGACATATTCCTGAAAATTGGTGCCATGAAGATGGGACAGGTGGCCCTTCAAGCCAGGTGGTCTTCCAAGCACTGGCGGGATCCCCTGTGGTGTGGTGTGGTGTGGACAGTTCTGGCCTCCAGAGGTGAAGAATCAGTAGGGGATTGTGACCAAAGGCCAGCTGAGTGCCACCAGATAGAGTACAGGCTGGAGAATGTTTGCTGAGGAGTGACTGAGAGAGCTGAGAGTATGAGGAGACAAAGCTGGGCAGGAGGTGTCACGAGTGTGTGGGAGCTCTGCTGCTCTCAGCATTGCACACACAAAGGCAAAGGGCACAAGTGCATGCTGAAAATAGACAGAATTCCATGGGCAAAGGAGGCAAGAATTTCTCAGTGTGTCTGAATGGTGACAGAGTGTATGAACCATTGGGATCCCTCTTCTTGGAGGTCTTAAACGGAACTGGGCATAGGCCTGGAAATTCTGCTTCTGCTGGGCATGCTTGAGCAGAGGAGATGGAAGCACTTTCCCTCCAGAGTTCCTTCCCATGTGCATGAATTCTTGTTCCTCTGTTTGCTGGGAGGATTCAAGGCTCGTGCTGGAAAGGGAATTTTTCAAGTGTGTGCTGGCTTTGAGAGAGTGACTTTGGCTGAGGTGTGCCCTGGACAGAATTATTGTGTCCAAGCATTTGGTGTATCAGGTGATGAGCTTGTATCATGTTCTGGAAGGTCCCACCTCTCTTCTGTTTCCTATGTCAGCAGTGGTTGTTACTGGTGGATTCATATTTACTAAGAAAGGTTCTTGCTCCTTTTCCAACCAACATAATGGTTGAGTAGTGGCATTGCACTGGGTGAGGATGTGAGACCATTGGAATTCCAAAAGACGAGGAGGTGACTCAGGTTCTGATTCAAGAAAAATTTATTGAAGTGAAAGAATTCTGAGAAAGAGGAAGCTACTAAAGGAATCGGGTGTGAGGTAGCAGTAAGGTGACCATAAGCCAAGGTGCTTTGCTTGCAGAAGTTGTATCCAGAGCTCTGAGCTGGTGGTGTCTGGAGTGGTGCTGAGGGTCCTTAGCAGATGTAACCGCCCCTTCTGCCATAGCAGCCCAGGCCTCCCAGCCCATAGCCAAGGCCAAAGCCAAATCCACCAGAGATGGGCTGTCCCTGGGCATTGAGTTCACTGCCAACAGCAGCCGAGGAGGTGGATCCGACTACGGTGTTCTGGGGGAAGGAGGTCATGATGGGTCCTGGCAGGGTGACCAGCACAGGGGAAGGGTTGATGATGACACGAGAGTCCTGGCATTGCAGGGCACAGGGCTCGTTGCAGCTGTTGGCCAGCGGGGTGGGTCCGCAGGGTCGGCAGAGGTCGTAGCAGGCCATGGGTGTGGTGTGGAGGGTCCCTGGAAGAGAGGGGGGTGAGGCAGGGCAAGGCTGTGGGGGTGTGAGGGGTGGTGATGCAGGAGGGTGAGGGAGTGTGGAGGTTGCTGTGGGGCTGTGGGGAGGTGTGAGGCTGCTGAGGCTGGGGATGAGCGTGCTGGAAGAGAGGGGCCAGGGGTGCAGGAGCAGGAGGGCTTCAGGGTCTTGGTACTCACCTTGTCAGCAGGAGCAGGAGGAGAAGGAGTGAGGAGAAGTGTGTGAGAGAGAGAGGCTCTGGACTGGCTTTTATGCTTCTTCTGGATGGGCGGGGCAGGTTTGTCCCATGGCCCTGGGGCATTTTGCAGGCCACAGTTCCTGACTGGCTCAGATTGGTGAGTCCTGTGGTGGGGAGTGTTTTCCTTCCCACAACTCCGCAGTGTCATGTCCTACTTTTGAATCCTTCTCCATGTGACTGTGGTGGGAGGTTTTAAATGCAAGTATTAGAGATCAAATTTTGTTATTTTTGGAAGGGCTGTGGAAACGACCAGAGCTTTTGACAGTAGACTATCATCAGTGAAGTCACCCCACGGCCCTGTTGTGCTGTGGTTTGTGGGAGTCTTTGGAGACATTCTTCCCTCCTCCACAACCCTGTCAGGCTCATCGGGTTTTGCAGTTCTTCTGGGGTTGATGGGTGTCCCCTTCCCTGACATTTTCTCCCCTCATGTCTTGTTGCTAGCATTGCAGATATGTCTACATGCCAGGCCTTTTGTTCTAGAGATGGGAAATCAATCACTGTGGTGTCTCCCCTACTGGCCAATGCCTTGTGTTGCTTCATCCATAGCGCTTGTTTCTGCTGGGCCCAGTAAGGTCAGACTCTGGAGTATCAAAACTAGAAAGGAAAACTGCTGAAGGATAAGTAGAAGACATGTGGAACAATTGAAGGAACTCCAGACATCCACTTTTCAGAAAAAGAAAGTTGACCTTGTTCCTCTCTAGAGGTACCTGAATGGAAATTGTAACGTCGGTTTTGTGCGGCACAGACTTGCAAGTCGTGATGTGAGGGGTGTTTTCCTTCTCACAATCGTTCAGTGTCATATCCTGGTCTTGATGCTTTGTTCATCTGACCTTGGTGGCTTCATTTAATTGAGAGTTGGTAATTGGGAACATTTGCTTGGACAGTGCATGTCAGAGAAAACAGAATAAAGAACAAATGCCTAGGAAAAGTATGGGAGTCATGAGTGAGGTCATTTTGTGGTACTTGTGTGTTTTAGTCTGTGGGTGTTTTGTGAAAAGGGTCACCTTTCCATTACAGTCATACCAGGCTGCTCTAGCCCTTGCAGCTGTGCATGCATGAGTAGCTGAGTCTTCCATCACGGTCATTCTTTCACTAAAATGTGATTATTTGAGCCTAAACACCTGTGTTGATGGTGCATGTCAAAGGGGATTGAAAATGTGATCAAGATTTGGAGAGGTTGGTTGTCATCAGGGAGGTCACCTATGGAAGTCATGGTTTTGGGGTTTGGTGGGTATCATGAAAAAACTGGTCCCAAACTATCCCAGGTCAGTCAGTCTGCTCTGGACTTTGCATCTGTGCCAGGTGTGAGCACCTGGGCTCTTCTGTTCCACGTGGGCAGTGGGAGAGTTGCCCCCTCATGAAGTTGGCCAATGGTGGAGTGACTGAGGCACCACTTGGATGTTCCACCAGTCAGATAGACCCGGACACTGAGGGTTAAAACAATCCACATTTCAGAAAATTGTTGCCATGAACTTGGGAGAGGTGCCGCTTCCTGTAATTGAGCACTGGTGCGATCTCATGTGAAGTGGATGTGGACAGTTCTTGCCTCCAGAGGTGAAGAAGCACAATGGGGGCAGTGAACAAATAGCAGTTGAAGACCATGAGATGGTGAAATGGCTGGAGAATCTTTGCTCGAGGAGAGACTGGGAGAGCTGGGACTGAGAGGAGACTGGAAAATCTGGAACTCTGATGAAACAAGGCTGGGCAGAAGGTGTCATGAGTGAGTGGTATCTCTGCTGTGCTCAGCATTGCACACATTAAGGGAAAGGGGGCAAGTGCATGACTGAAATGAGACAGAATTCCAGAGGCACAGGAGGCAAGAATTTCTCAGTGTGTGTGGATAGTGACAAAGTGTAAGAGACGATGGGATCACTCTTCTTGGAGGTCCAAAACAGAGCTGGCCATAATCCTGAAAATCGTGCTCCTGCCAAGCCTGCTTGATCGGAGAGGATGGAAGCACTTGCTCTCCAGAGTTCCTGTCCAAGTGGATTATGCTCTTGTTCCTGTGTCTTCTCTAGGGACTCGAGAGTGCTGGTGGAAAGAGAATTTTTCAGGTCATAGAATGACTTTGACAAGGCAGTACCCGGGACAGAATTGTGTCCAAGTTTTGGTGTATCAAGTCATGGGCTTGTGTCATGTTCTGTACGGTCCCACTTGTCTTGTGTTTCTCATGTCAGCACTGGTTTTACTAGTGGGGATATATCTGCTAAGAAATATTCTTTGCTCCTTTTCCATCCACTATAATGGTTGAGTAGTTGCATTACTCTGGGTTATGATTTGTGACCATTGGAATTCCAAAGAAGACGAAGTACACAGATTGTGTTTCAAGAAAAATTTATTGAAGTGAAAGAATTCCGAGAAAGAAGCTGAAGGGATCAGGTGTGGGGTGTAAGAAGGGCGACAATCAACCAAGGTGCTTTGCTTGCAGGAGTTGTTTCCAGAGCCCTGAGCTGGTGGTGTCAGGAGTGGTGCTGAGGGTCCTTAGCAGATGTAGCCGCCCCTTCTGCCATAGCAGCCCAGGCCTCCCAGCCCATAGCCAAGGCCAAAGCCAAATCCACCAGAGATGGGCTGTCCCTGGGCATTGAGTTCACTGCCAACAGCAGCCGAGGAGGTGGATCCCACAACGGTGCTCTGGGGGAAGGAGGTCATGATGGGTCCTGGCAGGGTGACCAGCACAGGGGAAGGGTTGATGATGACCCTGGAGTTCTGGCATTGCAGGGCACAGGGCTCGTTGCAGCTGTTGGCCAGCGGGGTGGGTCCGCAGGGTCGGCAGCTGTCGTAGCAGGCCATGGGTGTGGTGTGGAGGGTCCCTGGAAGAGAGGGGAGTGAGGCAGGGCAGGGGTGTGGGGGTGTGAGGGGTGGTGATGCAGGAGGGTGAGGGAGTGTGGAGGCTGCTGTGGGGCTGTGGGGAGGCGTGAGGGCTGCTGAGGCTGGGGCTGAGCGTGCTGGAAGAGAGGGGCCAGGGGTCCAAGAGCAGGAGGGTCAGGGGTTTGAGACTCACCTTGTTATCCACAGGAGCAGGAGGAGAAGGAGTGAGGAGAAGTGTGTGAGAGAGAGAGGCTCTGGGCTGGCTTTTATGCTGGTCCTGGAGGGGCGGGACAGCCTTGTCCCATGGCCCTGGGGCATTTTGCAGGCCTGGTGAGTCCTGAGGTGGGGAGTGTGTTGCTTCCCACAACTCTGCAGTGTCATGTCCTGCTCTTGAGGCCATGACCTTGACTGCAACTTATGAATGCAAGGATTAGAGACCAAAGGCTGCTGTTGATGTTAATTTTCTGGGAGGGCTCTGGACATGACCAGAGCTTTAGAGTGGGGATGTCATCACTGTGGCAGTGCTGTGGTTTGTGTGTGTGTGGTGAAGTGGGGCCTCATTCCAGCACTGCCAGGTCAGGATTGTTTGGCTTTGCAGCTCTTTTGGGGGTGACAGGAGTTCCCCTTCCATAACATTTTCTGTCTTCCTATCATGTTTGAAGTACCTAAACCTGTCTGTATTCCAGGCCTTTCTGACTGGAGACGGAAAAGCAATACCTGTGATTTAGCAGTGCTTCCTGTAGCCCCCAAGGTCTTGTGTTACTGCATCCATAGCTGGTGAAGGATAAAGAGATGAAGACATGAGAGGAGCATTTGATGGAACTGCAGATGCTGATTTTCCAGAAAAAGAGTGTTGACCTTGTTACTTTCTAGATGAACCTGAATGTTGTCATAATATCAATTTTGTCTGACATAACCTTACAGGTCATGAAGTGGGGATTATTTTCCTTGCTGTAATTCTTCAGTGTCCTGTCCTGCTCTTGAGGCCGTGTCCATCTGACTGTAGCTGCAGCTTTAAAGTGAGAGTTAGTATTTGGGAGGATTGGCATGGAAGATGTGTGTCAGGGAAACCAGAATATACAATAAAAGCTTAGGATAAATATGGATGTCATCAGTGAGGTAATTTTGTGGTTCTTGTGTGGTTTAGATTGTGGGTATGATCTGCAGAGGGGCCTGATTCCATCACAGCCTTGTCATGCTGGTCTGGCCTTTGCAGCTGCGCCGTGCATGCGGAGCTGCCCCTTCCATCACAGTCATTTCTCCTTTAATGTATATTTGAGACCAAAGGCTGATGTTGATGGCGCATGTCAATGGGGAATTAAGAAATGACCATGATTTGGAGAGGTTTGGTGTCACCAGTGAGGTCAGCCTGTAGAACTCATGGTTTTGGGTTTGTGGGTGTGATGAGAAGAGATACCCCAGGCTACGGCAGGTCAGTCAGGCTGGTCTGGACTCTACATCTGGTCAAGGTGTGAGTACCTGAATTCTGTTCCATGTGGGCAGTAGGAGAATTGCCTCCTAAGCAAGTTGGCAGATGATGGAGTGTCCGTGTCACCACTTGGTAGTTCCACCAGACAGAGGGGTCTGGAGGCTGAGTTTTAAAGATATCTTGTGCATTTTCGGAATGGAAAATGTGAAGTCCTCCATTTAGGCAGGAATAGCACTGAGCCCCTGGTCATGCTACAGCCTGATATCCTGGAAAGAGCTTGGTGCAGAACAGAGATATCACAAGGTGCAGTGGAGCTTTATTTCTAAGGATGTCACCAGTGTCCAAGACACTTTCCTGAAAATTGGTGCCATGAAGATGGGAGAGGTGGCCCTTCCTCTCTTAAGAGCACTGATGGGATCCCCTGTGGTGTGGTGTGGTGTGGACAGTTCTGGCCTCCAGAGGTGAAGAATCAGTAGGGGATTGTGAACAAAGGCCAGCTGAGGGCCACCATATAGAGCACAGGCTGGAGAATGTTTGCTGAGGAGTGACTGAGAGAGCTGAGAGTATGAGGAGACAAATCTGGGCAGGAGGTGTCATGAGTGTGGGGGAGCTCTGCTGCTCTCAGCATTGCACACACGAAGGCAAAGGGCACAAGTGCGTGCTGAAAATAGACAGAATTCCATGGGCAAAGGAGGCAGGAATTTATCAGTGTGTGTGAATGGTGACAGAGTGTATGAGCCATTGGGATCCCTCTTCTTGGAGGTCTTCAACAAAATTGGGCATAGGCCTGGAAATCCTGCTCCTGATGGTCCTTCTTGAGCAGAGGCGATGGAAGCACTTTCCCTCCAGATTTCCTTCCCATGAGCACGAGTTCTTGTTCCTGTGTTTGCTGGGAGGATTCAAGACTCGTGCTGGAAAGGGAATTTTTCAAGTGTGTGCTGGCATAGAGTGACTTTGGCTGAGATGTGCCCTGGACAGAATTGTTGTGTCCAAGCTTTGGTTGTATCAGGTGATGGGTTTGTGTCATGTTCTGTACAGTCCCACCTCTCTTCTGTTTCCCATGTCAGCACTGGTTGTTACTGGTGGGTAAATATTTACTAAGAAAGGTTCTTTGCTCCTTTTCCAACCAACATAATGATTTAGTGTGGCATTGCACAGGGTGAGGATGTGAGACCATCGAATTTCCAAAAGAAGAGGAAGCAAGTCAGGTTCTGATTCAAGAAAAATTTATTGAAGTGAAAGAATTCTGAGAAAGAAGAAGCTGCCAAAGGAATCAGGTGTGGGGTGAAAGTCGGGCAACGATCAGCCAAGGTGCTTTGTTTGCAGGAGTTGTATCCAGAGCCCTGCACTGGTGGTGTCAGGAGTGATGCTGAGGGTCCTTAGCAGATGTAGCCGCCCCTTCTGCCATAGCAACCCAGGCCTCCCAGCCCATAGCCAAAGCCAAAGCCACCAGAGATGGGCTGTCCCTGGGCATTGAGTTCACTGCCAACAGCAGCCGAGGAGGTGGATCCAACAACAGTGCTCTGGGGGAAGGAGGTCATGATGGGTCCTGGCAGGGTGACCAACACAGGGGAAGGGTCAATAATGACCCTGGAGTTCTGGCATTGCAGGGCACAGGGCTCGTTGCAGCTGTTGGCCAGCGGGGTGGGTCCGCAGGGTCGGCAGAGATCGTAGCAGGCCATGGGTGTGGTGTGGAGGGTCCCTGGAAGAGAGGGGAGTGAGGCAGGGCAGGGGTGTGGGGGTGTGAGGGGTGGTGATGCAGGAGGGAGAGGGAGTGTGGAGGCTGCTGTGGGGCTGTGGGGAGGTGTGAGGGCTGCTCAGGTGGGGCTGAGCATGCTGAAGAGAAGGGCCAGGGGTGCAGGAGCAGGAGGGTGAGGGTCTTGAGACGCACCTTGTCAGCAGGAGCAGAAGGAGTGAGGAGAAGTGTGTGAGGGAGAGAGGCTCTGGGCTGGCTTTTATGCTGGTCCCGGTGGGGCGGGACAGCTTTGTCCCGTGGCCCAGGGGCACTTTGCAGGACACAGTTCCTGACTGGCTAAGGGTGCTGAGTCCTGTGGTGAGGAGTGTTTTCCTTCCTACAACTCTGCAGTGTGATGTCCTACTTTTGAATCCTTCTCCACCTGACCTTGGCAACAGCTTTTAAATGCAAGTATTAGAGACCAAAGTTTGTTTTTTTGGAAGGGCTCTGGACATGACCAGAGCTTTGCAAAGTGGAGTGTCATCAGTGAAGTCACTCCATGGCCCTGTTGTGCTGTGGTTTGTGGGAGTCTTTGGAGACATTCTTCCCTCCTCCACAACCCTGTCAGGCTCATCGGGTTTTGCAGCTCTTGTGGCGGTGATGGGTGTCCCCTTCCATCATATTTTCTCCCTCCCTGTCCCGTTGCTAACATTGTAGACCTGTCTACATGCCAGGTCTTTTGTGCTGGAGATGGGAAATCAATCACTGTGGCACCTCGCCTGCAGTCCAATGCCTTGTGTTGCTTCATCCATAGTGCTTGTCTCTGCTGGGCCCAGTAAGGTCACACTCTGGAGTCTCAAAACTAGAAAGGAAAACTGCTGAAGGATAAGTAGAAGAGGTGAGCAGTAATTGAAGGAACTCCAGACATCCACATTTCAGAAAATGAAAGTTGACCTTGTTCCTCTATTGAAGTACCTGCATGGAAATTGTAACATTGGTTTTGTGCGGCACAGACTTGCAAGTCGTGATGTGAGGAGTGTTTTCCTTCTCGCAATCCTTCAGTGTCATGTCCTGCTCTGGAGGCCGTGTTCAACTGACCTTGGTGGCTTCATTTAATTGAGAGTTGGTAATTGGGAAGATTTGCTTGGACAGTGCATGTCAGAGAAAACAGAATAAAGAACAAATGCCTAGGAAAAGTATGGGAGTCATGAGTGAGGTCATTTTGTGGTACTTGTGTGTTTTAGTTTGTGGGTATGGTGTGAAGAGGATAACCTTTCCATTACAGACATGTCAGGCTGCTCTAGCCTTTGCAGCTGTGCCATGCATGAGTAGCTGAGTCTTCCATTATGGTCATTCTTTCACTAAAATGTGATTATTTGTGCCTAAAGACTGGTGTTGATGGTGCATGTCAAAGGGGACAGAAGATGTGATCAAGATTTGGAGACGTTGGTTGTCCTCAGCGAGGTCACTGTATGGAAGTCATGGTTTTGGGGTTTTGTGGGTGTCATGTCCCAAACTATCCCAGGTCTGTCAGTCTGCTCTGGGCTTTGCTTCTGTGCCAGGTGTGAGCACCTGGGCTCTTCTGTTCCATGTGGGCAGTGGGAGAGTTTCCTCCTCAGGACAGAGGCAGATGGTGGAGTGACTGAAGCACCACTTGGCTGTTCTACCAGTCAGATAGACGTGGACACTGAGGGTTAAAAGAATACACATTTCAGAAAATTGTTGCCCTGAACTTGGGAGAGGTGGCCCTTCCTGTAACTGAGCACTTGTGAGATCTCATGTGAAGTGGTGTGGACAGTTCTGGCCTCCAGAGGTGAAGAAGCACAATGCGAGGAAGTGAACAAATAGCAGTTGAAGGCCATGAGATAATGAAATGGCTGGAGAATCTTTGCTAGAGGAGAGACTGGGAGAGCTGGGACTAAGAGGAGTCTGGAAGATCTGGAACTCTGATGAAACAAGGCTGGGCAGAAGGTGTCACGAGTGTGTGAGAGTCTGCTGTTCTCAGCATTGCACACTTCAAGGGAAATGGGGCAAGTGCATGACTGAAATGAGCCCGAATTCCAGAGGCACAGGAGGCAAGAATTTCTCAGTGTGTGTGGATGGTGACAAAGTATAAGAGATGATGGGATCACTCTTCTTGGAGGTCCAAAACTGAACCGGCCATAGTCCTGGAAATCCTGCTTCTGCTGGTCCTGCTTGAGCAGAGTGGATGGAAGCATTTGCTCTTTAAAGTTCCTGTCCTAGTGGATGATGCTCTTGATCCTGTGTGTACTGGGAGGACTCAAGAGTGCTGCTGGAAAGAGAATTTTTCAAGTGTGTGCTGTCATAGAATGACTTTGACAAGGCAGTACCCAGGACAGAATTGTGTCCAAGTTTTGGTGTATCAAGTCATGGACTTGTGTCCTGTTCTGTACGGTCCCACCTGTCTTCTGTTTCCCATGTCAACACTGGTTTTACTAGTGGGGATATATCTGCTAAGAAATGTTCTTTGCTCCTTTTCCATCCACTTTATTGGTTGAGTAGTGGCGTTGCACTGGGTGACCATTGGAATTCCAAAGAAGACAAAGCAATCGGATTGTGTTTCACGAAAAATTTATTGAAGTGAAAGAATTCTGAGAAAGAAACGGAAGGGAATAGGTGTGGGCTGTAAGAAGGGCGACAATCAGCCAAGGTGTTTTGCTTGCAGGAGTTGTGTCCAGAATCTGAGCTGGTGGTGTCAGCAGTGATGCTGAGGGTCCTTAGCAGATGTAGCCACCCCTTCTGCCATAGCAGCCCAGGCCTCCCAGCCCATAGCCAAGGCCAAAGCCAAATCCACCAGAGATGGGCTGTCCCTGGGCATTGAGTTCACTGCCAACAGCAGCCGAGGAGGTGGATCCCACAACGGTGCTCTGGGGGAAGGAGGTCATGATGGGTCCTGGCAGGGTGACCAGCACAGGGGAAGGGTCAATAATGACTCTGGAGTTCTGGCATTGCAGGGCACAGGGCTCGTTGCAGCTGTTGGCCAGCGGGGTGGGTCCACAGGGTCGGCAGAGGTCGTAGCAGGCCATGGGTGTGGTGTGGAGGGTCCCTGGAAGAGAGGGGAGTGAGGCAGGGCAGGGGTGTGGGGGTGTGAGGGGTGGTGATGCAGGAGGGTGAGGGAGTGTGGAGGCTGCTGTGGGGCTGTGGGGAGGTGTGAGGGCTGCTGAGGCTGGGGATGAGTGTGCTGGAAGAGAGGGGTCAGGGTGCCAGGGCAGTAAGGGAAGGGGCCTGAGACTCACCTTGTCAGCAGGAACAAGAGGAGATTGTGTGAGGAGAAGTGTGTGAGGGAGAGAGGCTCTGGGCTGGCTTTTATGCTGGTCCTGGAGGGGCGGGACAGCCTTGTCCCATGGCCTTGGGGCATTTTGCAGGCCTGGTGAGTCCTGAGGTGGGGAGTGTGTTGCTTCCCACAACTCTGCAGTGTCATGTCCTGCTCTTGAGGCCATGACCTTGACAGCAGCTTTTAAATGCAAGGATTAGAGACTAAAGGCTGCTGTTGATGTTGTTTTTCTGGGAGGGCTGAAGATGTGACCAGAGTTTTGGAGTGATGGAGTGTCATCATTGTGGCTGTGCTCTGGTTTTGTGTGTGTGTAGTGAAGAGGAGCCTCATTTCACCACATCCATGTGAGGCTTGTTAGTGGTTTGGGTTTTGTAGCTCTCCTGCTGCTGTCAGATGTCCCCTTCCATCACATTTTTGTCTCCCTATCATGTTGTGAAATTTCTAAACCTGTCTGTATTTCAGACCTTTCCCAATGGAGATGGGAAAGGAACTCCTGTGATTTAGGGATGCCTCCCATAGTCCCCAAGTTCTTGTGTTGGTGGATCCATAGCTGGTTAAGGATAAGGATAAGAGATGAGAGGAGCACTTGATGGAACTGCAGATGATGAGTTTTCAGAAAAAGATTGTTGACCTTGTTACTTTCTAGATGAAACTGTATGGAAGTCATAATATCTGTTTTGTCTGACACAGCCTTAGAAGTCATGAAGTGGGGATTGTTTTCCTTCCCACAATCTTTTAGTATCCTGTCTTGCTCTTGAATCAGTGTCCATCTGCTCATAGCGGCAGCTTTAAAGTGAGAGTTGGTATTTGGGAGGATTGGCATGGAAGATGTGTGTCAGGGAAACCGGAATATACAACAAAAGCCTAGGATAAGTATGGGTGTCATCAGTGAGGTCATTTTGTGGTTCTTGTGTGGTTTAGTTTGTGGGTGTGATGTGAAGAGGGACCTGATTCCATCACAGCCTTGTCAGGCTGGTCTCTCCTTTGCAGCTGTGCCATGCATGTAGAGCTGCCCCTTCCATAATAGTAATTTCTCCTTTAATGTGTATTTGAGACCAAAAGCTCATGTTGATGGTGCCTGTCAATGGGGAATTAAGAAGTGACCAAGATTTGAAGACATGGTGTGTCACCAGTGAAGTCAACCTGTAGAACTCATGGTTTTGGGTTTGTGGGTGTGATATGAAGACGGGTCCCAAGCTATGCCAGGTTGGTCAGGCTGGTCTGGACTCTGCATCTGGTCAAGGTGTGCGCACCTGAATTCTGTTCCATGTGGGCAATAGGAGAGTTGCCTCCTAAGTAAGTTGGCAGATGGTGGAGTGGCTGTGTCACCACTTATTAGTTCCACCAGCCAGAGGGGTCTGGAGGCTGAGTTTTAAAGAAATCACCTACATTTCAAGAATGGAAAACATGAAGTCCTGCATTTAGGCAGGAATAGCACTGGGCCTGTGATCATGCTGTAGCCTGGAAAGAGGCTGGTGCAGAACACAGAGATCACAAGGTTGCAGTGGAGATTTATTTCAAAGGATGTCACCTGTGTTCAAGAGAGAGTCCTGAAAATTGGTGCCATGAAGAGGGGAGAGGTGACCCTTCCTCTCTCTAGAGCACTGCTGGGATCTCATGTGGCGTGGTGTGGACAGTTCTGGCCTCCAGGTGTGAAGAATCAGTAGGGGATTGTGAACAAAGGCGAGATAGAGCAAGGGCTGGAGAATTTTTCCTGGAGGAGTGACTGAGAGAGCTGGGACTATGAGGAGACAGAGCTAGAGACAGAGAGCTGTGGAAACAAAACTGGGCAGGAGTTGTTACGGGTGTGTGGGAGATCCACTGTTCGCAATGTTGCAGAGTTAAAAGCAAAGGGCGCAAGTTCACTTCTGAAAAGAGACAGAACTGCAGGGGCAAAGGAGGCAAGAATTTCTCAGTGTGTGTGTGGATGGTGACAGAGTGTAAGAGATGAATGGATCCCTCTTCTTCAAGGTCGCAAACTGAACTGGCCATAGTCCTGGAAATCCTGCTCCTGCTGGGCCTGCTTGAGCAGAGGGGATGGAAGCACTCGCTATCCAGAGTTTGTCCCCATGTGCATGATGTTGTTCCTCTGTTTGCTGGGAGGATTAAAGACTCGTTCTGTAAAGGGAATTTTTCAAGTATGTGCTGGCATGGTGGTACTTTCTCAGACCTGTGCCCAGGACAGAATTACTGTGTCCAAGCATTTGGTGTATCAGGGGATGGGCTTGTATCATGTTCTGTAAAGTCTCCCCTCTCTTCTGTTTCCAATGTAAGCGTTGGTTGTTGCTGGTGGGAACATATTGGCTATGAAATATTCTTTGCTCCTTTTCCATCCACTTTATTGGTTGAATAGTGGCATTGCACTGGGTGAGGATGTGAGACTGTTGGAATTCCAAAAGACAAGGAGGCAACTCAAGTTCTGATTCAAGAAAAATTTATTGAAGTGAAAGAATTCTGAGAAGGAAGAACCTGAAGGAATCAGGTGTGGGGTGTAAGTAGGACAACAATCAGCCAAGGTGCTTTCCTTGCAGAAGCTGTATCCAGAGCCATGAGCTGGTGGTGTCAGGAGTGATGCTGAGGGTCCTTAGCAGATGTAGCCGCCCCTTCTGCCATAGCAGCCCAGGCCTCCCAGCCCATAGCCAAGGCCAAAGCCAAATCCACCAGAGATGGGCTGTCCCTGGGCATTGAGTTCACTGCCAACAGCAGCCGAGGAGGTGGATCCGACGACGGTGCTCTGGGGGAAGGAGGTCATGATGGGTCCTGGCAGGGTGACCAGCACAGGGGAAGGGTTGATGATGACACGAGAGTCCTGGCATTGCAGGGCACAGGGCTCGTTGCAGCTGTTGGCCAGCGGGGTGGGTCCGCAGGGACGGCAGAGGTCGTAGCAGGCCATGGGTGTGGTGTGGAGGGTCCCTGGAAGAGATGGGGATGAGGCAGGGCAGGGATGTGGGGGTGTGAGGGGTGGTGATGCAGGAGGGTGAGGGCGTGTAGAGGCTGTTGTGGGGCTGTGGAGAGGCGTGAGGGCTGCTGAGGCTGGGGATGAGGGGTCTGGAAGAGAGGGGCCAGGGGTGCAGGAGCAGGAGGTTCAGGGGATTGAGACTCACCTTGTTGTCAGCAGGAGCAGGAGGAGAAGGAGTGAGGAGAAGTGTGTGAGGGAGCGAGGCTCTGGGCTGCCTTTTATGCTGGTCCTGGAGGGGCGGGACAGCTTTGTCCCATGACCTTGGGGCATTTTGCAGGCCTGGTGAGTCCTGAGGTGGGGAGTGTGTTGCTTCCCACAACTCTGCAGTGTCATGTCCTGCTCTTGAGGCCATGACCCTGACAGCAGCTTTGAATGCGAGGATTAGAGACCAAAGGCTGCTGTTGATGTTATTTTTCTGGGAGGACTGAAGACGTGGCCCGAGCTTTGGAGAGGTGGGATGTCATCATTGTGTCAGTGCTGTGGTTTGTGTGTGTGTGGTGAAGCGGGGCCTCATTCCATCACTGCCATGTCAGGATTGTTTGACTTTGCAGCTCCTCTGGGGGTGACAGGAGTTCCCCTTCCATAACATTTTCTGTCTTCCTATCATGTTGTGAAATTTCTAAACCTGTCTGTATTGCCAGCCTTTCTCACTGGAGATGGAAAAGCAATACCTGTGATTTAGCAGTGCTTCCTGTAGTCCCCAAGGTCTTGTGTTTGTGCATCCATAGCTGGTGAAGGATAAAGAGATGAAGACATGAGAGGAGCATTTGATGGAACTGCAGATGCTGATTTTTCAGAAAAAGATTGTTTACCTTGTTATTTTCTAGATGAACTTGAATGGATGTCATAATATCAATTTTGTCTGACATAACCTTACAGGTCATGAAGTGGGGATTATTTTCCTTGCTGTAATTCTTCAGTGTCCTGTCCTGCTCTTGAGGCCGTGTCCATCTGACTGTAGCGACAGCTTTAAAGTGAGAGTTGGTATTTGGGAGGATTGGCGTGGAAGATGTGTGTCAGGGAAACCAGAATATACAACAAAAGTCTAGGGTAGGTATGGGTGTCATCAGTGAGGTCATTTTGTGGTTCTTGTGTGGTTTAGTTGGTGGGTGTGATGTGAAGAGGGACCTGATTCCATCACAGCCGTTTCAGACTGGTCTGGGCTTTGCACCTTGTCATGCATTGTGGTCTGCCCTTTTCCATCATGGCCATTCCTCTTTTAAATTGGGAGTATTTGAGACCAAAGGCTGGTATTGATGGTGCATGTCAATGGGAACTTAAGAAGTGACCAAATTTGGAGAAGTGAGGTGCCATCAATGACGTTAGCCTTTGGGACTCGTGGTTTTGGAGTGTGTAACGAGAAGAGGCGTCCCAAGCTACGCCAGGTCTTTCAGGCTGGTCTGGGTTTTGCATCTCTGCCAGGTGTGAGCGCCTGGGCTATTCCATTCCATATTGGCAGTGGAGGAGTTGCCCCTTCAGCAAATTGGCAGATGGTGGAGTGGCTGAGGCACCCCTTGACTGTTCTAATAGTCAGAAGGGCCTGGAGCCTGAGGGTTAAAGGAATCCCACAGAAGATCAAGTACAGAGAACATGAAGTTCTGCATGTGTGCAGGAATTGCACTTGACCACACATCATGTTGTGGGCCGAGAGTCTGGAATGTGGCCTTTCCGATCCGGACCCTGTGCTGCTGGTTGGGAACACAGAGATCAGAAAGGTGCTGTTGAGCTTTACTTCAAGGGATGTCATCTCTGTCCAAGACAGATATTTGAAAACTGTTGCCATGAAGTTGGGAGAGGTGGCCCTTCTAGTCTTTCATGCACTGGTGAGATCGCATGTGGAATGGTGCAGACAATTCTGGCCTCCACAGGTGGAGAAGCACATTGAGAACAGTGAGCAAATAGCAGTTCAGGGCCACAAGATATTGCAAGGTCTGGAGATGTTTCCTAGAGGAGAGACTGAGTGAGCTGGGGCTCTGAGGAGACAAGGCTGGGCAGGAGATGTAACAAGTGTGTGGGAGCTCTGTTCTTCTCAGCTTTGCACAGGTGACAGCAAAGGAGGCAAGTGAAATGTGAAAAGAGACTGAATTCCATGGTCAAAGGAGGCAAGAATTTCTCAGTGTATGTGGATGGTGACAGAGTGTCTGTGACGATGGGATCGCTCTTGTTGGAGATCCAAAACTGAACCGGCCATAGTCCTGGAAATCCTGCTCCTACTGGGCCTGCTTGAGCAGAGGGGATGGAAGCACTTGCTCTCCAGAGTTCCTTGCCAAGTGGATGATGCTCTTGTTCCTGTGTGTACAGGGAGGAGTCAAGAGTACTGCTGGAAAGGGAATTTTTCAAGTGTGTGCTGGCATAGAATGTCTTTGACAAGGCAGTATCCAGGACAGAATTGTGTCCAAGCTTTGGTGTATCAAGTCATGGACTTGTGTCATGTTCTGTACGGTCCGACCTGTCTTCTGTTTCCAATGTCAGCACTGGTTGTTACTAGTGGGGGCATATTGGCTAAGAAATGTTCTTTGCTCCTTTTCCAACCAACATAATGGTTGAGTAGTGGCATTGCTCTGGGTGAGGATTTGTGACCATTGGAATTCCAAAAGAAGAGGAAGCAACTGAGGTTCTGATAAATGAAAAATTTATTGATGTGAAAGAATTCTGAGAAAGAAGAAGCTGAAGGGATCAGGTGTGGGATGAAGTTGGGCGACAATGAGCCAAGGTACTTTGCTTGTCGGAGTTGTATCCAGAGCCCTGAACTGGTGGTGTCAGGAGTGATGCTGAGGGTCCTTAGCAGATGTAGCCACCCCTTCTGCCATAGCAGCCCAGGCCTCCCAGCCCATAGCCAAGGCCAAAGCCAAATCCACCAGAGATGGGCTGTCCCTGGGCATTGAGTTCACTGCCAACAGCAGCTGAGGAGGTGGATCCGACGACGGTGCTCTGGGGGAAGGAGGTCATGATGGGTCCTGGCAGGGTGACCAGCACAGGGGAAGGGTCAATAATGACCCTGGAGTTCTGGCATTGCAGGGCACAGGGCTCGTTGCAGCTGTTGGCCAGCGGGGTGGGTCCGCAGGGTCGGCAGAGGTCATAGCAGGCCATGGGTGTGGTGTGGAGGGTCCCTGGAAGAGAGGGGAGTGAGGCAGGGCAGGGCTGTGGGGGTGTGAGGGGTGGTGATGCAGGAGGGTGAGGGAGTGTGGAGGCTGTTGTGGGGCTGTGGGGAGGTGTGAGGGCTGCTGAGGCTGGGGCTGAGCGTGCTGGAAGAGAGGGGTCAGGGGTGCAGGAGCAGGAGGGTCAGAGTCTGGAGACTCACCTTTCTGTCAGCAGGATCAGGAGGAGAAGGAGTGAGGAGAAGTGTGTGAGAGAGAGAGGTTCTGGGCTGGCTTTTATGCTGGTTTTGGATGGGCGAGACAGCCTTGTCCCATGGCCTTGGGGCATTTTGCAGGCCACAGTTCCTGACTGGTTCAGATTGCTGAGTCCTGTGGTGGGGACTGTTTTCCTTCCCACAACTCTGCTGTGTCATGTCCTACTTTTGAATCCTTCTCCACCTGACTGTGGTGGGAGGTTTTAAATGCAAGTATTAGAGATCAAATTTTGTTGTTTTTGGAAGGACGAAGGACATGACCAGAGCTTTGGGCAGTGGGCTGTCATCAGTGAAGTCACTCCATGACCCTAGTGTGCTGTGGTTTGTGGGAGACTTTTGAGACATTCCTCATTCCCCCACACCCCTGTCAGGCTCATCAGGGTTTGCAGCTCTTCTGAGGGTGACAGTTGTTCCCCTTCCATCACATTCTCTCTCCCCATGTCTTGTTGCTAGCATTGCAGACCTGTCTACATACCAGGCCTTTCGTGCTGGGGATGGGAAATCAATCACTGTGGTGTTTCCGCTGCAGTCCAATGCCTTGTGTTGCTTCATCCATAGTGCTTGTTTCTGCTGGGCCCAGTAAGGTCAGACTCTGGAGCATCAAAACTAGAAAGGAAAACTGCTGAAGGATAAGTAGAAGACATGTGGAACAATTGAAGGAACTCCAGACATCCACTTTTCAGAAAAAGAAAGTTGACCTTGTTCCTCTCTTGAGGTACCTGAATGGAAATTGTAACATCGGTTTTGTGCGGCATTGACTTGCAAGTCGTGATGTGAGGAGTGTTTTCCTTCTCATAATCCTTCAGTGTCATGTCCTTGTCTTGATGCTGTGTTCATCTGACCTTGGTGGCTTCATTTAATTGAGAGTTGGTAATTGGGAACATTTGCTTGGACAGTACATGTCAGAGAAAACAGAATAAACAACAAATGCCTAGGAAAAGTATGGGAGTCATGAGTGAGATCATTTTGTGGTACTTGTGTGGTTTAGTTTGTGGGTGTTTTCTGAAAAGGGTCACCTTTCCATTACAGTCATACCAGGCTGCTCTAGCCCTTGCAGCTGTGCATGCATGAGTAGCTGAGTCTTCTATCACTGTCATTCTTTCACTAAAATGTGATTATTTGAGCCTAAACACTGGGGTTGATGGTGCATGTCAAAGGGGATTGAAAATGTGATCAAGATTTGGAGAGGTTGGTTGTCATCAGGGAGGTCACCCTATGGAAGTCATGGTTTTGGGGTTTGGTGGGTATCATGAAAAAACTGGTCCCAAACTATCCCAGGTCTGTCAGTCTGCTCTGGGTTTTGCATCTGTGCCAGGTGTGAGCACCTGGGCTCTTCTGTTCCACGTGGGCAGTGGGAGAGTTGCCCCCTCATGAAGATGGCCTATGGTGGAGTGGCTGAGGCACCACTTGGATGTTCTACCAGTCAGATAGATGTGGACACTGAGGGTTAAAAGAATCCACATTTCAGAAGATTGTTGCCATGAACTTGGGAGAGGTGCCGCTTCCTGTAATTGAGCACTGGTGAGATCTCATGTGAAGTGGATGTGGACAGTTCTGGCCTCCAGAGGTGAAGAAGCACAATGGGGGCAGTGAACAAATGGCAATTGAGGGCCACGAGATAGTGAAATGACTGGAGAATCTTTGCTAGAAGAGAGACTGGGTGAGCTGGGAATCAGAGGAGACTGGAAAATCTGGAACTCTGATGAAACAAGGCTGGGCAGAAGGTGTCATGAGTGTGTGGTATCTCTGCTGTTCTCAGCATTGCACACATTAAGGGAAAGGGGGCAAGTGCATGACTGAAACGAGACAGAATTCCAGAGGCACAGGAGGCAAGAATTTCTCAGTGTGTGTGGATGGTGACAGAGTGTAAGAGACAGTGGGATCGCTCTTCTTGGAGGTCCAAAACAGAGCTGACCATAATCCTGAAAATCGTGCTCCTGCCAAGCCTGCTTGAGCGGAGGGGATGGAAGCACTTGCTCTCCAGAGTTCCTGTCCAAGTGGATTATGCTCTTGTTCCTGTGTCTTCCCTAGGGACTCGAGAGTGCTGGTGGAAAGAGAATTTTTCAGGTCATAGAATGACTTTGACAAGGCAGTACCCAGGACAGAATTGTGTCCAAGTTTTGGTATATCAAGTCATGTTCTGTACGGTCATGTTCTGTACGGTCCCACTTGTCTTCTGTTTCTCATGTCAGCACTGGTTTTACTAGTGGGGATATATCTGCTAAGAAATATTCTTTGCTCCTTTTCCATCCACTATAATGGTTGAGTAGTTGCATTACTCTGGGTTATGATTTGTGACCATTGGAATTCCAAAGAAGACGAAGTAACACAGATTGTGTTTCAAGAAAAATTTATTGAAGTGAAAGAATTTGGAGAAAGAAGCTGAAGGGATCAGGTGTGGGGTGTAAGTAGGGCGACAATCAGCCAAGGTGCTTTGCTTGCAAAAGCTGTTTCCAGAGCCCTGAGCTGGTGGTGTCAGGAGTGATGCTGAGGTTCCTTAGCAGATGTAGCCACCCCTTCTGCCATAGCAGCCCAGGCCTCCCAGCCCATAGCCAAGGCCAAAGCCAAATCCACCAGAGATAGGCTGTCCCTGGGCATTGAGTTCACTGCCAACAGCAGCTGAGGAGGTGGATCCCACAACGGTGCTCTGGGGGAAGGAGGTCATGATGGGTCCAGGTAGGGTGACCAGCACAGGGGAAGGGTCAATAATGACCCTGGAGTTCTGGCATTGCAGGGCACAGGGCTCGTTGCAGCTGTTGGCCAGCGGGGTGGGTCCGCAGGGACGGCAGAGGTCGTAGCAGGCCATGGGTGTGGTGTGGAGGGTCCCTGGAAGAGAAGGGGGTGAGGCAGGGCAGGGCTGTGAGGGGTGTGAGGGGTGGTGTTGCAGGAGGGTGAGGGAGTGTGGAGGCTGCTGTGGGGCTGTGGGGAGGCGTGAGGGTTGCTGAGGCTGGGACTGAGCATGCTGGAAGAGAGGAGCCAGGGGTGCAGGAGCAGGAGGGTTGAGGTCTGGAGACTCACCTTGCTGTCAACCGGAGCAGGAGGAGAAGGAGTGTAGAGAAGTGTGTGAGGGAGGGAGGCTCTGGGCTGGCTTTTATGCTGGTCCTGGATGGGCGGGGCAGCTTTGTCCCATGGCCTTGGGGCATTTTGCAGGCCTGGTGAGTCCTGAGGTGGGGAGTGTGCTGCTTCCCACAACTCTGCAGTATCATGTCCTCCTCTTGAGGCCATGACCTTGACAGCAGCTTTTAAATGCAAGGATTAGAGACCAAAGGCTGCTGTTGATGTTGTTTGTCTGGGAGGGCTCAATACATGACCAGAGCTTTGGAGTGATGGGGTGTCATCATTGTGGCTGTGCTCTGGTTTTGTGTGGGTGTAGTGAAGGTGCGCCTCATTTCAGCACATCCATGTGAGGCTCGTTTGTGGTTTGGGTTTTGTAGTTCTCCTGCTGCTTTCACATATCCCCTTCCATCACATTTTCTGTCACCCTATCATGTTGTGAAATACCTAAACCTGTCTGTATTTCCGGGCTTTCCCACTGGAGATGGAAAAGCAATTCCTGTGATTTAGGTATGCATCCTGTATTCTACAAAGTCTTGTGTCGGTGCTTCCATAGTTTGTGAAGGATAAGGAGAAGAAGACATGAGAGGAACATTTGATGGAACTGCAGATGCTGATTTTTAAGATTTTTAAGAAAAAGAGTGTTGACCCTATTACTATCTAGATGAACATTAATAGTACTCATAAAATATCAATTTTGTCTGACACAGCCTTACAAGTCATGATGTGGGGATTATTTTCCTTGCTGTAATTCTTCAGTGTCCTGTCCTGCTCTTGAGGCCGCCTGACCTGACCGCAGCAGCAGCTTTAAAGTGAGAGTTGGTATTTGGGAGGATTGGCATGGAAGATGTGTGTCAGGGAAACCGGAATATGCAACAAAACCCTAGGATAAATATGGATGTCATCAGTGAGGTCATTTTGTGGTTCTTGTGTGGTTTATTTTGTGGGTATGATCTGCAGAGGGGCCTGATTCCATCACAGCCCTGTCAGGCTGGTCTGGCCTTTGCAGCTGTGCCGTGTATGAAGAGCTGCCCCTTCCATCACAGTCATTCCTCCTTTAATGTGTATTTGAGACCACAAGGTCATGTTGATGGTGCATGTCAATGGGGACTTAAGATGTGACTAAGATTTGGAGACATGGGGTGTCAGCAGTGAAGTCAGCCTGTAGAACTCATGGTTTTGGGTTTGTGGGTGTGATGTGAAGAGGAGTCCCAAGCTATACCAGGTCAGTCAGGCTGGTTTGGACTCTGCATCGGTCAAGGTGTGAGCACCTGAATTCTGTTCCACGTGGGCAGTAGGAGAGTTGCCTCCTAAGCAATTTGGCAGATGATGGAGTTTCTGTGTCACCACTTGGTAGTTCCAGCAGCCAGAGGCATCTGGAGATGTCACCTGCATTTCAAGAGTGGAAAATGTGAAGTCGTGCATTTAGGCAGGAATAGCACTGGGCCCCTGATCATGCTGCAACCTGATAGTCTGGAAAGAGGCTGGTGCAGAGCACAGTGATGACAAGGTTGCAGTGGAGATTTATTTCAAAGGATGTCACCAGTGTTGAAGAGAAATTCCTGAAAATTGGTGCCATGAAGATGGGAGAGGTGGCCCTTCCTCTCTCTAGAGCACTGGTGGGATGTCATGTGGTGTGATGTGGACGGTTCTGGCCTCCAGAGGTGAAGAATCAGTAGGGGATTGTGAACAAAGGCGAGATAGAGCACAGGCTGGAGAATTTTTCCTGGATGAATGACTGAGAGTGCTGGGACTATGAGAAGAGAGGGCTAGAGACTGAGAGCTGAGGAAACAAAGCTGGGCAGGAGGTGTCATGAGTGTGTGGGAGCTCTGCTGTTCGCAGTGTTGCAGAGATAAAAGAAACGTGCACAAGTGCAATTGTGAACAGAGACAGAACTCCAGGGGCAAAGGTGACAAGAATTTCTCAATGTGTGTGGATGGTGACAGAGTGTAAGAGATGATGGGATCCCTCTTCTTGGAGGACCCAAACTGAACTGGCCATAGTCCTGGAAACCCTGCTCCTGCTGGGCCTTCTTGAGCAGAGAGGATGGAAGCATTTGCTCTCCAGATTTCCTTCCCACGTGCATGATGCTTTTGTTCCTCTGCTTGCTGGGAGGATTCCACAATCCCACTAGAGAGTTTCTGAAGTGTGTAGTGGCCAAGTGTGACTTTGTCAGAGCTGTGCCCAGAAGAAGATGGTTTTGTCAAACACGTTATAGTACCAGGTGATGGGCTTGTGTCACATTCTGGGAAGGCCCCCTCTCCTCTGTTTCCATGTCAGCACCGGATGTTACAGGTGGGGACATATATGCTAAGAAATTTTCTTTGCTCCTTTTACACCCAAGATAATGGTTGAGGTGTGGCATTGCACTGGATGAGGATGTGACACCATTGGAATTCCAAAACATGAGGAGGCAACTGAGGTTCTGATTCAAGAAAAATTTATTGATGTTAAAGAATTCTGTGGAAGAAGAAGGTGAAGGAGTCAGGTGTGAGGTAGAAGTAAGATGACCATAAGCCAAGGTGCTTTGCTTGCAGGAGCTGTTTCCAGAGCCCTGAGCTGGTTGTGCCAGTAGTGTTGCTGAGGGTCCTTAGCAGATGTAGCCACCCCTTCTGCCGTAGCAGCCCAGGCCTCCCAGCCCATAGCCAAGGCCAAAGCCAAATCCACCAGAGATGGGCTGTCCCTGGGCATTGAGTTCACTGCCAACAGCAGCCGAGGAGGTGGATCCCACAACGGTGTTCTGGGGGAAGGAGGTCATGATGGGTCCTGGCAGGGTGACCAGCACAGGGGAAGGGTCAATAATGACTCTGGAGTTCTGGCATTGCAGGGCACAGGGCTCGTTGCAGCTGTTGGCCAGCGGGCTGGGTCCGCAGGGTCGGCAGAGGTCGTAGCAGGCCATGGGTGTGGTGTGGAGGGTCCCTGGAAGAGAGGGGAGTGAGGCAGGGCAGGGCTGTGGGGGTGTGAGGGGTGGTGATGCAGGAGGGTGAGGGAGTATGGAGGCTGTTGTGGGGCTGTGGGGAGGCATGAGGCTGCTGAGGTTGGGGCTGAATGTGCTGGAAGAGAGGGGTCAGGGGTGCAGGAGCAGACGGGTCAGGGGTTTTAGGCTCACCTTGTTGTCAGCAGGATCAGGAGGAGAAGGAGTGAGGAGAAGTGTGTGAGGGAGAGAGGCTCTGGGCTGACTTTTATACTGGTCCTGGAGGGGCGGGACAGCTTTGTCCCATGGCCCTGGGGCATTTTGCAGGCCACAGTTCCTGGCTGTCTCAGAGCGGTCAGTCCTGAGGTGGGGAGTGTTTTCCTTCCCACAACTCTGCTGTGTCATGTCCTACTTTTGAATCCTTCTCCACCTGACTGTGGTGGGAGCTTTCCAATACAAGTATTAGAGACCAAAGTTTGTTTTTTTTGGAAGGACTGTGGACACGACCAGAGCTTTCGGCAGTGGGCTGTCATCAGTGAAGTCACTCCATGACCCTGGTGTGCTGTGGTTTGTGGGAGTCTTTGGAGACATTCCTCCCTCCTCCACAACCCTTTCAGGCTCATCGGGTTTTGCAGCTCTTCTGGGGTTGATGGGTGTCCCCTTCCATCACATTCTCTCCCTCCCTGTCCTGTTGCTGGCATTGTAGACCTGTCTACATGCCAGGCCTTTTGTGCTGGAGATGGGAAATCAATCACTGTGGCACCTCCCCTGCAGTCCAATGCCTTGTGTTACTTCATCCACAGCGCTTGTTTCTGCTGGGCCCAGCAAGGTCAGACTCTGGAGTCTCATTGCTGGACTCTGACTGAAAAATAGAAAGGAAAACTGCTGAAGGATAAGTAAAAGATGTGAGGAGCAATTGAAGGAACTCCAGACATCCACTTTTCAGAAAAAGAAAGTTGATCTTGTTCCTCTCTTGAGGTACCTGAATGGAAATTGTAACATCGGTTTTGTGCAGCACAGACTTGCAAGTCGTGATGTGAGGAGTGTTTTCCTTCTCACGATCCTTCAGTATCATGTCCTGCTCTTGAGGCCTTATTCAACTGACCTTGGTGGCTTCATTTAATTGAGAGTTGGTAATTGGGAAGATTTGTTTGGACAGCATATGTCAGAGAAAACAGAATAAACAACAAATGCCAAGTAGAAGTATAGGAGTCATGAGTGAGGTCATTTTGTGGTACTTGTGTGGTTTAGCGTGTGGGTGTGGTGTGAAGAGGGACCTGATTCCATCACAGCCATGTCAGGCTGGTCTTGACTTGGCAACTTGTCATGCATGATGATCTATCCCTTTCCGTCATAGCCATTCTTCCTTTAAAGTGGGAGTATTTATGACCGAAGGCTGGTATTGATGGTGCATGTAAACGGGAACTCAAGAAGTGACCAAGTTTGGAGAAGTGCGGTGCCACCAGTGACGTTAGCCTTTGGGACTCGTGGTTTTGGAGTGTGTGATGAGAAGAGGCATCCCAAGCTACGCCAGGTCTTTCAGACTGGTCTGGGCTTTGCATCTGTGCCAGGTGTGAGCGCCTGAGCTCTTCCATTCCATATTGGCAGTGCAGGAGTTGCCTCTGTAGCAAGTTGCCAGATGGCGGAGTGGGGAAGGCACCACTTGGCTGTTGCAATAGTCAGAAGGGCCTGGAGCCTGAGGGTTAAAGGAATCCCACAGAAGATCAAGTACAGAGAACATGAAGTTCTGCATCTGTGCAGGAATTGCACTTGGCCACACATAATGTTGTGGGCCGAGAGTCTGGAATGTGACCTTTCTGATCCAGACCCTGTGGTGCTGGCTGAGACCACAGAGATCAGAAAGTTGCTGTTGAGCTTTACTTCATGGGATGTCATCTGTATCCAAGACAGATATTTGAAAACTGTTGCCATGAAGTTGGGAGAGGTGGCCCTTCTAGTCTTTCAAGCACTGGTGAGATTGCATTTGGAATGGTGCAGACAATTCTGGCCTCCAGAGGTGGAGAAGCACATGGAGAACAGTGAGCAAATAGCAGTTCAGAGCCACAAGATATTGCAAGGGCTGAAGATGTTTCCTAGAGGAGAGACTGGGTGAACTGGGACTCTGAGGAGACAAGGTTGGGCAGGAGGTGTCATGAGTGTGTGGGAGCTCAGCTGTTCTCAGCATTGCACAGATGACAGCAAAGGAGGCAAGAGAAGTGTGAAAAGAGACTGAATTCCATGGCCAAAGAAGGCAAGAATTTCTCAGTGTGTGTGGATGGTGACAGAGTGTCAGAGACGATGGGATCGCTCTTGTTGGAGATCCAAAACTGAACTGGGCATAGTCCTGGAAATCCAGCTACTACTGGTCCTGCTGGAGCAGAGGAGATGGAAGCACTTGCTCTCCAAAGTTCCTGCCCAAGTGGGTGATGCTCTTGTTCGTGCATGTACTGGGAGGACTCAAGGGTACTGCTGGAAACGGAATTTTTCAAGTGTGTGCTGTCATAGAATGACTTTGACATGGCAGTACCCAGGACAGAATTGTGTCCAAGCTTTGGTGTATGAAGACATGGTCTTGTGTCATGGTCTGTACGGTCCGACCTGTCTTCTGTTTCCAATGTCAGCACAGGTTGTTACTAGTGGGGGCATATTGGCTAAGAAATGTTCTTTGCTCCTTTTCCAACCAACATAATGGTTGAGTAGTGGCATTGCTCTGGGTTAGGATTTGTGACCATTGCAATTCCGAAAGAAGAGCAAGCAACTGAGGTTCTAATAAATGAAAAATTTATTGATGTGAAAGAATTTTGAGAAAGAAGAAACTGAAGGAATTGGATATGGGTTGAAAGTTGGGCGACAATGAGCCAAGGTGCTTTGCTTGCAGGAGCTGTTGCCAGAGCCCTGCACTGCTGCTGTCAGGAGTGATGCTGAGGGTCCTTAGCAGATGTAGCCGCCCCTTCTGCCATAGCAGCCCAGGCCTCCCAGCCCATAGCCAAGGCCAAAGCCAAATCCACCAGAGATGGGCTGTCCCTGGGCATTGAGTTCACTGCCAACAGCAGCCGAGGAGGTGGATCCGACGACAGTGCTCTGGGGGAAGGAGGTCATGATGGGTCCTGGCAGGGTGACCAGCACAGGGGAAGGGTTGATGATGACACGAGAGTTCTGGCATTGCAGGGCACAGGGCTCGTTGCAGCTGTTGGCCAGCGGGGTGGGTCCGCAGGGACGGCAGAGGTCGTAGCAGGCCATGGGTGTGGTGTGGAGGGTCCCTGGAAGAGAGGAGAGTGAGGCAGAGCAGGGGAGTGGGGGTGTGAGGGGTGGTGATGCAGGAGGGTGAGGGAGTGTGGAGGCTGCTGTGGGGCTGTGGGGAGGCGTGAGGGCTGTTGAGGCTGGGGATGAGCGTGCTGGAAGAGAGGGGCCAGGGGTGCAGGAGCAGGAGGGTGAGGGGCTTGAGACTCACCTTGTTGTCAGCAGGAGCAGGAGGAGAAGGTGTGAGGAGAAGTGTGTGAGGGAGAGAGGCTCTGGGTTGCCTTTTATGCTGGTCCTGGAGGGGCGGGACAGCCTTGTCCCATGGCCTTGGGGCATTTTGCAGGCCTGGTGAGTCCTGAGGTGGGGAGTGTGTTGCTTCCCACAACTCTGCTGTGTCAAGTCCTGCTCTTGAGTCCATGACCATGACGGCAGCTTTTGAATGCAAGGATTAGAGACCAAAGGCTGCTGTTGATGTTGTTTTTCTGGGAGGGATGAAAAAATGACCAGAGCTTTCAAGAGATGGGATGTCATCATTTTGGCTGTGCTGTGGTTTTGTGTGTGTTTAGAGAAGAGGGACCTCATTTCACCACATCCAGGTGAGGCTCGTTTGTGGTTTGGGTTTTGTAGCTCTCCTGCTGCTCTCAGATGTCCCCTTCCATAACATTTTTGTTTCCCTATCATGTTGTGAAATATCTAGACCTGTCTGTATTCCAGGCCTTTCCCAATGGAGATGGAAAGCAACTCCTGTGATTTAGGGATGCCTCCCATAGTCCCCAAGTTCTTGTGTTGGTGGATCCATAGCTGGTGAAGGATAAGGATAAGAGGTGAGAGGAGCACTTGATGGAACTGCAGTTGCTGATTTTTCAGAAAAAGTGTGTTGACCCTATTACTGTCTAGATGAACGTTAATGGTACTCATAATATCAATTTTGTTTGACACAACCTTACAAGTCATGATGTGGGGATTATTTTCCTTCCCACAATCCTTCATTGTCCTGTCCTGCTCTTGAGGCCGTATCCATCTGACTGTAGCGGCAGGTTTAAAGTGAGAGTTGGTATTTGGGAGGATTGGCATGGAAGATGTGTGTCAGGGAAACCAAAATATACAAAAGCCTAGGATAAGTATGGGTGTCATCAGTGAGGTCATTTTGTTGTACTTGTGTGGCTTATTTTGTGGGTGTGATGTGAAGAGGGACCTGATTCCATCACAACCATTTCAGACTGGTCTGGCATTTGCAGCTGTGCCATGCATGAAGAGCTGCCCCTTCCATAATAGTCATTTCTCCTTTAATGTGTATTTAAGGCCAAAAGCTCATGTTGATGGTGCATGTCAATGGGAACTTAAGAAGTGACCAAGATTTGAAGACATGGTGTGTCGCCAGTGAAGTCAGCCTGTAGACTGGTTTTGGGTTAGTGGGTGTCATGTGAAGAGGGGTCTCATGCTGTGCCAGGTCAGTCAGGCTGGTCTGGACTCTACATCTGGTCAAGGTGGGAGCACCTGAATTCTGTTCCACATGGGCAGTAGGAGAATTGCCTCCTAAGAAAGTTGGCAGATGATGGAGTGTCTGTGTCACCACTTGGTAGTTCCAGCAGCCAGAGGGATCTGGAGGCTTAGTTTTAGAGAAATCACCTGTATTTCAAATGCTGGGCCCCTGATCATTCTGCAACCTGATTGCCTAGAAAGAGGCTTGTGCAGAACAAAGAGATCATTAGGTTGCAGTGGAGATTTATTTCAAAGGATGTCACCAGTGTTCAAGAGAGATTCCTGAAAATTGTTGCCATGAAGTTGTGACTGGTGGCACTTCCTCTCTCTAGAGCACTGGTGGGATCTCATGTGGTGTGGACAGTTCTGGCCTCCAGAGGTGAAGAATCAGTAGGGGATTGTGAACAAAGGCAACATATAGAAAGGGGCTGGAGTATTTTTCCTGGAGGAGTGACTGAGAGAGCTGGGACTATGAGGAGACAGGGCTAGAGACTGAGAGAGCTGAGGAAACAAAGTTGGGCAGGAGGTATCATGAGTGTATGGCAGCTTTGCTGTTCACAATATTGCACAGATGAAAGAAAAGGGAACAAGTGCACTTGTGAAAAGAGACAGAATTCCAGGGGCAAAGGAGGCAAGAATTTCTCAGTGTATGTGGATGGTGACAGAGTGTAAGAGACAATGGGATCCCTCTTCTTGGAGGTCCCAACTGCCATAGTCCTGCAAATCCTGCTCCTGCTGGGCCTGCTTGAGCAGAGGAGATGGAAGCGCTTGCTCTCCAGAGTTCCTTCCCATGTGCATGATACTTTTGTGCCTCTGCTAGCTGGGAGGATTCAAGAATCCTGATGGAAAGGGTGTTTTTCAAGTGTGTGGTGGCCAAGTGTGACTTTGGTTGAGCTGTGCCCATGAGAGAATGGTTGTGTCGAAGACTTCATGGTAGCAGGTGACGGGCTTGTGTCACATTCTGGAAGGGCTCCCTCTCCTCTGTATCCATGTCAGCGTTGGTTGTTACTGGTGAGGACATATTGGCTAAGAAATGTTCGTTGCTCCTTTTCAATCCAAGATAATGGTTGAGTAGTGGCATTGCACTGGGTGAGGATGTGAGACCAATGGAATACCAAAAGAAGAGAAAGCAACTCAGGTTCTGATTCAAGAAAAATTTATTGAAGTGAAAGAATTCTGTGGAAGAGGAAGATTAAGGAATGGTGTGAGGTGTGAGGTAAAAGTAAGGTGACCATTTGCCAAGATGCTTTGCTTGCAGGAGTTGTATCCAGAGCCCTGAGCCGGTGGTGTCAGGAGTGATGCTGAGGTCCCTTAGCAGATGTAGCCGCCCCTTCTGCCATAGCAGCCCAGGCCTCCGAACCCATAGCCAAGGCCAAAGCCAAATCCACCAGAGATGGGCTGTCCCTGGGCATTGAGTTCACTGCCAACAGCAGCTGAGGAGGTGGATCCGACGACGGTGCTCTGGGGGAAGGAGGTCATGATGGGTCCTGGCAGGGTGACCAGCACAGGGGAAGGGTTGATGATGACACGAGAGTCCTGGCATTGCAGGGCACAGGGCTCGTTGCAGCTGTTGGCCAGCGGGGTGGGTCCGCAGGGTCGGCAGAGGTCGTAGCAGGCCATGGGTGTGGTGTGAAGGGTCCCTGGAAGAGAGGGAGGTGAGGCAGGGCAGGGCTGTGGTGGTGTGAGGGGTGGTGATGCAGGAGGGTGAGGGAGTGTGGAGGCTGCTGTGGGTCTGTGGGGAGGCGTGAGGGCTGCTGAGGCTGGGGCTGAGAGTGCTGGAAGAGAGGGGTCAGGGGTGCAGCAGCAGGAGGACTTCAGGGTCTTGAGACTCACCTTCCTGTCAGCGGGATCAGGAGGAGAAGGAGTGAGGAGAAGTGAGTGAGAGACGGAGGCTCTGGACTGGCTTTTATGCTGGTCCTGGAGGGGCGGGACAGCTTTGTCCCATGACCCTGGGGCATTTTGCAGACCACAGTTCCTGACTGGGTAAGGGTGCTGAGTCCTGTGGTGGGGAATGTTTTTCCAACCCATAACTCTGCTGTGTCATGTCCTACTTTTGAATCCATCTCCATCTGACCTTGGCAACAGCTTTTAATTGCAAGTATTAGTGACCAAAGGTTTTTTTTGGGGACGTCTGTGGATATGACGAGAGCTTTGCATAGTGGGGTGTCATCAGTGAAGTCACTTCATGGCCCTGGTGGGCTGTGGTTTGTTGGTGTCTTTGGAGACAGCTCTCACTTTCCCGCAACCCTGTCAGACTCATCTGGGTTTGCAACACTCCTGGAGGTGACCAGGTGTCCCCTTCCATCACATTCTCTCCATCCTTGCTCCATTGCTAACATTCTAAACCTGTCTACATGCCAGGCCTTTCCTGTTGGAGATGGTAAAACAAGCTCTGTGATGCCTCCCCTTCAGTCCAATGCCTTGTGTTGGTTCATCCATGGCGCTCGTCTCAGCTGGGCCCAGCAAGGTCACAGTGTGAAGCCTCAATTCTGGCTCTGAGTGTAACTGTAAAGGAAAATTGCTGAAGGATAAGTAGAAGATGTGAGGAGAGGTTGAAGGAACTCCAGACATTCACTTTTCAGAAAAAGTGGTTTGACCTTGTTCCTCTTTGGAATTACCTGAATGGGAATTGTAATATTGGTTTTGTCTGCCATAGACTTGCAAGTCACGATGTGGGGATTGTTTTCCTTCCCACAATCCTTCAGTGGCATGTCCTGCTCTTGAGGCCGTGTCCATTTGTTCTTGACAGCAGCTTTTAAGTGAGAGTTGTATTTGGGATCATCGCCATGGAAGACGTGTATCAGGGAAACCAGAGGATCCACAAAAGTCTAGGGTACGTATGGGTGTCATCACTGAGGTAGTTTTGTTGTACTTGTGTTTTAGTTTGTGGGTTCAGTTGTGAAAAGGGGCACCTTTCCATTACAACCATGTCAGGCTGCTCTAGGCTTTGCCACTTTTCTGTGTGTGAGAAGCTGAGTCTTCCATGATGGTTATTCTTTCAACAAAATTTGAGTATTTGAGCCTAAAAGCTTGTGCATGTCAAAGAGGACTGAAGATTTGACCAGGATGTGAAGGGATGGGGTGTCATCAGTGAAGTCCACCTGTAGTAATTCATGGTTTTGTGTTTGTGGGAGTGATGTGAAGAGGGCCTCCAAACTATCCCAGGTCAGTCAGTCTGCTCTGGGTTCTGCATATGTGCCCAGTGTGAGCATCTGTATTCTGCTCCACATGGCCTGGGGGGGGAGTTGCCTCTTCAGCAAGTTGACCACTGGTGGAGTGGCTGAGGCACCAGTTGGCTGTTCCACCACTCAGAATGGCCTGGAGACTGAGGGTTAATGGAACCCCTCAGAAGCTGAATTGAGGAAAATGTGAAATTCTGCATCTGGACAGGAAATGCACTTGGTCGCACATCGTGTTGTGGCCTGAGAAACTGGACAGTGGCTCTTCTGAAGTTGGAGCCTGTGGTGCTGGTTGAGAACAAAGACACCAGAAGGTTGCAGTGGAGCTTTACTTCAAAGGATGTCACCTGTGTCCTAGACAGATTTCAGAAAATTGTTGCCATGATGCTGGGAGAGGTGGCCCTTCCTGTGTTTCAAGCACTGGTGAGCTCTCATGTGGAGAGTTGTGGACAGTTCCGGCGTCCACAGATGGGGAATCACAACGGGTGTGGTGGATGAAGAGCAGTTGAGGGCCACAAGATAGTGCAAGGGCTGGAAAATCTTTGCTAGAGGAGACACTGAGAGCTGGGACTCAGGTAACAAGGTTGAGCGGGAGGTGTCACGAGTGTGTTGGAGCTCCACTCTGCATCGCATTAATGGGAAGGGAGTGAGTGCATGAGTGTAAAGAGACAGAATTCCATGGGGAAAGGAGACCAGAATTTCTCAGTGTGTGTGGCTTGTCACAGAGCGTAAGAGACAATGGATTCCCTCTCCTGGGAACTGTAAAACAGAACTGGCCATAGTCCTGGAAATCCAGTGGCATTTCGCAGAGTGAAGATGTGGCATCACTGGAATTCCAAAAGAAGAGGAAGCAACTCAGGTTCTGAAGCAAGAAAAATTTATTGAAGTAAAAGAATTCTGAGGAAGATGAAGGAATGGTGTGAGGTACAAGTAAGGTGACGATTAGCCAAGGTGCTTTGCTTGCAGGAGCTGTTTCCAGAGCACAGAACTGGTGGTGTCAGGATTGATACTGAGGTCCTTAGCAGATGTAGCCACCCCTTCTGCCATAGCAGCCCAGGCCTCCCAGCCCATAGCCAAAGCCAAATCCACCAGAGATGGGCTGTCCCTGGGCATTGAGTTCACTGCCAACAGCAGCTGAGGAGGTGGATCCAACAACGGTGCTCTGGGGGAAGGAGGTCATGATGGGTCCTGGCAGGGTGACCAGCACAGGGGAAGGGTTGATGATGACACGAGAGTCCTGGCATTGCAGGGCACAGGGCTCGTTGCAGCTGTTGGCCAGCGGGGTGGGTCCGCAGGGACGGCAGAGGTCGTAGCAGGCCATGGGTGTGATGTGGAGGGTCCCTGGAAGAGAGGAGGGTGAGGCAGGGCAGGACTGTGGGAGCGTGGGGAGTGTTGATGCGGGAGGGTGAGGAGTGTGGAGGTTGCTGTGGGTCTGTGGGGAGGCGTGAAGCTGCTGAGCCTGGGGATGAGGGGTCTGGAAGAGAGGGGTCAGGGTTGCAGAATGGGAGGGGAAGGGGCTTGAGACTCACCTTGTTTTTAGCAGGATCAGGAGGAGAAGGAGTGAGGAGAAGTGTGTGAGGGAGAGAGGCTTTGGACCGGCTTTTATGCTGGTCCTGGATGGGCGGGACAGCTTTGTCCCATGGCCTTGGGGCATTTTGCAGGCTGCAGTTCCTGGCTGGCTCAGAGTGGTGCGTCCTGTGGTGGGGAATGTTTTTCCATTCTACAACTCTGCTGTGTCATGTCCTACTTTTGAATCCATCTCCATCTGACCTTGGCTACAACTTTTAAATGCAAGCATTAGAGACAAAAGCTTTTTTTTTTTTTGGGGACAGCTGTGCATGTGACCAGAGCTTTGCATAGTGGGGTGTCATCACTGAAGTCACTCCATGGCCCTGGTGTGCTGTGGTTTGTGGGTGTCTTTGGATACAGCCCCAATTCCCCACAGCCCTGTCAGGCTCATTGGGCTTTGGAGCTCTTCTGGAGGTGATGGGCATCCCCTTCCATCATGTTCTCCCCATCCTTGTTCCATTGCTAACATTCTAAATCTGTCTACATGCCAGGCCTTTTGTGCTGGAGATGATAAAACAATCTCTGTGATGCCTCCCCTGCTGTCCAATGCCTTGTGTTGGTTCATCCATATAGCTCCACTCAACTGGGCCCAAAAATCTCACACTCTGGGGTCTCATTGCTGGGCTCTGAGCAAAAATTAGAAAGGAAAACTTCTGATAGAGAGGATGACATGAGGAGGTGTTGAAGGAACTCCAGATACTCACTTTTCAGAAAAAGAGAGTTGACCTTTTTCTTCTCTAAAACTGCCTGAATGGAAATTTTAACAGCGGTTTTGTCTGGCATGGACTTGCGAGTCGTGATGTGAGGATTGTTTTCCTTCCCACAACTCTTCAGTGTCCTGTCCTGCTCTTGAGGCTGTGTCCATGTCACCTTGGCAGCAACTTTTAAGTGTGAGTTGGTATTTGGGAGCATTGACATGGAAGATATGTGTCAGGCAAACAAGAATAAACAATGAAAGCCTCGGAAAAATATGGGTGTCATCAGTGCAGTCATTTTGTGGTACTTGTGTGGTTTTGGTTTTGGGTGTGCTATGAAGAGGGGCACCATTCTAATGCAGCTCTGTGGGACTGGAGTGGTCTTTGCATCTGTGCAGTGCATGAGGAGCTGACTCTTCCATCACACTCCTTCTGTCTCTAAAATATCAGTATTTGAGGCAAGAGTCTGGTGTTGGTGCATGTCAAAGGGAACTGAAAACATGATCAAGATTTTTAGGGGTGTGGTGTCATCAGTGAGGTCAGTACTTCACTCTCACCCTGGTTTTGGTTATGTGGGTGTGTTGGGAAGAGGGGTCACAAACTATCCCAGGTCTGTCAGGCTCGTTTGGGCTCTGCACCTGTGCCTGGTCAACACCTGGACTCATTCCCATATGGGAAGTGGGAGAGTTTTCCCATTGAGTAAGTTGGCAGATGGTGGAGTGGCTGAGGCACCACTTTGCTTTTCCACCGCTCAGAGGGATCTGGAGTCTAAGGGTTAAAGGGATCTCCTGCATTTCAAGATCATAAAATGTGAAGTTCTGCATTTGGGCAGTAATTGCAGCCCATGATCATGCTCTGGACTGAGAATCTGTGAAGTGGCTTTTCTGAGCAGGACCCTGTAGAGCTGGGGGAGGACACAGAGTTCAGAAGGCTGCACTGGGGCTTTACTATAAAGGATGTCACGCTTGTCCAAGACAGATTTCAGAAAATTGTTGCCATGAAGCTGGGACAAGTGGACCATTCTTTTCTTTCGAGCACTGGTGAGATCCCATGTGGAGTGGTGTGGACTGTTCTGGCCTCCACAGGTGAAGAATGCATAGGTGGTAGTGAATTAACACCAGTTGAGGGCAAGCAGAAACTTAAGGGTGTGGTGGATGATTGCTAGAAGAGAGAATGAGAGCTGGGACTCTGAGGAGACAAGGCTGGGCAGGAGATGCCACAAGTGTATGATTACCCAGCTGTTCTCAGGACTGCACATGTGAAGGAAAAGGGGCAAGTGCACTTGTGAAAAGAGACAGAATTCTATCAGCAAGATTGTTTTTGTGGTTGTGGGTGTTCAGTGAGTGTAGGAGATGATGGATTTCCTCTCCTTGGAGCTCCAAAACGGAACTGTCCATAGTCCTGGAAATCCTACTTCTGCTGAAGCTGATTGAGCAGCAGGAGTGGAACCATTTACTCCCCAGATTTCCTGCCCAAGTGCATGATGTCATTCCCCTGTCTGCTGGGAGGATTTAAGAATCCTGATGGGAAGAGAATGTTTCAAGTGTGTGCTGGCATAGGAGGACTTTGGTAGGGCAATGCCCAGGACAGAATTTTTGTGTCAAAGCATTTGGTGAATCAAGTTGTGCGCTTGTGTCGTGTTCTGTACGCTCCCCCCTCTCTTCTGCTTCCCATGTCAGCGTTGGTTGTTACTGGTGGGGACTTATTTTCTAAGGAATATTCTTTGCTCCTTTTCCATCCACCATAATTGTGGATGAGTTTTGCAATTCCAAAACAAGAGGGAGCGACTCAGTTTCTGATTCATGAAAAATTTATTGAAGTGAAAGAATTCTGAGAAAGAGGAAGCTGCTAAAGGAATCAGGTGTGAGGTAGAAGTAAGGTGACCATAAGCCAAGGGGATTTGCTTGCAAGTTCTGTTACTAGAACCCTGAGCAGGTGGTGTCAGGGTTGGTTCTGAGGGTCCTTAGCAGATGTAGCCGCCCCTTCTGCCATAGCAGCCCAGGCCTCCCAGCCCATAGCCAAGGCCAAAGCCAAATCCACCAGAGATGGGCTGTCCCTGGGCATTGAGTTCACTGCCAACAGCAGCCGAGGAGGTGGATCCGACGGCGGTGTTCTGGGGGAAGGAGGTCATGATGGGTCCTGGCAGGGTGACCAGCACAGGGGAAGGGTTGATGATGACACGAGAGTCCTGGCATTGCAGGGCACAGGGCTCGTTGCAGCTGTTGGCCAGCGGGGTGGGTCCGCAGGGTCGGCAGATGTCGTAGCAGGCCATGGGTGTGGTGTGGAGGGTCCCTGGAAGAGAGGGGAGTGAGGCAGGGCAGGGCTGTGGGGGTGTGAGGGGTGGTGATGCAGGAGGGTGAGGGAGTGTGGAGGCTGCTGTGGGGCGGTGTGAGGGTTGTTGCGGCAGGGTTTGAGCATGCTGGAAGACCCGAGCCAGGGGTGCAGGAGAAGGAGGACCAGAGGCTTAGGACTCACCTTGTTGTCAGCGGGAGCAGGAGCTGAAGGTTTGAGGAGAAGTGTGTGTGGGAGAGAGGCTCTGAGCTGGCTTTTATGCCGTTCCTGGAGGGGCGGGGCAACTTTGTCCCTTGGCATTTTGCAGACATTGTGGTTCCTGAGGTGTGGATTGTTTTGCTTCCCACATCTCTGAAGTCTCATGTCCTGCTTTTCGGTGCATGACCTTTGCAGTAGGTATTAAATGCAATTTTTAGTGACCAATGACCGTTGATTTGTTTTTCAGGGTAGGCTGAAGAAGTTACTAGACCTTTGAGAGGTAAGGTGTCTTTTGTGTGGCCATGCTGTGCTGTAATTTGTGGGTGTCTTGTAGAGATGGTCTTCATTCCTCCACAGTAATGTCAGACTCCTCTGGGCTTCGGAGCATCTCTGGGGGTAGGGGTCGTCCTCTTCTACCACATTGTCTCCCTGCACATCCTTTACCAACTTCCTGAACCTGCCTACATGCCAGACCTTTCCTGCTGGAGATGGGAAAGCAATACCTGTTATTTGGGTTTACCTGTCGTGCTCTCCAATGTCTTGTGTTGGTTCATCCATAACGTTCATTTCAGCTGCCCCAGCTAGGTCCTACTGTGGGGTCCCATTGCAGCACTTTGAGTGACACCTAGAAAGGAAAACTAGTGAAGGATAAGAAGACAACTGTGTGAGGCGCTGCTGAAGGACCTGGGTGCATTTAATTTTCAGAAGAAAAGAGTTGATCTTTTTATTTGCTCAAGTTAGGATTTTCTGAATGATAACAGTAACATCAGTTTTTCTTGGCCCAGCCTGGCGAGTCATGAGCTGGGGACTGTTTTCCTTCCTGAAACTCTACAATTCCATGTCCCACTCTTGTGACCATGTCCATCTGACCTTGGCAGCCACTTTAAAGTGGGAGTTGGTATTTGGAAGGAGTTTCTTGGAAGCTGTGTGTCAGGGAAACCAAAGAAACCACAAATGCATAGGAAAATTGGGATGTCATCATTGAGATCAACCCATTAGGCTGGTGTGCTTTGGTTTGTGGTTGCATTGGAGAGAGGGACCCCATTCCTTTACAGCCCTGTCAGACTGATCTGGGCTTTGTGGCTGTGCCAGGCATTAGAATCTGCCCCTTCCAGTGCATTTACTCCCTTCCACCTTGCCCATGGCTTTCCAGGGACCTTGTTCCTGCAGACAAGGATGGGACAATTTTTTCCCCTACAAAGCATTTCCAAGTGCAGGTTGTACGAGGGGATGAGGAGCAGTTAGAATTAACTTTGGAGGGCAAAAACATGTCTTAGTGACCTCTGTGTTACCTATAGGAAAAAAAAAATCTTACTGTGGATGATGAGGGAGCCATGTCTGGTATTTACCTCCACCTCTTAGCAGTGTCTTTGGCACTGCATACTACTGCATCATCCCAGACCATGCAAGGATGTACAGGTGGTGTAAAGGGTCAGTGAGGTGGATGACTATATTAATATAATATTTAAACAACATGACCTGAAACCTTGTGACCCAAAGTCAAGCTGGAGTCAAACCTCCAATGTAGTAACTCAAAAGTCGTATCCATGAGGCCAACACTGTTCAAGATCTTCAAAAATGATATGAGCAGTTCTGGGCTCCCCAGGGGAGGAGACTTAGTGAAACAAGGCCAGTTCAGGGCTACCAAGATATTTAAAGGGCTGGAGGATTTTTCACAGAGGAATGAGACAGGTGGGACTTCCAGGAGACAAAGTTGGGTAGGGGGTTGTTACCAGTGTGTGTAAATCCCTGATGGCTGGGAATGAAGCCAAGGGATCACGTCTGTTCTCAGTGCTGCACATGTGAAGGAAAAGTTGGTAAGGGCACAAGTGAAAACAGATGGAATTCCATAGGCAGTGCAGACAGCCTTTTTTTTTTTTAGCATGAGAGTGGTCACAGAGTGGAAGAGGTTCAGGAGTCTCTGTCCAAAACCAGAACTGTCCATGGGTCTGGAAATCCTTCTCTAGGTAGCCTTACTTGAGCAGAAGGGATGAAATCGCTTACAGCACTTTGTGAGTTTCCCTGAGAGTGGATGATATTGTGATTGTTTGTATGGTCTGAGAGTTCTGGTGGGAGGAGATATTGTCAAGGATGTGCTGGAATGGAGAGACTCCCCCGGAGCAATGAACAGGAGAGCACTGATGTGTCCACAAAACCTCTGATATGGCAGGTGATGTGTTTTACCTTGTTCTGGAAGGTCACCCTTCAACCCGCTTGCTGTACCAGACTTGGTTGTTTCTCATGGGAGCCTACTTTAGAAAGGCGTTGTGCCCCTTTTCCATCCAACCCATGGCACTGTGCTATGTGGAGGTGTGAGAGCTTTGGAGGTCACAAAGAAGAGGAGACATGTGAGGCTTTGATGCAGGAAAAATTTATTTCTGCAAAAGAATTAAAGGGCAAGGGAGAGATGTTGAAGTGATCCAGTGTGAGGTGAAAATAAGACGACCATCAGCTGAGGTGCTTTGCTTGCAGGAACTCCTGCCAATGCCCCAAACTGGAGGTGTCAGGGATGGTGCTGAGGGTCCTCAGCAGATGTAGCCACCCCTTCTGCCATAGCAGCCCAGGCCTCCCAGCCCATAGCCAAGGCCAAAGCCAAATCCACCAGAGATGGGCTGTCCCTGGGCATTGAGTTCACTGCCAACAGCAGCCGAGGAGGTGGATCCGACGGCGGTGCTCTGGGGGAAGGAGGTCATGATGGGTCCTGGCAGGGTGACCAGCACAGGGGAAGGGTTGATGATGACACGAGAGTCCTGGCATTGCAGGGCACAGGGCTCGTTGCAGCTGTTGGCCAGCGGGGTGGGTCCACAAGGACGGCAACTGTCGTAGCAGGCCATGAGTGTGGTGTGGAGGGTCCCTGGAAGAGAGGGGAGTGAGGCAGGGCAGGGGTGTGGGGGTGTGAGGGGTGGTGATGCAGGAGGGTGAGGGAGAGTGGAGGCTGTTGTGGGGCTGTGGGAGGTGTGAGGGCTGCTGCGGCAAGGGCTGAGGGTGCTGGAAGAGAGGGGTCAGGGGTGCAGGAGCAGGAGGAGTAGGGGCTTGAGACTCACCTTGTTGTCAGCAGAAGCAGGAGGAGAAGACGTGAGGAGATGTGTGTGAGGGAGAGAGGCACTGGGCTGCCTTTTATGCTGGTTCTGGAGGGGTGGAGCATCCTTGTTCCATGGTCTTGTGGCATTTTGCAGGCAGCAGCTCTTTGCTATCCCAACCTTGTGAGTCATGAGTTGGGAATGTTTGCCTTCCCACATCTCTGCAATTCCATGTTCTTCTCTTAAGGCATTGTCCATCTGACCTTGGCGGCAGCTTTTCAATGCACGTAATAATGAGCAATGTTTGGTCATGATGGTTTTTTTTCAGGGAGGGCTGTCAACACGACCAAAGCTTTGGACAGTGAGGTGTCCTCCATGAAGTCACTCCACAACACTGGTGTGCTGTGGATTTTGTTTGTGTTGTGAAGACAGGCCCCAGTCCCTCCTAGCTCTATTAGGATGGTCTGGGATTTGCAGAAGTAGTTAGATTGACAGATGTGGACTTTTCATCTCGTTCTCGCCCTCTCCAACTTGACTCTATGTCTCCAGGCCTGTATCTATGCCTTTCCTTTCCTCTTGGATGTGGGAAATAGATCCCTGTCATTTAGGATAGTCTCCCATTCTTACCACAGTCTCATCTTGGGTCATCTATAGCATTTACCTTACCTGGGCCCGGAAGTTCACACTATGGGGTTGCAGAGCTGGACTCTTACAGAAGGAAAGGGAAAGTGGTGAAGGATAAGGGGAACAAGACACATGAGGAGGACATGAGGGAACTGGGGATGTTCGCATTTTAGAAACAGTGGGATGACTTCTGCCCTCTCAAGTTACCAGAATGGAAGTCATTTGACACTAGACTTGTCTCCCTTTTACCCAACCGTAGGAGAAGAGGGAATGGAGTCAAGTTGTTCTAGAGGTGGTTGAGTTTGGATTTAGGGAAAATTACTTCTCAAGAAGAGTTTTCAAGCCCTGTCAATGGCTGTCCCGGACTGTGGTATATTTACCGTTGCTGTAGGAATTTAGAAGCCATGGAGATTTGGACTTTGGGGATGTTTCATGGGGCCCTTAGAAATGATGGAGGAATGGTTGAACTTGATGCCATTTTACATTTAGGTCTTCTACGTGTGAAACATTTCTAAGATTGGTGACATTCACAGATTTGATTGACAGTTGGACTGACTGTCAAGAGTCTTTTCCATCAGAACTGATTCCATGGGTGCTGAGGGCACCTATGCAAGGGAGGAGAGGGTAGCTGGGAGCAGCAGCAGGTGAGGGGAGAGCCAGGTCTTTGGGGTCTTCAGTTGTGTCAGGTGCCAATGGCTGAGACCATTTCACTTGAAGGATTTCCCTTGAGGAAATGGTGTTTGAGCTGTGTATCTGCTCTGTGCCAATTACTCAGCCTGGGCATGAGGAGAGAACTGTGGCTATTGTTGGAGACAACTCTTTTCTGAAACCTTTGATGCTTCTTCCCATTCTACACTGCATAAATTACAGATAGATTAAACTGTCAAGGGAAGTACGTAAAGAATTGTTTCCATGAGGCCAACCCTGTTAAAGATCATCTGCACTGATGGGGCCAGTGGGACTGTGAATGAAGACCAGTGGAGGACCAGCAAGATACTCAAAGGCCTGGAGAACATTTCCTTGAGCAGAACTGGTGTGAGCTGGGATTCCCACTAGATAAGGATGGATGAGGGTGTCATGAGTGTTTGTAAATCCCTGGTGGCAGGGAATGAGGTCTAGGGAGCCTGGCTACTCTCTGTAGTGAAGGAAAAGGTGGAAGGGCACAAATGAAAATGGATGAAATTCTATGGGCAAAGGAGAAAAGAACTTCTCATTGTGAGAGAAGTCAGAGAGTGGAACAGGACATGGAGTCTCTCTCTTTGAAAATCCAAAACTGAGTTGAACTATCCATCACTCTGTAAATCCAGCTCTTGCTGACTTTGAGCAGTGGGGTGGAAGCATTAGCACTGCAGTTTATGCCGAAATGGATGCTGTTGCTTTGTTTGTAGTGAGGGCTCCGGAGTCCTGCTGAGAAGAGATTTTGTCAAGCATGTGCTTGCGTGGAGTGACCGTTCCAATTTTATGCCCAGGAGAGAACTGAGTGAAATCCTTTGGTGTATCAGGGCTTGTGTCATGTTTTAGAAGGTGTACCACCCAGTCCCAGCTTCCCATAAAGAGTCTCGCTGGTTACTGGTGTTGACCTATTTGCTAAGAAAGGTTTTGTGCCCATTCCCATCCACCGCAATGGCCTATTCATTCCTGGAAATGTGCTGGGTGAGGGTGTGAGAGCACTGGAATTCAAAAAGAAGAGGAGTCATCTCAGACTTTGATGCAACAGAAATTTATTGAGGCAGAAGATTGAAAAGACAAAAGAAAGAAGTGGAAGAGATCTTGTGAGGTGCGATTGGGGCAACGATCAGCCGAGTTGCTTTACTTATGGATGATCCTGCCAGGACATCAAATTCCCTGTCGGGGATGGTCATGAGGTCCCTCAGCAGATGTAGCCGCCCCTTCTGCCATAGCAGCCCAGACCTCCCAGCCCATAGCCAAGGCCAAAGCCAAATCCACCAGAGATGGCCTGTCCCTGGGCATTGAGTTCACTGCCAACAGCAGCCGAGGAGGTGGATCCCACGACAGTGCTCTGGGGGAAGGAGGTCATGATGGGTCCTGGCAGGGTGACCAGCACAGGGGAAGGGTTGATGATGACACGAGAGTCCTGGCATTGCAGGGCACAGGGCTCATTGCAGCTGTTGGCCAGCGGGGTGGGTCCGCAGGGACTGCAGCTGTCGTAGCAGGCCATGGGTGTGGTGTGGAGGGTCCCTGGAAGAGAGGAGGGTGAGGCAGGGCAGGGGAGTGGGGATGTGAGGGATGTTGATGCAGGAGGGTGAGGGATTGTGGGGAATGTTGTGGGGCTGTGGGGCGGTGTGAGGGTTGTTTCGGCCGGCTTTGAGCATGCTGGAAGACCGGAGCCAGGGGTGCAGGAGAAGGAGGGCCAGAGGCTTAAGACTCACCTTGTTGTCAGCAGGAGCAAGAGCTGAAGGTTTGAGGAGAAGTGTGTGTGGGAGAGAGGCTCTGAGCTGGCTTTTATGCCGGTCCTGGAGGGGCGGGGCAACTTTGTCCCTTGGCATTTTGCAGACATTGTGGTTCCTGCGGTGTGGATTATTTTGCTTCCCTCATCTCTGAAGTCTCATGTCCTGCTTTTGGGTGCATGACCTTTGCAGTAGGGGTTAAATGCAATATTTAGAGACCAAAGACCATTGATTGTTTTTTTTCAGGGTGCACTGAAGAAGTTACTAGAGCTTTGAGAGGTAAGGTGCTTTTGTGTGGCCTTGCTGTGCTGTAATTTGTGGGTGTCTTGTAGAGATGGTCCTCATTCCTCCACGGTAATGTCAGGCTCCTCTGGGCTTCGGAGCATCTCTGGGGGTAGGGGGTCATCCTCTTCTATCACATTGTCTCCCTGCACATCCTTTACCAACTTCCTGAACCGGCCTACATGCCAGGCCTTTCCTGCTGGAGATGGGAAAGCAATACCTGTTATTTCGGTTTACCTGTCGTGCTCTCCAATGTCTTGTGTTGGTTCATCCATAGCGCTCATCTCAGCTGGCCCCAGCTAGGTCCTACTGTGGGGTCCCATTGCAGCACTCTGAGTGACACCTAGAAAGGAAAACTAGTGAAGGATAAGAAGACAACTGTGTGAGGGGCTGCTGAAGGACCTGGGTGCATTCAATTTTCAGAAGAAAAGAGTTGATCTTTTTATTTGCTCAAGTTATGATTTTCTGAATGATAACAGTAACATCAGTTTTTCTTGGCCCAGCCTGGCGAGTCATGAGCTGGGGACTGTTTTCCTTCCTGCAACTCTACAATTCCATGTCCCACTCTTGTGACCGTGTCCATCTGACCTTGGCAGCCACTTTAAAGTGGGAGTTGGTATTTGGAAGGAGTTTCTTGGAAGTTGTGTGTCAGGGAAACCAAAGAAACCACAAATGCATAGGAAAATTGGGATGTCATCATTGAGATCAACCCATTAGGCTAGTGTGCTTTGGTTTGTGGTTGCATTGGAGAGAGGGACCCCATTCCTTTACAGCCCTGTCAGTCTGATCTGGACTTTGTGGCTGTGCCAGGCATTAGAACCTGCCCCTTCCAGTGCATTTACTCCCTCCCACCTTGCCCATGGCTTTCCAGGGACCTTGTTCCTGCAGACAAGGATGGGACAATTTTTTCCCCTACAAAGCATTTCCAAGTGCAGGTTGTACAATGTGATGAGGAGCAGTTAGAATTAACTTTGGAGGGCAAAAACATGTCTTAGTGACCTCTGTGTTACCTATAGGAAAAAAAAAATCTTACTGTGGCTGATGAGGGAGCCATGTCTGGTGTTTACCTCCACCTCTTAGCAGTGTCTTTGGCACTGCATACTACTGCATCATCCCAGACCATGCAAGGATGTACAGGCAGTGTAAAGGGTCAGTGAGGTGGATGACTATATTAATATAATATTTAAACAACATGACCTGAAGCCTTGTGATCCAAAGTCAAGCTGGAGTCAAACCTCCAATGAAGAAGCTCAAAAGTCGTATCCATGAGGCCGACATTGTTCAAGATCTTCAAAAATGATGTGAGCAGTTCTGGGCTCCCCAGGAGAGGAGGCTTAGTGAAACAAGACCAGTTCAGGGCTACCAAGATATTTAAAGGGCTGGAGGATTTTTCACAGAGGACTGAGACAGGTGGGACTTCCAGGAGACAAAGTTGGGTAGGGGGTTGTTACCAGTGTGTGTAAATCCCTGATGGCAGGGAATGAAGCCAAGGGATCACGTCTGTTCTCAGTGCTGCACATGTGAAGGAAAAGTTGGTAAGGGCACAAGAGAAAACAGGTGGAATTCCATAGGCAGGGCAGACAACCCATTTTTTTTTAGCATGTGAGTAGTCACAGAGTGGAAGAGGTTCAGGAGTCTCTGTCCAAAACCTGAACTGTCCATGGTTCTGGAAATCCTTCTCTGGGTAGCCTTACTTGAGCAGAAGGGATGAAAATGCTTGCAGCACTTTGTGAGTTTCCCTGAGAGTGGATGATATTGTGATTGTTTGTATGGTCTGAGAGTTCTGGTGGGAGGAGATATTGTCAAGGATGTGCTGGAATGGAGAGACTCCCCCGGAGCAACGAGCAGGAGAGCACTGATGTGTCCACAAAACCTCTGATATGGCAGGTGATGTGCTTTTATCTTGTTCTGGAAGGTCACCCTTCAACCCTGCTTACTGTACCAGACTTGGTTGTTACTCGTGGGAGCCTGCTTTAGAAAGGCGTTGTGCCCCTTTCCATCCACTCCATGGCACTGTGCTGTGTGGAGGTGTGAGAGCTTTGGAATTCACAAAGAAGAGGAGACATGTGAGTCTTTGATGCAGGAAAAATTTATTTCTGCAAAAGAATTAAAAGGCAAGGGAGAGAAGTTGAAGTGATCCAGTGTGAGGTGAAAATAAGACGACCATCAGCTGAGGTGCTTTGCTTGCAGGAGCTCCTGCCAAAGCCCCGAACTGAAAGTGTCAGGGATGGTGCTGAGGGTCCTTAGCAGATGTAGCCACCCCTTCTACCATAGCAGCCCAGGCCTCCCAGCCCATAGCCAAGGCCAAAGCCAAATCCACCAGAGATGGGCTGTCCCTGGGCATTGAGTTCACTGCCAACAGCAGCCGAGGAGGTGGATCCGACGGCGGTGCTCTGGGGGAAGGAGGTCATGATGGGTCCTGGCAGGGTGACCAGCACAGGGGAAGGGTTGATGATGACACGAGAGTCCTGGCATTGCAGGGCACAGGGCTCGTTGCAGCTGTTGGCCAGCGGGGTGGGTCCGCAGGGTCGGCAGCTGTCGTAGCAGGCCATGGGTGTGGTGTGGAGGGTCCCTGGAAGAGAGGGGGGTGAGGCAGGGCTGTGGGGGTGTGGAGGTGTTTGGGGTGGTGATGCAGGAGGGTGAGGGAGTGTGGAGGCTGCTGTGGGGCTGTGGGGAGGCATGAGGGCTGCTGAGGCAGGGGTTGAGCGTGCTGGAAGACCCGAGCCAGGGGTGCAGGAGAAGGAGGGCCAGAGGCTTAGGACTCACCTTGTTGTCAGCAGGAGCAGGAGCTGAAGGTTTGAGGAGAAGTGTGTGTGGGAGAGAGACTCTGAGCTGGCTTTTATGCCATTCCTGGAGGGGCGGGGCAAATTTGTCCCTTGGCATTTTGCAGACATTGTGGTTCCTGAGGTGTCGATTGTTTTGCTTCCCACATCTCTGAAGTCTCATGTCCTGCTTTTGGTTGCATGACCTTTGCAGTAGGTATTAAATGCAATTTTTAGAGACCAATGACCGTTGATTTGTTTTTCAGGGTAGACTGAAGAAGTTACTAGAGCTTTGAGAGGTAAGGTGTCTTTTGTGTGACCATGCTGTGCTGTAATTTGTGGGTGTCTTGTAGAGATGGTCCTCATTCCTCCACGGTAATGTCAGACTCCTCTGGGCTTCGGAGCATCTCTGGGGGTAGGGGGTCATCCTCTTCTACCACATTGTCTCCCTGCACATCCTTTACCAACTTCCTGAACCTGCCTACATGCCAGGCCTTTCCTGCTGGAGATGGGAAAGCAATACCTGTTATTTGGGTTTACCTGTCGTGCTCTCCAATGTCTTGTGTTGGTTCATCCATAACGTTCATCTCATCTGGCCCCAACTAGGTCCTACTGTGGGGTCCCATTGCAGCACTCTGAGTGACACCTAGAAAGGAAAACTAGTGAAGGATAAGAAGACAACTGTGTGAGGGGCAGCTGAAGGACCTGGGTGCATTCAATTTTCAGAAGAAAAGAGTTGATCTTTTTATTTGCTCAAGTTACGATTTTCTGAATGATAACAGTAACATCAGTTTTTCTTGGCCCAGCCTGGCGAGTCATGAGCTGGGGACTGTTTTCCTTCCTGCAACTCTACAATTCCATGTCCCACTCTTGTGACCGTGTCCATCTGACCTTGGCAGCCACTTTAAAGTGGGAGTTGGTATTTGGAAGGAGTTTCTTGGAAGTTGTGTGTCAGGGAAACCAAAGAAACCACAAATGCATAGGAAAATTGGGATGTCATGAGTGAGGTCAACCCATTAGGCTGGTGTGCTTTGGTTGGTGGTTGCATTGGAGAGAGAGACCCCATTCCTTTACAGCCCTGTCAGTCTGGTCTGGGCTTTGTGGCTGTGCCAGGCATTAGAACCTGCCCCTTCCAGTGCATTTACTCCCTCCCACCTTGCCCATGGCTTTCCAGGGACCTTGTTCCTGCAGACAAGGATGGGACAATTTTTTCCCCTACAAAGCATTTCCAAGTGCAGGTTGTACAAGGTGATGACGAGCAGTTAGAATTATCTTTGGAGGGCAAAAACATGTCTTAGTGACCTCTGTGTTGCCTATTGGAAGAAAAAATCCTGCTGTGGATGATGAGGGAACCATGTCTGGTGTTTACCTCCACCTCTTAGCAGTGTCTTTGGCACTGCATTCTACTGCATCATCCCAGACTATGCAAGGATGTACAGGTGGTGTAAAGGGTCAGTGCGGTGGATGACTATATTAATATAATATTTAAACAACATGAACTGAAGCCTTGTGATCCAAAGTCAAGCTGGAGTTAAACCTCCAATGAAGTAGCTCCAGAGTCGTATAAATGAGACCAACACTGTTGAACATCTTCAAAAATGATGTGAGCAGTTCTGGACCCCCCAGGGGAGGAGAGTTAGTGAAACAAGGCCAGTTCAGGGCTACCAAGATATTTAAAGGGCTGGAGGATTTTTCACAGAGGTCTGAGAGAGCTGGGACTTCCAGAAGATGACGTTGGGTAGGGGGTTGTTACTAGTGTGTGTAAATCCCTGATGGCAGGGAATGAAGCCAAGGGTTCATGTCTGTTCTCAGTGCTGCACATGTGATGGCAAAATTGGCCACGGCACAAGTGAAAACAGATGGAATTCCTTAGGCAGAGCAGACAAGCCTTTTTTTTTTTATCATGAGAGTGGTCACAGAGTGGAAGTGGTTCAGGAGTCTCTGTCCAAAACCTGAACTGTCCATGGTTCTGGAAATCCTTCTCTGGGTGACCTTACTTGAGCAGAAGGGACAAAATCGCTTGCAGCACTTTGTGAGTTTCCCTGGGAGTGGATGATATTGTGATTGTTTGTATGGTTTGAGAGTTCTGGTGGGAGGACATATTGTCAAGGGTATGGTGTAATGGAGAGACTTCCCTGGAGCAATGGACAGGAGAGCACTGATGTGTCCACAAAACCTCTGATATGGCAGGTGATGTGCTTTTATCTTGTTCTGGAAGGTCACCCTTCAACCCGCTTACTGTACCAGTCTTGGTTGTTACTTGTGGGAGCCTGCTTTAGAAAGGCGTTGTGCCCCTTTCCATCCACTCCATGGCACTGTGCTGTGTGGAGGTATGAGAGTTTTGGAATTCAAAAAGAAGAGGAGACATGTGAGGCTTTGATGCAGGAAAAATTTATTTCTGCAAAAGAATTAAAAGGCAAGGGAGGGAAGATGAAGTGATCCGGTGTGAGGTGAAAGTAGGACGACCATCAGCTGAGGTGCTTTGCTTGCAGGAACTCCTGCCAAAGTCCTGAACTGGAAGTGTCAGGAGTAGTGCTGAGGGTCCTTAGCAGATGTAGCCACCCCTTCTGCCGTAGCAGCCCAGGCCTCCCAGCCCATAGCCAAGGCCAAAGCCAAATCCACCAGAGATGGGCTGTCCCTGGGCATTGAGTTCACTGCCAACAGCAGCCGAGGAGGTGGATCCCACAACGGTGTTCTGGGGGAAGGAGGTCATGATGGGTCCTGGCAGGGTGACCAGCACAGGGGAAGGGTTGATGATGACACGAGAGTCCTGGCATTGCAGGGCACAGGGCTCGTTGCAGCTGTTGGCCAGCGGGGTGGGTCCGCAGGGACTGCAGCTGTCGTAGCAGGCCATGGGTGTGGTGTGGAGGGTCCCTGGAAGAGAGGGGAGTGAGGCAGAGCAGGGCTGTGGGGGTGTGAGGGGTGGTGATGCAGGAGGGTGAGGGAGTGTGGAGGCTGCTGTGGGGCTGTGGGGAGGCATGAGGGCTGCTGACTCAGGGGTTGAGCGTGCTGGAAGAGAGGGGTCAGGGGTGCAGGAGCAGGAGGAGTAGGGGCTTGAGACTCACCTTGTTGTCAGCAGGAGGAGGAGGAGAAGGAGTGAGGAGAAGTGTGTGAGGGAGAGAGGCACTGGGCAGGCTTTTATGCTGGTTCTGGAGGGGTGGAGCATCCTTGTTCCATGGACTTGTGGCATTTTTTAGGCAGAAGCTCTTTGCTATCCCAGCCTTGTGAGTCATGAGTTGGGAATGTTTTCCTTCCCACATTTCTGCAATTCCCTGTTCTTCTCTTAAGGCAGTGTCCATCTGACCTTGGCGGCAGCTTTTCAATGCACGTAATAATGAGCAATGTTTGGTCATGATTTTTTTTTATAGGGAGGGTTGACACCATTGCCAAAGCTTTGGACAGTGAGGTGTCCTCCATGAAGTCACTCCACAACACTGGTATGCTGTGGTTTTTGTTTGTGTTGTGAAGACAGGCCCCAGTCCCTCCTAACTCTATTAGGATGGTCTGGGATTTGCAGAAGTAGTTAGATTGACAGATGTGGACTTTTCATCACGTTCTCACCCTCCCAACCTTGACCCTATGTCTCCAGGCCTGTATCTATGCCTTTCCTTTCCTCTTGGACACGGGAAATAGATCCCTGTCATTTAGGATGGCCTCCCATGGTTGCCAAAGTCTCATCTTAGGTCATCTAGAGCATTTACCTTACCTGGGACTAGAAAGTTCACACTATGGGGTTGCAGAGCTGGGCTCTTTCAGAAGGGAAGGGAAAGTGGTGAAGGATAAGGGGAACAAGACACATGAGGCGGACATGAGGGAACTGGGGATGTTCGCATTTTAGAAACAGTGGGTTGACCTTCTGCCCTCTCATGTTACCGGAATGGAAGTCATTTGACACTAGTCTTGCCTCCCTTTTACCCAACCATAGGAGAAGAGGGAATGGAGTCAAGTTGTTCTAGAGGTGGTTGGGTTTGGATTTAGGGAAAATTATTTCACAAGAAGAGTTTTCAAGCCCTGTCAATGGCTGCCCCAGACTGTGTTGTGGTTACCGTTGCTGTAGGAATTTATAAGCCATGGTGTTTTGGACTTTGGGGATGTTTCCTGGGGCCCTTAAAAATGATGGAGGAACGGTTGAACTTGATGCCATTTTACATTTAGGTCTTCTACGTATGAAACATTTCTAGGATTGGTGACATTCACAGATTTGATTGACAGTTGGACTGTCAAGAGTCTTTTCCAGCAGAACTGATTCCATGGGTGCTGAGGGCACCTATGCAAGGGAGGAGAGGGTAGCTGGGAGCAGCAGCAAGTGAGGGGAGATCCAGTTCTTTGGGGTCTTCAGTTGTGTCAAGTGCCAATGGCTGAGACCATTTCACTTGAAGATTTCCCTTGAGGAAATGGTGTTTGAGCTGTGTATCTGCTCTGTGCCAATTACTCAGCCTGGGCATGAGGAGTGAGCTGTGGCTACTGTTGGAGACAACTCTTTTGTGAAACCTTTGATGCTTCTTCCCTTTCTACACTCCCAGAGCATCCAAACAAGCCCAGGTTGCCTGAGAGTGCAGTGAGTGGCCTGAGAGTGGCTGACAGGCTGGGTCCTGAGACTGGAGACCAATGGCATAAAGTCCAGATGGAGTAAAGTGTCAAGGGAAGTATGTAAAGAGTTGTTTCCATGAGGCAAACCCTGTTCAAGATGATCAACAACGATGGGGGCAGTGGGACTGTGAATGAAGACCAGTGGAGGACCAGCAAGATACTGAAAGGGCTGGAGAAACTTTCCTCGAGGAGAGGCTGTGTGAGCTGGGATTCCCAGGAGACAAGGATGGATGGGAGTGTCATGAGTGTGTGTAAATCCCTGGTGGCAGGGAATGAAGTCTAGGGAGCCTGGCTACTCTCAGTAATGAAGGAAAAGGTAGAAGGGCACAAATGAAAATGGATGAAATTCTGTGGGCAAAGGAGGTAAGAACTTTTCATTGTGAGAGAGGTCAGAGAGTGGAAAAGGAGATGGAGTCTCTCTCTTTGGAAACCCAAAACTGAGTTGAACTATCCATCACACTGTAAATCCAGCTCTTACTGACTTTGAGCAGTGGGGTGGAAGCATTAGCACTGCAGAGTTTGTGCTGAAATGGATGCTGTTGCTTTGTTTTCAGTGAGTGCTCAGGAGTCCTGCTGAGAGGAGATTTTGTCAAGTATGTGCTCGCGTGGAGTGACCGTTCCAATTTTATGCCCAGGAGAGGACTGATTTAAATCCTTTGGTGTATCAGATAATGGACTTGTGTCATGTTTTAGAAGGTGTCCCACCATTCCCAGCTTCCCATTAAAGTCTTGCTGGTTACTGGTGTTGACCTATTTGCTAAGAAAGTTTTTGTGCCCATTCCCATCCACCCCAATGGCCTATTCATTCCTGGAAATGTGCTGGGTGAGGGTGTGAGAGCACTGGAATTCAAAAAGAAGAAGAGTCATCTCAGACTTTGATGCAACAGAAATTTATTGAGGCAGAAGACTGAAAAGACAAAAAAAAGAAGTGGAAGGGATCATGTGAGGTGCAATTAGGGCAACCATCAGCCGAGTTGCTTTGCTTATGGATGATCCTGCCAGGGCATCAAATTCCCTGTCGGGGATGGTCATGAGGTCCCTCAGCAGATGTAGCCGCCCCTTCTGCCATAGCAGCCCAGGCCTCCCAGCCCATAGCCAAGACCAAAGCCAAATCCACCAGAGATGGGCTGTCCCTGGGCATTGAGTTCACTCCCAACAGCAGCCGAGGAGGTGGATCCAACAGCGGTGTTCTGGGGGAAGGAGGTCATGATGGGTCCTGGCAGGGTGACCAGCACAGGGGAAGGGTTGATGATGACACGAGAGTCCTGGCATTGCAGGGCACAGGGCTCATTGCAGCTGTTGGCCAGCGGGGTGGGTCCGCAGGGACTGCAGCTGTTGTAGCAGGCCATGGGTGTGGTGTGGAGGGTCCCTGGAAGAAAGTGGGGTTAGGCAGGGCAGGGGAGTGGGGATGAGAGGGATGTTGATGCAGGAGGGTGAGGGATTGTGGAGACTGTTGTGGGGCAGTTGGGCGGCATGCGGCTGAGTGTGCTGGAAGAGAGGGGTCAGAGGTGCAGGAAGAGGGAGGATCAGGGGTTTGAGACTCACCTTGTTGTTTTCAGCACCTGAACAGAAGGTGTGAAAAGACGGATGTGAGGGAGAGAGGCTCTGGGCTGGCTTTTATGCTGGTCCTGGAGGGGTGGGATAGTGTTGGCCCCTGACCCTGAGGCATTTTGTGGGCTGCAGCTCTCGACTGACACAACCTGGTGAGTCATCAGGAGGGGAATGATCTTCCTGCAACTGTGCAGTGTCACGTCCTGCTCTTGAGACTATGTTCATCTGACCTTGGCAACAGCTTTAAAGTTTGCGTTGGTATTTGGGAGGGCTGGCATGGAAGATGTGTGTCAGAGAAACCAGAAGAGACACCAAAAGCCTAGGAAATATGAGTGCCACCACTGTGGTGATTTTGTGGTATATGTGTCGTTTAGTTTGTGGGTGGGGTGTGAAGAGGGACCTAATTCCACTGCAACTCTGTCAGGCTGCTCTGGGCTTTGTAAATATGCTGTGCATGAGGAGCTGCCCCTTCCATCATGGTCATTCCTCCTTTAAAGTGTGAATATTTGAGACCAAAGGCTGGTGTTGATATCACATGTCAAAGAGGACTGAAGAGATGACTGACACTTTGGAGAGCTTTGTTGTCATCAGTGAGGTCAGCCTGTGGAAGTCATGTTTTTGTGTTTGTGGGTATGTGATGAAGAGAGGTCCCAAACTATCCCAAGTGTGTCAGGCTGGTCTGGGCTTTGCCTCTGTTTAGCTGTGAGCACCTGGACTCTTCCATTCCATTGACTCCTTCCTCTCCTCGTCTCCAACTCTCCAAGCCTGTCTATATGCCTGGATTTTTATGTTGGAGATAGGAAAGTGGATTGTGTGATCACTGTGTTCACTACAGACTTGTATTTGTTCATGCATAGCTCTCATCTTACCTAGGCCAAGGAAAGTCACACTGTGGGGTCACAGATCTGGGGTCTTAGACAAGGAATGGAAATCTGGTGAAGAATAAGGAGAACAAGTGAAATAAGGGGCAAGTGAAGGAAATGTGGATGTCCAATTTTCAGAAAAAGGTTGACCTTGTTGCCCTCTGGAGTTACCTGAATTTAAATAATTTGACATTTGTCTTGTCTTCCATTTAGACAACCTAAGGAGAAGAGGGAATGGAATCCAGTTGCCCCAGGGGCAGTTTAGTGTGCTATTAGGGAAAATTCCTTCAGGAAAGTGTGTTTAATTTCTGGCAATGACTGTCCAGGATTGTGATGCAGTCAGCATCCCAGGAGGGATTTAGATGTCGTAGAGCTGTGTTGTTTGGGAAAAAGCATAGTGGTGGCCTTGGCAATGCTGTGGGGAAGGGTTGGACTTGATATTTTACATCTCAGTCTTTAACAAATGAAACTGTTAAAGATAGGTGGCCTTGGCATTGCTTGGTTTCCATGTGGACGATATGTCACAGGTGTTTTCCAGCTGAACTGACTCCTGGAGTGTTGGTGGCAGCTATGTCAGGGAGCAGAGGCCAAAGTGGAGTGGCAGCAGGATAGAAGAGAACCAAGGTGCTTGGGGTCTTGAGTTATGTCAAGTGCCAAGGAGTGTAACCACTTTTCATGGAAGATTTCCCTTTAGGAAATGGTGTTTGAGCCTTGTTTCTGCTCTGTGCCAGTGACTCAGCCTGGGCATGAGGAGACAACTGTGGCTGCTGTTGAACTCCATGCTTTTCTGAAGCCTTTGAGACTCCTTCCCATTCCATGCTCACAGAGTGTCTGTGTATCCTAAGAAAACTGGGAGTGTCCTGAGAGTGGCTGAGGGCCTGGGCTCAGACGTTGTTAATCACTGGCCCAAAGTCCAGATGGAGTAAAGTGTCAAGGGAAGTATGACAAGAGTTGTGTCCATTAGGCCAACCCTGTTCAACATCCTCAACAATGACATGGGCAGTGGGACTCTTGTCTCCTCAGCAAACTGGCAACTGGTGGAGTGGTGAGGCACCACTTGTTTGGGCCACCAGTCAGAGGGAGCTGGAGACTGAGGGTTAAAGGTGTCTCCTGAAGTTCAGGAGGGGAAAATGTGAAGTTCTGGTCTGGGCAGGAACAGCTGTGGATCTCTGGTCATGCTGTAGGCTGAGGTTGAGCTTTGCTGAGCATGACCCTGTGGTGCTGGTGGAGAACAAAGGGACCACAAGGTCTCAATCAACCCTTTCTTTAAAAGGTGTCACCAGTGCTCAAGATAGATTTCAGAAAACTCTTGGAAGAAGTCTATTGACTTCATGAAACAAGTCCAGTTCAGGGCCAGAAAGATTCTAAAGAGCTGGAGGTTCTTTTCTAGAGGAGAGGCTGAGAAAGCTGGGACTCTGAGGAGACAAGGATGGACAGGGGTGTTATTAGTGTGTGCAAATTCCTGCTAACAGTGAATGAAGTAAAGGAACCAGGCTGTTCACAGCAGTGCACATGTCCAGGACAGGATTGCAAGGGCAAAAGGGAAAACAGATGGAATTTCTTGAGCTAAGTAGGAAAATTTTTTAGTCTGAGGGTGGTCATAGAGGGGAAGAGATGGTGGAATCTCTGTGCTGGGTGATTCAAATCTGAACTGTCTATGGTGCTAGAAAGCCTGCTCTCGCTGACTCTGCTTGAACAGGTGAGTTGAAGTACTTGCAATGCACAGTTTGCACCTAAGTGGATGTGGTATAGTTCCCCACTTTGCTGGAAGGGCTTGAGATTCCTGCTCAGAAGAGATTTTGTCAAGTGTGTGCTGGCATGGAGAGACTTAACCAGAACCATTGATTAGCTGGAGAGCACTGATGTGTCAAAGCCTTTGGTTTAGCTAGTGATGGGTTTGGTCATGTTCGGGAAGGTCCCCCCTCAACCAAATTTCCCATGCCAGTGTTAGTTGTTATTAATAGGGATGTATTTCCTTAGAAATGTGTTGTGCCATTTTCCATCTACTCCAATGACCTGTTCATGCCTGGTGCTGTGCTGGATGATGATGCAAGGTGGAATTCAAAAAGGAGAGGAGATGTGAGGCTTTGATGCAGGAAAACTTTATTGAGGCAAAAGAATGATGTGGGAAGAGGAAGAAGTTTAAAAGAGCTGATCTGATGTGCAAGTCTGGTAACATCACCCAAGATGCTTTGCTTGGGGAAACTGTTGCCTGAGCCCCAAACTGGTGGTGTCAGGGATGGTTTTGAGAGCCTTTAGCAGTTGTAACCACCCCTTCTGCCGTAGCAGCCCAGGCCTCCCAACCCGTAGCCGTAGCCCAGTCCATAGCCAAGGCCAAAGCCAAAGCCGCCAGAGACGGCCTGTCCCTGGGCATTGAGTTCGCTACCAACAGCAGCCGAGGAGGTGGATCCCACAACGGTGCTCTGGGGGAAGGAGGTCATGATGGGTCCTGGCAGGGTGACCAGCACAGGGGAAGGGTTGATGATGACACGAGAGTCCTGGCATTGCAGGGCACAGGGCTCGTTGCAGCTGTTGGCCAGCGGGGTGGGTCCGCAGGGACGGCAGCTGTCGTAGCAGGCCATGGGTGTGGTGTGGAGGGTCCCTGGAAGAGAGGAGGGTGAGGCAGGGTAGGGCTGTGGGGGTGTGAGGGGTGGTGATGCAGGAGGGTGAGGAAGTGTGGAGGTTGCTGTGGGGCTGTGGGGAGGCATGAAGGCTGTTGAGGCAGGGGCTGAGCGTGCTGAAAGAGAGGAGTCAGGGGTGCAGGAGGGTCGGGGACTTGAGACTCACCTTGTTGTCAGCAGGAGCAGGACAAGAAGGAGGGAGGAGAAGTGTGTGAGAGAGAGAGGCTCTGGGCTGGCTTTTATGCTGGTCCTGGATGGGTGGGAAGCCTTGCCACTGATGCTGGGCTATTTTGGAACATGCAGTTCATGGCTTGCCCAGCCTAATGAGTCATGAGGTGGGGGAATGTTTTGCTTCCCACAACTCTGCAATGTCATGTCCTATGGTGGAATCCATGACCATATGTCCTTGGCGGCAGCTTTAATGTGTGACTTTCAGTGACCAAAATTTGTTACGGTGGTGTTTTTAAGGAAATGCTATAGTTATGTCCAAAGCTTTGTAACTGTGGGGTGTCATCAGTGAGGTCACCCTGTGTGCTGTGGTTTGTTGGTGTCTTGTGAAGAGGTACCTTGTTCCCCTCACCGCCATGTCAGGCTGGTCTTTGCTTTGCAGCTCTTTTGGGGGTGAGGGATGTCCCCTGTCCATTCTCTCCCTCCCTGCCATCTTTCCAGCTTTCCAAACCTGTCTATATGCCAGGCCTTATCCAGGGGAAATGGACAGGCTATTCCATTTAGTTTTTTCAGGAATACCTCCCATGCTCCCCAGAGTCTTGTGTTGGTTCATTGTAGCTGGTGAAAGATAAGGATTGCAAGGCATGTGAAGAGCAGTTGAAGGAACTAGAGATGTTCAATTTTCAGAAAAAGAGAATAACCTTGATACTGTCTAGAGGCACCTGTACATCAGTTTTGCCTGGTGCAACTGTGCAAGTCGTGAGGTTGGGAGTGTTTTCCTTCCAGCAACTGTACAACTCCATTTCCTGCCCTTGAGTCTGTGTCCATCTGGCCTTGGTGGTAACTTTCAAGTGAGAGTTGGTATTGGGAAGATTTACTGAGAAGATATGTGTCAGGGAAAGTAGAATATCCAACAAGAACCTGGGAATAATATGGGTGTCATCAGTGAGGTCATTTTGTGGCACCTGTGGGGTTAGTTTGTGGCTGCGTTGTGCAGAGGGACCTTCTTCACCCTGTCAGGCTGCTCTGGGCTTTGCAGCTGTGCTGGGCATTAGGACCTGCCTCCTCCAGTGCATTTGCTCCCTCCCACCTTGCTCATGGCTTTCCAGGGACCTTGTTCCTGCAGACAGGGATGGGACAATTTCTTTATTCTGTAAAGCACTGCCAAGAGTAGGTCAGACAAGATGATGAGAAGTTAGCATTAATTTTGGAGGGCAAAATCCTATATTTGTGACCTCTGTGTTACCTACAGAGAAGAGCAGGTAACTGTGGATTGTGAGAAAGAGATGGTTGATGTTTACTTCCACTTTTTGCCAAGGTTTTTTACTGTGTCTTCTACAGCATCATCCCAGCATATCCCAGAATGAAGAGGTTGTGTAAACAGTCCATGAAATGGACTGGTAGAGGTACATGATATGTAATGTTCTCAGCAAGGTGAAGTCAAGTCTCAAGGGAAGTATGTCAAGAGTTGTATCCTTGGAGCCTACAGTAATCAACATCCTCAACATTTAGGTGCATTGGTGTGGGCACTCCTGGGCTCCCCCGCAGAAGAACCCCATAGACTTATTGAAACAAAACCAGGATAAAGCCACCAAGATAATATAAGGGCTCTTTCACAGAGGCTTGAGATACCTGGGACTCTCAGGAGACTAGGACGGACAGGACAGTATCAGGACAAGGAATGATGTCGAGCGAACCTGGCTGATCTCAGCAATGTAACCATGAAGAACAAGAGGGCAAGGGCAGAAGTGAAAACAGATGGAATTTCCTGAGCAAAGAAAGGAAGAACTTTTCGTTGTGAGGGTAGTCAGAGAGGGGTGGAGGTCGTGGAGTGTCTGTCATTGGCCATCTAAACCTGAACTGTCCATGGTTCTGGAAATCCTGTGCTTGCTTGAGCAGGAGGTTCCTGTCCAAGTGGATGATTGTGTCTTTCTGTTTGCAGAGAGGGTTTGAGAGTCCTGCTGGGAATAGAGTTTGTCAAGTATGTGCTGCCATGAACTAGCTTTGCCTGAGACGTGCACAGGAGAGCATGTGTCAAAGCCTTTGTTGTTGTCAGGTGATGGGCTTGTGTCATGTTCTGGAAATAAACCCCCTCCTCCCTTACATTCCTTTCTGGTTTTGGTTCGTATTGGTGGTGACGTTTTTGCAAAGAAAGAAGTTTTGCCCCTTTTCCATCCACCCAAATTGCCTGTTCATTCCTGGAACTGTGCTGGGTAAGGATGGAAGATCACTGGACTTCATAAACCAAAGAGGCATCACAGATTTTGATGCAACAGAACTTTATTGAGGCAATAAAAACGAAGAGAAACAAAAAAGAAATTGAATGCAGCAGGTTGACTGTGCAAGAAGGGGAACCACAAACCCAGGTGTTTTGCTTGGAGGAGCTGTTGACACAGCACGAAGTTGATGGTGTCAGGAGGGTGCTGAGACCCTTTAGCAGTTGTAGCCACCCCTTCTGCCGTAGCAGCCCAGACCTCCCAGCCCATAGCCAAATCCACTGCCATAGCCAAGGCCAAAGCCAAAGCCACCAGAGACAGCCTGTCCCTGGGCATTGAGTTCGCTACCAACAGCAGCCGAGGAGGTGGATCCAACGACGGTGCTCTGGGGGAAGGAGGTCATGATGGGTCCTGGCAGGGTGACCAGCACAGGGGAAGGGTTGATGATGACACGAGAGTCCTGGCATTGCAGGGCACAGGGCTCGTTGCAGCTGTTGGCCAGCGGGGTGGGTCCGCAGGTTCGGCAGCTGTCGTAGCAGGCCATGGGTGTGGTGTGGAGGGTCCCTGGAAGAGAGGAGGGTGAGGCAGGGCAGGGGTATGGCGGTGCGAGGGGTGATGGTGTGGGGCTACTGTGGAGCTGTGGTGAGGTGTGTGGGCTGCTCAGGCTGGGGCTGAGCGAGTGGGAAGAGAGGGACCAACAGTGCAGGAGGAGGAGGGTCGGGGCTTGAGGCTCACCTGGTCTCAGATAGTGAAGGAGAAGGAGTGAGAAGAAGTGTGTGAGGGAGGGAGGCGCTGGGTCAGCTTATATGCTGGTCCTAGAAGGGCGGGACAGCCTTGTCCCAAGGCCTTGGGGCATTTTGGGAGCAGCAGGTATTGCTCAGACTGGCTAGTCATTGAGTGGGGAATGTTTTCCTCCCCAGAACTCCATAGTGTCATATCGTGCTCCCGAATCTGTGTCTAACTGACCGTGGTGGCATCTTTAAAGTGAGACATGGTATTTGGGAATATTTGCTTTGAAGATGTGTGTCAAAGCAAGTGGAATATGCAACAAAAACCTAGAAAAATAACGGTGTCATCACTGCGGTAGTTTTGTGGTTCCAGTGTGGTGTAGTTGATGGATGTGGTCTGAAGAGGGGCTCCATTCCATTGTAGTCATGTCAGGGTGGTCTTTGGAGCTGTGTTGTGAATGGCAAGCTGCGTCTTCCACCACGATCATTCTTCCTTGGAAGTGTGAGTATTTGAGACCAACGTCAGGTGTTGATATGTGCATGTCAAAGGCGTTTGAAGACATGAGCATTATTTTGGAGAGCTGGGGTGTCATCACTGCGGTCTGGTTTTAAATGTGGTTTTGGATTAGTGGATGTGATGTGAAGAGAGGCCCCAAACGACCCCAGGTCTGTCAGACTGGTCTGGACTTTGCATCTGTGCCAAGTGTGAGCACCTGGACTCTTCCATTGTACTTGGGCAGTGGGAGAGTTGTCTCCTGAAGAAGTTGGTAGATGATGGCATGGCTGAGGCAGTTGGTTATGTCACCAGTCAGAGAGACCGGGATCCTGAGAGTTAAAGGAATCTCCTGCATTTCAAGAGTGGGAAATGAGTAGTTGTGCGTCTGGACAGGAATTGCAGTTGTCCCTGGGTCCTACTGATGGCTGAGAGTGTGGAAAGTGGCTTTGCTGAGCATGACCGTGTAGTGTTGGCAGAGAACAAAGAGACAACAAGATCACTATGAAGCCTTAGTTGAAAAGGGATCATCAGTGCCCAAGATAGATTTCTGACCATTCTTGCCATGAAGTTGGGAAACGAGACCCATCCTCTCTTCAGAGCAATAATGGGCTCTTATGTGGTGCAGTTTGCGCTGTTTTGGACTCTCCTTTGGAAGATGTCCATGGACTTAGTGAAACATAACAGGTTCATGGCCAACAAGATTGTGAGGAGGCTGGGAGATCTGCGAGACTAAGAGAACTGTGACTCCCAGGAGACAAGCATGGAGAGGGACATGTCATGAGTGTGTGCAAATCCCTGATGGTAGGGGATGAAGATGAGGGATCAGAGCCATCCTCAGTGGTGCACATGTGAAGGATAATAGGGCAACAACACCAGTGAAAATGGATTTAATCCCGTGGGCAAGGAAGAGAAGACTTTTTTGGTGTGTGGGATGTCTCCAAATGGAAGAAGTGGTGGAGTGCCTGTCCTGGGAGATCCAAAACTGAAAGTACCCATGGTCCTGGAATTCGAGTTGTAGATGATCTTCCATGAGGAGAAGGGAATGAAGGTCTTGGTCTCCAGAGCTCCTTCCAAAATGAATGCTTTTGTGAGCTTTTTGTGGTAGGGTTTGAGAATCCATCTGGGGAAGAGAGTTTGTCTAGTGTCTACTGGCATGTAGTTGGTTTTTCAGAGCCATGATCAGGAGGGCATTGGCTTGTCAAGGCCTCTGGCATAGCAGATGATGGACTTGTGGCACGTTCTGCAAGGTCATGCTTCAACTCTGCTTCCTGTGCAATTCTTCTGACTACTGGTGGGACATACGTCATAAGAAAATTGTTCTTGCCCTTTCCCTGCTGAGTGAACATCTTCTTAAGGCCTCAGCCCTGTGCTGGATGAGGATGTGAAAGACCTTGAAATTAAAAAGAGGGACAAGTGAGGGATGGAAGTTGGAAAACTTTATTGAGGGGCAAGATAGAGGAGACAGGAGAAAAAAGTGGAAGGCATGTGGGTTGAGTTGCAATTGGGCCAACTATCAACCAAGGTTCATAGCTTGCAGGAGCTATTGCCAGAGCCCCAAGCTGTTGCAACAAGTGTCCTTAGCAGTTGTAGCCACCCCTTCTGCCGTTGCAGCCCAGACCTCCCAACCCAATGCCAAATCTACTGCCGAAGGCAAAGGCATAGCCAAATCCACCAGAGATGGACTGTCCCTGGGCATTGAGTTCACTCCCAACAGCAGCCGAGGAAGTGGATCTCACGAGATTGTTCTGGGAGAAGGAGGTCATGATGGGTCCTGGCAGGGTGACCAGCACATTGAAAGGGTCAGTAACGACCCTGGAGTTCTGGCATTGCAGGGCACAGGGCTCGTTGCAACTGTTGGCCAGCGGGGTGGTTCCACAGTGGAGGCTGCTGTGTGGCTGTGGGGAAGTATGAGGGCTGCTGAGGCTGAGCGTTCTGGAAGAGAGAGGCCAGGGTTGCTGGAGTAGTAGTGTTGGGGGCTTTAGCCTCACCTGGTTTTCAACAGTGGAGGAGAAGGTGTCAGGAGAAGAGTGTGAGGGAGAGAGCCTCTGGGTCAGCTTATATGCTGGTTGTCGGACAGCCTTGTCGTAATGCCTTGGTGCATTTTGCAGGACAAACTTGCTGACTGGACCAGCCAGATGAGTCATGATGTGGGTCGTGTTTTTCTTCTCAGAAATCTGTAATTTCATGTCAAGCTCTGGAGTTGGTGTCAAAGACTGAACTGTCCAAGGTGCTGGAAAACCCAGTCTTGCTGACTATGTTCGTGCAGAAGGGAATGAAGCAAATGCACTCCAGAGTTCCTGCCTGATTGCATGATGTTGTTCCTATTTTTGAGCGGGGAGATGGTTAGGGAATCCTACTGGGAAGAGAGTTTGTCAAGTGTGTACTTGCAGAGAGGGATATGGAGAGAGCCATGGAGAAGAGAGATTTGTTGTGTCAAAGGTTATGGTGTAGTAGGTGATGGGCTTGTGTCAATTGCTACTTCCCATGCCAGTCTTGATTGTTAGTGGAGGTGATGTGTTTTGTAAGAAAGGTGTTGAGACCTTTTTTCATTCACTGCAGTGGTTGGTTTATTCCTGGCACTGTGTTGGATAAAGAGGAGGAAACTTTGGAATTCAGAAAGATGAGGAGACACGTCAGGCTTTGATGCAGGAAAACTTTATTGAGGCAAAAAGAAAAAGAAGATACGGAAGAAAGTATTTGAAAGGATTCGGTCTGAAGGAGAAGTAGGGTGACCATCAACCCAGGTACTCTGTTTGCAGGAGTTGTTGCCAGAGCCCCAAGCTGCTGGTATCAAGGGTGGTGCTGAGGCCCCTTAGCAGATGTAGCCACCCCTTCTGCCATAGCAGCCCAGGCCTCCCAGCCCATAGCCAAATCCACGGCCATAGCCAAAGCCATAGCCAAAGCCACTAAATCCACCAGAGATGGGCTGTCCCTGGGCATTGAGTTCGCTACCAACAGCAGCCGAGGAGGTGGATCCCACAACGGTGTTCTGGGGGAAGGAGGTCATGATGGGCCCTGGCAGGGTGATCAGCACAGGGGAAGGGTCAATAATGACTCTGGAGGTCTGGCATTGCAGGGCACAGGGCTCGTTGCAGCTGTTGGCCAGCGGGGTGGGTCCGCAGGATCGGCAGAGATCGTAGCAGGCCATGGGTGTGATGTGGAGGGTTCCTGGAAGAGAGGGGAGTGAGGCAGGGCAGGGCTGTTGTGGTTTGAGAGGTGGTGATGCAGGAGGGGGAGGGATTGTGGAGGCTGTCGTGGGTCTGTGGGGAGGAGTGAGGGCTGCTGAGGATGAGGATGCTGTAAGAGAGGGGTCAGAGATGCAGAAGGATGGGCATGGCTTTGGGACTCACCTTGTTGTTGGCACCAGAGGAGAAGGAGTGAGGTGAAGTGTGTGAGGGAGAGAGGCTCTTGGCCGGCTTTTATGCCGGTCCTGGATGGGAGGGACAGCCTTGTGCCATGGCCTTGGGGCATTTTGCAGGCAGCCATTCTTGCTGGCCCAGCCTGGTGAATCATGAGGTGGGGAGTATTTTCCTTCCCCGAACTCTGCAATTCTATGTCATTCAGTTGAGTCCATGTCAATCTAACTTTGGTGGTGACTTTGAATCGAGACTTGGTCTTTGAGTGGGTTTAATTATTACATTTGTGTAAGACAGGGCTGAATAAGCAACCAGAGCCCTGGAGATTTGCAGTGTCATCAGTGATGTCATTTTGTGGCACTCGTGTGCTGTGGTTTGTCGGTGCCTTGTGTAGGATGGTCTCCTTGTGTGCCGTTGGATGTCCATCAGTCGTTGTGTTGCACCCAAGAATGCAGTGGGCACTGCTGAAGTCCTGGGGAGGTCACTGCATAATAGCTTGGAAAGATCACAGTGCCTGGCAGCATCTGATGGACCAAAGAGAGCTCATGGCCTTTAGCTTGAATGGGATAAAAAGAGAGCATCTGGAAAAAGAGAGGTAATTCAGGATGAACTTGTTCCAATGACCCTTCTGGAATTCTCAACTCTACACGATAGCGTACTCTGTCATTGAAATTTTATTCCTTGACCTCATTACGGAACCCTTTAAACAAACGAGAAAGTGGTGCTCAGGCAGGTATGGGACATCAGTTGTCTTATTCCACATTAAGGTCATATGGTTTCATACCTTGTATCCTTTAAGGCTGAACATTGTGTTCCTGTGAGCAAGACCCAATACTTAGTAGCTCTGATCTGCAACATCATCTTTCTTTCCCTGTCAGGGTGCAGGTGTTCATTTTTTGAATTTTGTGGTTCCATGTCCTTCTCTGGAGTCTGTGTCCATGTGACCATGGTGGCAGCTTTTAAATGCACTGATTAGAGGTGAAAGACTGTTGTTGATGGTGCATGTTAGGATGGGGTGAAGATGTTCCCAAAGCTTGAGAGAGGTGTGGTGTCGTTATTGATGTCACCCTGTGATACTGGTGTGCTGCGGTTTTTGTGTGTTTTGAAGTGGGGTGCCATTCCCTCCCAACCATGTCAGGCAGGTCTGGGCATTGCAGGTGTTGTGGGGCTGACGGGGCTGCTCCTTGCAGTGCATTCACTTCCTGCCTACCTTGGTTCCATCTCTTCTGCCCAGTCTACATGCCAGGCCTTTCTCGATGGAGATGGGAAAGCAATTCCCGAGATTTATGAAGGTCTCCCAAGCTCCCCAAACTTTAGTACAGGTTGATCGACAGCAGTTGTCTCAGCTGGATCCAGCACGGTCCCACTGTGGGGTCACACAGTGCCGCACTCTGCCTGAGATATTGAATGGAAAACTGCTGAAGGATGAGGAGAACAAGACAGGTGAGGAGATACTAAGGGAACCTGGCATGTTCAATTTTCAGAAGAAGAGGATTGACTTTGTTGCACACTGGAATTTTCTGAATGGAAATCGTTTAACACCAGTCTTGTCTCTGTTTCCCCAAGTTATAGAGAAGACGGAATGGACTTAAGTTTCCCTAACGGAGGTTTAGTTTCCCATGAGGGAACTTTTATTCAGGAAAATGCAGGATAACTAAGATACTGAAAGGACTGGAGAATGTTTGCTAGAGGAGGGACTGGGAGGGCTGGAAAGCCTAGGAGACAAGGAGTGACCATGGGGGGTCAGCAATATATGAAAATCCCTGATGGAAGGGAATGAAGTTGGTGGAGTGCGTATATTCAGACTAGTGTAACCATGCAGGAAAAGAGAGCAAGGACACAAGTGCAAAGAGAGGGAATTGCATGGCCAAAGAAGGGAAGAACTTTTAAGTGTGAGGGTGGACAGAGAGCAGAAATGGTGGTGGAGTCTCTGTTGTGGGAGAGCCAAAGCTGAACTGTCCATGGTTATGGAAATCCTGCACTCGTTAATTTTTCTTCAGCAGAGGGGAATGAAGAACTCGTACCCCAGAATTTCCACCTAAGTGGGATGATTCTGTGACTCTGCTGAGAGAGTTGAAGAGTCCTGCAGGGAAGAGAGTTTGTCATGTGTACTGCTGTGGATCCACTCTACCAGAAGTGTGCTCAGGAGGGCATTAATACGTCAAAAGCCATTGGTGTAGCAGGTGATGGGCTTGTGCCATGTTCTGGAAGGTCCTCTCTATGCCATGCTTCCTGTGCTAGTCTGGCTTGCTGATGGTGACATATTTGATAAGAAATGTATTGTGTCCCTTTTCCATTCACACCATTGGGCTGGCACTGTATGAGGTGAGGATGCAATACGATCGAAATTCACAAAGATGAGGAGACAAGTCAGATTCTGATGCAAGAGAACTTTATTGAGGTAAAAGAATTAAAAGGCAGGGAAAACAAGTTGAAGGGATCCAGTGTGAAGTGCAAGTAGGAGGATGGTCAACCAAGGTGCTCTCTCCATAGCCGTGAGCTGGTGCTGCCAAGGGCCTTTAGCAGTTGTAGCCACCCCTTCTGCCGTAGCAGCCCAGGCCTCCCAGCCCGTAGCCAAATCCACTGCCATAGCCAAGGCCAAAGCCAAAGCCGCCAGAGACGGCCTGTCCCTGGGCATTGAGTTCGCTACCAACGGCAGCCGAGGAGGTGGATCCGACGACGGTGCTCTGGGGGAAGGAGGTCATGATGGGTCCTGGCAGGGTGACCAGCACAGGGGAAGGGTTGATGATGACACGAGAGTCCTGGCATTGCAGGGCACAGGGCTCGTTGCAGCTGTTGGCCAGCGGGGTGGGTCCGCAGGGACTGCAGCTGTCGTAGCAGGCCATGGGTGTGGTGTGGAGGGTCCCTGGAAGAGAGGAGGGTGAGGCAGGGCAGGGGTATGGCGGTGTGAGGGGTGATGATGTGGGGTTGCTGTGGGGCTGTGGGGAGGCCTGAGGTCTGCTCAGGCTGGGGCTGAGCGAGTGGGAAGAGAGGGACCAAGGGTGCAGGAGGAGGAGGGTCGGGGCTTGAGGCTCACCTGGTCTCAGGTCGTAAAGGAGAAGGAGTGAGAAGAAGTGTGTGAGGGAGGGAGGCACTGGGTCAGCTTATATGCTGGTCCTAGAAGGGCGGGACAGCCTTGTCCCAAGGCCTTGGGGCATTTTGGGGGCAGCAGGTATTGCTCAGACTGGCTAGTCATTGTGTGGGGAGTGTTTTCCTCCCCAGAACTCCATAGTGTCATATCCTGCTCCTGAATCTGTGTCTATCTGACCGTGGTGGCATCTTTAAAGTGAGACTTGGTATTTGGGAATATTTGCTTGGGAGATTGTGTCACAGCAAGTGGAATATGCAACAAAAGCCTAGAAAAACAAAGGTGTCATCACTGCGGTAGTTTTGTGGTTCTTGTGTGGTGTAGTTGATGGATGTGGTATGAAGAGGGGCTCCATTCCATTGTAGTCATGTCAGGGTGGTCTTTGGAGCTGTGTTGTGAATGGCAAGCTGCGTCTTCCACCACGATCATTCTTCCTTGGAAGTGTGAGTATTTGAGACCAACGTCAGGTGTTGATATGTGCATGTCAAAGGCGTTTGAAGACATGAGCATTATTTTGGAGAGCTGGGGTGTCATCACTGCGGTCTGGTTTTAAATATGGTTTTGGATTAGTGGATGTGATGTGAAGAGAGGCCCCAAACGACCCCAGGTCTGTCAGACTGGTCTGGACTTTGCATCTGTGCCAAGTGTGAGCACCTGACTCTGCCATTGTACTTGGGCAGTGGGAGAGTTGTCTCCTGAAGAAGTTGGTAGATGATGGCATGGCTGAGGCAGTTGGTTATGTCACCAGTCAGAGAGACCGGGATCCTGAGAGTTAAAGGAATCTCCTGCATTTCAAGAGTGGGAAATGAGTAGTTGTGCGTCTGGACAGGAATTGCAGTTGTCCCTGGGTCCTACTGATGGCTGAGAGTGTGGAAAGTGGCTTTGCTGAGCATGACCGTGTAGTGTTGGCAGAGAACAAAGAGACAACAAGATCACTATGAAGCCTTAGTTGAAAAGGGATCATCAGTGCCCAAGATAGATTTCTGACCATTCTTGCCATGAAGTTGGGAAACGAGACCCATCCTCTCTTCAGAGCAATAATGGGCTCTTATGTGGTGCAGTTTGCGCTGTTTTGGACTCTCCTTTGAAAGATGTCCATGGACTTAGTGAAACATAACAGGTTCATGGCCAACAAGATTGTGAGGAGGCTGGGAGATCTGCGAGACTAAGAGAACTGTGACTCCCAGGAGACAAGCATGGAGAGGGACATGTCATGAGTGTGTGCAAATCCCTGATGGTAGGGGATGAAGATGAGGGATCAGAGCCATCCTCAGTGGTGCACATGTGAAGGATAATAGGGCAACAACACCAGTGAAAATGGATTTAATCCCGTGGGCAAGGAAGAGAAGACTTTTTTGGTGTGTGGGATGTCTCCAAATGGAAGAAGTGGTGGAGTGCCTGTCCTGGGAGATCCAAAACTGAAAGTACCCATGGTCCTGGAATTCGAGTTGTAGATGATCTTCCATGAGGAGAAGGGAATGAAGGTCTTGGTCTCCAGAGCTCCTTCCAAAATGAATGCTTTTGTGAGCTTTTTGTGGTAGGGTTTGAGAATCCATCTGGGGAAGAGAGTTTGTCTAGTGTCTACTGGCATGTAGTTGGTTTTTCAGAGCCATGATCAGGAGGGCATTGGCTTGTCAAGGCCTCTGGCATAGCAGATGATGGACTTGTGGCACGTTCTGCAAGGTCATGCTTCAACTCTGCTTCCTGTGCAATTCTTCTGACTACTGGTGGGACATACGTCATAAGAAAATTGTTCTTGCCCTTTCCCTGCTGAGTGAACATCTTCTTAAGGCCTCAGCCCTGTGCTGGATGAGGATGTGAAAGACCTTGAAATTAAAAAGAGGGACAAGTGAGGGATGGAAGTTGGAAAACTTTATTGAGGGGCAAGATAGAGGAGACAGGAGAAAAAAGTGGAAGGCATGTGGGTTGAGTTGCAATTGGGCCAACTATCAACCAAGGTTCATAGCTTGCAGGAGCTATTGCCAGAGCCCCAAGCTGTTGCAACAAGTGTCCTTAGCAGTTGTAGCCACCCCTTCTGCCGTTGCAGCCCAGACCTCCCAACCCAATGCCAAATCTACTGCCGAAGGCAAAGGCATAGCCAAATCCACCAGAGATGGACTGTCCCTGGGCATTGAGTTCACTCCCAACAGCAGCCGAGGAAGTGGATCTCACGAGATTGTTCTGGGAGAAGGAGGTCATGATGGGTCCTGGCAGGGTGACCAGCACATTGAAAGGGTCAGTAACGACCCTGGAGTTCTGGCATTGCAGGGCACAGGGCTCGTTGCAACTGTTGGCCAGCGGGGTGGTTCCACAGTGGAGGCTGCTGTGTGGCTGTGGGGAAGTATGAGGGCTGCTGAGGCTGAGCGTTCTGGAAGAGAGAGGCCAGGGTTGCTGGAGTAGTAGTGTTGGGGGCTTTAGCCTCACCTGGTTTTCAACAGTGGAGGAGAAGGTGTCAGGAGAAGAGTGTGAGGGAGAGAGCCTCTGGGTCAGCTTATATGCTGGTTGTCAGACAGCCCTGTCGTAATGCCTTGGTGCATTTTGCAGGACAAACTTGCTGGCTGGGCCAGCCAGATGAGTCATGATGTGGGTCGTGTTTTTCTTCTCAGAAATCTGTAATTTCATGTCAAGCTCTGGAGTTGGTGTCAAAGACTGAACTGTCCAAGGTGCTGGAAAACCCAGTCTTGCTGACTATGTTCGTGCAGAAGGGAATGAAGGAAATGGACTCCAGAATTCCTACCTAATTGGATGATGTTGTTCCTAGTTTTAGGGGTGAGAGGGTTCGGGAGTCCTGCTGGGAAGAGAGTTTGTCAAGTGTGTACTTGCAGAGAGGGATATGGAGAGAGCCATGGAGAAGAGAGATTTGTTGTGTCAAAGGTTATGGTGTAGTAGGTGATGGGCTTGTGTCAATCACTACTTCCCATGCCAGTCTTGATTGTTACTGGAGGTGATGTGTTTCGTAAGAAAGGTGTTGAGACCTTTTTTCATTCACTGCAGTGGTTGGTTTATTCCTGGCACTGTGTTGGTTGAAGAGGTAGAAGCTTTGGAATTCAGAAAGATGAGAAGACATGTCAGGCTTTGATGCAGGAAAACTTTATTGAGGCAAAAAGAAAAAGAAGATACAGAAGAAAGTATTTGAAAGGATTCGGTCTGAAGGAGAAGTAGGGTGACCATCAACCCAGGTACTCTGTTTGCAGGAGTTGTTGCCAGAGCCCCAAGCTGCTGGTATCAGGGCTGGTGCTGAGACCCCTTAGCAGTTGTAGCCACCCCTTCTGCCATAGCAGCCCAGGCCTCCCAGCCCATAGCCAAATCCACGACCATAGCCAAAGCCATAGCCAAAGCCACCAAATCCACCAGAGATGGGCTGTCCCTGGGCATTGAGTTCGCTCCCAACAGCAGCCGAGGAGGTGGATCCCACAACGGTGTTCTGGGGGAAGGAGGTCATGATGGGCCCTGGCAGGGTGATCAGCACAGGGGAAGGGTCAATAATGACTCTGGAGGTCTGGCATTGCAGGGCACAGGGCTCGTTGCAGCTGTTGGCCAGCGGGGTGGGTCCGCAGGGTCGGCAGAGATCGTAGCAGGCCATGGGTGTGGTGTGGAGGGTCCCTGGAAGAGAGGGGAGTGAGGCAGGGCAGGGCTGTTGTGGTTTGAGAGGTGGTGATGCAGGAGGGGGAGGGATTGTGGAGGCTGTCGTGGGTCTGTGGGGAGGAGTGAGGGCTGCTGAGGATGAGGATGCTGTAAGAGAGGGGTCAGAGATGCAGAAGGATGGGCATGGCTTTGGGACTCACCTTGTTGTTGGCACCAGAGGAGAAGGAGTGAGGTGAAGTGTGTGAGGGAGAGAGGCTCTTGGCCGGCTTTTATGCCGGTCGTGGATGGGCGGGACAACCTTGTCCCATGGCCTTGGAGCATTTTGCAGGCAGCCATTCTTGCTGGCCCAGCCTGGTGAATCATGAGGTGGGGAGTATTTTCCTTCCCCGAACTCTGCAATTCTATGTCATTCAGTTGAGTCCATGTCAATCTGACTTTGGTGGTGACTTTGAATCGAGACTTGGTCTTTGAGTGGGTTTAATTATTACATTTGTGTAAGACAGGGCTGAATAAGCAACCAGAGCCCTGGAGATTTGCAGTGTCATCAGTGATGTCATTTTGTGGCACTCGTGTGCTGTGGTTTGTCAGTGCCTTGTGTAGGATGGTCTCCTTGTGTGCCGTTGGATGTCCATCAGTCGTTGTGTTGCACCCAAGAATGCAGTGGGCACTGCTGAAGTCCTGGGGAGGTCACTGCATAATAGCTTGGAAAGATCACAGTGCCTGGCAGCATCTGATGGACCAAAGAGAACTCATGGCCTTTAGTCTTGAATGGGATAAAGGGAGAGCATCTGGGAAAAGAGAGGTAATTCAGGATGAACTTGTTCCAATGACCCTTCTGGAATTCTCAACTCTACACGATAGCGTACTCTGTCATTGAAATTGTATTCCTTGACCTCAATACAGGACCCTCAAAACAAACGAGAAAGTGGTGCTCAGGCAGGTGTGGGACATCAGTTGTCTTATTCCACATTAAGGTCATTTGGTTTCATACCTTGTGTCCTTGAAGACTGAACATTGTGTTCCTGTGAACAAGACCCAATACTTAGTAGCTCTGATCTGCAACATCATCTTTCTCTCCCTGTCTGGGTGCAGGTGTTCATTTTTTGAATTTTGTGGTTCCATGTCCTTCTCTGGAGTCTGTGTCCATGTGACCATGGTGGCAGCTTTTAAATGCACTGATTAGAGGTGAAAGACTGTTGTTGATGGTGCATGTTAGGATGGGGTGAAGACGTTACCAAAGCTTGAGAGAGGTGTGGTGTCGTTATTGATGTCACCCTGTGATAGTGGTGTGCTGCGGTTTTTGTGTGTTTTGAAGTGGGGTGCCATTCCCTTCCAGCCATGTCAGGTAGGTCTGTGCTTTGCAGGTGTTGTGGGGCTGAGGGGGTGCTCCTTGCAGTGCATTCATTACCTGCCTACCTTGACTCCATCTCTTCTGCCCAGTCTACATGCCAGGCCTTTCTCGATGGAGATGGGAAAGCAATTCCTGAGATTTATGAAGGTCTCCCGAGCTCCCCAAAGCCTAGTACCTTTTCACCCATAGCAGTTGTCTCAGCTGGGCCCAGCACGGTCCCACTGTGGGGTCACACAGTGCCGCGCTCTGCCTGAGATATGGAATGGAAAACTGCTGAAGGATGAGGAGAACAATACAGGTGAGGAGATACTAAGGGAACCTGGCATGTTCAATTTTCCGACGAAGAGGATTGACTTTGTTGCACACTGGAATTTTCTGAATGGAAATCGTTTAACACCAGTCTTGTCTCCGTTTCCCCAAGTTATAGAGAAGACAGAATGGACTTAAGTTTCCCTAACGGAGGTTTAGTTTCCCATGAGGGAACTTTTATTCAGGAAAATGCAGGATAACTAAGATACTGAAAGGGCTGGAGAATGTTTGCTAGAGGAGAGACTGGGAGGGCTGGGAAGCCAAGGAGACAAGGAGTGACCATGGGGGGTCAGCAATATATGAAAATCCCTGATGGAAGCGAATGAAGTTGAGGGAGTGCGTATATTCAGAGCAGTGTAACCATGCAGGAAAAGAGAGCAAGGACACAAGTGCAAAGAGAGGGAATTGCATGGCCAAAGAAGGGAAGAACTTTTCAGTGTGAGGGTGGACAGAGAGCAGAAATGGTGGTGGAGTCTCTGTTGTGGGAGAGCCAAAGCTGAACTGTCCATGGTTATGGAAATCCTGCACTCGTTAATTTTTCTTCAGCAGAGGGGAATGAAGAACTCGTACCCCAGAATTTCCACCTAAGTGGGATGATTCTGTGACTCTGCTGAGAGAGTTGAAGAGTCCTGCAGGGAAGAGAGTTTGTCATGTGTACTGCTGTGGATCCACTCTACCAGAAGTGTGCTCAGGAGGGCATTAATACGTCAAAAGCCATTGGTGTAGCAGGTGATGGGCTTGTACCATGTTCTGGAAGGTCCTCTCTATGCCAGGCTTCCTGTGCTAGTCTTGCTTGCTGATGGTGACATATTTGATAAGAAATGTTTTGTGTCCCTTTTCCATTCACACCATTGGGCTGGCACTGTATGAGGTGAGGATGCAATACGATTGAAATTCACAAAGATGAGGAGACAAGTCAGATTCTGATGCAAGAGAACTTTATTGAGGTAAAAGAATTAAAAGGCAGGGAAAAGAAGTTGAAGGGTTCCAGTGTGAAGTGCAAGTAGGAGGATGGTCAACCAAGGTGCTCTCTCCATAGCCGTGAGCTGGTGCTGCCAAGGGCCTTTAGCAGTTGTAGCCACCCCTTCTGCCGTAGCAGCCCAGGCCTCCCAGCCCGTAGCCAAATCCACTGCCATAGCCAAGGCCAAAGCCAAAGCCGCCAGAGACGGCCTGTCCCTGGGCATTGAGTTCGCTACCAACGGCAGCCGAGGAGGTGGATCCCACGACGGTGCTCTGGGGGAAGGAGGTCATGATGGGTCCTGGCAGGGTGACCAGCACAGGGGAAGGGTTGATGATGACACGAGAGTCCTGGCATTGCAGGGCACAGGGCTCGTTGCAGCTGTTGGCCAGCGGGGTGGGTCCGCAGGGTCGGCAGCTGTCGTAGCAGGCCATGGGTGTGGTGTGGAGGGTCCCTGGAAGAGATGAGGGTGAGGCAGGGCAGGGGTATGGCGGTGCGGAGGTGATGGTGTGGGGTTGCTCTGGGGCTGTGGGGAGGCATGAGGGCTGCTCAGGCTGGGGCTGAGCGAGTGGGAAGAGAGGGACCAAGTGTGCAGGAGGAGGAGGGTCGGGGCTTGAGGCTCACCTGGTCTCAGGTCGTAAAGGAGAAGGAGTGAGAAGAAGTGTGTGAGGGAGGGAGGCACTGGGTCAGCTTATATGCTGGTCCTAGAAGGGCGGGACAGCCTTGTCCCAAGGCCTTGGGGCATTTTGGGGGCAGCAGGTATTGCTCAGACTGGCTAGTCATTGTGTGGTGAGTGTTTTCCTCCCCAGAACTCCATTGTGTCATATCCTGCTCTTGAATCTGTGTCTATCTGACCGTGGTGACATCTTTAAAGTGAGACTTGGTATTTGGGAATATTTGCTTGGGAGATGTGTGTCACAGCAAGTGGAATATGCAACAAAAGCCTAGAAAAACAAGGGTGTCGTCACTGTGGTAGTGTTGTGGTTCTTGTGTGGTGTAGTTGATGGATGTGGTATGAAGAGGGGCTCCATTCCATTGTGGTCATGTCAGGGCGGTCTTTGGAGCTGTGTTGTGAATGGCAAGCTGCGTCTTCCACCATGATCATTCTTCCTTGGAAGTGTGAGTATTTGAGACCGAACTCAGGTGTTGATATGTGCATGTCAAAGGCGTTTGAAGACATGAGCATTATTTTGGAGAGCTGGGGTGTCATCACTGTGGTCTGGTTTTAAATATGGTTTTGGATTAGTGGATGTGATGTGAAGAGAGGCCGCAAACGACCCCAGGTCTTTCAGGCTGGTCTGGACTTTGCATCTGTGCCAAGTGTGAGCACCTGGACTCTTCCATTGTACTTGGGCAGTGGGTGTGTTGTCTCCTGAAGAAGTTGGTAGATGATGACAGGGCTGAGGCAGTTGTTTATCTCACCAGTCAGAGAGACCGGGATCCTGAGAGTTAAAGGAATCTCCTGCATTTCAAGAGTGGGGAATGAGAAGTTGTGCGTCTGGAGAGGAATTGCAGTTGTCCCTGGGTCCTACTGATGGCTGAGAGTGTGGAAAGTGGCTTTGCTGAGCATGACCGTGTAGTGTTGGCAGAGAACAAAGAGACAACAAGATCACTATGAAGCCTTAGTTGAAAAGGGATCATCAGTGCCCAAGATAGATTTCTGACCATTCTTGCCATGGAGTTGGGGGACGAGACCCATCCTCTCTTCAGAGCAATAATGGGCTCTTATGTGGTGCAGTTTGGGCTGTTTTGGGCTCTCCTTTGGAAGATGTCCATGGACATAGTGAAACATAACAGGTTCATGGCCAACAAGATTGTGAGGAGGCTGGGAGATCTGCGAGACTAAGAGAACTGTGACTCCCAGGAGACAAGCATGGAGAGGGGCATGCCATCAGTGTGTGCAAATCCCTGATGGTTGGGGATGAAGATGAGGGATCAGAGCCATCCTCAGTGGTGCACATGTGAAGGATAATAGGGCAACAACACAAGTGAAAATGGATATACAGTAATTTCACGAATACAAGCCGCACCAATTTGACCAAGATTTTGCTCCTAAACCGGAAATGCGGCTAATAATCAGGAGCGGCTAATACAACCTCAGAAGTGCCTGCCAGAGTGCTGAGCCGAGCAGCTGCAAAGTCGGCATTTTGCGATTGTTACAAATCGCTACTTTGTTGCACCGCGGGTGGAGCCTGGCTCCCTGCAGGCAGCACGGGGGGCGGGGAGAGAGGCGGGAGAGCTCTCTTTCCTCCTCTGCCACAGCCCAGGGGAGAGACGGGGGGGGCCCGGCGCCGCCATTGCCGCGGCCCGGGGAGGAGAGGGGGGACCCGGGCCGCCCCTACCGCGGCCCGGGGAGGGGGGGGGAAGCCCGCGCCGCCATTGCCGCGGCCCGGGGAGGAGAGGGGGGACCCGGGCCGCCCCTACCGCGACCCGGGGAGGAGAGGGGGGACCCGGGCCGCCCCTACCGCGGCCCGGGGAGGAGAGGGGGGACCCGGGCCGCCCCTACCGCGGCCCGGGGAGGGGGGGGAAGCCCGCGCCACCATTGCTGCGGCCCGGGGAGGGGGGGGAAGCGCGCGCCGCCATTGCTGCGGCCCGGGGAGGGGGGGGGAAGCCGGCGCCGCCATTGCTGCGGCCCGGGGAGGCGGGGGAAGCCGGCGCCGCCATTGCTGCGGCCCGGGGAGGGGGGGGGGAAGCCGGCGCCGCCATTGCTGCGGCTCGGGGAGCCGACAGGAGCCCCGCGCAAGCCATTGCTGTGGCCCGGGGAGCCGACAGGAGCCCCGCGCAGCCATTGCCGCGGCTCGGGGAGCCGACGGGGTGCTTTGTCCCCGCCCGCCGCCGCCACGGCAGGAGCAGGGAAACTCCGTCCCTGCCCGCCGCCGGCGCCACGGGCACGGGAAAGCTCCGTCCCCGCCCGCCGCCGCTGCCGTAGGAGCAGGGGAAGCTCCGTCCCTGCCTGCCACCGCGGGGCAGCGCCGACCCGGGGTGACCGAGCCCAGTGGCAGCGGCGGCCGGCCCCGAGCGGCAGCACCGTGCTGGACCACCTGGCCCCGTCATCGGCCCCTAGCGAGCCGAGCCTGCACAGCCTTAGCTCAGCCAGTAAACCCCGCCCTCCCGCGGTTCTGTTACTAATTGCACGCGGGTCCTCGCTGCGAACGACAGAGCGGCTTATATTCGTGTGCGGCTTATCTATGGACAAAAACCGAAATATTTGCCAACACCCAGAGATGCGGCTTATAGTCAGTGCGGCTTGTATTCGTGAATTTACTGTAATCCCGTGGGCAAGGAAGAGAAGACTTTTTCGGTGTGCGGGATGTCTCCAAATGGAAGAAGTGGTGAAGTGCCTGTCCTGGGAGATCCAAAACTGAAAAAGCCCATGGTCCTGGAATTCGAGTTGTAGATGATCTTCCATGAGGAGAAGGGAATGAAGGTCTTGGTCTCCAGAGCTCCTTCCAAAATGAATGCTTTTGTGACCTTTTTGTGGTACGGTTTGAGAATCCATCTGGGGAGGAGAGTTTGTCAAGTGTCTACTGGCATGTAGTTGGTTTTTCAGAGCCATGATCGGGAGGGCATTGGCTTGTCAAGGCCTCTGGCATAGCAGATGATGGTGTTGTGGCACGTTCTGCAAGGTCATGCTTCAACTCTGCTTCCTGTGCAATTCTTCTGAATACTGGTGGGACATATGTCATAAGGAAATTGTTCTTGCCCTTTCCCTGCTGAGTGAACATCTTCTTAAGGCCTCAACCCTGTGCTGGATGAGGATGTGAAAGACCTTGAAATTAAAAAGAGGGAGAAGTGAGGGATGGAAGCTGGAAAACTTTATTGAGGGGCAAGATAGAGGAGACAGGAGAAAAAAGTGGAAGGCATGTGGGTTGAGTTGCAATTGGGCCAACTATCAGCCAAGGTGCATTGCTTGCATGAGGCTATTGCCAGAGCCCCAAGCTATTGCAGCAAGTGCCCTTCGCAGTTGTAGCCACCCCTTCTGCTGTAGCAGCCCAGACCTCCCAACCCAATGCCAAATCTACTGCCGTAGCCAAAGGCATAGCCAAATCCACCAGAGATGGAGTGTCCCTGGGCATTGAGTTCACTCCCAACAGCAGCCGAGGAAGTGGATCTCACGAGATTGTTCTGGGGGAAGGAGGTCATGATGGGTCCTGGCAGGGTGACCAGCACATTGAAAGGGTCAGTAACGACCCTGGAGTTCTGGCATTGCAGGGCACAGGGCTCGTTGCAGCTGTTGGCCAGCGGGATGGTTCCACAGTGGAGGCTGCTGTGTGGCTGTGGGGAAGTATGAGGGCTGCTGAGGCTGAGCGTTCTGGAAGAGAGAGTCCAGGGTTGCTGGAGTAGTAGTGTTGGGGGCTTTAACCTCACTTGGTTTTCAACAGTGGAGGAGAAGGTGTCAGGAGAAGAGTGTGAGGGAGAGAGCCTCTGGGTCAGCTTATATGCTGGTTGTCAGACAGCCTTGTCGTAATGCCTTGGTGCATTTTGCAGGACAAACTTGCTGGCTGGGCCAACCAGATGAGTCATGATGTGGGTCGTGTTTTTCTTCTCAGAAATCTGTAATTTCATGTCAAGCTCTGGAGTTGGTGTCAAAGACTGAACTGTCCAAGGTGCTGGAAAACCCAGTCTTGCTGACTATGTTCGTGCAGAAGGGAATGAAGCAAATGCACTGCAGAGTTCCTGCCTGATTGCATGATGTTGTTCCTATTTTTGAGCGGGGAGATGGTTAGGGAATCCTACTGGGAAGAGAGTTTGTCAAGTGTGTACTTGCAGAGAGGGATATGGAGAGAGCCATGGAGAAGAGAGATTTGTTGTGTCAAAGGTTATGGTGTAGTAGGTGATGGGCTTGTGTCAATCGCTGCTTCCCATGCCAGTCTTGATTGTTAGTGGAGGTGATGTGTTTTGTAAGAAAGGTGTTGAGACCTTTTTTCATTCACTGCAGTGGTTGGTTTATTCCTGGCACTGTGTTGGTTGAAGAGGTAGAAGCTTTGGTATTGAGAAAGAGGAGGAGACACGTCAGGCTTTGATGCAGGAAAACTTTATTGAGGCAAAAAGAAAAAGAAGATACAGAAGAAAGTATTTGAAAGGATTCGGTCTGAAGTAGAAGTAGGGTGACCATCAACCCAGGTACTCTGTTTGCAGGAGTTGTTGCCAGAGCCCCAAGCTGCTGGTATCAAGGGTGATGCTGAGGCCCCTTAGCAGTTGTAGCCACCCCTTCTGCCATAGCAGCCCAGGCCTCCCAGCCCATAGCCAAATCCACGACCATAGCCAAAGCCATAGCCAAAGCCACCAAATCCACCAGAGATGGGCTGTCCCTGGGCATTGAGTTCGCTACCAACAGCAGCCGAGGAGGTGGATCCCACAACGGTGTTCTGGGGGAAGGAGGTCATGATGGGCCCTGGCAGGGTGATCAGCACAGGGGAAGGGTCAATAATGACTCTGGAGGTCTGGCATTGCAGGGCACAGGGCTCGTTGCAGCTGTTGGCCAGCGGGGTGGGTCCGCAGGGTCGGCAGAGATCGTTGCAGGCCATGGGTGTGATGTGGAGGGTCCCTGGAAGAGAGGGGAGTGAGGCAGGGCAGGACTGTGGTGGTTTGAGAGGTGGTGATGCCGGAGGGGGAGGGATTGTGGAGGCTGTCGTGGGTCTGTGGGGAGGAGTGAGGGCTGCTGAGGATGAGGATGCTGTAAGAGAGGGGTCAGAGATGCAGAAGGATGGGCATGGCTTTGGGACTCACCTTGTTGTTGGCACCAGAGGAGAAGGAGTGAGGTGAAGTGTGTGAGGGAGAGAGGCTCTTGGCCGGCTTTTATGCCGGTCCTGGATGGGCGGGACAGCCTTGTCCCATGACCTTGGGGCATTTTGCAGGCAGCCATTCTTGCTGGCCCAGCCTGGTGAATCATGAGGTGGGGAGTATTTTCCTTCCCCGAACTCTGCAATTCTATGTCTTTCAGTTGAGTCCATGTCAATCTGACTTTGGTGGTGACTTTGAATCGAGACTTGGTCTTTGAGTGGGTTTAATTATTACATTTGTGTAAGACAGGGCTGAATAAGCAACCAGAGCCCTGGAGATTTGCAGTGTCATCAGTGATGTCATTTTGTGGCACTCGTGTGCTGTGGTTTGTCTGTGCCTTGTGTAGGATGGTCTCCTTGTGTGCCGTTGGATGTCCATCAGTCGTTGTGTTGCACCCAAGAATGCAGTGGGCACTGCTGAAGTCCTGGGGAGGTCACTGCATAATAGCTTGGAAAGATCACAGTGCCTGGCAGCATCTGATGGACCAAAGAGAACTCATGGCCTTTAGTCTTGAATGGGATAAAGGGAGAGCATCTGGAAAAAGAGAGGTAATTCAGGATGAACTTGTTCCAATGACCCTTCTGGAATTCTCAACTCTACATGATAGCGTACTCTGTCATTGAAATTTTATTCCTTGACCTCATTAAGGAACCCTTTAAACAAACGAGAAAGTGGTGCTCAGGCAGGTGTGTGACATCAGTTGTCTTATTCCACATTAAGGTCATTTGGTTTCATACCTTGTATCATTTAAGGCTGAACATTGTGTTCCTGTGAGCAAGACCCAATACTTAGTAGCTCTGATCTGCAACATCATCTTTCTTTCCCTGTCAGGGTGCAGGTGTTCATTTTTGGAATTTTTTTGTTCCATGTCCTTCTCTGGAGTCTGTGTCCATGTGACCATGGTGGCAGCTTTTAAATGCACTGATTAGAGGTGAAAGACTGTTGTTGATGGTGCATGTTAGGATGGGGTGAAGATGTTCCCAAAACTTGAGAGAGGTGTAGTGTCGTTATTGATGTCACCCTGTGATAGTGGTGTGCTGCAGTTTTTGTGTGTGTTTTGAAGTGGGGTGCCATTCCCTTCCAGCCATGTCAGGCAGGTCTGGGCTTTGCAGGTGTTCTGGGGCTGAGGGGGTGCTCCTTGCAGTGCATTCATTACCTGCCTACCTTGGCTCCATCTCTTCTACCCAGTCTACATGCCAGGCCTTTCTCGATGGAGATGGGAAAGCAATTCCTGAGATTTATGAAGGTCTCCCAAGCTCCCCAAAGCCTAGTACCGGTTGATCCACAGCAGTTGTCTCAGCTGGGCCCAGCACGGTCCCACTGCGGGGTCACACAGTGCCGCGCTCTGCCTGAGATATGGAATGGAAAACTGCTGAAGGATGAGGAGAACAAGACAGGTGAGGAGATACTAAAGGAACCTGGCATGTTCAATTTTCAGAAGAAGAGGATTGACGTTGTTGCATTCTGGAATTGTCTGAATGGAAATCGTTTAACACCAGTCTTGTCTCCATTTCCCCAAGTTATAGAGAAGAGAGAATGGACTTAAGTTTCCCTAACGGAGGTTTAGGTTCCCATGAGGGAACTTTTATTCAGGAAAATGCAGGATAACTAAGATACTGAAAGGGCTGGAGAATGTTTGCTAGAGGAGAGACTGGGAGGGCTGGGAATCCTAGGAGACAAGGAGTGACCATGGGGGGTCAGCAATATATGAAAATCCCTGATGGAAGGGAATGAAGTTGGTGGAGTGCGTATATTCAGACTAGTGTAACCATGCAGGAAAAGAGAGCAAGGACACAAGTGCTAAGAGAGGGAATTGCATGGCCAAAGAAGGGAAGAACTTTTCAGTGTGAGGGTGGACAGAGAGCAGAAATGGTGGTGGAGTCTCTGTTGTGGGAGAACCAAAGCTGAACTGTCCATGGTTATGGAAATCCTGCACTTGTTAATTTTTCTTCAGCAGAGGGGAATGAAGAACTCGTACCCCAGAATTTCCACCTAAGTGGGATGATTCTGTGACTCTGCTGAGAGAGTTGAAGAGTCCTGCAGGGAAGAGAGTTTGTCCTGTGTACTGCTGTGGATCCACTCTACCAGAACTGTGCTCAGGAGAGCATTAATGTTTCGAACGGCATTGGTGTAGCAGGTGATGGGCTTGTGCCATGTTCTGGAAGGTCCTCTCTATGCCATGCTTCCTGTGCTAGTCTTGCTTGCTGATGGTGACATATTTGATAAGAAATGTTTTGTGTCCCTTTTCCATTCACACCATTGGGCTGGCACTGTATGAGGTGAGGATGCAATACGATCGAAATTCACAAAGATGAGGAGACAAGTCAGATTCTGATGCAAGAGAACTTTATTGAGGTAAAAGAATTAAAAGGCAGCGAAAAGAAGTTGAAGGGATCCAGTGTGAAGTGCAAGTAGGAGGATGGTCAACCAAGGTGCTCTCTCCATAGCCGTAAGCTGGTGCTGCCAAGGGCCTTTAGCAGTTGTAGCCACCCCTTCTGCCGTAGCAGCCCAGGCCTCCCAGCCCGTAGCCAAATCCACTGCCATAGCCAAGGCCAAAGCCAAAGCCGCCAGAGACGGCCTGTCCCTGGGCATTGAGTTCGCTACCAACGGCAGCCGAGGAGGTGGATCCGACGACGGTGCTCTGGGGGAAGGAGGTCATGATGGGTCCTGGCAGGGTGACCAGCACAGGGGAAGGGTTGATGATGACACGAGAGTCCTGGCATTGCAGGGCACAGGGCTCGTTGCAGCTGTTGGCCAGCGGGGTGGGTCCGCAGGGTCGGCAGCTGTCGTAGCAGGCCATGGGTGTGGTGTGGAGGGTCCCTGGAAGAGATGAGGGTGAGGCAGGGCAGGGGTATGGCGGTGTGAGGGGTGATGGTGTGGGGTTGCATAAGGGCTGTGGGGAGGCGTGAGGGCTGCTCAGGCTGGGGCTGAGCGAGTGGGAAGAGAGGGACCAAGGGTGCAGGAGGAGGAGGGTCGGGGCTTGAGCCTCACCTGGTCTCAGGTCGTAAAGGAGAAGGAGTGAGAAGAAGTGTGTGAGGGAGGGAGGCACTGGGTCAGCTTATATGCTGGTCCTAGAAGGGCGGGACAGCCTTGTCCCAAGGCCTTGGGGCATTTTGGGGGCAGCAGGTATTGCTCAGACTGGCTAGTCATTGTGTGGTGAGTGTTTTCCTCCCCAGAATTCCATAGTGTCATATCCTGCTCTTGAATCTGTGTCTATCTGACCGTGGTGGCATCTTTAAAGTGAGACTTGGTATTTGGGAATATTTGCTTGGGATATGTGTGTCACAGCAAGTGGAATATGCAACAAAAGTCTAGAAAAACTAGGGTGTTGTCACTGCGGTAGTTTTGTGGTTCTTGTGTGGTGTAGTTGATGGATGTGGTATGAAGAGGGGCTCCATTCCATCGTAGTCATGTCAGGGTGATCTTTGGAGCTGTGTTGTGAATGGCAAGCTGCGTCTTCCGCCATGGTCATTCTTCCTTGGAAGTGTGAGTATTTGAGACCAACGTCAGGTGTTGATTTGTGCATGTCAAAGGCGTTTGAAGACATGAGCATTATTTTGGAGAGCTGGGGTGTCATCACTGTGGTCTGGTTTTAAATATGGTTTTGGATTTGTGGATGTGATGCGAAGAGGGGCCCCAAACGACCCCAGGTCGTTCAGGCTGGTCTGGACTTTACATCTGTGCCAAGTGTGAGCACCTGGATTCTTTCATTGTACTTGGGCAGTGGGAGAGTTGTCTCCTGAAGAAGTTGGTAGATGATGGCAGGGCTGAGGCAGTTGTTTATCTCACCAGTCAGAGAGACCGGGATCCTGAGAGTTAAAGGAATCTCCTGCATTTCAAGAGTGGGAAATGAGAAGTTGTGCATCTGGAGAGGAATTGCAGTTGTCCCTGGGTCCTACTGATGGCTGAGAGTGTGGAAAGTGGCTTTGCTGAGCATGACCGTGTAGTGTTGGTAGAGAACAAAGAGACAACAAGATCACTATGAAGCCTTAGTTGAAAAGGGATCATCAGTGCCCAAGATAGATTTCTGACCATTCTTGCCATGAAGTTGGGAGACGAGACCCATCCTCCTTCCGAGCAATAATGGGCTCTTATGTGGTGCAGTTTGGGCTGTTTTGGGCTCTCCTTTGGAAGATGTCCATGGACTTAGTGAAACATAACAGGTTCATGGCCAACAAGATTGTGAGGAGGCTGGGAGATCTGTGAGACTAAGAGAACTGTGACTCCTAGGAGGCAAGCATGGAGAGGGACATGCCATCAGTGTGTGCAAATCCCTGATGGTAGGGGATGAAGATGAGGGATCAGAGCCATCCTCAGTGGTGCACATGTGAAGGATAATAGGGCAACAACACAAGTGAAAATGGATTTAATCCCATGGGCATGGAAGAGAAGACTTTTTTGCTGTGTGGGATGTCTCCAAATGGAAGAAGTGGTGAAGTGCCTGTCCTGGGAGATCCAAAACTGAAAGTGCCCATGGTCCTGGAATTCGAGTTGTAGATGATCTTCCATGAGGAGAAGGGAATGAAGGTCTTGGTCTCCAGAGCTCCTTCCAAAATGAATGCTTTTGTGACCTTTTTGTGGTAGGGTTTGAGAATCCATCTGGGGAAGAGAGTTTGTCAAGTGTCTACTGGCATGTAGTTGGTTTTTCAGAGCCATGATCGGGAGGGCATAGGTTTGTCAAGGCCTCTGGCATAGCAGATGATGGGCTTGTGGCACGTTCTGCAAGGTCATGCTTCAACTCTGCTTCCTGTGCAATTCTTCTGAATACTGGTGGAACATATGTCATAAGAAAATTGTTCTTGCCCATTCCCCGCTGAGTGAACATCTTCTTAAGGCCTCAGCCCTGTGCTGGATGAGGATGTGAAAGACCTTGAAATTAAAAAGAGGGACAAGTGAGGGATGGAAGCTGGAAAACTTTATTGAGGGGCAAGATAGAGGAGACAGGAGAAAAAGGTGGAAGGCATGTGGGTTGAGTTGCAATTGGACTAACTATCAACCAAGGTTCATTGCTTGCAGGAGCTATTGCCAGAGCCCCAAGCTGTTGCAGCACGTGTCCTTAGCAGTTGTAGCCACCCCTTCTGCCGTAGCAGCCCAGACCTCCCAACCCAATGCCAAATCTACTGCCATAGCCAAAGGCATAGCCAAATCCACCAGAAACGGACTGTCCCTGGGCATTGAGTTCACTCCCAACAGCAGCCGAGGAAGTGGATCTCACGAGATTGTTCTGGGGGAAGGAGGTCATGATGGGTCCTGGCAGGGTGACCATCACAGGGGCAGGGTTGATGATGACACGAGAGTCCTGGCATTGCAGGGCACAGGGCTCGTTGCAGCTGTTGGCCAGCAGGATGGTTCCACAGTGGAGGCTGCTGTGTGGCTGTGGGGAAGTATGAGGGCTGCTGAGACTGAGCGTTCTGGAAGAGAGAGGCCAGGGTTGCTGGAGTAGTAGTGTTGGGGGCTTTAGCCTCACCTGGTTATCAATAGTGGAGGAGAAGGTGTCAGGAGAAGAGTGTGAGGGAGAGAGCCTCTGGGTCAGTTTATATGCTGGTTGTCGGACAGCCTTATCGTAAGACCTTGGTGCATTTTGCAGGACAAACTTGCTGGCTGGGCCAGCCAGATGAGTCATGATGTGGGTCATGTTTTTCTTCTCAGAAATCTGTAATTTCATGTCAAGCTCTGGAGTTGGTGTCAAAGACTGAACTGTCCAAGGTGCTGGAAAACCCAGTCTTGCTGACTATGTTCGTGCAGAAGGGAATGAAGCAAATGCACTGCAGAGTTCCTGCCTGATTGCATGATGTTGTTCCTATTTTTGAGCGGGGAGATGGTTAGGGAATCCTACTGGGAAGAGAGTTTGTCAAGTGTGTACTTGCAGAGAGGGATATGGAGAGAGCCATGGAGAAGAGAGATTTGTTGTGTCAAAGGTTATGGTGTAGTAGGTGATGGGCTTGTGTCAATCGCTGCTTCCCATGCCAGTCTTGATTGTTCCTGGAGGTGATGTGTTTTGTAAGAAAGGTGTTGAGACCTTTTTTCATTCACTGCAGTGGTTGGTTTATTCCTGGCACTGTGTTGGTTGAAGAGACGGAAGCTTTGGAATTCAGAAAGATGAGGAGACACGTGAGGCTTTGATGCAGGAAAACTTTATTGAGGCAAAAAGAAAAAGAAGATACAGAAGAAAGTATTTGAAAGGATTCGGTCTTAAGTAGAAGTAGGGTGACCATCAACCCAGGTACTCTGTTTGCAGGAGTTGTTGCCAGAGCCCCAAGCTGCTGGTATCAAGGGTGGTGCTGAGGCCCCTTAGCAGTTGTAGCCACCCCTTCTGCCATAGCAGCCCAGGCCTCCCAGCCCATAGCCAAATCCACGGCCATAGCCAAAGCCATAGCCAAAGCCACCAAATCCACCAGAGATGGGCTGTCCCTGGGCATTGAGTTCGCTACCAACAGCAGCCGAGGAGGTGGATCCCACAACGGTGTTCTGGGGGAAGGAGGTCATGATGGGCCCTGGCAGGGTGATCAGCACAGGGGAAGGGTCAATAATGACTCTGGAGGTCTGGCATTGCAGGGCACAGGGCTCGTTGCAGCTGTTGGCCAGCGGGGTGGGTCCGCAGGGTCGGCAGAGATCGTTGCAGGCCATGGGTGTGATGTGGAGGGTCCCTGGAAGAGAGGGGAGTGAGGCAGGGCAGGGCTGTGGTGGTTTGAGAGGTGGTGATGCAGGAGGGGGAGGGATTGTGGAGGCTGTCGTGGGTCTGTGGGGAGGAGTGAGGGCTGCTGAGGATGAGGATGCTGTAAGAGAGGGGTCAGAGATGCAGAAGGATGGGCATGGCTTTGGGACTCACCTTGTTGTTGGCACCAGAGGAGAAGGAGTGAGGTGAAGTGTGTGAGGGAGAGAGGCTCTTGGCCGGCTTTTATGCCGGTCCTGGATGGGCGGGACAGCCTTGTGCCATGGCCTTGGGGCATTTTGCAGGCAGCCATTCTTGCTGGCCCAGCCTGGTGAATCATGAGGTGGGGAGTATTTTCCTTCCCCGAACTCTGCAATTCTATGTCATTCAGTTGAGTCCATGTCAATCTGACTTTGGTGGTGACTTTGAATCGAGACTTGGTCTTTGAGTGGGTTTAATTATTACATTTGTGTAAGACAGGGCTGAATAAGCAACCAGAGCCCTGGAGATTTGCAGTGTCATCAGTGATGTCATTTTGTGGCACTTGTCGGTGCCTTGTGTAGGATGGTCTCCTTTTGTGCCACTGGATGTCCATCAGTCGTTGTGTTGCACCCAAGAATGCAGTGGGCACTGCTGAAGTCCTGGGGAGGTCACTGCATAATAGCTTGGAAAGATCACAGTGCATGGCAGCATCTGATGGACCAAAGAGAGCTCATGACCTTTTGTCCTGAAATGGGATAAAGGGAGAGCATCTGGAAAAAGAGAGGTAATTCAGGATGAACTTGTTCCAATGACCCTTCTGGAATTCTCAACTGTACATGATAGCGTACTGTGTCATTGAAATTGTATTCCTTGACCTCATTACGGAACCCTTTAAACAAACGAGAAAGTGGTGCTCAGGCAGGTGTGGGACATCAGTTGTCTTATTCCACATTAAGGTCATTTGGTTTCATACCTTGTATCCTTTAAGGCTGAACATTGTGTTCCTGTGAGCAAGACCCAATACTTAGTAGCTCTGATCTGCAACATCATCTTTCTTTCCCTGTCAGGGTGCAGGTGTTCATTTTTTGAATTTTGTGGTTCCATGTCCTTCTCTGGAGTCTGTGTCCATGTGACCATGGTGGCAGCTTTTAAATGCCCTGATTAGAGGTGAAAGACTGTTGTTGATGGTGCATGTTAGGATGGGGTGAAGATGTTCCCAAAACTTGAGAGAGGTGTGGTGTCGTTATTGATGTCCCCCTGTGATAGTGGTTTGCTGCGGGTTTTGTGTGTTTTGAAGTGGGGTGCCATTCCCTTCCAGCCATGTCAGGCAGGTCTGGGCTTTGCAGGTGTTGTGGGGCTGAGGGGGTACTCCTTCCAGTGCATTCCTTACCTGCCTACTTTGGCTCCATCTCTTCTGCCCAGTCTACATGCCAGGCCTTTCTCAATGGAGATGGGAAAGCAATTCCTGAGATTTATGAAGGTCTCCCAAGCTCCCCAAAGCCTAGTACCAGTTGATCCACAGCAGTTGTCTGAGCTGGGCCCAGCACGGTCCCACTGTGGGGTCACACAGTGCCGCGCTCTGCCTGAGATATGGAATGGAAAACTGCTGAAGGATGAGGAGAACAGGACAGGTGAGGAGATACTAAAGGAACCTGGCATGTTCAATTTTCAGAAGAAGAGGATTGATGTTGTTGCATTCTGGAATTGTCTGAATGGAAATCGTTTAACACCAGTCTTGTCTCCGTTTCCCCAAGTTATAGAGAAGACAGAATGGACTTAAGTTTCCCTAACGGAGGTTTAGTTTCCCATGAGGGAACTTTTATTCAGGAAAATGCAGGATAACTAAGATACTGAAAGGACTGGAGAATGTTTGCTAGAGGAGAGACTGGGAGGGCTGGGAATCCTAGGAGACAAGGAGTGACCATGGGGGGTCAGCAATATATGAAAATCCCTGATGGAAGGGAATGAAGTTGGTGGAGTGCGTATATTCAGACTAGTGTAACCATGCAGGAAAAGAGAGCAAGGACACAAGTGCAAAGAGAGGGAATTGCATGGCCAAAGAAGGGAAGAACTTTTCAGTGTGAGGGTGGACAGAGAGCAGAAATGGTGGTGGAGTCTCTGTTGTGGGAGAGCCAAAGCTGTACTATCCATGGTTATGGAAATCCTGCACTCATTAATTTTTCTTCAGCAGAGGGGAATGAAGAACTCGTACCCCAGAATTTCCACCTAAGTGGGATGATTCTGTGACTCTGCTGAGAGAGTTGAAGAGTCCTGCAGGGAAGAGAGTTTGTCATGTGTACTGCTGTGGATCCACTCTACCAGAACTGTGCTCAGGAGAGCATTAATATGTCAAAAGCCATTGGTGTAGCAGGTGATGGGCTTGTGCCATGTTCTGGAAGGTCCTCTCTATGCCATGCTTCCTGTGCTAATCTTGCTTGCTGATGGTGACATATTTGATAAGAAATGTTTTGTGTCCCTTTTCCATTCACACCATTGGACTGGCACTGTATGAGGTGAGGATGCAATACGATTGAAATTCACAAAGATGAGGAGACAAGTCAGATTCTGATGCAAGAGAACTTTATTGAGGTAAAAGAATTAAAAGGCAGGGAAAAGAAGTTGAAGGGATCCAGTGTGAAGTGCAAGTAGGAGGATGGTCAGCCAAGGTGCTCTCTCCATAGCCGTGAGCTGGTGCTGCCAAGGGCCTTTAGCAGTTGTAGCCACCCCTTCTGCCGTAGCAGCCCAGGCCTCCCAGCCCGTAGCCAAATCCACTGCCATAGCCAAGGCCAAAGCCAAAGCCGCCAGAGACGGCCTGTCCCTGGGCATTGAGTTCGCTACCAACGGCAGCCGAGGAGGTGGATCCGACAACGGTGCTCTGGGGGAAGGAGGTCATGATGGGTCCTGGCAGGGTGACCAGCACAGGGGAAGGGTTGATGATGACATGAGAGTCCTGGCATTGCAGGGCACAGGGCTCGTTGCAGCTGTTGGCCAGCGGGGTGGGTCCGCAGGGTCGGCAGCTGTCGTAGCAGGCCATGGGTGTGGTGTTGAGGGTCCCTGGAAGAGAGGGTGGTGAGGCAGGGCAGGGGTATGGCGGTGTGAGGGGTGATGGTGTGGCGTTGCTGTGGGGCTGTGGGGAGGCGTGAGGGCTGCTCAGGCTGGGGCTGAGCGAGTGGGAAGAGAGGGACCAAGGGTGCAGGAGGAGGAGGGTTGGGGCTTGAGGCTCACCTGGTCTCAGGTCGTAAAGGAGAAGGAGTGAGAAGAAGTGTGTGAGGAAGGGAGGCACTGGGTCAGCTTATATGCTGGTCCTAGAAGGGCGGGACAGCCTTGTCCCAAGGCCTTGGGGCATTTTAGGGGCAGCAGGTATTGCTCAGACTGGCTAGTCATTGTGTGGGGAGTGTTTTCCTCCCCAGAACTCCATTGTGTCATATCCTGCTCTTGAATCTGTGTCTATCTGACCGTGGTGGCATCTTTAAAGCGAGACTTGGTATTTGGGAATATTTGCTTGGGAGATGTGTGTCACAGCAAGTGGAATATGCAACAAAAGCCTAGAAAAACAAGGGTGTCGTCACTGTGGTAGTTTTGTGGTTCTTGTGTGGTGTAGTTGATGGGTGTGGTATGAAGAGGGGCTCCATTCCATTGTAGTCATGTCAGGGTGGTCTTTGGAGCTGCGTTGTGAATGGCAAACTGCGTCTTCCACCATGATCATTCTTCCTTGGAAGTGTGAGTATTTGAGACCGAAGTCAGGTGTTGATATGTGCATGTCAAAGGCGTTTGAAGACATGAGCATTATTTTGGAGAGCTGGGGTGTCATCACTGCGGTCTGGTTTTAAATATGGTTTTGGATTAGTGGATGTGATGTGAAGAGAGGCCCCAAATGACCCCAGGTCTTTCAGGCTGGTCTGGATTTTGCATCTGTGCCAAGTGTGAGCACCTGGACTCTTCCATTGTACTTGGGCAGTGGGAGTGTTGTCTCCTCAAGAAGTTGGTAGATGATGGCAGGGCTGAGGCAGTTGTTTATCTCACCAGTCAGAGAGACCGGGATCCTGAGAGTTAAAGGAATCTCCTGCATTTCAAGAGTGGGAAATGAGAAGTTGTGCATCTGGACAGGAATTGCAGTTGTCCCTGGGTCCTACTGATGGCTGAGAGTGTGGAAAGTGGCTTTGCTGAGCATGACCGTGTAGTGTTGGCAGAGAACAAAGAGACAACAAGATCACTATGAAGCCTTAGTTGAAAAGGGATCATCAGTGCCCAAGATAGATTTCTGACCATTCTTGCCATGAAGTTGGGAGACGAGACCCATCCTCTCTTCAGAGCAATAATGGGCTCTTATGTGGTGCAGTTTGCGCTGTTTTGGGCTCTCCTTTGGAAGATGTCCATGGACTTAGTGAAACATAACAGGTTCATGGCCAACAAGATTGTGAGGAGGCTGGGAGATCTGCGAGACTAAGAGAACTGTGACTCCCAGGAGACAAGCATGGAGAGGGACATGTCATGAGTGTGTGCAAATCCCTGATGGTAGGGGATGAAGATGAGGGATGAGAGCCATCCTCAGTGGTGCACATGTGAAGGATAATAGGGCAACAACACCAGTGAAAATGGATTTAATCCCGTGGGCAAGGAAGAGAAGACTTTTATGGTGTGCGGGATGTCTCCAAATGGAAGAAGTGGTGAAGTGCCTGTCCTGGGAGATCCAAAACTGAAAGTGCCCATGGTCCTGGAATTCGAGTTGTAGATGATCTTCCATGAGGAGAAGGGAATGAAGGTCTTGGTCTCCAGAGCTCCTTCCAAAATGAATGCTTTTGTGACCTTTTTGTGGTAGGGTTTGAGAATCCAGCTGGGGAAGAGAGTTTGTCTAGTGTCTACTGGCATGTAGTTGGTTTTTCAGAGCCATGATCGGGAGGGCATTGGTTTGTCAAGGCCTCTGGCATAGCAGATGATGGGCTTGTGGCACGTTCTGCAAGGTCATGCTTCAACTCTGCTTCCTGTGCAATTCTTCTGACTACTGGTGGGACATACGCCATAAGAAAATTGTTCTTGCCCTTTCCCTGCTGAGTGAACATCTTCTTAAGGCCTCAGCCCTGTGCTGGATGAGGATGTGAAAGACCTTGAAATTAAAAAGAGGGACAAGTGAGGGATGGAAGCTGGAAAACTTTATTGAGGGGCAAGATAGAGGAGACAGGAGAAAAAGGTGGAAGGCATGTGGGTTGAGTTGCAATTGGGCCAACTATCAGCCAAGGTTCATTGCTTGCAGGAGCTATTGCCAGAGCCCCAAGCTGTTGCAGCAAGTGTCCTTAGCAGTTGTAGCCACCCCTTCTGCCGTAGCAGCCCAGACCTCCCAACCCAATGCCAAATCTACTGCCGTAGCCAAAGGCATAGCCAAATCCACCAGAGATGGACTGTCCCTGGGCATTGAGTTCACTCCCAACAGCAGCCGAGGAAGTGGATCTCACGAGATTGTTCTGGGAGAAGGAGGTCATGATGGGTCCTGGCAGGGTGACCAGCACATTGAAAGGGTCAGTAACGACCCTGGAGTTCTGGCATTGCAGGGCACAGGGCTCGTTGCAGCTGTTGACCAACGGGATGGTTCCACAGTGGAGGCTGCTGTGTGGCTGTGGGGAAGTATGAGGGCTGCTGAGGCTGAGCGTTCTGGAAGAGAGAGGCCAGGGTTGCTGGAGTAGTAGTGTTGGGGGCTTTAGCCTCACCTGGTTTTCAACAGTGGAGGAGAAGGTGTCAGGAGAAGAGTGTGAGGGAGAGAGCCTCTGGGTCAGCTTATATGCTGATTGTCAGACAGCCTTGTCGTAATGCCTTGGTGCATTTTGCAGGACAAACTTGCTGGCTGGGCCAGCCAGATGAGTCATGATGTGGGTCGTGTTTTTCTTCTCAGAAATCTGTAATTTCATGTCAAGCTCTGGAGTTGGTGTCAAAGACTGAACTGTTCAAGGTGCTGGAAAACCCAGTCTTGCTGACTATGTTCGTGCAGAAGGGAATGAAGCAAATGCACTCCAGAGTTCCTGCCTGATTGCATGATGTTGTTCCTATTTTTGAGCGGGGAGATGGTTAGGGAATCCTACTGGGAAGAGAGTTTGTCAAGTGTGTACTTGCAGAGAGGGATATGGAGAGAGCCATGGAGAAGAGAGATTTGTTGTGTCAAAGGTTATGGTGTAGTAGGTGATGGGCTTGTGTCAATCGCTGCTTCCCATGCCAGTCTTGATTGTTCCTGGAGGTGATGTGTTTTGTAAGAAAGGTGTTGAGACCTTTTTTCATTCACTGCAGTGGTTGGTTTATTCCTGGCACTGTGTTGGTTGAAGAGGTAGAAGCTTTGGAATTCAGAAAGATGAGGAGACACGTCAGGCTTTGATGCAGGAAAACTTTATTGAGGCAAAAAGAAAAAGAAGATACAGAAGAAAGTATTTGAAAGGATTCGGTCTGAAGTAGAAGTAGGGTGACCATCAACCCAGGTACTCTGTTTGCAGGAGTTGTTGCCAGAGCCCCAAGCTGCTGGTATCAAGGGTGGCGCTGAGGCCCCTTAGCAGATGTAGCCACCCCTTCTGCCATAGCAGCCCAGGCCTCCCAGCCCATAGCCAAATCCACGGCCATAGCCAAAGCCATAGCCAAAGCCAGCAAATCCACCAGAGATGGGCTGTCCCTGGGCATTGAGTTCGCTACCAACAGCAGCCGAGGAGGTGGATCCCACAACGGTGTTCTGGGGGAAGGAGGTCATGATGGGCCCTGGCAGGGTGACCATCACAGGGGAAGGGTCAATAATGACTCTGGAGGTCTGGCATTGCAGGGCACAGGGCTCGTTGCAGCTGTTGGCCAGCGGGGTGGGTCCGCAGGGTCGGCAGAGATCGTTGCAGGCCATGGGTGTGATGTGGAGGGTCCCTGGAAGAGAGGGGAGTGAGGCAGGGTAGGGCTGTGGTGGTTTGAGAGGTGGTGATGCAGGAGGGGGAGGGATTGTGGAGGCTGTCGTGGGTCTGTGGGGAGGAGTGAGGGCTGCTGAGGATGAGGATGCTGTAAGAGAGGGGTCAGAGATGCAGAAGGATGGGCATGGCTTTGGGACTCACCTTGTTGTTGGCACCAGAGGAGAAGGAGTGAGGTGAAGTGTGTGAGGGAGAGAGGCTCTTGGCCGGCTTTTATGCCGGTCCTGGATGGGCGGGACAGCCTTGTCCCGTGGCCTTGGGGCATTTTGCAGGCAGCCATTCTTGCTGGCCCAGCCTGGTGAATCATGAGGTGGGGAGTATTTTCCTTCCCCGAACTCTGCAATTCTATGTCATTCAGTTGAGTCCATGTCAATCTAACTTTGGTGGTGACTTTGAATCGAGACTTGGTCTTTGAGTGGGTTTAATTATTACATTTGTGTAAGACAGGGCTGAATAAGCAACCAGAGCCCTGGAGATTTGCAGTGTCATCAGTGATGTCATTTTGTGGCACTCGTGTGCTGTGGTTTGTCGGTGCCTTGTGTAGGATGGTCTCCTTGTGTGCCGTTGGATGTCCATCAGTCGTTGTGTTGCACCCAAGAATGCAGTGGGCACTGCTGAAGTCCTGGGGAGGTCACTGCATAATAGCTTGGAAAGATCACAGTGCCTGGCAGCATCTGATGGACCAAAGAGAGCTCATGGCCTTTAGCTTGAGTGAGATAAAAAGAGAGCATCTGGAAAAAGAGAGGTAATTCAGGATGAACTTGTTCCAATGACCCTTCTGGAATTCTCAACTCTACACGATAGCGTACTCTGTCATTGAAATTTTATTCCTTGACCTCATTACGGAACCCTTTAAACAAACGAGAAAGTGGTGCTCAGGCAGGTGTGGGACATCAGTTGTCTTATTCCACATTAAGGTCATATGGTTTCATACCTTGTATCCTTTAAGGCTGAACATTGTGTTCCTGTGAGCAAGACCCAATACTTAGTAGCTCTGATCTGCAACATCATCTTCCTTTCCCTGTCAGGGTGCAGGTGTTCGTTTTTTGAATTTTGTGGTTCCATGTCCTTCTCTGGAGTCTGTGTCCATGTGACCATGGTGGCAGCTTTTAAATGCACTGATTAGAGGTGAAAGACTGTTGTTGATGGTGCATGTTAGGGTGGGGTGAAGACGTTACCAAAGCTTGAGAGAGGTGTAGTGTCGTTATTGATGTCACCCTGTGATACTGGTGTGCTGCGGTTTTTGTGTGTTTTGAAGTGGGGTGCCATTCCCTCCCAGCCATGTCAGGCAGGTCTGTGCTTTGCAGGTGTTGTGGGGCTGACGGGGCTGCTCCTTCCGGTGCATTCACTTCCTGGCTACCTTGGTTCCATCTCTTCTGCCCAGTCTACATGCCAGGCCTTTCTCGATGGAGATGGGAAAGCAATTCCCGAGATTTATGAAGGTCTCCCAAGCTCCCCAAACTTTAGTACAGGTTGATCCACAGCAGTTGTCTCAGCTGGACCCAGCACGGTCCCACTGTGGGGTCACACAGTGCCGCACTCTGCCTGAGATATTGAATGGAAAACTGCTGAAGGATGAGGAGAACAATACAGGTGAGGAGATACTAAGGGAACCTGGCATGTTCAATTTTCAGAAGAAGAGGATTGACTTTGTTGCACACTGGAATTTTCTGAATGGAAATCGTTTAACACCAGTCTTGTCTCCGTTTCCCCAAGTTATAGAGAAGACAGAATGGACTTAAGTTTCCCTAACGGAGGTTTAGTTTCCCATGAGGGAACTTTTATTCAGGAAAATGCAGGATAACTAAGATACTGAAAGGGCTGGAGAATGTTTGCTAGAGGAGAGACTGGGAGGGCTGGGAAACCAAGGAGACAAGGAGTGACCATGGGGGGTCAGCAATATATGAAAATCCCTGATGGAAGGGAATGAAATCAGTGGAGTGCGTATATTCAGAGCAGTGTAACCATGCAGGAAAAGAGAGCAAGGACACAAGTGCAAAGAGAGGGAATTGCATGGCCAAAGAAGGGAAGAACTTTTCAGTGTGAGGGTGGACAGAGAGCAGAAATGGTGGTGGAGTCTCTGTTGTGGGAGAACCAAAGCTGAACTGTCCATGGTTATGGAAATCCTGCACTCGTTAATTTTTCTTCAGCAGAGGGGAATGAAGCACTTGCATGCCAGAATTTCCACCTAAGTGGGATGATTCTGTGACTCTGCTGAGAGAGTTGAAGAGTCCTGCAGGGAAGAGAGTTTGTCAAGTGTGTGCTGCTGTGGATCTACTCTACCAGAACTGTGCTGAGGAGAGCATTCATATGTCAAAAGCCATTGGTGTAGCAGGTGATGGACTTGTGCCATGTTCTGGAAGGTCCTCTCTATGCCATGCTTTCTGTGCTAGTCTTGCTTGCTGATGGTGACATATTTGATAAGAAATGTTTTGTGTCCCTTTTCCATTCACACCATTGGGCCGGCACTGTATGAGGTGAGGATGCAATACGATTGGAATTCACAAAGATGAGGAGTAAAGTCAGATTCTGATGGAAGAGAATTTTATTGAGACAAAAGAATTAAAAGGCAGGAAAAAGAAGTTGAAGGGATCCAGTGTGAAGTGCAAGTAGGTCGATCGTCAGCCAAGGTGCTCTCTCCATAGCCGTGAGCTGGTGCTGCCAAGGGCCTTTAGCAGTTGTAGCCACCCCTTCTGCCATAGCAGCCCAGGCCTCCCAGCCCGTAGCCAAATCCACTGCCATAGCCAAGGCCAAAGCCAAAGCCGCCAGAGACGGCCTGTCCCTGGGCATTGAGTTCGCTACCAACGGCAGCCGAGGAGGTGGATCCGACGACGGTGCTCTGGGGGAAGGAGGTCATGATGGGTCCTGGCAGGGTGACCAGCACAGGGGAAGGGTTGATGATGACACGAGAGTCCTGGCATTGCAGGGCACAGGGCTCGTTGCAGCTGTTGGCCAGCGGGGTGGGTCCGCAGGGTCGGCAGCTGTCGTAGCAGGCCATGGGTGTGGTGTGGAGGGTCCCTGGAAGAGAGGAGGGTGAGGCAGGGCAGGGGTATGGCGGTGTGAGGGGTGATGGTGTGCGGGTGCATAAGGGCTGTGGGGAGACCTGAGGGCTGCTCAAGCTGGGGCTGAGTGAGTGGGAAGAGAGGGACCAAGGGTGCAGGAGGAGGAGGGTCAGGGCTTGAGGCTCACCTGGTCTCAGGCAGTGGAGGAGAAGGAGTGAGAAGAAGTGTGTGAGGGAGGGAGGCACTGGGTCAGCTTATATGCTGGTCCTAGAAGGGCGGGACAGCCTTGTCCCAAGGCCTTGGGGCATTTTGGGGGCAGCAGGTATTGCTCAGACTGGCTAGTCATTGTGTGGGGAGTGTTTTCCTCCCCAGAACTCCATTGTGTCATATCCTGCTCTTGAATCTGTGTCTATCTGACTGTGATGACATCTTTAAAGTGAGACTTGGTATTTGGGAATATTTGCTTGGGAGATGTGTGTCACAGCAAGTGGAATATGCAACAAAAGCCTAGAAAAACAAGGGTGTTGTCACTGCGGTAGTTTTGTGGTTCTAGTGTGGTGTAGTTGATGGGTGTGGTATGAAGAGGGGCTCCATTCCATTGTGGTCATGTCAGGGTGGTCTGGCCTTTGGAGCTGTGTTGTGCATGGCAAGCTGCGTCTTCCACCATGATCATTCTTCTTTGGAAGTGTGAGTATTTGAGACCAAAGTCAGGTGTTGATATGTGCATGTCAAAGGCGTTTGAAGACATGAGCATTATTTTGGAGAGCTGGGGTGTCATCACTGCGGTCTGGTTTTAAATATGGTTTTGGATTAGTGGATGTGATGTGAAGAGAGGCCCCAAACGACCCCAGGTCTTTCAGGCTGGTCTGGACTTTGCATCTGTGCCAAGTGTGAGCACCTGACTCTGCCATTGTACTTGGGCAGTGGGAGCGTTGTCTCCTGAAGAAGTTGGTAGATGATGGCATGGCTGAGGCAGTTGTTTATCTCACCAGTCAGAGAGACCGGGATCCTGAGAGTTAAAGGAATCTCCTGCATTTCAAGAGCGGGAAATGAGAAGCTGTGAGTCTGGACAGGAATAGCAGTTGTCCCTGGGTCCTACTGATGGCTGAGAGTGTGGAAAGTGGCTTTGCTGAGCATGACCGTGTAGTGTTGGCGGAAACAAAGAGACAACAAGATCACTATGATGCCTTAGTTGAAAAGGGATCATCAGTGCCCAAGATAGATTTCGGACCATTCTTGCCATGAAGTTGTGAGACGAGAACCATCCTCTCTTCAGAGCAATAATGGGCTCTTATGTGGTGCAGTTTGCGCTGTTTTGGGCTCTCCTTTGGAAGATGTCCATGGACTTAGTGAAACATAACAGGTTCATGGCCAACAAGATTGTTGAGAGACTGGGAGATCTGCGAGACTAAGAGAGCTGTGACTCCCAGGAGACAAGCATGGAGAGGGACATGTCATGAGTGTGTGCAAATCCCTGATGGTATGGGATGAAGATGAGGGATCAGAGCCATCCTCAGTGGTGCACATGTGAAGGATAATAGGGCAACAACACAAGTGAAAATGGATATAATCCCGTGGGCAAGGAAGAGAAGACTTTTTTGGTGTGCGGGTCGTCACTGAATGGAAGAAGTGGTGAAGTGCCTGTCCTGAGAGTTCCAAAAGTGAAATTATCTTGCTCCTGGAATCCTCGCTGTTGATGATCTTCCATGAGGAGAAGGGAATGAAGGTCTTAGTCTTCAGAGCTCCTTCCAAAATGAATGCTTTTTTGACCTTTTTGTGGTAGGGTTTGGGAATCCATCTGGGGAAGAGAGTTTGTCAAGTGTCTACTGGCATGTAGTTGGTTTTTCAGAGCCATGATTGGGAGGACATTGGTTTGTCAAGGCCTCTGGCATAGCAGATGATGGGCTTGTGGCACGTTCTGCAAGGTCATGCTTCAACTCTGCTTCCTGTGCTATTCTGCTGACTACTGGTGGGACATACGCCATAAGAAAATTGTTCTTGCCCTTTCCCTGCTGAGTGAACATCTTCTTAAGGCCTCAGCCCTGTGCTGGATGAGGATGTGAAAGACCTTGAAATTAAAAAGAGGGACAAGTGAGGGATGGAAGCTGGAAAACTTTATTGAGGGGCAAGACAGAAGAGACAGGAGGAAAAAAAGTGGAAGGCATCTGGTTTGAGTTGCAATTAGGCCAACAATCAGCCAAGGCGCATTGCTTGCAGGAGATATTGCCAGAGCCCCAAGCTGTTGCAGCAAGTGTCCTTAGCAGTCTAGCCACCCGTTCTGCCGTACCAAACCAGACCTCCCAGCCCAATGCCAAATCTACTGCCGTAGTCAAAAGCATAGCCAAATCCACCAGAGATGGGCTGTCCCTGGGCATTGAGTTCACTCCCGACAGCAGCTGAGGAAGTGGATCTCACGAGATTGTTCTGGGGGAAGGAGGTCATGATGGCTCCTGGCAGGGTGACCAGCACAGGGGAAGGGTCAATAATGACCCTGGAGTTCTGGCATTGCAGGGCACAGGGCTCATTGCATCTGTTGATCAGCGGGTTGGTTCCACAGTGTTGGCAGATGTCATCACAGGCCATGGGTGTGGTATGGAGGATCCCTGGAAGATAGGGGGCCTTAGGGAGGGGAAGAGTTTTGGGATGGGATGGGTGGTGATGGAGGAGCGTGAGGATCAGTGGAGGCAGCTGTGTGGCTGTGGCTAAGTATGAGGGCTGCTGAGGCTGAGCGTTCTGGAAGAGAGAGACCAGGGTTGCTGGAGTAGTAGTGTTGGGGGCTTTAGCCTCACCTGGCTTTCAACAGTGGAGGAGAAGGTGCCAGGAGAAGATTGTGAGGGAGAGAGCCTCTAGGTAAACTTATATGCTGGTTGTCAGACTGCCTTGTCGTAATGCCTTGGTGGATTTTGCAGGACAAACTTCCTGGCTGGGCCAGTCGGATGAGTCATGATGTGGGTCATGTTTTTCTTCTCAGAAATCTGCATTTCCATGTCAAGCTCTGGAGTTGGTGTCAAAGACTGAACTGTCCAAGGTGCTGGAAAACTAGGTCATGCTGAATATGTTCCTGCAGAAGGGAGTGAAGCAAATGCACTCCAGAGTTCCTGCCTGATTGCATGATGTTGTTCCTATTTTTGGGGGTGGAGAGGGTTAGGGAGTCCTGCTGGGAAGAGAGTTTGTCAAGTGTGTACTTGCAGAGAGGGATATGGAGAGAGCCATGGAGAAGAGAGATTTGTTGTGTCAAAGGTTATGGTGTAGTAGGTGATGGGCTTGTGTCAATCGCTGCTTCCCATGCCAGTCTTGATTGTTCCTGGAGGTGATGTGTTTTGTAAGAAAGGTGTTGAGACCTTTTTTCATTCACTGCAGTGGTTGGTTTATTCCTGGCACTGTGTTGGATGAAGAGGTAGAAGCTTTGGAATTCAGAAAGATGAGGAGACACGTCAGGCTTTGATGCAGGAAAACTTTATTGAGGCAAAAAGAAAAAGAAGATACAGAAGAAAGTATTTGAAAGGATTCGGTCTGAAGTAGAAGTAGGGTGACCATCAACCCAGGTACTCTGTTTGCAGGAGTTGTTGCTAGAGCCCCAAGCTGCTGGTGTCAGGTCTGGTGCTGGGACCCCTTAGCAGATGTAGCCACCCCTTCTGCCATAGCAGCCCAGGCCTCCCAGCCCATAGCCAAATCCACGGCCATAGCCAAAGCCATAGCCAAAGCCACCAAATCCACCAGAGATGGGCTGTCCCTGGGCATTGAGTTCGCTACCAACAGCAGCCGAGGAGGTGGATCCCACAACGGTGTTCTGGGGGAAGGAGGTCATGATGGGTCCTGGCAGGGTGACCATCACAGGGGAAGGGTCAATAATGACTCTGGAAGTCTGGCATTGCAGGGCACAGGGCTCGTTGCAGCTGTTGGCCAGCGGGGTGGGTCCGCAGGGTCGGCAGAGATCGTTGCAGGCCATGGGTGTGATGTGGAGATTCCCTGGAAGAGAGGGGAGTGAGGCAGGGCAGGTCTGTGGGGGTGTGAGGGGTGTTGATGCAGGAGGGTGAGGGGGTGCGGAGGCTGCTGTGGGGCTGTGGAGAAGCATGAGGTCTTCTGAGGACGAGGGTGCTGGAAGAGGGGTGTCTGGGGTGCAGGAGAAGGAGAGGCAGGTCTTTGGGACTCACCTTCTTGTTGGCACCAGAGGAGAAGGAGTGAGGAGAAGTGTGTTAGGGAGAGAGGTTCTTGGCCGACTTTTATGCCGGTCCTGGATGGGCGGGACAGCCTTGTCCCATGGCCTTGGGGCATTTTGCAGGCAGCCATTCTTGCTGGCCCAGCCTGGTGAATCATGAGGTGGGGAGTATTTTCCTTCCCCGAACTCTGCAATTCTATGTCATTCAGTTGAGTCCATGTCAATCTGACTTTGGTGGTGACTTTGAATCGAGACTTGGTCTTTGAGTGGGTTTAATTATTACATTTGAATAAGACAGGGTTGAATAAGCAACCAGAACCCTGGAGATTTGCAGTGTCATCAGTGATGTCATTTTGTGGCACTCGTGTGCTTTGGTTTGTCGGTGCCTTGTGTAGGATGGTCTCCTTGTGTGCCGTTGGATGTCCATCAGTCGTTGTGTTGCACACAAGAATGCAGTGGGCACTGCTGAAGTCCTGGGGAGGTCACTGCATAATAGCTTGGAAAGGTCACAGTGCCTGGCAGCCTCTGATGGACCAAAGAGAGCTCATGGCCTTTAGCTTGAATGGGAAAAAAGGAGAGCATCTGGAAAAAGAGAGGTAATTCAGGATGAACTTGTTCCAATGACCCTTCTGGAATTCTCAACTCTACACGATAGCGTACTCTGTCATTGAAATTGTATTCCTTGACCTCAATACAGAACCCTTTAAACAAACGAGAAAGTGGTGCTCAGGCAGGTGTGGGACATCAGTTGTCTTATTCCACATTAAGGCCATTTGGTTTCATACCTTGTATCCTTTAAGGCTGAACATTGTGTTCCTGTGAGCAAGACCCAATACCTACGAGCTCTGGTCTGCAATATCATGTTTCTTTCCCTGTCAGGGTGCAGGTGTTCATTTTTTGAATTTTGTGATTCCATGTCCTTCTCTGGAGTCTGTGTCCATGTGACCATGGTGGCAGCTTTTAAATGCACTGATTAAAGGTGAAAGACTGTTGTTGATGTTGCATGATAGGGTGGGGTGAAGATGTTCCCAAAACTTGAGAGAGGTGTAATGTCGTTATTGATGTCACCCTGTGATACTGGTGTGCTGCAGTTTTTGTGTGTGTTTTGAAGTGGGGTGCCATTCCCTTCCAGCCATGTCAGGTAGGTCTGGGCTTTGCAGGTGTTCTGGGGCTGAGGGGCTGCTCCTTCCGGTGCATTCACTTCCTGCCTACCTTGACTCCATCTCTTCTGCCCAGTCTACATGCCAGGCCTTTCTCGATGGAGATGGGAAAGCAATTCCCGAGATTTATGAAGGTCTCCCAAGCTCCCCAAAACCTAGTACTGGTTGATCCACAGCAGTTGTCTCAGCTGGGCCCAGCACGGTCCCACTCTGGGGTCACACATTGCCGCGCTCTGCCTGAGATATTGAATGGAAAACTGCTGAAGGATGAGGAGAACAATACAGGTGAGGAGATACTAAAGGAACCTGGCATGTTCAATTTTCAGAAGAAGAGGATTGACGTTGTTGCGCTCTGGAATTTTCTGAATGGAAATGGTTTAACACCAGTCTTGTCTCCGTTTCCCCAAGTTACAGAGAAGACGGAATGGACTTAAGTTTCCCTAACAGAGGTTTAGTTTCCCACGAGGGAACTTTTATTCAGGAAAATGCAGGATAACTAAGATGCTGAAAGGGCTGGAGAATGTTTGCTAGAGGAGAGACTGGGAGGGCTGGGAATCCTAGGAGACAAGGAGTGACCATGGGGGGTCAGCAATATATGAAAATCCTTGATGGAAGTGAATGAAGTTGGTGGAGTGCGTATATTCAGAGCAGTGTAACCATGCAGGAAAAGAGAGTAAGGACACAAGTGCAAAGAGAGGGAATTGCATGGCCAAAGAAGGGAAGAACTTTTCAGTGTGAGGGTGGACAGAGAGCAGAAATGGTGGTGGAGTCTCTGTTGTGGGAAAGCCAAAGCTGAACTGTCCATGGTTATGGAAATCCTGCACTTGTTAATTTGTCTTCAGCAGAGGGGAATGAAGCACTTCCACACCAGAGTTTCCACCTAAGTGGGATGATTCTGTGACTCTGCTGAGAGAGTTGAAGAGTCCTGCAGGGAAGAGAGTTTGTCAAGTGTGTACTGCTGTGGATCTACTCTACCAGAACTGTGCTCAGGAGAGCATTAATATGTCAAAAGCCATTGGTGTAGCAGGTGATGGGCTTGTGCCATGTTCTGGAAGATCCTCTCTATGCCATGCTTCCTGTGCTAGTCTTGCTTGCTGATGGTGACATATTTGATAAGAAATGTTTTGTGTCCCTTTTCCATTCACACCATTGGGCTGGCACTGTATGAGGTGAGGATGCAATACGATCGAAATTCACAAAGATGAGGAGACAAGTCAGATTCTGATGCAAGAGAACTTTTTTGAGGTAAAAGAATTAAAAGGCAGGGAAAAGAAGTTGAAGGGATCCAGTGTGAAGTGCAAGTAGGAGGATGGTCAACCAAGGTGCTCTCTCCATAGCCGTGAGCTGGTGCTGCCAAGGGCCTTTAGCAGTTGTAGCCACCCCTTCTGCCGTAGCAGCCCAGGCCTCCCAGCCCGTAGCCAAATCCACTGCCATAGCCAAGGCCAAAGCCAAATCCACCAGAGATGGGCTGTCCCTGGGCATTGAGTTCGCTACCAACGGCAGCCGAGGAGGTGGATCCGACGACGGTGCTCTGGGGGAAGGAGGTCATGATGGGTCCTGGCAGGGTGACCAGCACAGGGGAAGGGTTGATGATGACCCTGGAGTCCTGGCATTGCAGGGCACAGGGCTCGTTGCAGCTGTTGGCCAGCGGGGTGGGTCCGCAGGGTCGGCAGCTGTCATAGCAGGCCATGGGTGTTGTGTGGAGGGTCCCTGGAAGAGAGGAGGGTGAGGCAGGGCAGGGGTATGGCGGTGTGAGGGGTGATGGTGTGGGGTTGCTGTGGGGCTGTGGGGAGGCCTGAGGACTGCTCAGGCTGGGACTGAGTGAGTGGGAAGGGAGGGACCAAGGGTGCAGGAGGTGGAGGGTTGGGGCTTGAGGCTCACCTGGTCTGAGACCGTAAAGGAGAAGGAGTTAGAAGAAGTGTGTGAGGGAGGGAGGCGCTGGGTCAGCTTATATGCTGGTCCTAGAAGGGCGGGACAGCCTTGTCCCAAGACCTTGGGGCATTTTGGGTGCAGCAGTTATTGCAGTAGTCACTGCAGTAGTTTTGTGGTTCTTGTGTGGTGTAGTTGATGGGTGTGGTCTGAAGAGGGGCTCCATTCCATCACAGTCATGTCAGGGTGGTCTCGTCTTTGGAGCTGTGTTGTGCATGGCAAGCTGCATCTTCCACCATGATCATTCTTCCTTGGAAGTGTGAGTATTTGAGACCAACGTCAGGTGTTGATATGTGCATGTCAAAGGCGTTTGAAGACATGAGCATTATTTTGGAGAGCTGGGGTGTCATCACTGCGGTCTGGTTTTAAATATGGTTTTGGATTAGTGGATGTGATTTGAAGAGAGGCCCCAAACGACCCCAGGTCTTTCAGGCTGGTCTGGACTTTACATCTGTGCCAAGTGTGAGCACCTGGACTCTTCCATTGTACTTGGGCAGTGGGAGAGTTGTCTCCTCAAGAAGTTGGTAGATGGTGGTAGGGTTGAGGCAGTTGGTGATGTCACCAGTCAGAGAGACCGGGATCCTGAGATTTAAAGGGATCTCCTGCATTTCAAGAGTGGGAAATGAGAAGTTGTGCATCTTGGCAGGAATAGCAGTTGTCTCTGGGTCCTACTGATGACTGAGAGTGTGGAAAGTGGCTGTGCTGAGCATGACCGTGTAGTGTTGGCGGAGAACAAAGAGACAACAAGATCACTATGATGCCTTAGTTGAAAAGGGATCATCAGTGCCCAAGATAGATTTCTGACCATTTTTGCCGTGCAGTTGCGAAAGGCGGCCCATCCTCTCTTTAGAGCAATAATACTATCTTATATGGTGTAGTTTGGGCTGTTGTGGGCTCCCCTTTGGAAGATTCCCATGGACTTAGTGAAACATAACTGGTTCATGGTCAACAAAATTCTGAAGAGGCTGGGAGATCTTTGACAGATGAGAGGCTGAGAGAGCTGTGACTCCCAGGAGACAAGCATGGAGAGTGATATGTCATGAGTGTGTGCAAATCCCTGATGGTAGGGGATGAAGATGAGGGATCCGAGCCGTCCTCAGCAGGGCACATGTGAAGGATACATGTGAATGATAATAGAGCAAGGACACAATTCAAAACATGTGATTCCCAGTGCAAGGAAGAGAAGCCTTTTTTTTGTGTGATTGTGTGTTGCAGTAATAATGTCAAGACAGACTGGACTGGCATCACCACCAGGCCTTTATCAAAAATTTAACATGTCTTCTTTCTGTGGACATCTTTTGGGCTCCTCTGACTCCTTTCCTCATTAGTTGCTTCACACAGTACTGACTCCTCTCCTCTCTTCAACTTTCCTTCTTCCTTCTGCACGACTGGCTAAATCCCAAGTTGTCCCTTATCCGCTGACCTAACCCTCACACAACATCTTCTTGCCATATCTGTCCCTTGCATGACTGCATGTCCCTTATCTCCTCACAGCACAGCCAGCAGACTCCATCCTGAACTGCAGCAGAGTCTGGTTCTCAAGCTCCAGCAGCAACTGTAACTAGTAGCCAGCAAACCCCCTCTTTTATAAAACCCAAACTCATTGGGCAGGCAGAGATGTTTCCACCACTCAGTAATCAGTACAGCTGTAATTCATCGGCACAGATTGTCTTTCAGTTCTATCCTTTCAACTTATCTTCCCAGAAGTGTTGTCACAGAATGGAAGAGGTGATGGATTCCCTCTCCTGGGAGATCCAAAACTGGAACTGCCCATGGTCCTGGAATTCCTACTATTGTCGATACTACACTTGAGAAGGGAATGAAGCTCGTGCCCTCCAGAGTTCGTCCCAAAATGTATGACTTTGTGACTGTTTCTTGGGAGAATTTGAGAATCTACTTGGGGAAGAGAGTTTGTCAAGTGTCTCTACTGACATTACTGACTTTTTCAGAGCCATGAGCAGGAGAGCATTGGTGTGTCAAAGCCTTTGACACAGCAGATGATGGGCTTGTGACATGTTCTGGAAGGCCATGTTTCAGCTTGACTTCCTGTGCAATTCTTCTTAGTACTGCTGGGGACATAAGCACTAAGAAAGGTATAATGGCCCTTTTTCCCGTGTGGAACAGCCTGTTAAGGCCTCACTCCTGTGCTGGGTAAGGATGTGAAACAATTTGAAATAAAAAAGGAGACATCTCAGGCTCTGATGCAGGAAAATTTTATTGAGGGAAATTACTGAAGAGACAGGAGAAAAAGTTTTAGAGCAGATGGTTGGAGCTGCAAATAAGGCATTCATCAACCAAGGTGCTTTGCTTACAGGAGCTGTTGCCAGAGCCACAAGCTGTTGCACCACGTCCTTAGCAGTTGTAGCCACCACTTATGCCGTAGCAGCCCAGGCCTCCCAGTCCATAGCCAAATCCACGACCATAGCCAAAGCCACCAAAGCCACCAAATCCACCAGAGATGGGCTGTCCCTGGGCATTGAGTTCACTCCCAACAGCAGCCGAGGAGGTGGATCTGATGACGGTACTCTGGGGGAAGGAGGTCATGATGGGTCCTGGCAGTTTGACCAGCGCAGGGGAAGGGTTGATGATGACACGAGAGTCCTGGCATTGCAGGGCACAGGGCTCATTGCAGCTGTTGGCCAGCGGGGTGGGTCCGCAGGGTCAACAGAGGTCGTAGCAGGCCATGGGTGTGATGTGGAGGGTCCCTGGAAGAGAGGGGAGTGAGGCAGGGCAGGGCTGTGGGGGTGTGATGCAGGAGGGTGAGGGAGTGTGGAGGCTGTTTTGTTGGGGAGAGGCATGAGGACTTCTGTGTCTGGAACTGAGCGTGCTGGTAGAGAAGTTTCAGGGTTATAGGAGCAGGAGTGTCTCGTGTTTGAGGCTCACCTTGTTGTGAGCTGGAGCAGGAGTAGAAGGAGTGCGGAGAAGTGTGTGAGGGAGAGAGGCTCTGGGCTGACTTTCATGCTGGTCCTGGGTGGGTGGGACAGCCTTGTCCCATGGCCTTGGAGTATTTTGAAGACTACAGCCCTTGCCTTGTGACTTCTAAGTTGGAGAGTCTTTTCCTTTATTCTGTTCTAAAATTCTGTGTCCGTTCCTTGAAATTGTGTCCATCTGACCTTGGTGGCAGCTTTAAATGGTGAGTTGGTGTTTTGGAGGATTTCATTGTTGAGTGTGTGGTACAGAGAGCTGAATAAGCAACCAGACCTGTGGCAATTTGCAATGTCATCATTGAGGTAATTTTGTGGCACTCATGTGCTGTGGTTTGTGGGTTCCTTCTAATGGCTGGGCACCTCTTCTGCACCACTGGATGTCCATCAGTCACTGTGTTGCACCCAGGAATGCTGATGTAGCTGCTGATGTCCCAGGGAGGTCACTGCAAGAGTTTGGAGAGGTGCTATTTCCTTGGAAAAGTGTCTGATGGATGAAAGGGAACTCATCCTCTTGTGTCTTCGATGGATGAAGTGGCAGCATCTGGAAAAGGCGAGGCTGTTCAGGCTGAACTTGTTACATTTTTCAAGATCATTTGGATTTCTCAATTTTACATGACAACATACTCAGCTAATTAAAGTGTGCATTCCTTGACCTCATTCAGAAATCAAAATAATCAAACAATGAACCTGTCCATATCCCTTTTTTTCCCCAGCCTGTTCTGTGACATGACTTCACTTATTCCACATTCAAGGCATGAGGTATACCTTCTAAATCTTTGTATTTTGTTCCTGCAAGCAAAAATTAAAAAAAAACCAAACCAAACAAATCAAATCAAAACAAACAAACAAACAAACAAAAAAACCCAAACAGAAACAAAAACAAACAAACCAAACAACTAACTACTCTGCTGCTCAGCAAGCTCTTTTCTTTATGGATTTCTATGATTCCATGTCCTGCTCTCGGGTTTTTTTCCTTCTCACCTTGGCAGCTGCTTTTAAGTGTGTGTGGGTATTTGGGAGGATTTGCATGGAGGGTTCATGTCAGGGAGGGCAGAATAAAAACCCCAAGCATTAGAACGGTGGGGTGTCATCAGTGAGGTCGCTGCATGACATCCATTTGATACAGTTTGTGGACGTGTTTTGAAGAGGGGCCCCAATCCCTGACAGATTGGTCAGGCTGTTCTGAGGTTTGCAGATGTGCTGGAGGTGTTGCCTCTTCCCTCACATTTCAGCCCTCCTCACCTGGATTACACCTGGCTAAGTTTGACACTAGGCCTGATCTTTCCTGTTGACGGTGCTCTGTGAGTGTCCCGGTGCCCCTCTTGCCTTAAAGGTTTTGATACCTGAGGCCTTTTGGATTTTTACATGGGCTGTGTGCCAAAACATGAGGCCACTTGTGATTGTCAGAAAGATATTGTGGAGTTGCCCTGGGTTGTTGGAGGCAACCATTGCATGATCTTCAAAAACAAACCAGGCAAGTTTGGGTTTTCTCAGTGCCCAGCATGGTGGCCTGAGGAATGTCTGAAATGCTGGACCTGGAGGCTTGTAGTCAGTGTACCAAAGTACAGATGGCAGTAAGACCCAGTGCTATAGTCCAGGAGTCAGATCCACTGGGCCAACACTGAAAACCTCACAGGTGCTGGACATCTGATGAGATTCTGTAAGGGCAGAATGGGTTTCTGCCAAGGGCTGTTTGTTGGGAAGAGTCATCCCAGGTAAGAAGGAATGCCTGGGTATCAGTTGGAACAGTTGTTTTCATCTCTGAAGAAGCCTTTGTTTTGTGGTTGTGGTTGAGAAGAAATGGAACAGGAGGTGTTCCTGTGTGGTAAAAGAGATCCCAAGTATCCAGGTTAAGAAAAGTGCATGACCAAGCAGGGAGAAGCGAGCTGTCTTCTCAGCACTGGTGAGATCCCCCGGGAGATGTTGTAGGCAATTCAGGGCTCCCCAGTGTGAAAATGAAGTAGATTTAGTGAACCCAAACCAGTTCAGGACAACAAGACTCCAAAGGGGTTGTAGAATCATTCCTAGAGGACAGGCTGAGAAATCTGAGACTCACAGGGGACAAGGATGGACGGGGGTGTGCCATCAGTGAGTGCAAATCCCTGATGGCAGGGAATGAAGGGAAGGACCCTGGCTGTTCACAGCAATGTACACTTGCAGGGCAAGAGGGCAAAGGCCCAAGTGAAAACAGATGGAATTCCATGGGCAAAGAAGGCAAGAATCTTTCATTGTAAGGCTGGTCAGAGAGTAGAAGAGATGGTGGAGCCTGCCCGGGGAGAGCCAAATGTTAACTATCCATGGTGCTGGAAATTCTGCTTGCTCTCAAGCAGGGCAATTGAAGCACTTGCACTCCAGATTTCCTGCCCAAGTGGTTGATGTTGTTCCTTGATTTTCTGGAAGGGTTCAAGAGACCTGCTGGGAAGTTTGTCAAGTGCTGGCATGGAAAGACTTTACCAGAGCTGTACCCCAGTGAGCATTGATGTATCCCAGGTTTGGTGTATCAGTTAAGGTGTGTGTGACATATTCTGCAAGTTGTCCCCTCCTGTGCTTCCTATGCCAGACTTATTAGATATTTTTGCATATTTCTGAGGAATAGTGTTGTTGCTCTATTCCATGTACCCCAATGTTCCTGTTGAGTTGTGGAATGTGCTCAGTGAGGATGTCAGACCACTGGAATTAAAAAAAAAGAGAAGTGCCTCAAGCTTTGATGCAGGAAAACTTTATTGAGGCAAAAGAATGGAGAGGTAGGAGAAAAAAGTGGAAGGAATCCAATGTAAGATGCAAGTACAGGGACCATCAACGTAGATTGTTTTTCAGGAGTTGTTGCAGAGCCCTGAGCTGTTGATGTCAAAGAGTGATGTGGGTGTCCCTTAGCAGATGTAGCCACCCCTTCTGCCGTAGCAGCCCAGGCCTCCCAGCCCATAGCCAAATCCACGGCCATAGCCAAAGCCATAGCCAAAGCCACCAAATCCACCAGAGATGGGCTGTCCCTGGGCATTGAGTTCACTGCCAACAGCAGCTGAGGAGGTGGATCCCACAACGGTGTTCTGGGGGAAGGAGGTCATGATGGGTCCAGGGAGGGTGACCAGCACTGGTGAAGGGTCAATAATGACTCTGGAGGTCTGGCATTGCAGGGCACAGGGCTCGTTGCAGCTGTTGGCCAGCGGGGTGGGTCCGCAGGGTCGGCAGAGATCGTTGCAGGCCATGGGTGTGATGTGGAGGGTCCTGGAAGAGAGGGGGTGAAGGTAGGGCAACGGTTTTGGAGTTTGAGGGCTATTGATGCAGGAGGGTGAGGGAGTGTGGAGGCTGTTGTGGGACTGTGGGGAGGCGTGAGGGTTGCTGAGGCTGGGACTGAGTGAGCTGGAAGAGAGGGGTCAGGCGGACAAGGACAGGAGAATCAGGGGATTGAGACTCACCTTCTCAGCACAGGAGCAAGAGGAGATGTCTGAAGAATCGTGTCTGACAGAAGCACTGGGATGGCTTTTATGCAGGTCCTGGTGGGGCAGGATAACCTTGCCTCTGACCCTGGGGCATTTTTTAGGTGGCAGTTCTTGCCTGGCCCACTGAGTCATGAGGAGGGGTGGGTTTTCTTTCCTGATGTTCTGCAATTCTGTGTCATCCCTTTGAGGCTGTGTCCATTTGACCTTGACCACGGAATTCTATTGGGACAAATAAATGCCAGTGGATTGGTAGCGATTTCATCTCAGGAATGTAGAAAATTCAAACAAAGCCTACAGGAGCTTGGGTATTGTCTAATGTCTTCAGTTAAACTCCAACCATTCCTTCTGGCCAAATCTACTTCTCTGCAGTCTGGGATACGGTTATTGTTCTGGGCTGAAATTTCATAAATGGATCATGATGTGGCCATGTACCTTCCCAATATCCAGCAGTTACCTGGATAGGATTAGGAGACAAACATCAGCAGGTTGGGGGAGTTGACCGTCCTGTTCCACACCACTCTTGGGGCTCCACAGTGGAACAAGGACATGGATGTTGTTGACGAAGAGCAGTGCAAGAAGACCATGACATTGCTAGCAGTGGAGTTCCCTTAAGATGAGGAGAAGCTGAAAGAGCTGGAATTTCTTCCAGGCAGGAGGCAAGAATGCAAATAGGACACCTTGTCAACATGCCGTGGAATGACCTCAGTGATGACACCCCAAATCTCCTAAGCTGTGGTTGAATTTTCTACATGTCATGACATGCACAAGCAACAACACCGCCTTGGTTTCTAATTCTTGCAACTAAAACTTACCACCAAGGTCAGATGGAGATGGCCTCAGGAGCAGAACATGAAATTGCACAATTCTAAAGAGGAACAACTGCTCCATGACAGAGAAAGAAAGAGGAGGTCACTGGCTGTCCGTTAGTAATTATTGGGTTTTGCTGACAGGAACAACACATTAAGACTTTCAAATTATAGGTTATGAAAACTTGTGGCTTGAACACAGAAAGAAGGAATTGATGTCACAGACCAACCTGGGAAAAATGGGATTTGGCCTTGTTTATTCTTTACTGGATTTCTGACTGAGGTCAAGGAATAAACTTTTAACGACAGAGTATATTGTCGTATACATTTCAAAATACAAGTAGACAGTAACAAGTTTAGCCCAGAATTGTCACTCATATTCCAGAGCTTCTTTCTTGATAACATTGAAGACATAAAAGGGAGGAACTCCCTTTCCTCAGTCAGGAGGGGCTGTCCGGTAATGTGACCTTTCCAACCTTGCTACAGAGTGACCTCTCCAGGACATCAGCAGCTCCCTCAGCATTCCTGGGTGCAACACAATGACTGATGGACATCCAGCGGCACAGAAGGAGGCCAGTCCTCACAAAGCACCCACAAACCACAGCACAGGACTGCCACAAAATTATCTCACTGATGACATTGCAAATCTCCAGCGCTCTGGTTGTTAATTCAGCCCTGTCTTACACACATTTAATAATGAAATACACCCATACATCAACTCACAATTGAAAGCCGCCACCAAGGTCAGATGGACGTGGACTCAGGAGTTGAAGATGGAATTGCAGAATTGTGGGAAGGAAAACATTCCCCATCTCATGATTCACCAGGCTGGGACAGCAAGAACTGCTGCCTAAAAAATGCCCCAAGGCCATGGGCCAAGACTGTCCCGCCCCTCCAGGAAAAGAATAAAAGCCAACCCAGAGCCTCTCTCCCTCACACACTTCTCCTCACTCCTTCTCCTTCTACTGACAAGGTGAGTCTCCAGCCCCTGACCCTCCTGCTTCTGCTACCCCTGGCCCTTCTATTCCAGCATGCTCAGCCCCAGCCTCAGCAGCTCGCACGCCTCCCCACAGTCCCACAGCAGCCTCCACAGTCCCTCACCCTCCTACATCACCACCCCTCACACCCCCACAGCCCTGCCCTGCCTCACACTCCTCTCTTCCAGGGACCCTCCACACCACACCCATGGCCTGCTACGACAGCTGCCGTCCCTGCGGACCCACCCCGCTGGCCAACAGCTGCAACGAGCCCTGTGCCCTGCAATGCCAGGACTCTCGTGTCATCATCAACCCTTCCCCTGTGCTGGTCACCCTGCCTGGACCCATCATGACCTCCTTCCCCCAGAGCACCGCCGTTGGATCCACCTCTTCGGCTGCCGTGGGCACTGAGCTCAGTGTGCAGGGACAGCCCATCTCTGGTGGATTTGGTGGCTTTGGTGGCTTTGGCTATGGCCGTGGATTTGGCTACGGGCTGGGCTATGGTTATGGGCTGGGAGGCCTGGGCTGCTATGGCAGAAGGGGTGGCTACATCTGCTAAGAACCCTCAGCAGCACTCCAGACACCATGCTCCTGCTCTGGGCCAGGAAGTCTCTGATGACCTGGCAAAACTCCTCCAACCAAAGGACCTCGGCTGATGGTGACCCCAGTTGCACTTCAGCCTGGCTCCCTTGCATTTGCTGCTTATGGCATTTCACTCTTCTACCTCAATAAAGCTTTTCTGCATCACATCTTAAGATGAGTCTTTCTTCTTTCAGATCTCAAGACTCTTCCAGTCTCACTCAGCACTAAGTCAGGGTTCCAGAGTCCACTGGGGTGGCTGACACAGTTATCTAAGACCTCTTTTAGGTTTTTTTTTCCCCCATTCTACTATGAACTGGTTTACTACTTCCAGTGCATCCCACAAATCCTTCACCTCCTCAATCACAGACCTGGATAGAGTAAGGAAGATCTATCCCTTCCTCTGGCACAAGCTTCTCTGGTTGATGTGTGCACTATGGCTAGGTACCTGTTATTTCTGTCCCTCATCATCTTCCTGGGCCATCTACAGTTCTACTGAAGCTAGTCCATGTTTTTCTTTTCTTTGGGAGCTCATAGTTAAACACAGGACTCTGGTCTGTGGTACAGGAGAGTGAAGGGTGAGATTCCCTCACTCTCTCGTGCTCCCCATGCTATGGGGATGAGCCCTGGATATGGGGGGTTTCTGGTCTGTGAGTGCACATGCCTGGGGCACGTCCAATTCTCCATCCAGCAACACTCCAAATCCTTCCTCTTGGGGATACTCTCAATCCCCTCATCACCCAGCCTGTGTCCTGCATGACTGGGATTGCTCCAATCCAGTTGCAGCAGATTCTGCCCCTCTGCTCTACTCTGGTGATATTGCAGAGCTCTCTTAATCTCTGGGTAACTGCAAACAAGGAAGACAAGACTCTGCTGGGGAAGATCAAGAGTGTTGCCTTGAGGATGGTTGAGGGCTGAAGGTTTGGGACAGCCTTGTCCCATGACATTGGGACATATTCCAGGCAGAAACCATTGCCTGGCACAACCTGGTGAGTTGTGAGGTTGGGACTATTTTGTTTCCCACAGCTCGGAAATTCTTGAGGCGGTATCCATCTGACCTTGGTGACAGCTTTGGTAGATTGGTATTGATTCCAGCATGGGTGGATGAGGGAAGATGGACAAATATCCTGTACCAGGATATGTGCAATGCATTTGTTCCTGTGCTAGAAAACATCCTTGTCTCTCAGCTGAAGAGATGTGGACTTGATGGTTGGAGCATTTGGTCAAGAAGGAAATGGGTGTGATGGTCTCACTCAAAGAGTTGTGCTCAATGGTTCCATGTCCCTGTGTGGAGAACGGGATGAATGAAGACCCAAAGAAACTTGTGTTGCAAATATTATCACTTCCAATCTTTGTCAGGGACACAGAGAATACAACTGTGAGTCCCCACAGCAAGAATGTGAATAACAGTAAGGTGAGTGGGGTGCTTGATTGTCTGGATGGAAGGGATGGCATCCAGAGGGTTCTGGACAGGCTGGGGAGATGGGCTGGTGTGAAGCCCATGAAGGTTAACAGGGCAGGGAGGAAGGTCCTGCATTTGCATTGGATCCATCTCAGTAAAGCATGTTGGATTGGCCCCTACCTGAGCAGAAGGATTTGGGGTATCGGTGGAGGAAGAAATGGACATGTCCTGACCACGTGAATGAGCTGAGCAAAACTCCCCCATGTCCTGGGGCTATCCCCAAAGAGTGGGCAGCACATTCTGCCCCTCTGTTGCACTCTGATGAGGCTTGTGTGCTCCACACTGAGGACACAGAAAATGGAAGACACAGACTTGCTCAAACAGATCTGTAAAGAGCCTTAGAAGATGAAGAGGGTCTGGAGGAACTTGTGTGCAGCCAGAGTGAGCACACCACACAGGAGGTCCTAGTGTCATAGACATGGATAACGTGCATTAGTGTATCCAGGCGTGTGTTCAAGCAACTCAAAACTTGCTATGATGCACAGCAAGAACAAAGTGTACCAGTGGGTAGTGGAATTGAGGAAATAAATTCTGAAAGAGGTGTTGGAGAATTTCGTCAAAAACCCAAATAGCCTCAACAATTTTGGTTTGGTCTCAAATGTGTCTGGGAGAAGAAAGAAGATGGAGTCTTCTGTGTTTATGATGCAGGAAAACTTTATTGAGTTAGAACAGCGAAAACTCAGGAGCAACCAGGGCATGTGAGCTGGTCTGACCTGCAAGTAGGGCAACCATCAGCCAAGGTCATTTGCTTGCAGATAGTTTGACCAGAGCATAAAGGCCTTCCTACAGGACAGTGGGAGCAGCTCAGCAGAGAAGCCTGATGGTGTCTGGCCTGGGAGAGGAGGTTTGCAGCAGAGTGGAATGGACAAAGCTGAAGGGGTGATGCAGTGCATGGAGTAGGAGAAGAGGGGGAGGAAAAAGGGACGTTTGCAGGACTGCCCTTTGGCTACTGCGTTGTTTGCTGCCCTGTGAGCAGGAGCTGGAAGTGCTGAGTCCATTTGAGAACCTTGTCCAGAGAGTTGTCCTCAAAGTCTGGGGTGTATTACAGAGAGTGGATGGTTGGTGTCAGGAGTAGTCCTGAGAGTCTTTAGCAGTTGTAGCCACCCCTTCTGCCATAGCAGCCCAGGCCTCCCAGCCCATAGCCACAGCCCAGCCCATAACCAAATCCACGGCCATAGCCAAGGCCACCAAAGCCACCAAAGCCACCAGAGATGGGCTGTCCCTGCACACTGAGCTCAGTGCCCACAGCAGCCGAGGAGGTGGATCCGACAGCGGTGTTCTGGGGGAAGGAGGTCATGATGGGTCCTGGCAGGGTGACCAGCACAGGGGAAGGGTTGATGATGACACGAGAGTCCTGGCATTGCAGGGCACAGGGCTCGTTGCAGCTGTTGGCCAGCGGGGTGGGTCCGCAGGGTCGGCAGCTGTCGTAGCAGGCCATGGGTGTGGTGTGGAGGGTCCCTGGAAGAGAGGGGAGTGAGGCAGGACATGGATGTGCAGGTGTGAGGGGTGGTGATGCAGGAGGGAGAGGGAGTGTGGAGGCTGTTGTGGGGCTGTGGGGAGACGTGAGGGCTGCTGAGGCTGGGGATGAGTGTGCTGGAAGAGAGGGGTCAGGGGTGCAGTAGCAGGAGGGGAAGGGGCTTTGGGACTCACCTTGTTGTCAGCAAGAGCAGGAGGAGAAGGCGTGAGGAGAAGTGTGTGAGGAACAGCGGCTCTGGGTCGGCTTTTATGCTGGTCATAGAGGGGTGGGACAGCCTTGTCACATGGCCTTGGGGCATTTTGGAAACTCAAGTTCTTGGCTGGCCCAACCTGGTGAGTCATAAGGGGTGGGTTGTTTTCTTTCCCAATATTCTGTGACTCCATGCGCTCCCCTTGAGTGCGTGTCCTTCTGACCTTGGTGGCACCTTTTAAATGGGAGCAGCACTGGCCAGTGTTTTCATATTGTTTTGTCTCAGGAATGTAGAAGATGGAAACAAAGCCCACAGGAATCTGGGTGTTTTCTCTTGTCTTCAATTGACCCCCAGCCATTCCTGCTGACCACACCTTTTTCTATGTAATCCAGGTTATGGTTGCTTTTCTGGGCTGAAAATTCACATTACTGTTTCCTATCAAAATCTTTGAACACCAGAATGCGCAAATCTTCACTGTGGAACTGGTCTCAAGGCATTCCTCTCCCAAGTTGTTCTCACATTTGGATTGCCCCAGTGCAGGTGCATGACCTTGAACTTGGAGTTGTTGAAGCTCATGAGGTTCTTAAGTTCTCAAGATTCCCCTTGTCCCTTTTGTTGGGATCTCTCATTGTTCTTGTGTCAACTGCGCTGCTCAGCTTCCTGGCAACTGCAAACATACGGAGGGTGGTCTCAATCTCACTGCTCACATCCAGAATAAAATATTCAGAATCACCACTCCAAGGCAGAGGCCTGGAGGCCTCATCATCAGTCTCCATGTGTACACAAAGCCATTGACTTACACTCTCTGGTTGTTCCTCATCCATTCATTAGTTCACTCATCAAAACCACATGTCTGCAGTTTATAGATCCATGTCTGCAGTTTAGAGTCCTGGTGTCCTGTGAGACTTTGCTGAAGCCCTGAAAAAAGTCCAGGCACATGATAGCAGTTGCTGTCCCTAGGCTACCAATCATTTGAGAAGGGTAGGCCCTTGTAGTCCTGCTGTATCTTAACTGCATCATGAGGTGGATATGTAGTCTTTACAATAAAAAGCTCCAGTAGTTATGACAATATGTAATGCAGGAGGAGAAATCCATGCAGGGTGAGGGAGTTGACCCTCCTGTCCCACCATTGTTTGGACTCCAAAGTGGAACAAGGACATGGATATAAGTTGACCAAGACCATTGAAGGGAGACCATTACATTGACAGGACTGGGATATCCTGAAAACTAAGCGAAGCTGAAAGAGCTGGCAGTTTCTTGAAACAGGAGGCAGGAATGCAAATATCATGTCAATATCACGTGACCTCATGAACAACTCCCCAGTTCTCAAAAGGCTTGGCTGAATCCTCTACGTCTCTTGAAAGATGTCATCAAAAAAAACCACACTGGTCTCTAATTCTGGCAGTTATTGGTTTCCACCAAGGTCAAATGGAAACAAACAGAAGAGGAAGATGTGACACTGCAGAACATCAGGAAGGAAAACACTCTCCACCTCATGACTCACAAGGTTGGGAAAGCAAGAACTACTACCTCCCAAATGCCCCAAGGCCATGAGACAAGACTGTCCCATTCATCCAGGACCAGAATAAAAGCCGACCCAGAACCTCTCCCTCTCACACACTTCTCCTCGCTCCTTCTTGTCCAGTGCCGACAACAAGGTGAGCCCCAAAGCCCTGATCTTCCTGCTCCTGAACCCCTGACTGCTCTCTTCCAGCATGCTCAACCCCAGCCTCAGCAGCCCTCATGCCTCGCTACAGCCCCACAGCAGCTCCCTCATTATCTAGCCCTCCTGAATCATAAATCCTCACACTCCCACAACCTTGCCAAATCTCACTCCCCTCTCTTCCAGGGACCCTCCACATCACACCCATGGCCTGCTACGACAGCTGCCGTCCCTGCGGACCCACCCCACTGGCCAACAGCTGCAACGAGCCCTGTGCCCTGCAATGCCAGGACTCTCGTGTCATCATCAACCCTTCCCCTGTGCTGGTCACCCTGCCAGGACCCATCATGACCTCCTTCCCCCAGAACACCGCCGTCGGATCCACCTCCTCGGCTGCCGTGGGCACTGAGCTCAGTGTGCAGGGACAGCCCATCTCTGGTGGATTTGGTGGCTTTGGCTATGGCCGTGGATTTGGCTATGGGCTGGGCTGTGGTTACGGGCTGGGAGGCCTGGGCTGCTATGGCAGAAGGGGTGGCTACAACTGCTAAGAACCCTCAGCACCACTCCAGACACCATGCTCCAACTCTGGGTCAGGAACTCTCTGATGACCTGGCAGAACTCCTCCAACCAAAGAACCCCCGACTGATGGTCATCCCAACTGCACTTCATCCTGGCTCCCTTTCATTTGCTGCTTATGACTCTACACTCTTCTACCTCAATAAAGCTTTCCTGCATCATATCTTTTGATGAGTCTTTCTTCTTTCTGATCCCAAGATTCTTCCAGTCTCACTCAGCACTAATCCAGGATTCCCAAGTCCACTGGGGTGGGTGAAAAAATGCTCCAAGTCCTCTTTGAGGATTTCTCCATTTTACTACCAACTGGGACACTTTGGTCTTCCCGTGCATCCCACAAATCCTTCATCAAGAAGTCCTTGATGCTGAGACCAAACCACCTGCGAGCAAAGATACCTTGCATCATGGTCTCCCTACTTGTACCTCATCCCGACCTCTTCCACTTGCTGCTCATGATTTTCCCTTTTCTTTTTGCCTCAATAAAGTTCTCTTTCATTGCTGCATTGTGAAGTGTCCTCTACTTCACGGGCACACACTGGCACACTTTGCTCTTCCATGGCATCCCAAAAAGCCTTCACTTGCGTGATCCCGGGCCGGGATACACAAATACAGGTCTATCCCAGCCTCTGACACAAGCCATGTACAGATGTTGTGTTTGCATTGGCCATGGCATGTTCATGGCCAGGGCATGTTCAATTCTTCATCCACCAACATTCCAGGTCCTTCTCCTCTGGGCTGCTCTCAACCCCCTCATTGCCGAATCTCTCATCATGTTTGGCATTGCTCCAAATCAAGTGCAGGACCTTGCACTTGACCACGTTCAGCTTCATGAGACTGACATTACCCCACTGCCCCAACCTGTTGCAGACCTTCAGGATGACATCCCTTCCCTGAAGACAACCAACTGCACTACTGCGATTGTCTCTGACTTTGCCGGACGTTCTGCTATCCCACGGTCCATATCCCTGGCAAAGATGGGAAATAATACCGGAGTTTCAGCCTGTCACCAGTCATCCCTATTCTCCACACACATGGAGCCAGTGACCACAACAGCTTGACTGAGACTGTCCTCTTTGAGTTAGACCATCCCATCCATTCCTTATCCACCACATAATCAAACCACAACTCCACATCTTTTCAGAATGAATATGGAGATGCGTTCTGCTAGAGTAACAATTGCAGAAGTACAGGTGTTGTTCCCTGACCCCTCATCCAGCAATACTGATACCAATACCACCTCAGTAAAAGATCATCAAGGTCAGACAGACACAGCTCCAATAGCTGGACATGATGCTGAAGAGCTGAGGGAAAACACTCCCCAACATTTGTGGACAATACTGAAAGCTGGTGTTAAAAACAAATCGGGCATTTCCCAGGCTGGGGATCTTTCTCAGAGACAAAACTCAGCTCCAGTTTGGATCTATCCCAGACTGGGATCTTCCTCAGAGACAAAACAAGGGAAGGATGAAAGAATAACACAGATAGAGACCTCTTGTTCACCACCGATCCGTGTGAATGTGTCGAGATATTTTGTAGATAGTATGTTTTGAATGAGGGGTTGCCCTCTTTAACCAATAAGTATTTTCTACATTACTTTCCACTATCTTCTTTATGTAAAGGCCATGGTCTTTTCAATAAATTGCTCTTTCTTGCTGCACACAAGAGGGGTACTGTGTTCACTGCCGGTTCCTAGCTATACAGTGACAACCTTATGATTTACCAGAGGTGGGGCCTGAAAAAATTGCCCCGATGTCAAGGTCAATGGCTGTCCTAAATTGAGACCAGCCCCAAGGAGGAGGACTTGGGATGTTGTGGATGAAGGATTGGATGTGCTCTGTCCAGGAAAACCCCCCTTATTCTGGGCTCATCCCCTCAGCATGGGCAGCACAAGACAGTGGAGTAATCTCATCCTCTGCTCTCCTGTACTAAGACCAGACTTCTGTGTTAAAATCTGGTCCCCAAAAAGACAGAGAAGACATAGTCCTGCTTCATCAGATCTGTAGATGGTGAGGTACAGAAGTTTACTGGTGTCCAGCAAAAATGAACACAAGACCCAGAGAGTCTTGTGCCAGAGGCAGGGATCAACCTGCCTTACTGTATCCAGGGGATATCCCTTATCTGAGATTCAAGATCTGAAGGATTTGTGGGATGCACTGGAAGAGCAAAGTGTCCCAGTTAGTAATAAAATAGAGAAATAAGTACTCAAAGATGACTTGCAGGTATTTTTCATTGACCCCAGTGGATTCTGGAATCCTGACTTAGTGCTGAGTGAGACTGGAAGAATTTTGGTATCAGAAAGAAAAAAGACTCAAGATGTGATGCAGGAAAGCTTTATTGAGGTAGAAGAGTGTAAAGGCCATAAGCAACAAATGCAAGGGAGCCAGACTGAAGTGCAGCTGGAGTGACCATCAGCCAAGGTCCTTTGGTTGGATGAGTTTTGCCAAGTCATGAGAGACTTCCTGGCCCAAAGCAGGAGCATGGTGTCTGGAGTGCTGCTGACGGTTCTTAGCAGATGTAGCCACCCCTTCTGCCATAGCAGCCCAGGCCTCCCAGCCCGTAACCACAGCTCAGCCCGTAGCCAAATCCACGGCCATAGCCAAAGCCACCAAAGCCACCAAAGCCACCAGAGATGGGCTGTCCCTGCACACTGAGCTCAGTGCCCACGGCAGCCGAGGAGGTGGATCCGACGGCGGTGTTCTGGGGGAAGGAGGTCATGATGGGTCCTGGCAGGGTGACCAGCACAGGGGAAGGGTTGATGATGACACGAGAGTCCTGGCATTGCAGGGCACAGGGCTCATTGCAGCTGTTGGCCAGTGGGGTGGGTCCACAGGGACGGCAGAGGTCGTAGCAGGCCATGGGTGTGGTGTGGAGGGTCCCTGGAAAAGAGGGGGGTGAGGCAGGGCAGGGGTGTGGGGGTGTGAGGGGTGTTGATGCAGGAGGGTGAGGGAGTGTGGAGGCTGTTGTGGGGCTGTGGGGAGGCATGCGGGTTGCTGAGGTTGGGGATGAGCGTGCTGGAAGAGAAGGGTCTGGGGGGGTAGGAGCAGGAGGGTCAGGGGTTTCAGACTTACCTTGTTGTCAGCAAGAGCAGGTGGAGGAGGTGTAAGGAGAAGTGTGTGAGGGAGAGAGCCTCTGTGTTGTCTTTTATGCTTGTCATGGAGGGGCGGGACGGCCTTGTGCCATGGCCTTGGGGCATTTTGGAGGCAGCAGTTCTTGGTTTTCCCAGCTTGCTGAGTCATTCTTTGGATCATATTTTCCTTCCTGATTTTCTGTGACGGCATACGCTTCCCTTGAGTCTGTGTCCTTCTGACCTTGGCGGCACCTTTTAAATGGGAGCAACACAGACCAGTGTTTTCATATTGTTTTGTCTCAGGAATGTAGAAGATGGAAACAAAGGCCACAGGAATCTGGGTGTTTTGTCCTGTCTTCAATTGACCCTCAGCCATTCCTGCTGGCCACACCTTTTTCTATGAAATTCAGGATATGATTGTTTTCTGGGTGGAAATTCACATTGCTTTTTCCTGTCAAGATTTTGACCACCAGAACCCACAGGTCTTTCTCTGTGAAACTGTTCTCAAGGAGTTCCTCTGCCAAGCTGTTCTCACATTTGGGATTGCCCCAGTGAAGGTGCCAGGTAGCACTTTAGGTTCTTATGTTCTCAACATTCCCTGTGTGCCCTCTGTTGGGAACTCTTCTTGTTCTTGTGTCAGCTGCAAGGCTCAGATCCTGGCACCTGCAAACATTCTGAGGGTGGTCTCAATCTCACTGCTCACATCAAAATAACGAGGTATTCAATATCACCAGTACAAGGCAGAGTAATGAAGTCCTCATCATCAGCCTTTGCTTGTGCATAGATCCATTGACCATCACTCTCTGGCTGTTCCTCATCCATTCATTAGTTCACCCATCAAATCCAGGTCTCTGTAGTTTAGAGACCAAGGGTGTTCTGTGGGACTGTGCTAAAGCCCTGACAGTAGTCCAGGCACATGACAGGATTTACCATTCCCTTGGCTACCAAAGAATTCAAGAAGGGAAGGTCGTTATAGTCCAGCTGGAGCTTAACTGCATCATGAGTTTGACATGTTGTCTTTGGAATAAAAAGCTCCATCAGTTACACATTGTGTAACGTAGGAGAAGAAATCCAAGCAGGTCGAAGGAGTTGACCCTCCTGTCCCCATCACTTTTAGGCTCAAAAATGGAACAAGGACAGGGACGTGTTTGGCAAAGAGCAGTGTAGAGAGACCATGACACTGACAGTGCTGGGATATCCTGAAAACTAAAGGAAACTGAAAGAGCTGGCAGTTTCTTAAGACAAGAGGCAGAAATGCAAATAGGTCATGCCAATATCGCATGACCTCATGAACCACTCCCCAGTTCTCATAAGGTTTGGTTGAATCCTCTACATCTCTGGATAGATGTCATCAAAAAAACCCATACAGGTCTCTAATTCTGGCAGTTATTGGTTGCCACCAAGGTCAAATGGAAACAAACAGAAGAGGAAGATGTGACACTGCAGAACATCAGGAAGGAAAACACTCTCCACCTCATGACTCACCAGGCTGGGAAAGCAAGAACTTCTGCCTCCCAAATGCCCCAAGGCCATGAGACAAGGCTGTCCCACTCATCCAGGACCAGAATAAAAGCCGACCCAGAACCTCTCCCTCTCACACACTTCTCCTCACTCCTTCTCGTCCAGTGCTGACAACAAGGTGAGCCCCAAAGCCCTGATCTTCCTGCTCCTGAACCCCTGACTGCTCTCTTCCAGCATGCTCAACCCCAGCCTCAGCAGCCCTCATGCCTCACTACAGCCCACAGCAGCTCCCTCATTATCTAGCCCTCCTGAATCATACATCCTCACACTCCCACAGCCTTGCCCTGCCTCACTCCCCTTCTCTTCCAGGGACCCTCCACACCACACCCATGGCCTGCTACGACAGCTGCCGACCCTGCGGACCCACCCCGCTGGCCAACAGCTGCAACAAGCCCTGTGCCCTGCAATGCCAGGACTCTCGTGTCATCATCAACCCTTCCCCTGTGCTGGTCACCCTGCCAGGACCCATCATGACCTCCTTCCCCCAGAACACCGCTGTCGGATCCACCTCCTCGGCTGCCGTGGGCACTGAGCTCAGTGTGCAGGGACAGCCCATCTCTGGTGGCTTTGGTGGCTTTGGCTATGGTCGTGGATTTGGCTATGGGCTGGGCTGTGGTTACGGGTTGGGAGGCCTGGGCTGCTATGGCAGAAGGGGTGGCTACATCTGCTAAGGATCCTCAGCTCCACTCCAGACACCATGCTCCTGCTCAGGGCCAGGATGTCTCTGATGACCTGGCAAAACTCATCCAACCAAAGGAACTTGGCTGATGGTCACCCCAGTTGCCCTTCAGTCTGGCTCCCTTGCATTTGCTGCTTATGACTTTTCACTCTTCTACCTCAATAAAGCTTTTCTGAATTACAACTTAAGTTGAGTCTTTCTTCTTTCTGACCCCACAATTCTTCCAGTCTCACTCAGCACTAAGTCAGGATTCTAGAGTTGACTGGGGTGGTTGAAAAAGTGCTCTAAGTCATCTCTGAGGACTTATTTCCCCATTTTACCACCAACTGGTACACTTTGCTCTTCCAGTGCATCCCACAAATCCTTCATCAAGAATGTTCAATTCTTCATCCATCAGCATTCCAGGTCCTTCTTCTCTGGGCTGCTCTCCACCCCTTCATTGCCCAATCTCTCATCATGTTTGGCATTGCTCCAAACCAAGTGCATGTCCTTGCACTTGGCAACGTTCAACTTCATGAGACTGATATTATCCCAACCTTTTACAGCCCCTTTGCATGACATCCCTTCCCTCCAGACCACCAACTGCACTACTCCGCTTGTCTCTGACTTTGCTGGACATCCACTCAATCCCACTGTCCACGTCCCTGACAATGATGGGAAATAATATGGGAGCTTCAGCCTGTAACCAGTGATCCCTGTTCTCCACACACATGGAGCCAGTGACCACAACAGCTTGACTAAGACTGTCCTCTTTGAGTTAGACAGTCCCATCCCTTCCTTATCAACCACATAATCAAACCACAACTCCACATCATTCCAGACTGAATACGGAGATGCCTTCTGCTACAGGAGCAAATGCTATGCAGAAGTCCAGGTACATGATATTGTTCCCTGACCCCTCATCCAGTAAGACTGGTACAAAGACCAACTCATTAAAACATGCCACAAAGTCAGACAGACGCAGCCCCAATAGCTGGACATGATACTGAAGAGCAGAGGGAAAAGACTCCCCAACTTCTGTGGACAAAATTAAAGCTCATGGAAAAACCTAATCTGGTTTTACCCAGGTTGGGGATCTTTCTCAGAGACAAAACAAGGGAAGGATGAAAGAACAACACAGATAGACACATCATGTTGACCAATAAGCCTTGTGAATGTCTGATGATATTTTGTAGATAGTATGTTTTCAAGGATGTGTTGCCCTCTTTGACCAATGAGTTTTTCCTACATTGCTTTCCACAATCTTCGTTATATAAAGGCCATGGTCTTTTCAATAAATTGCTCTTTCTTGCTGCATGCAAGAGGGGTGCTGTGTTCACTGCCAGTTCCTAGCTATACAGTGACAACCTCATGATTTGCCAGAGGTGCTGCCTGAAAATATGCTCCTATGTCAAGGCCAATGGTTGTCCTAAACCTTCAGACTCAGATCATCCTCAAGGTCATACTCTGGATGTCATCCATCAGAGTCTTGTTTTCCTTGTTCCCAGTTAGCCAGAGATAAACACAACTCTCTAATATGAGCAGAGAAGAGGGGCAGGATCTCCCTCACCTGGATTGGACCAATCCGAAACCTGAAGAACACAGGCTGGGCGATGAGGGGATTGAGACTAGACCCACGAGGAGGACTTGGGATGTTGGTGGATGGAGAATTGGATGTGCTCTGTCCAGGAAAACCCCCCGTATTCTGGGCTCATCCCCCCAGTGTGGGGAGAACAAGAGAATGGAGTAATCTTATCCTCTGCTCTCCTGTACTAAGACCAGACTTCTGTGTTAAAGTCTGGTCCCCAAAAAGACAAGGAAGACATAGACCTGCTTTATCAGATCTGTAGATGGTGAGGTAAAGAAGTTACTGGTGTCCAGCAAAAATGAACACAAGATCCAGAGAGGCTTGTGCCAGAGGCAGGGAACGATCAGCCTTACTGTATCCTGGTCTGTGATTCAGGAGCTGATGGAATTGTGGGATGCATTGGAGAGCAAAATGTACCAGTTGTAGTGAAATGGGGAAATAAATCCTCAATGAGTGCTTGGAGCACTTTTTCAAAAACTACAGTGGATTCAGGAACCCGTATTTAGTGCTGAGTGAGACTGGAATAATCTTGAGTTCAGAAAGAAGAATGACACATATTAAGTTGTGATGCAGGAAAGCTTTATTGAGGTAGAAGAGTGAAAGGCCATAAGCAGCAAACGGAAGGGAGCCAGGCTGAAGTGCAACTGGGGTGATCATCAGCTGAGGTCCTTTGGCTGGAGGAGTTCTGCCAGGTCATCAGAGACTTCCTGGCCCAAAGCAGGAGCATGGTGTCTGGAGTGCTGCTGACGGTTCTTAGCAGATGTAGCCACCCCTTCTGCCATAGCAGCCCAGGCCTCCAAACCCGTAGCCACAGCCCAGCCCATAGCCAAATCCACGGCCATAGCCAAAGCCACCAAAGCCACCAAATCCACCAGAGATGGGCTGTCCCTGCACACTGAGCTCAGTGCCCACGGCAGCCGAGGAGGTGGATCCGACAGCGGTGTTCTGGGGGAAGGAGGTCATGATGGGTCCTGGCAGGGTGACCAGCACAGGGGAAGGGTTGATGATGACACGAGAGTCCTGGCATTGCAGGGCACAGGGCTCGTTGCAGCTGTTGGCCAGCGGGGTGGGTCCACAAGGACGACAGCTGTCGTAGCAGGCCATGGGTGTGGTGTGGAGGGTCCCTGGAAAAGAGGGAGGTGAGGCAGGGCAGGGGTGTGGGGGTGTGAGGGGTGGTGATGCAGGAGGGTGGGGGAGTGTGGAGGCTGCTGTGGGAATATGGGGAGGCATGAGGGCTTCTGAGGTTGGGGATGAGCGTGCTGGAAGAGAAGGGTCAGGGTGCAGTAGCAGGAGGGTAATGGGTTTCAGACTCACCTTGTTGTCTGTAAGAGCAGGAGGAGAAGGCGTGAGGAGAAGTGTGTGAGGGAGAGAGCATCTGGGCTGTCTTTTATGTTGGTTCTGGATGGGTGGGATGGCCTTGTCCCATGGCCTTGAGGCATTTTGGAGGCCGGAGTTCGTAGTTGGCCCAGCCTGATGAGTCATTCTTTGGGTCATGCTTTCCTTCCTGGTTTTCTGTGACTCCATACGCTCCCATTCAGTCTGTGTCCTTCTGACCTTGGTGGCACCTTTTAAATGGGAGCAGCACAGGCCTGTGTTTTCATATTGTTTTGTGTCATGAATGTAGAAGATGGAAACAAAGGCCACAGGAATCTGGATGTTTTGTCCTGTCTTCAATTGCCCCCCAGTCATTCCTGCTGGCCACACCTTTTTCTATGAAATTCAGGATATGATTATTTTCTAGGCTGAAAATTCACATGTTTGTTTACCACCAAGTTTACTGACCACCAGAATCCTAAAGTCCTTCATTGTGGAACTGCTCTTAAGGAGTTCCTCTCCAAAGTTATTATCATGTTTGGGTTTCCGCAAATGCAGGTGCACAACCTTCAACTTGGAGTTCTTGAACTTCTACTACAACTACTACAACTACTGCAACTCGGAGTTGTTGTAAACATTCCCAGTGTCCCTACTACTGGAGTCCCACCATGTTCTTTTGTCATCTGAACTGCAAAAATTCCTTCAAATCTCCTGCGGGTTGTCTCAATCACACAGCTCATGTCCTTGATAAAGGTGTTCAAGAGCAGCAGTCCAAGGCAGAGGCCTGGAGGCCTCATCATCAGTCTCCATGTGTACACAGAGCAACTGAGCATCACTCTCTGGCTGTTCCTCATCCATTCATTATTCCACCCATCAAACCCATCAAACGTCTCTATAGTTTAGAGACCAAGGCTTTTCTGTGGGACTGTGCTAAAGCCCTGACAGTAGTCCAGGCATACGACAGCAGTTACCATTCTCCTAGCTACCAAAGCATTTGAGAAGGGAAGGTCCTTGTAGTCCTGCTGGATCTTAACTGGATCATGAGGTAGACCTTTAGTCTTTGGAATAAAAAGCAGCAACAGTCACTAGGATAGATAACAGAGGAGAAGAAATGCAAGCAGGCTGAGGGAGTTGACCCTCCTGTTCCCCACCACTACTGGGGCTCCAGAGTGAAAAGAGGACATGGACATAACTGACCAAGAGCAGTGTAGGGAGACCTTGACACTGACAGGACTGGGGTATCGTCAAACCGAGGACAAGCTCAAAGAGTAGGGCTTTTCTTGAGAAATGAGGCAAGAATGCAAAATGGACATGATGTCAGTATGGGATGACCGCACTGACAACTCCCCAGTTCTCCTTAGTTTTGGATGAATTTTCTATGTGTCTTGATAGATATCATCAAATGTAGACACACTGGTCTCTAATTCTGGCAATAATTAGCTGCCACCAAGGTGACATGGACAGGAAGAGAAGAGAAGGAGGTGACCCTGCAGAACGTCAGGAAGGAACACACTCTGCACCTCATGACTCACCAGCCTTTGGCAGTCATGACTTGCTGCCTCCAAAAGACCCCAAGGCCATGGGACAAGGTTGTCCCACCCATCCAGGATCAACATAAAAAGCCTGCCTAGAACTTCTCTCCCTCACACTTCTTCTCACGCCTTCTCCTCCATCTCCTGCTGACAGCAAGGTGAGTCTCCAGTCCCTGATCCTCCTTCTCCTGCCTCCCCTGACCCCTCTCTTCCAGCATGCTCAGTCCCAGCCTCTGCAGCCCTCACGCCTCCATATAGCCTGCCCACAGCCTCCACATTCCCTCACCCTCCTGCATCACCAACCCTTGAAAACCCTCAAACCTGCCTTATCTGACTCTCCTCTCTTCCAGGAACCCTCCACACCACACCCATGGCCTGCTACAACAGCTGCAGTCCCTGCGGACCCACCCCGCTGGCCAACAGCTGCAACGAGCCCTGTGCCCTGCAATGCCAGGACTCTCGTGTCATCATCAACCCTTCCCCTGTGCTGGTCACCCTGCCAGGACCCATCATGACCTCCTTCCCCCAGAACACCGCCGTCGGATCCACCTCCTCGGCTGCCGTGGGCACTGAGCTCAGTGTGCAGGGACAGCCCATCTCTGGTGGCTTTGGTGGCTTTGGTGGCTTTGGCTATGGCCGTGGATTTGGCTATGGGCTGGGCTGTGGTTACGGGCTGGGAGGCCTGGGCTGCTATGGCAGAAGGGGTGGCTACAACTGCTAAGGACCCTCAGCACCAGTCCAGACACCATGCACCTGCTCTGGGCCAGGAAGTCTCTGATGACCCTGCAAAACTCCTCCAACCAAAGGACCTCGGCTGATTGTCACGACAGCTGCACTTCAGCCTGGTTCCCTTGCATTTGCTGCTTAAGACTTTTCACGCTTCTACCTCAATAAAGCTTTCCTGCATCACATCTTAAGACGTGTCTTTCCTCTTTCTGATACCAAGATTCTTCCAGTCTCATTCAGCACTAAGTCAGATTTCCAGAATTCACTGGGGTCAATGAAAAAATGCTGCAAGTCCTCTTTGAGGATTTATTTTCCCATTCTACTACCAACTGGTACACTTTGCTCTTCCCGTGCATCCCACAATTCTTCTGTCAAGAAGTCTTTGGTGATCTGAGACCAAACCACCTGCAAGCAAAGACGCCTTGCATGATGGTCTCCCTACTTGTATCTCAGCCCGACCTCTTCCACTTGCTGCTCATTATTTTCATTTTTTTTACGCCACAATAAAGTTCTCTTTCTTTACTGCATTGTAAAGTGTCCTCTATTTCTCAACCACACACTGGCACAACTTATCCTCGCATGGTCGCCCACAAAGCCTTCACTTGCTTGATCCCAGACCTGGATACACAAATGCAGGTCTATCCCGACCTCTGACAAGCCATGTACAGATGCTGTGTTTGCATTGGCCATGGCATGTTCATGGTCAGGGCATGTTCAATTCTTCATCCACCAACATTCCAGGTCCTTCTCCTCTGGGCTGCTCTCAACCCCCTCATTGCCCAATCTGTGGTCATGTTTGGCATTGCTCCAAAACAATTGCAGGACCTTGCACTTGGCCACGTTCAGCTTCATGAGACTGACAATACCCCACTGCCCCAATCTGTTCTAGACCTTCTGGATGACATCCCTTCCCTGAAGACAACCGACTGCACTACTCCACTTGTCTCTGATTTTTCTGCACATCCCACTCAATCACTGGCAAAGATGGGAAATAATACTGGAGCTTCAGCCTCTCACCAGTCATCCCTGTTCTCCACACACATGGAGCCAGTGACCACAACAGCTTGACTAAGACTGTCTTCTTTGAGTTAGACCATCCCATCCATTCCTTATCCACCACATAATCAAACCACAGCTCCACATCTTTCCAGACGGAATACACAGATGCCTTCTGCCAGAGTAACAAATGCTATGCAGAAGTCGAGGTACATGATATTGTTCCCTCTCCCTCATCCAGCAAGACTGGTACCAATACCAACTCATTAAAAGATGCCACCAAGTAAGAGAGACATGGCCCCAATCGCTGGACATGATGCTGAAGAGCGGAGGGAAAACACTCCCCAACATTTGTGGACAGTACTGATGGCTCTTGGAAAAATCTAATCGGGTTTTGCCAAGGCTGGGGATCTTTCTCAGAGACAAAACAACGGAAGGATGAAAGAACAACATAGACAGACACCTCGTGTTGACCACCAAGCCGTGCAAATGTCTCATGATATTTTGTAGATAGTATGTTTTCAAGGAGGTGGGCAGCACAAGAGAGTGGGATAATCTCATCCTCTGCTCTCCTGTACTAAGACCAGACTTCTGTGTTAAACTCTGGGCGGCAAAAAGACAAGGAAGATATAGTCCTGCTTCATCAGATCTGTAGATGGTGTGGCACAGAAGTTACTGGTGTCCAGCAAAAATGAACACAAGAGCCAGAGAGGCTTGTGCCAGAGGCAGGGATCAATCTGCCTAACTGTATCCAGGGGATATCCCGTATCTGAGATTCAGGAGCTGAAGGATTTGTGGGATGCACTGGAAGAGCAAAGTGTGCCAGTTGGTAGTAGAATGGGAAATAAATCCTCAAAGAGGTCTTGGAGCACTTTTTCAACAACTGCAGCGGATTCTGGAATGCTGACCTAGTACTGAGTGAGACTGGAATAATCTCGAGATCAGAAAGAATAAAGACTCATCTTAAGATGTGATGCAGGAAAGCTTTATTGAGGTAGAAGCGTGAAAAGCCATAAGCAGCAAATGGAAGGAAACCAGGCTGAAGTGCAACCAGGGTAACAATCAGCCGAGGGCCCTTGGTTGGAGGAGTTTTGCCAGGTCATCAGAGACTTCCTGGCCCAGAGGAGGAGCATGGTGTCTGGAGTGGTGCTGAGGGTCCTTAGCAGATGTAGCCACCCCTTCTGCCATAGCAGCCCAGGCCTCCCAGCCCGTAGCCACAGCCCAACCCGTAGCCAAATCCACGGCCATAGCCAAAGCCACCAAAGCCACCAAATCCACCAGAGATGGGCTGTCCCTGCACACTGAGCTCAGTGCCCACGGCAGCCGAGGAGGTGGATCCGACGGCGGTGTTCTGGGGGAAGGAGGTCATGATGGGTCCTGGCAGGGTGACCAGCACAGGGGAAGGGTTGATGATGACACGAGAGTCCTGGCATTGCAGGGCACAGGGCTCGTTGCAGCTGTTGGCCAGCGGGGTGGGTCCACAGGGACTGCAGCTGTTGTAACAGGCCATGGGTGTGGTGTGGAGGGTCCCTGGAAGAGAGGGGAGTGAGATAAGGCAGGTTTGAGGGTTTTCAAGGGTTGGTGATGCAGGAGGGTGAGGGAGTGGGGAGGCTGTGGGGAGGCTATATGGAGGCGTGAGGGCTGCAGAGGCTGGGACTGAGCATGCTGGAAGAGAGGGGTCAGGGGAGGCAGGAGAAGGAGGATCAGGGGCTGGAGACTCACCTTGCTGTCAGCAGGAGATGGAGGAGAAGGCGTGAGAAAAAGTGTGTGAGGGTCAGAGGCTCTAGGCAGGCTTTTTATGCTGGTCCTGGTTGGGTAGGACCGCCTTGTCCCATGGCCTTGGGGTCTTTTGGAGGCAGCAAGTCATGACTGCCAAAGGCTGGTGAGTCATGAGGTGCAGAGTGTGTTCCTTCCTGACGTTCTGCAGGGTCACCTCCTTCTCTTCTCTTCCTGTCCATGTCACCTTGGCGACAGGTAATTATTGCCAGAATTAGAGACCAGTGTGGCTACATTTGATGACATCTATCAAGACACATTTAAAATTCATCCAAAACTAAGGAGAACTGGGGAGTTGTCAGTGAGGTCATCCTGTATTGACAAGATGCCCCTTGTGCATTGTTGCCTCATTTCTCAAGAAAAGCCCTACTCTTTGAGCTTGTCCTGGGTTTGACGATACCCCAGTCCTGTCAGTGTCAAGGTCTCCCTACACTGCTCTTGGTCAGTTATGTCCATGTCCTCTTTTCAGCCTGCTTGCATTTCTTCTCCTCTCTCACATATCCTGGTGACTGCTGATGCTTTTTATTCCAAAGACTAAAGGTCTACCTCATTATCCAGTTAAGATCCAACAGGACTACAAGGACCTTCCCTTCTCAAATGCTTTGGTAGCTAGGGGAATGGCAACTGCTGTTGTATACCTGGACTACTGTCAGGGCTTTAGCACAGTCCCACAGAAGAGTCTTGGTCTCTAAACTACAGAGACGTGGGTTTGATGGGAGGACTAATGAATGAATGAGGAACAGCCGGAGAGGGATGCTCAATTGCTCTGTGTACACATGGAGACTGATGATGAGGCCTCCAGGCCTCTGCCTTGGAGTGCTGCTCTTAAAGCCCTTTATCAAAGACATGAGCTGTGTGATTGAGACCACCCGCAGGAGATCTGAAGGTACCAGGAATTTGTGCAGAGAAGTTGACAAAAGAACATAGGGGGATTCCATCAATACGGACACTGGGAATGTTGATAACAACTCCAAGTTTTCTTAGTAGTAGTAGTTCAAGAACCCCATGTTGAAGGTTGTGCACCTGCATTTGGGGAAACCCAAACATAATAACAGCTTTGGAGAGGAACTCCTTAGGAGCAGTTCCACAATGAAGGATTTGAGTATTCTGGTGGTCAGAAATCTTGGCAGTAAACAGAAATGTGAATTTTCATTCTAGGAAACAATCATATCCTGAATTTCATAGAAAAAGGTGTGGCCAGCAGGAATGGCTGGGGGTCAATTGAAGACAGGAGAAAACACCCAGATTCCTGTGGCCTTTGTTTCCATCTTCTACATTCATGACACAAAACAATATGAAAACACTGACCTGTGCTGCTCCCATTTAAAAGGTGCCGCCAAGGTCAATAGGACACAGACTGAATGGGAGCGTATGGAGTCACAGAAAACCAGGAAGGAAAGCATGACCCAAAGAATGACTCATCAGGCTGGGCCAACTACGAACTCCGGCCTCCAAAATGCCTCAAGGCCATGGGACAAGGCCATCCCACCCATCCAGAACCAACATAAAAGACGGCCCAGATGCTCTCTCCCTCACACACTTCTCCTCACGCCTTCTCCTCCTGCTCTTACAGACAACAAGGTGAGTCTGAAACCCATTACCCGCCTGCTCCTGCACCCCTGACCCTTCTCTTCCAGCACACTCATCCCCAACCTCAGCAACCCTCACGTCTCCCCACAGACCCACAACAGCCTCCACACTCCCTCACCCTCCTGTATCACCACCCCTCAGATCCCCACACCCCTGCCCTGCCTCACCTCATTCTTTTCCAGGGACCCTCCACACCACACCCATGGCCTGCTACGACCTCTGCCGTCCCTGCGGACCCACCCCGCTGGCCAACAGCTGCAACGAGCCCTGTGCCCTGCAATGCCAGGACTCTCGTGTCATCATCAACCCTTCCCCTGTGCTGGTCACCCTGCCAGGACCTATCATGACCTCCTTCCCCCAGAACACCGCCGTTGGATCCACCTCCTCGGCTGCCGTGGGCACTGAGCTCAGTGTGCAGGGACAGCCCATCTCTGGTGGATTTGGTGGCTTTGGTGGCTTTGGCTATGGCCGTGGATTTGGCTATGGGCTGGGCTGTGGCTACGGGCTTGGAGGCCTGGGCTGCTATGGCAGAAGGGGTGGCTACATCTGCTAAGGACCCTCAGCACCACTCCAGACACCATGCTCCTGCTCTGGGCCAGGAAGTCTCTGATGACCTGGCAAAACTCCTCCAACCAAAGGACCTCGGCTGATGGTCACCCCAGTTGCACTTCAACCTGACTCCCTTCCATTTGCTGCTTCTGGCCTTTCACTCTTCTACCTCAATAAAGCTTTTCTGCATTACAACTTATGAGTCTTTCTTGTTTCTGAACTCAAGATTATTCCAGTCTCACTCAGCACTAAATACAGGTTCCTGAATCCACTGCAGTTTTTGAAAAAGTGCTCCAAGCACTCATTGAGGATTTATTTCCCCAATTCACTACAACTGGTACATTTTGCTCTCCAATGCATCCCACAATTCCATCAGCTCCTGAATAACATACCTGGATACAGTACGGCAGATTGGCCCCTGCCTCTGGCACAAGCCTCTCTGGCTGTTGTGTTCATTTTTGCTGGACACCAGTAACTTCTTTACCTCACCATTACAGATCTGATTAAACAGGTCTATGACTTCCTTGTCTTTTTGGGGACCAGACTTTAACACAGAAATCTGGTCTCATTACAGGAGAGCAGAGGATGAGATTACTCCATTCTCTTGTTCTCCTCACACTGAGGGAATGAGCCCAGGATACGGGGGGTTTTCCTGGACAGAGCACATCCAATTCTCCATCCACCAACATCCCAAGTCCTCCTCGTGGGGCTAGTCTCAATCCCCTCATCGCCCAGCCTGTGTTCTGCAGGTTTCGGATTGGTCCAATCCAGGTGAGGGAGATCCTGCCCCTCTTCTCTGCTCATATTAGAGAGTTGTGTTTATCTCTGGCTAACTGGGAACAAGGAAAACAAGACTCTGATGGATGACATCCAGAGTATGACCTTGAGGATGATCTGAGGCTGAAGGTTTAGGACAGCCATTGGCCTTGCCATAGGGGCATTTTTTCAGGCAGCACCTCTGGCAAATCATGAGGTTGTCACTGCATAGCTAGGAACCGGCAAAACAACAGCACACCCCTCTTGCGTGCAGCAAGAAAGAGCAATTTATTGAAAAGACCATGGCCTTTATATAACGAAGATTGTGGAAAGCAATGTAGAAAAAAATCATTGGTCAAAGAGGGCAACACATCCTTGAAAACATACTATCTACAAAATATCATGAGATATTCACAAGGCTTATTGGTCAACATGATGTGTCTATCTGTGTTGTTCTTTCATCCTTCCCTTGTTTTGTCTCTGAGAAAGATCCCCAACCTGGGTAAAACCAGATTAGGTTTTTCCATGAGCTTTAATTTTGTCCACAGAAGTTGGGGTGTCTTTTCCCTCTGCTCTTCAGTATCATGTCCAGCTATTGGGGCTGTGTCTGTCTGACTTTGTGGGATGTTTTAATGAGTTGGTCTTGGTACCAGTCTTACTGGATGAGGGAGAGGGAACAATATCATGTACATCGACTTCTGCATAGTCTTTGTTCCTGTAGCAGAAGGCATCTCTGTATTCATTCTGGAAAGATGTGGAGTTGTGGTTTGACTATGTGGTGGATAAGGAAGGGAGGGGATGGTCTAACTCCAAGAGGACAGTCTTAGTCATGCTGTTGTGGTCACTGGCTCCATGTGTGTGGAGAACAGGGATCACTGGTTACAGGCTGAAGCTCCCATATTATTTCCCATCATTGTCAGGGACATGGACAGTGGGATTGAGTGGGATGTCCAGTAAAATCAGAGACAAGAGGAGCAGTGCAGTTGGTGGTCTGGAGGGAAGGGATGTCATCCAAACGGGCTATAAAAGGTAGGGATAATATCAGTCTCATGAAGTTGAATGTTGCCAAGTGCAAGGACATGCACTTGGTTTGGAGCAATGCCAAACATGACGAGAGATTGGGCAATGAAGGGTTGGAGAGCAGCCCAGAGAAGAAGGACCTGGAATGCTGATGGATGAAGAATTGAACATTCTTGATGAAGGATTTGTGGGATGAACTGGAACAGCAAAGTGTACCAGTTGGTGGTAAAATGGGGAAATAAGTCCTCAGAGATGACTTAGAGCACTTTTTCAACCACCCCAGTCAGCTCTAGAATCCTGACTTAGTGCTGAGTGAGACTGGAAGAATTTTGGGGTCAGAAAGAAGAAAGACTCAACTTAAGATGTGATGCAGGAAATCTTTATTGAGGTAGAAGAGTGAAAAGCCACAAGCAGCAAATGCAAGGGAGCCAGGCTGAAGTGCAACTGGGGTCACCATCAGCCAAGTTCCTTTGGTTAGAGGAGTTCTGCCAGGTCATCAGAGACTTCCTGACCCAGAGTAGGTGCATGGTGTCTGGAGTGGTGCTGAGGGTTCTTAGCAGATGTAGCCACCCCTTCTGCCATAGCAGCCCAGGCCTCCCAGCCCATAACCACAGCCCAGCCCATAGCCAAATCCACGGCCATAGCCAAAGCCACCAAAGCCACCAAATCCACCAGAGATGGGCTGTCCCTGCACACTGAGCTCAGTGCCCACGGCAGCCGAGGAGGTGGATCCGACGGCGGTGTTCTGGGGGAAGGAGGTCATGATGGGTCCTGGCAGGGTGACCAGCACAGGGGAAGGGTTAATGATGACACGAGAGTCCTGGCATTGCAGGGCACAGGGCTCGTTGCAGCTGTTGGCCAGCGGGGTGGGTCCGCAGGGACGGCAGAGGTCGTAGCAGGCCATGGGTGTGGTGTGGAGGGTCCCTGGAAGAGAGGGGAGTGAGGCAGGGCAGGGGTGTGGGGGTGTGAGGGGTGGTGATGCAGGAGGGTGAGGGAGTGTGGAAGCTGCTGTGAGGTCATGGAGTGGTGTTTGAGCTGCTGAGGCTGGGATGGAGTGTGCTGGAGGAGAGGTGTCTGGGGTCCAGGTGGAGGAGGGTCAGGAGTTTGAAACTCACCTTGTTGTCAGCACGATGAGAAGGCGCGAGGAGAAGTGTGTGAAGGACAGAGGCTCTAGGCCGGCTTTTATCCTGGTCCTGGATGAGTGAGACAGCCTTGTCCCATGGCCTTGGGGCATTTGGGAGGCAGCACATTCCCGGCCAAGCCTGGTGACTCACGAGGCAGGGAATACGTTCCTTCCTGATATTCTGCTGTGTCACATCTTCCTCTTTTGTTCATTTCCATTTGACCTTGGTGGCAGCTAATAACTGCTAGAATTAGAAACCCATGTGGGTTTATTTGATGACATCTATCCAGAGACGTAGAGGATTCAACCAAACCTTATGAGAACTGGGGAGTTGTCCGTGAGGTCATGCAATATTGACATGACCTATTTGCATTCCTGCCACCTGTCTCAAGAAACTGCCAGCTCTTTCAGCTTCCCTTAGTTTTCAGGATATCCCAGCACTGTCAGTGTCATGGTCTCCCTACACTGCTCTTGGCCAAACATGTCCCTGCCCTTGTTCCATTTTTGAGCCCAAAAGTGATGGGGATAGGAGGGTCAACTCCTTCAACGTGCTTGTATTTCTTCTCCTACGTTACATAATATTGTAACTGCTGGTGCTTTTTATTCCAAAGACAACATGTCAAACTCATGATGCAGTTAAGCTCCAGCTGGACTATAACGACCTTCCCTTCTTGAATGCTTTGGTAGCCAAGGGAATGGCAACTCTTGTCATGTGCCTGGATTACTGTCAGGGCTTTAGCACAGTCCCACAGAACACCCTTGGTCTCTAAACTACAGAGACGTGGGTTTGATGGGTGAACTAATGAATGGATGAGGAACAGTCAGAGAGTGATCGTCAATGGATCTATGCACAAGCAAAGGCTGATGATGAGGCCTTCATGACTCTGCCTTGTACTGGTGATTTTGAATACTTCGTGATTTTGATGTGAGCAGTGAGATTGAGACCACCCTCAGAATGCTTGCAGTGCCAGGAAACTGAGCCTTGAGGTTGACACAAGAACAAGAAGAGTTCCCAACAGAGGGGACACAGGCAATGTTGAGCACATAAGAACCTAAAGTGCTACCTGGCACCTGCACTGGGGCAATCCCAAATGTAAGAACAGCTTGGCCGAGGAACTCCTTGAGAACAGTTCCACAGAGAAAAACCTGTGGGTTCTGGTGGTCAAAAATATTGACAGGAAACAGCAAAGAAAATTTTCAGTCCAGAAAAGCAACCATATCCTGGATTACATAGAAACAGGTGTGGCCAGCAAGAATGGTTGGGGGTCAATTGAAGACAGGAGAAAACACCCAGATTCCTGTGGCCTTTGTTTCCATCTTCTACATTCCTGAGACAAAACAATATGAAAACACTGGCCTGTGCTGTTCCCATTTAAAAGTTGCCGCCAAGGTCAGAAGGACACACATTCAAGGGGAGCTCATGGAGGCACAGAACATCAGGAAGGAAAACATTACCCATGGAATGACTCATCAGGCTGGGCCAACCAAAAACTGCTACCTCTAAAATGTCCCAAGGCCATGGGACAAGGTCCCACCCCTCCAGGACCAACATAAAAAGCCAGTCCAGAGCCTCTCTCCGTCACACACTTCTCCTCACACCTTCTCCTCGCGCTGACAACAAGGTGAGTCTCAATGCCCTGACCCTCCTGCTGTTGCCACCCTGACCCCTCTCTTCCAGCATCCTCAACCCCAACTTCAGTAGCCCTCATGCCTCCCCACAGCCCCACAACAGCCTCCACACTCCCTCACCCTCCTACATCACCACCCCTCACACCCCCATAGCCCTACCCTGCCTCACCCCCCTCTCTTCCAGGGACCCTCCACACCACACCCATGGCCTGCTACGACAGCTGCCGTCCCTGCGGACCCACCCCGCTGGCCAACAGCTGCAACGAGCCCTGTGCCCTGCAATGCCAGGACTCTCGTGTCATCATCAACCCTTCCCCTGTGCTGGTCACCCTGCCAGGACCCATCATGACCTCCTTCCCCCAGAACACCGCCGTTGGATCCACCTCCTCGGCTGCCGTGGGCACTGAGCTCAGTGTGCAGGGACAGCCCATCTCTGGTGGCTTTGGTGGCTTTGGCTACGGCCTTGGCTATGGCCGTGGATTTGGCTATGGGCTGGGCTGTGGTTATGGGCTGGGAGGCCTGGGTTGCTATGGCAGAAGGGGCGGCTACATCTGCTAAGAACCCTCAGCACCACTCCAGATACCAACCGCCCAATCCCTGGAATACACCCCATACCTTGAGGATAACTCTCAAGTCCAAGGCTCTGAAACAGGTTCACCACTTCCAGCTCCTGCTCACAGAGCCCAAAGCAAGGCAGTAGCTAAGGGGCCAGTCCTGCAAACATGGCCCTTTTTCCTCCCCCTCTTCTCCAAATCCATGCTCTGTATAACCTCTTCAGCTCTGTCTGTTCCACTCGGTTGTGAATCTCCTCGCCCAGGCCAGACACCATCAGGCTCCTCTGCTGAGCTGTTCCCACTCTCCGATAGGAAGGCCTTGATGCTCTGGCCAAACCATCTGCAAGGAAATTACCTTGGCTGATGGTTGCCCTGCTTGCAGCTCAGACCAGCTCACATGCCCTGGCTGCTCCTGAGTTTTCACTGTTCTACCTCAATAAAGTTTTCCTGCATCATAAACACAGAAGACTCTGTCTTCTTTCTTCTTTCTAGATAGTTTGAGATAAGGCAAGATTGTTGAGGCTATTTGGGTTGTTGGAGATGTGCTCCAAGACCTCTTTTAGAAACTATTTACCCAATTTCACTACCGACTGGTACACTTTGTTCTTCCTGTGCATCATAGCAAGTTTTGAGTTGCTTGAACACACGCCTGGATACACTAATGGGCGTCTGTCCATGTCTGTGACACAACGAGCTCCTGGGTGGTGTGCTCACTCTGGCTGCACACAAGTTCCTCCAGACCCTCATCATCTCCTAAGGCCATTTACAGATCTGTTTGAGCAAGTCCATGTCTTCCATTTTTTGTGTCCTCAGTGTGGAGCACACAAGCCTGGTCTCATCAGAGTGCAGCAGAGGGGCAGAATGTGCTGCTCACACTGTGGGGATAGCCCCAGGACATGGGGGAGTTTTGCTCAACTCATTCACGTGGCCAGGACATGTCCATTTCTTCATCCACCAACACCCAAAACCCTTCTGCTCAGGGATGCTTTTCATTAACTCATGGCCCATCCAACATGCATTACTGAGATGGATCCAATGCAAATGCAGGACCTTCCTCCCTGCCCTGTTAACCTTCATGGGTTTCACACCAGCCCATCTCCCCAGCCTGTCCAGAACCCTCTGGATGCCATCCTTTCCATCCAGACAATCAAGCACACGACTCACCTTACTGTTATTCACATTCTTGCTGCAGGGAGGCACAATTGCAGTCTCCATGTTGCTGACAAAGATAGGAAGTGATAATGATTGCAACACAAGTCTCTTTGGGTCATCATTCATCCTTGTTCTCTACACAGGGACGTGGAGCCTTTGAGCACAACTCTTTGAATGAGACCATCACACCCATTTCCTTCTTGACTAAATGCTCCAACCATCAATTCCACATCTCTTAAGCTGAGAGACAAAGATGTTTTCTGGCAAAGGCACAAATACTGTGCATGAATCCAGGTACAGGATATCTGTCCATCTTCCCTCATCCACCCATGTTGGAACCAATTCCAACTCATCAAAGCTGTCACCATGTCAGAAGGGCATGGCCTTAAGAGTAGGATATGGAATCTAAGAGCTGTGGGAAGCAAAACAATCTCAGTCTCACTACTCACGGGGCCCTGCCAGGCAATGACTGCTGCCTGGAATATGTCCCAATGTCATGGGCCAAGGTTGTGCCAAACCTGCAGCCCTCAATCACCCTCAAGGCCACGCTCTTGATGTTCTCCAGCAGAGTCTTGTCTTCCTTGTTTCCAGTAACCCAGAGATTAACAGACTTCTGCAATATCTCCAGAGAGGAGTAGAGCAGAGGGGCAGAATCTGCTGCAACAAAATTGGAGTAATCTGGAATGGACACAGGGTGGGTCATGAGATTATTCAGATCAGCCTCAAAGAGGAGGACTTGGGGGGTTGGTGGATGGAGAATTGAAGGTGCACCGGCCATTTGCACTCATGGACATGAAAATCCCTGGTATCCAGGGCTCAGCCTTATAGTGTTGGGGAGCACTGGGGAGTGGGGGAATCTCACACTCTGCTCTCCTGTACTAAGACCAGACTTCTGTGTTGAGCTCTGAGCGCCAAAAAGACAAGGAAGACATGGAACTGCTTCATCAGATCTGTAGATGGCGGAGGACAGGAACAACTGGTGTCCACAAAAATGAACACAGCACCCAAGAGAGGCTTGTGCCAGAGGCAGGATCAATCTGCCTTACTGTATCCAGGTCTGTGATTCAAGAGCTGAAGGATTTGTGGGATGCACTGGAAGGAAAAAATATGCCAGTTAGTAGTAAAATGGGGAAATAAACCCTAAAAGCCCTCTTGGAGGCATTTTTCATCAACCTCAGTGGACTCTGGAACACTGACTTAGTGCTGAGTGAGACTGGAAAAATCTTGGGATCAGAAAGAAGAAAAACTCATCTGAAGATTTGATGCAGGAAAACTTTATTGAGGTAGAAGAGTGAAAGGCCACAAGTAGCAAATGGAAGGGAGCCAGGCTGAAGTGCAACTGGGGTCACCATCAGCCGAGGTCCTTTGGTTGGATGAGTTTTGGCGGGTCATCAGAGACTTCCTGGCCCAGAGTTGGAGCATGGTGTCTGGAGTGGTGATGAGGTTCCTTAGCAGATGTAGCCGCCCCTTCTGCCATAGCAGCCCAGGCCTCCCAGCCCATAACCACAGCCCAGCCCATAGCCAAATCCACGGCCATAGCCAAAGCCACCAAAGCCACCAAATCCACCAGAGATGGGCTGTCCCTGCACACTGAGCTCAGTGCCCACGGCAGCCGAGGAGGTGGATCCAACGGCGGTGTTCTGGGGGAAGGAGGTCATGATGGGTCCTGGCAGGGTGACCAGCACAGGGGAAGGGTTGATGATGACACGAGAGTCCTGGCATTGCAGGGCACAGGGCTTGTTGCAGCTGTTGGCCAGCGGGGTGGGTCCACAGGGTCGGCAGAGGTCGTAGCAGGCCATGGGTGTGGTGTGGAGGGTCCCTGGAAGAGAGGGGAGTGAGGCAGGGCAGGGGTGTGGGGGTGTGAGGGGTGGTGATGCAGGAGGGTGAGGGAGTGTGGAGGCTGCTGTGGGGCTGTGGGGAGGTGTGAGGCCTGCTGAGGCTGGGGCTGAGTGTGCTGGAAGAGAGGGGTCAGGGGTGCAGGAGCAGGAGGGTCAGGGGCTTGAGACTCACTTTGTTATCCACAGGAGCAGGAGGAGAAGGCGTGAGGAGGAGTGTGTGAGGGAGAGAGGCTTTGGTCCTGCTTTTATTCTGGTCCTGGATGGGCGGGACATCCTTGTCTCATGGCCTTGGGGCATTTAGGAGGCAGTAAGTCATGCCTGGCCCAGCCTGGCGAGGCATGAGGTGGGGAGTGTTTTCCTTCCTGATGTTCTGCAGTGTCACCTCTTCCGCTTGTATTCATATCCATCTCATGTTGGCAGAATCCAGAAACTGCCAGAATTAGAGACCAGTACGGGTTGATTTGATCATATCTATCAAGACATGCAGAGAATTCAACCAAACCTCAGGAGAACTGGGGAGTCATCACCGGGGTCATGCTGTGTTGAGAAGATGTCCTATTTGCATCCTTGCCTGCTTTCTCAAGAAACTCCCAGCTCTTTCCGCTAGTCCTCATTTTGAGGATACCCCAGTCCTGTCAGTGTCATGGTCTCCCTACACTGCTCTTGGTCAATTAATATCCATGTCCTTGTTCCATTTTAGAGCCCCAACAGTGATTGGGGAGAGGAGGGTCAACTCCTTCAACCTGCTTGGATTTCTTCTCCTATGTAACATGTCCAGGTAACTGTTGGAGCTTTTTATTCCAAAGAGTACATGTCCACCTCACGATCTACTTAAACTCCAGCAGGAATACAAGGTCCTTCCCTTCTCGAATGCTTTGGTAGCCCAGGGCATGGCAACTCCTGTCAAGTGCCTGGACTACTGTCACAGCTTTAGCACAGTCCCACAGAACACCCTTGGTCTCTAAACTACAGAGACGTGGGTTTGATGGGTGGAATTATGAATGGATGAGGAACAGCCAGGGAGTGATGCTCAATTGCTCTATGTACACATGGAGACTGATGATGAGGCCTCCAGGCCTCTGCCTTGGAGTGCTGCTCTTGAACCCCTTTATCAAGGACATGAGGAGTGTGATTGAGACCATTATCAGCATGTTTGCAGGTGCCAGGAAGTCAAGCCTGGCAGTTAACAAAACATCATGGAGGGATCTCATCAGAGGGGACATTGGGAATGTTGAGAACATAAGAACCTCATGAACTTTCACAACTCCAAGTTCAAGGTCATGCACCTGCACAGAGGCAATCCCAAATGTGGGAATAGTTTGGCAGAGGAACTCATTGAGACCAATTTTACACAGAAAGACCTGAGGGTTGCAGTGAACCAAAATCTTGAAAGGAAACAGCAATGTGAATTTTCAGCCCAGAAAAGCAACCATATGCTGGATTACATAGAAACAGGTGTGGCCAGCAGGAATGGCTGGGGGTTAATTGAAGACAGGACAAAACACCCAGATTCCTGTGGCCTTTGTTTCCATCTTCTACATTCCTGAGACAAAACAATATGAAAACACTAGCCAGTGCGGCTCCCATTTAAAAGCTGCCACCAAGGTCAGAAGGACACACACTCAAGGGGAGCTCATGAAGTCACAAAACATCAGAAAGGAAAACATGACCCAAAGAATGACTCATCAGGTTGGGCCAACCAAGAACTGCTGCCTCTAAAATGCCCCAAGGCCATGGGACAAGGTTGCCCCACCCCTTCAGGACCAATATAAAAACCAGCCTACAACCTCTCTCCATCACACACTTCTCCTGACACCTTCTCCTCGCGCTGACAACAAGGTGAGTCTCAATGCCCTGACCCTTCTGCTCCTGTACCCCTGGCCCCTCTCTTCCAGCATCCTCAGCCCCAACCTCAGCAGCCCTCACGCCACACCATAGCCCCACAACAGCCTCCACACTCCCTCACCCTCCTGCATCACCACCCCTCACACCCCCACAACTCCTGCCCTGCCTCACCCCCCTCTCTTCCAGGGACCCTCCACACCACACCCATGGCCTGCTACGACAGCTGCCGACCCTGCGGACCCACCCCGCTGGCCAACAGCTGCAACGAGCCCTGTGCCCTGCAATGCCAGGACTCTCGTGTCATCATCAACCCTTCCCCTGTGCTGGTCACCCTGCCAGGACCCATCATGACCTCCTTCCCCCAGAACACCGCCGTGGGATCCACCTCCTCGGCTGCCGTGGGCACTGAGCTCAGTGTGCAGGGACAGCCCATCTCTGGTGGATTTGGTGGCTTTGGTGGCTTTGGCTATGGCCGTGGATTTGTCTACGGGCTGGGCTGTGGTTATGGGCTGGGAGGCCTGGACTGCTATGGCAGAAGGGGTCGCTACATCTGCTAAGAACCCTCAGCACCACTCCTGGCACCATGCTCCCACTCTCTGTAATACACCCCAGACTTTGAGGATGCCTCTCTGGACAAGGCTCTCAAATAGACTCAATACTTCCAGTTCCTGCTCACAGAGCCCAACGCAAGGCAGTAGCTAAGGGACCAGTCCTGCAAACACGGCCCTTCTCCCTCCTACTCATCTCCTACTCTGTGCTCTCCATCACTCCTTCAGCTCTGTCCATTCCACTCTGCTGAGAGCCTCCTCTCCCAGGCCAGACACCATCAGGCTCCTCTGCTGAGCTGTTCCCACTGTCCGGTAGGAAGGCCTTGATGCTCTGGCTAAACCATCTGCAAGCAAATGACCTTGGCTGATGGTTGCCCTACTTGCAGCTCAGACCAACTCACATGCCCTGGCTGCTCCTGAGTTTTCACTGTTCTACCTCAATAAAGTTTTCCTGCATCACAAACACAGAAGACTCCTTCTTTCTTCTTTCTAGATAGTTTGAGACTAAAAGAAGGTTGTTGATGCTATTGGCATTGTTGAAGAAGTAATCCATGACCTCTTTTAGGAATTATTTCCTCAATTTCACTACCGACTGGTACACTTTGTTCTTCCTGTGCATCACAGCAACTTTTCAGTTGCTTGAACACACGCCTGGATACACTAATGCGCATCTATCTGTGCCTGTGACACAACGAGTTCCTGTGTGGTGTGCTCACTTTGGCTGCACACAAGTTCCTCCAGACCCTCCTCATCTTCTAAGGCTCTTTACAGATCTGTTTGGACAAGTCCATGTCTTGTCTTTTTTTGTGTCCTCAGTGTGGAGCACACAAGTCTGGTCTCATCAGAGTGCAGTAGAGGGGCAGAATGTGCTGCGTACACTGTGGGGATAGCCCCAGGACATGGGGGAGTTTTGCCCAGCTCACTCACGTGGCCAGGACATGTCCAATTCTTCATCCACCAAAACCCCAAATCCTTCTTCTCAGGTAGGGACAAAGATGTTGTCTGCCACAGCAACAATGGACTTGCACAATTCCAGATACAGAATACTTGTAACTTTTTCCTCATGCGCCAATGTTGGAATGAATATCAGCTCATCAAAGCTATTGCCAAGGTGAGATGGGCACAGACTTGAGAGCATGATATGGAATTGCAGAGCTATGGAAGAAAAACATTCCCAACCTCAAAATTCACCAGGCTGTGCCAGGCAAGAGCAGCTAGTTTTAAAATTGCCCCAAGGTCGTGGGACAAGGCTGTCCCAAACCTTCAGCCCCTGATCATCCTCAAGGCCATACCCTTGATCTTCCCCAGCAGAGTCTTGTCTTCCTTACTCCCAAGTAACCCAGAGATTAAGAGAGCTCTCCAATATCACCGGAGCAGAGCAGAGGAGCAGAATCTTCTGCAACTGGATTGGAGCATTCCCAAACATGCAGGATGCAGGCTGGGTGATGAGGGTATTGAGAGCAGCCCCAGAGAGGAGGAATTTTTGTGTTGGATGAAGAATTGGATATGGTCTGGCCATGTGCTCTCACAGACCACAAACCTCATTTGTCCTGTGCTCATTCCCATGCTCTGGGCGGGAGGTGAGCAGGGGATTCATTGCCTCTACTCCTCTCTGGCAAGACTGGAATTGTGTGTTGAACTGTAGGACTCTTATGATCTGCTCTAGCAGATCTGTTAGTGGGCTGACAAGAAGATGAGGGGCTGGAACAACAGTGTTCAGCCAAAGTGAACACACCACCCAGAGGGGCTTGTGCCAGTGGCAGGGATAAATCTGCAGTAGCGTATCCAGGCCTGTGTTCTAGGAACAGACGGCTTGTTGGATGCACTGGAAAATGAAAGTATGCCAGTGGGTGGTAGAACTGGGAAAATAAATCCTAAAAGAGGTCTTAGTACACTTTTTAACACCAATGGCCACTGTAATCCTGGCTTAGTTCTGAGTGAGACTGGAAAAGTCTTGGGAGAAAAAATCAGGAGGAGTCATCGGAGGCTATGATGCAGGAAAAGTTTATTGAGTTAGAAAAATGAATGGTCAGGAGCATCCACTAGAAGGGTGAGGTGCAAGTAGAGCGTTCATCAGCCACTGTCCTTGGCTCGCTTGGATTTTACACAGCATCAAGGATTTTCTGTCCCAGGGTGGGAGCAGCTCAGCAGAGGTGCCTAATGGTCTCTCACTTGGGAGAAGCAGCTTGCAGCAGATGGGAATGGACAGAGCTGAAGGGGAGATGCAGAGCACTGAGTGGGAGAAGAGGAGGAGGCACATGGGCCATGTTTGCAGTCAGTCTGGACTGGTCCCTTAGCAGATGTAGCCACCCCTTCTGCCATAGCAGCCCAGGCCTCCCAGCCCATAACCACAGCCCAGCCCGTAGCCAAATCCACGACCATAGCCAAAGCCACCAAAGCCACCAAATCCACCAGAGATGGGCTGTCCCTGCACACTGAGCTCAGTGCCCACGGCAGCCGAGGAGGTGGATCCGACAGCGGTGTTCTGGGGGAAGGAGGTCATGATGGGTCCTGGCAGGGTGACCAGCACAGGGGAAGGGTTGATGATGACACGAGAGTCCTGGCATTGCAGGGCACAGGGCTCGTTGCAGCTGTTGGCCAGCGGGGTGGGTCCGCAGGGACTGCAACTGTTGTAGCAGGCCATGGGTGTGGTGTGGAGGGTCCCTGGAAGAGAGGGGAGTGAGGCAGGGCAGGGCTGTGGGGGTGTGAGGCGTGGTGATGCAGGAGGGTGAGGGAGTGTGGAGGCCTTTGAGGGGCTGTGGGGAGGCGTGAGGGCTGCTGAGACTGGGGTTGAGCATGGTGGAAGAGAGGTGTCAGGGGTGCAGGAGCAGGACGGTCAGGGGCTGGAGACTCACCTTGTCGGTCCAAGAGCAGGAGGAGAAGGAGTGAGGAGAATTGTGTGCGGTAGAGAGGTTCTGGGCCAGCTTTTATGCTGGTCCTAGAGGGGCGGGACAGCCTTGTTCCATCATCTTGGGGCATTTGGCCCGCTCTTGCCTGGGCCAAATTGGGGAGTCATAAGGTAGGGAGTGTTTTCCTTCCTGATGATCTGCCATTCCATTGCCTGCCCTTGAAACCATGTCCATCTGACCCTGGCAACAACTTTATTGTGTTAGTATTTGGGAGGATTTCACTGTTTGATGTGTGTCAGGGATGGCTGAATCAACCACCAGAGCCCAGCAGAGTTGCGATATCATCGGTGAGGTAATTTTGTGACACACGTCCTGTGTTTTATGTATGTCTTGTGAACACTGGGACTATGTTCGGTGCCATTGGGTGTCCATCAGTGATAGTGTTGCACCCAGGAATGTTGAGGGATCTGCTGATGCCCGGGGTAGGTCAGTCTGCAATCACTTGGCAGGGTTCTGGTGCCTCGGAGCTTTTCCTGATGGATGAAAGAGACCCCATGCCGTTATTTCTTGTGTAGCATCAAGAGAGAGGATCTGATAATTCAAACCTGGTTAGGTTGAACTTGTTCCAATGCTGTGGCCTATTTGGATTTCACACCTTTCCCTAGAAATATATACTCTGTCATTTAAAGTATATTTCTTCACCTCTTTAAGAAATCAAATAAACAAGTAACCAATGATGCTTGATCACGTTTTGCCCAGGCTGGTCTCTGACGTGGATTTGCTTATTCCACATTCAAAACATGTGGTTTCATAACTTACATCCTGTTAGTTGTAATATTATGTTCCTGTTAGGAAAAAACAATAATTGCTACTGGATGGTCATTGTGATCCAATTTCCTTCTCTGTCATGGTGCCGGCGGGGCTTTGTGGAATTCTGTGGTTCTGTGTCCTTCTCTACAGGCTGTGTCCATCTGACCTTTGTGGCAGCTTTTAATTTGGAGGAGTAGAGGCCAAAGGATTGGTATCTCTCTTTTGTCAGGAGTGTAGAGGATGACAACAAAGCCTACAAGAATTGGGGTGTTATGAGTGAGGTCATGCTATGGAACATACACAACATCTCCTTTGTCCATTCTTCCCTTCTTGCAAAAATAAACCCTGCACGTCCCCCATTTCTAATCACAACAAGGATTCTTCGGTCAACCTCTTGCTGTTCATGCACTGTTCTTGCTTCACTAAGCTCATGCTTTTCTTCCAATATAAAGCCCAACACATCACCCCAAATACGACATCCTTATCTCAGAGGAGACAGGAAGTGCCAATCTTCTAGAAATCCTCTTCCAGACTTTCTTTTGTGAGTGCACGGCCATCACTTGATCCATTAGGTCTCTGTCACGACAGTAATGGGATTCTCACATCTCCAGCTGACCCCCAGTCATTCCTGCTGGCTGCACTTCTTTCTATGCAGCCCAGGATATGGTTGGTGTTCTGGGCTGAAAATTCACATTGCTGTTTCCTGCCAAGATTTTGGTCCACCCGAACACTCAGGTCTTTCTCTGTGGAATTGCTCTCAAGGATTTCCTCTCACAAACTGTTCTCATGTTTGGGACTGTCCAAACCCAGGTACGGGACCTTGAACTTGGAGTTGTTAAAGCTCATGAGGCTCTTACGTTCTAAACATTCCCATCGTCCCTCCAATGGGATCTCTCCATGTTCTTGTGTCAACTGCACCGCTCAATTTCCTGGCACCTGCAAGCCTGCTGATAGTGGTCTCGATCTCACTGATCATGTCCTTGATAAAGGTATTCAAAATCACAGTCCCAGGTAGGGGCCTGAAGGCTTTGTCATCAGCCTCCACACGTACAAAGAACCATTGACCATCACTCTCTAGCTGTTCCTCATCCATCCATTAGTCCACCTTTAAAACCCACATGTCTGCAGTTTAGAGATAAAGATGTTATGTGGAACTGTGCTAAAGCCTTGACAGAAGTTCAGGATGACACCAATGTCCTTTCCATAGTCAACAAAACTGTTATAGCAGGGAAGGACTTTCTGTTCCTGGTGGAGCATAAATGGAAATTGAGGTCACCATGTAAACTTCATGGCAAAAAGCTCCAGCAGTTACCAGGACAGGATTAGGAAGAGAAATTCAAACAGGTTGAGGGAGTTGAACATCCTGTTCCCTGCCACAAGTGAGGCCTCATGGACATGAACTTGGTTGACCAAGAGCAGTGCAGGGCCACCACGACACTGATGGAACTGGAGTGTCCTTAAGATGAGGAGAAGCTGAAAGAGCTGGGAGTTCTTCCAGACAGGAGGCAGGAATGCAAATGGGACACGTTGTCAATATGCCATGGAATGACCTCACTGATGACATCCTAGTCTTGTAAGCTTTGCTTGAATCTTCTGCATGTCCTGGCATGCACCATCAACATCAACACCTTGGTCTCTAATTCTTGGAACAAAAACCTACCACCAAGGTCAGGTGGAGACGGCCTCAGGAGCAGAACATGAAATTGCACAATTCCACAAAGGAACAACCAAACCATGGCAAAGAAGGAAAGAGGAGCTTACTGGCTGTCCAATACTAATTATTGGGTTTTGCTCACAGGAACAAAATATTAAGACTTATGATTATAAGTTACAACACCTTGTGGCTTGAATGCGGAAAAAGTGAATTGTTGACCCAGATCGGTTTGGGAAAAAAAGGATCAAGCCTGGTTTGTTGTTATTTATAGGATTTCTGAATGAGGCCAAGGAATACACATTAATTGATAGAGTATATGGTCGAGTAAATGTGAGAAATTGAAATGGACCATAACAGTGGAACAAGTTCAGCCTAAAAACAGCTTCCCGTTTTCCAGATTCACCCTCTTGTTCACATACAAGACACAAGGGCATGAACACCATAAATCAGGAGTTGCTTCCAGACACCAGAACCTTTCCAAGATATTTATCAGTGATCAGGGTATCAGAAGCTCCCTCAGCATTCCTGAGTGCAAGGACACCCAGCAGCCCAGAAAAGAGTCCCGGTCTTCACAAGACACCGACAAACCACAGCACACGAGTGCCACAAAATGCCTGCATTGATGACTTTGCATTTCTGTCAGGCCATGGTTGTTTATTCAGCTCTCCCTGACACACATCTAACAATCAAATCTGCCCAAATGCCATCTCCAAAAGCTGCCGCCAAGGTCAGATGAAACCAGCCTCAAGACCTGGATATGACACTGCAGAGTCGTGGGAAAGAAAACACTACCCACACAATGACTCACCACTCTGGGCCAGGCAAGAGCTGCTAGCAGGTGAATGCCCCAAGGCCATGGGACAAGGATGTCCCGCCCCTTCAGGACCAGCATAAAACCCAGCCCAGAGCCTCTCTCCCTCACACACTTCTCCTCACTCCTTCTCCTCTGGTGCTGACAAGGTGAGCCCCCCAAAGCCCTGCCCATCCTTCTGCTCCTGCATCCCTGACCTCTCTCTTCCAGCATCCTCAGCCCCAGCCTCAGCAACCCTCACGCCTCCCCACAGCCCCAAAACAGCCTCCACACTCCATCACCCTCCTGCATCACCAACCACCCCTCACATCCCCACAGCCCTGCCCTGCCTCACCCCCCTCTCTTCCAGGGACCCTCCACACCACACCCATGGCCTGCTACGACCTCTGCCGACCCTGCGGACCCACCCCGCTGGCCAACAGCTGCAACGAACCCTGTGCCCTGCAATGCCAGGACTCTCGTGTCATCATCAACCCTTCCCCTGTGCTGGTCACCCTGCCAGGACCCATCATGACCTCCTTCCCCCAGAACACCGCCGTCGGATCCACCTCCTCGGCTGCCGTGGGCACTGAGCTCAGTGTGCAGGGACAGCCCATCTCGGGTGGATTTGGTGGCTTTGGTGGCTTTGGCTATGGTCGTGGATCTGGCTATGGGCTGGGCTGTGGCTATGGGCTGGGAGGCCTGGGCTGCTATGGCAGAAGGGGTGGCTACAACTGCTAAGGATCCTCCCCAGCACTCCTGACACCAACCATCCACTCCTTGGAACACACCCCAGGCATTCAGGTCACCTCCAAGGCTCCGAAATGTGCTCAGCACTTCCAGCTCCTGCTCTCAGGCCCTCAAGCAAGGCAGGAGCCAAGGAGCCAATCAGGACTGGCTGCAAACATGGCCCATCTCCATTCCTCCTCTTCTCCCGCGCTGTGCTCTGCATCACCCCTTTGGCTCTGTCCAGTTCTCTCTGCTGCAAACACCTTCTCCCAAGCCAGACACCATCAGGCTCCTCTGCTGAGCTGCTCCACCGTGGAGTAGGAAGGCCTTGATGGTCTGGCCCAACCATCTGCAATCAAAGGACCTCAGCTGATCGTTGCCCTACTTGCACCTCAGACCAGCTCCCTTGCACTGGCTGATCCTGAGTTTTCACTGTTCTACCTCAATAAAGTTTTTCTGCATCATAGCTTTATATGTGTCCACCTTCTTGATTCTCCTGAGACTCTTCCAATCCCTACTCAGAACTAGTCCAGGTTTATAGACACCACTGGGGTGAGTGAAAAAGTGCTCCAAGATCACTTTTACATGTTACTTCCCCAGTTCTATTACCCACTGGCACACTTTGCTCTTCCAGTGCATTCCATCAAACCTTCAGCTACTGAATCACAGGCTTGGATACGCTAATTCAGATGTATCCCTGCCTCTGGCACAAGCCCCTCTTTATCTTGAAGGTGGTGTGTTCCCTCTGGCTGGACACCAGTTGCTCCTGTCCCCCATCATGTTCCCAGCACAACTACATATCTGCTCAAGCAGGTCCATGCCTTCCTTGTCCTTGGGGGCTCAAAGTTCAACACAGAACTCTGGTCTTAGTACAGGAGAGCAGAGGGTGAGATTCCCCCACTCTCTTGTGCTGTCTACGCTGAGGGGATGAGCCCAGGGCACAGGAGAGTTTAGGGTCAGTGAGTACACATGGTTGGGGCACCTCCAACTCTTCATCCAATTCCCCAGTTCCTCCTCCCTGGGGCTGGTCTCAATCCCCTCATCACCCAGCCTGCATGTTTGGGATTGCTCCAATCCAGGTGAGGAAAATCCTGCCCCTCTGTTCTTCTCTGCTCATACTAGAGAACTGTGTTTATCTCTGTATTACTAGGACCAAAGAGGACAAGACCCTGATGGATAACGTCCAGAGTATGTCCTTGAGGATGATTTGGGGCTGAAGGTTTAGGACAGCCATTGGCCATGACTTTGGGGCATTTTGTCAGGCAGCATCTCTGGCAAATCATAAGGTGGGGAGTGTTTTGCTTCCCTCAGCTCTTCAGTGTCATGTCCAGGTATTGGGGACATGTCTGTCTGACCTTGGTGGCATCTTGTACTGAGCTGCTATTGGTTCCAGTCTTGTTGGATGAGGCTGAGGGAACAATATCATGTGTCTTGACTTCTGCATATCATTTGTTCCTGTAGCAGAATGCATCTGTGTATTCAGTCTGGAAAGATGTGGAGTTGTGGTTTGACTATGTGGTTGATAAGGAATGGATGGGATGGTCTAACTCAAAGAGGACAGTCTCAGTCAAGCTGTTGTGGTCACTGGCTCCATGTGTGTGGAGAACAGGGATGACTGGTGATAGGTCAAAGCTCCTATATTTTTCCTATCTTTGTCAGGGACGTGGACATTGAGATTGGGTGGGATGTCCAGCAAAATCAGAGACCAGAACAAGCTGCGTAATACAGTTGATTGTCTGGAGGGAAGGGATGCAACAGGTTGGGGCAGTGGGTGTCAATTTCATGAAGTTGAACATGGTCAAGTGCAAGGTCCTGCACTTGGTTTGGAGCAATGCCAAACATGACCACAGATTGGGCAATGAGGGGGTTGAGAGCAGCCCAGAGGAGAAGGACCTGGAATGTTGGTGGATGAAGAATAGAACATGAACACTCAGAGACCAGAAAGTACCTGCGTCCCAGGCTTAGCCCCACAGCATGGGCAGCAGATGAGAGCGGAATTCTCTCCCTCTGCTCTGTTCTTATGAGACTGGAGATGTGTATTTGGAAGATACGGACCTGCTGAAGCAGAGCTATAGATAGACAGGGAAGATGATGAGGGTCTGAAGCAACTGGTATGCAGCCAAAGTGAAAACAAGACCCATACATGTTTTGTACCAGAGGCAGGGACAGATCTGTGTTAGTGTATCCAGGCCTAGGATCAAGCAAGTGAAGGCTTTGTGGGATGCCATGGAAAAGCAAAGAGTGCCAGAGGGTGCCCATGAAGGAAGAGGACACTTCACAATGCTGCAATGCAATACAACTTTATTGAGGCATAAAGACAAGTGAAAATCATGAGCAGCAAGTAGAAGAGGTTGGGCTGAGGTACAAGTAGTGAGACCATCAGCCAAGGTCTCTTCCTTGCAGGTGCTTTGTCCAGAGCATCAATGACTTCCTGACATACAACTGGAGAATTCCGATGCTGGAGGCAGCTGACTATCACTGGCTTGGGAGAAGGGGTTTGCAGCAGAGGAGGATGGACAGAGCTGAAGAGTAGATGCAGAGCATGGAGTGGGAGAAGAGGAGGCAGACAGGCCATGTTTGCAGCCAACCTGGGCTGGCACCTTGGTTACTGCCTTGCTTGGTGCCCTGAGAGCGGGAGATGGAAGTGCTGAGTCCATTTAAGAGCCTTGTCCAGAGAGGCATCCTCAATAGCAGGGAGTGGGTGGTTTGTGTCAGGAATGGAGCTGAGGATCCTTAGCAGATGTAGCCGCCCCTTCTGCCATAGCAGCCCAGGCCTCCCAGCCCATAACCATAGCCCAGCCCATAGCCAAATCCACGGCCATAGCCAAAGCCACCAAAGCCACCAAATCCACCAGAGATGGGCTGTCCCTGCACACTGAGCTCAGTGCCCACGGCAGCCGAGGAGGTGGATCCGACAGCGGTGTTCTGGGGGAAGGAGGTCATGATGGGTCCTGGCAGGGTGACCAGCACAGGGGAAGGGTTGATGATGACACGAGAGTCCTGGCATTGCAGGGCACAGGGCTCGTTGCAGCTGTTGGCCAGCGGGGTGGGTCCGCAGGGACGGCAGAGGTCGTAGCAGGCCATGGGTGTGGTGTGGAGGGTCCCTGGAAGAGAGGGGAGTGAGGCAGGGCAGGGCTGTGGGGATGTCAGGGGTGGTGATGCAGGAGGTTGAGGGAGTATGGAGGCTGCTGTGGGGCTGTGGGGAGGCGTGAGGGCTGCTGAGGCTGGGGCTGAGGATGCTAGAAGAGAGGTGTCAGGGGTGCAGGAGCAGGAGGGTCTGAGGCTTGAGACTCACCTTGTCGGTCCAAGAGCAGGAGGAGAAGGAGTGAGTAGAATTGTGTGAGGTAGAGAGGTTCTGGGTCAGCTTTTATGCTGGTCCTAGAGGGGCGGGACAGCCTTGTTCCATCACCTTGGGGCATTTGACCCGCTCTTGCCTGGGCCAAATTGGGGAGTCATAAGGTGGGGAGTGTTTTCCTTCCTAATGATCTGCCATTCCATTGCCTGCCCTTGAAACCATGTCCATCTGACCTTGGCAACAACTTTATTGTGTTAGTATTTGGGAGGATTTCACTGTTTGATGTGTGTCAGGGATGGCTGAATCAACCACCAGAGCCCTGCAGAGTTGCAATATCATCGGTGAGGTAATTTTGTGACACACGTCCTGTGTTTTATGCATGCCTTGTGAACACTGGGACTATGTTCTGTGCCATTGGGTGTCCATCAGTCGTAGTGTTGCACCCAGGAATGCTGAGGGATCTGCTGATGCCCTGGGTAGGTCAGTCCGCAATCACTTGGCCAGGTTCTGGTGCCTTGGAGTTTTTCCTGATGGATGAAAGAGACCCCATGCCGTTATTTCTTGTGTAGCATCAAGAGAGAGGATCTGATAATTCAAACCTGGTTAGGTTGAACTTGTTCCAATGCTGTGGCCTATTTGGATTTCACACCTTTCCCTAGAAATATATACTCTGTCATTTAAAGTATATTTCTTTACCTCTTTAAGAAATCAAATAAACAAGTCACCAATGATGCTTGATCACGTTTTGCCCAGGCTGGTCTCTGACGTGGATTTGCTTATTCCACATTCAAAACATGTGGTTTCATAACTTACATCCTGTTAGTTGTAATATTATGTTCCTGTTAGGAAAAAACAATAATTGCTACTGAATGGTCATTGTGATCCAATTTCCTTCTCTGTCATGGTGCCGGTAGGTCTTTGTGGAATTCTGTGCTTCTGTGTCCTTCTCTACAGGCTGTGTTCATCTGACCTTTGGGGCAGCTTTTAATTTGGAGGAGTAGAGGCCAAAGGATTGGTATCACTCTTTCGTCAGGCATGTAGAAGATGACAACAAAACCTAAAAGAATTGGGGTGTTATGAGTGAGGTCATGCTATGGAACATACACAACATCTCCTTTGTCCATTCTTCCCTTCTTGCAAAAATAAACCCTGCACGTCCCCCATTTCTAATCACAACAAGGATTCTTCAGTCAACCTCTTGCTGTTCATGCACTGTTCTTGCTTCACTAAGCTGATGCTTTTCTTCCAATGTAAAGCCCAACACATCACTCCAAATCAGACATCCTTATCTCAGAGGAGACAGGAAGTGTCAATCTTCTAGAAACCTTTTTCCAGAATTTCTTTTGTGACAAGGGTGCACGGCCATCACTTGATCCATTAGGTCTCTGCCACGACAGTAATGGGATTCTCACATCTCCAACTGACCCCCAGCCATTCCTGCTGGCTGCACTTCTTTCTATGCAGTCCAGGATATGGTTGGTGTTCTGGGCTGAAAATTCACATTGCTGTTTCCTGCCAAGATTTTGGTACACCTGAACACTCAGGTCTTTCTCTGTGGAATTGCTCTCAAGGATTTCCTCTCACAAACTGTTCTCATGTTTGGGACTGTCCAAACCCAGGTGCGGGACCTTGAACTTGGAGTTGTTAAAGCTCATGAGGCTCTTACGTTCTAAACATTCCCATTGTCCCTCCTGAAGGGATCTCTCCATGTTCTTGTGTCAACTGCATTGCTCAGTTTCCTGGCACCTGCAAGTCTGCTGATAGTGGTCTCGATCTCACTGATCATGTCCTTGATAAAGGTATTCAAAATCACAGTCCAAGGTAGAGGTCTGAAGGCTTTGTCATCAGCCTCCACATGTACAAAGAACCATTGACCATCACTCTCTAGCTGTTCCTCATCCATTCATTAGTCCACCTTTAAAACCCACATGTCTGCAGTTTAGAGATAATGATGTTACGTGGAACTGTGCTAAAGCCCTGACAGAAACCAGTGTCCCTTCCATTGTCAACCAAACTGTTCTAGCAGGGAAGGATCTTCTGTTCCTGGTGAGCATAAATGGATCTTGAGGTCACCATGTAAATTTCATGGTAAAAAACTCCAGCAGTTACCAGGACAGGATTAGGAAGAAAAATTCAAACATGTTGAGGGAGTTGAACATCCTGTTCCCTGCCACAAGTGAGGCCTCATGGACATGAACTTGGTTGACCAAGAGCAATGGAGGGCCACCATGACACAGATGGAACTGGAGTGTCCTTAAGATGAGGAGAAGCTGAAAGAACTGGGAGTTCTTCCAGACAGGAGGCAGGAATGCAAATGGGACACGTTGTCAATATGCCATGGAATGACCTCACTGATGACACCCTAGTCTTGTAAGCTTTGCTTGAATCTTCTGCATGTCCTGGCATGCACCATCAACATCAACACCTTGGTCTCTAATTCTTGGAACAAAAACCTACCACCAAGGTCAGGTGGAGACAGCCTCAGGAGCATAGCATGAAATTGCACAATTCCACAAAGGAACAACCAAACCATGGCAAAGAAGGAAAGAGAAGCTTACTGGCTGTCCAATACTAATTATTGGGTTTTGCTCACAGGAACAAAATATTAAGACTTATGATTATAAGTTACAACACCTTGTGGCTTGAATGCGGAAAAAGTGAATTGTTGACCCAGATCGGTTTGGGAAAAAAAGGATCAAGCCTGGTTTGTTGTTATTTATAGGATTTCTGAATGAGGCCAAGGAATACACATTAATTGATAGAGTATATGGTCGAGTAAATGTGAGAAATTGAAATGGACCATAACAGTGGAACAAGTTCAGCCTAAAAACAGCCTCCCGTTTTCCAGATTCACCCTCTTGTTCACATACAAGACACAAGGGCATGAACGCCATAAATCAAGAGTTGCTTCCAGACACCAGAACCTTTCCAAGATATTTATCAGTGATCAGGGTATCAGAAGCTCCCTCAGCATTCCTGAGTGCAAGGACACCCAGCAGCCCAGAAAAGAGTCCCGGTCTTCACAAGACACCGACAAACCACAGCACATGAGTGCCACAAAATGCCTGCATTGATGAGTTTGCATTTCTGCCAGGCCATGGTTGTTTATTCAGCTCTCCCTGACACACATCTAACAATCAAATCTGCCCAAATGCCATCTCCAAAAGCTGCCGCCAAGGTCAGATGAAACCAGCCTCAAGACCTGGATATGACACTGCAGAGTCGTGGGAAAGAAAACACTACCCACACAATGACTCACCACACTGGGCCAGGCAAGAGCTGCTAGCAGGTGAATGCCCCAAGGCCATGGGACAAGGATGTCCCGCCCCTTCAGGACCAGCATAAAACCCAGCCCAGAGCCTCTCTCCCTCACACACTTCTCCTCACTCCTTCTCCTCTGGTGCTGACAAGGTGAGCCCCCCAAAGCCCTGCCCATCCTTCTGCTCCTGCATCCCTGACCACTCTCTTTCCAGTATCCTCAACCCCAGCCTCAGCAACCCTCATGCCTCCCCACAGCCCCAAAACAGCCTCCACACTCCCTCACCCTCCTGCATCACCAACCACCCCTCACACCCCCACACCCCTGCCCTGCCTCACCCCCCTCTCTTCCAGGGACCCTCCACACCACACCCATGGCCTGCTACGACATCTGCCGTCCCTGTGGACCCACCCCGCTGGCCAACAGCTGCAACGAGCCCTGTGCCCTGCAATGCCAGGACTCTCGTGTCATCATCAACCCTTCCCCTGTGCTGGTCACCCTGCCAGGACCCATCATGACCTCCTTCCCCCAGAACACCGCCGTTGGATCCACCTCCTCGGCTGCCGTGGGCACTGAGCTCAGTGTGCAGGGACAGCCCATCTCTGGTGGATTTGGTGGCTTTGGTGGCTTTGGCTATGGCCGTGGATTTGGCTATGGGCTGGGCTGTGGCTACGGGCTGGGAGGCCTGGGCTGCTATGGCAGAAGGGGTGGCTACATCTGCTAAGGATCCTCCCCAGCACTCCTGACACCAACCACCCACTCCTTGGAACACACCCCAGGCATTCAGGTCACCTCCAAGGCTCTGAAATGTACTCAGCACTTCCAGCTCCTGCTCTCAGGCCCTCAAGCAAGGCAGGAGCCAAGGAGCCAATCAGGACTGGCTGCAAACATGGCCCATCTCCATTCCTCCTCTTCTCCCGCGCTGTGCTCTGCATCGCCCCTTTGGCTCTGTCCAGTTCTCTCTGCTGCAAACACCTTCTCCCAAGCCAGACACCATCAGGCTCCTCTGCTGAGCTGCTCCACCGTGGAGTAGGAAGGCCTTGATGGTCTGGCCCAACCATCTGCAATCAAAGGACCTCAGCTGATTGTTGCCCTACTTGTACCTCAGACCAGCTCCCTTGCACTGGCTGATCCTGAGTTTTCACTGTTCTACCTCAATAAAGTTTTCCTGCATCATAGCTTTATATGTGTCCACCTTCTTGATTCTCCTGAGACTCTTCCAATCCCTGCTCAGAACTAGTCCAGCTTTATAGACACCACTGGGGTGGGTGTAAAAGTGCTCCAAGATCACTTTTACATGTTACTTCCCCAGTTCTATTACCAACTGGCACACTTTGCTCTTCCAGTGCATTCCATCAAACCTTCAGCTACAGAATCACAGGCTTGGATACGCTAATTCAGATGTATCCCTGCCTCTGGCACAAGCCCCTCTTTATCTTGAAGGTGGTGTGTTCCCTCTGGCTGGGCACCAGTTGCTCCTGTCCCTCATCATGTTCCCAGCACAATTACATATCCTCTCAACCAGGTCCACGCCTTCATTGTCCTTGGGGGTGCAAAGTTCAACACAGAACTCTGGTCTTAGTACAGGAGAGCAGAGGGTGAGATTCCCCCACTCTCTTGTGCTGTCTACACTGAGGGGATGAGCCCAGGGCACAGGAGAGTTTAGGGTCAGTGAGTACACACAGCTGGGGCACCTCCAACTCTTCATCCAATTCCCCAGTTCCTCCTCCCTGGGGCTGGTCTCAATCCCCTCATCACCCAGCCTGCATGTTTGGGATTGCTCCAATCCAGGTGAGGGAAATCCTGCCCCTCTGCTCTTCTCTGCTCATACTAGAGAACTGTGTTTATCTCTGTATTACTAGGACCACGGAGGAAAAGACCCTGATGGATAACATCCAGAGTATGTCCTTGAGGATGATTTGGGGCTGAAGGTTTAGGACAGCCATTGGCCATGACTTTGGGGCATTTTGTCAGGCAGCATCTCTGGCAAATCATAAGGTGGGGAGTGTTTTGCTTCCCTCAGCTCTTCAGTGTCATGTCCAGCTATTGAGGCCATGTCTGTGGCATCTTTTAATGAATTGCTATTGGTTCCAGTCCTGTTGGATGAGGGTGAGGGAACAATATCATGTACCTGGACTTCTGCATAGCATTTGTTCCTGTAGCAGAAGGCATCTCCATATTCAGTCTAGAAAGATGTGGAGTTGTGGTTTGACTATGCGGTGGATAAGGAATGGATGGGATGGTCTAACTCAAAGAGGACAGACTTAGTCAAGCTGTTGTGGTCACTAGCTCCATGTGTGTGGAGAAAAGGGATGGCTGGTGATAGGCTAAAGCTCCTATATTTTTTCCTATTGAGTGGGATGTCCAGCAAAATCAGAGACCAGAACAAGCTGAGTAATACAGTTGATTGTCTGGAGGGAAGGGATGCAACAGGTTGGGGCAGTGGGTGTCAATTTCATGAAGTTGAACATGGCCAAGTGCAAGGTCCTGCACTCGGTTTGGAGCAATGCCAAACATGACCACAGATTGGGCAATGAGGGGGTTGAGAGCAGCCCAGAGGAGAAGGACCTGGAATGTTGGTGGATGAAGAATTGAACATGAACACTCAGAGACCAGAAAGTACCTGCGTCCCAGGCTTAGCCCCACAGCATGGGTAGCAGATGAGAGCGGAATTCTCTCCCTCTGCTCTGTTCTTCTGAGACTGGAGATGTGTATTTGGAAGATACGGACCTGCTGAAGCAGAGCTATAGATAGACAGGGAAGATGGTGAGGGTCTGAAGCAACTGGTATGCAGCCAAAGTGAAAACAAGACTCATACATGTTTTGTACCAGAGGCAGGGACAGATCTGTGTTAGTGTATCCAGGCCTAGGATCAAGCAAGTGAAGGCTTTGTGGGATGCCATGGAAAAGCAAAGAGTGCCAGAGGGTGCCCATGAAGGAAGAGGACATTTCACAATGCTGCAATGCAATACAACTTTATTGAGGCATAAAGACAAGTGAAAATCATGAGCAGCAAGTAGAAGAGGTTGGGCTGAGGTACAAGTAGTGAGACCATCAGCCAAGGTCTCTTCCTTGCAGGTGCTTTGTCCAGAGCATCAAGGACTTCCTGATATACAACTGGAGAACCCCGATGCTGGAGGCAGCTGATTATCACTGGCTTGGGAGAAGAGGTTTGCAGCAGAGGAGCATGGACAGAGCTGAAGAGTAGATGCAGAGCATGGAGTGGGAGAAGAGGAGGCAGACAGGCCATGTTTGCAGCCAGCCAGGGCTGGCGCCTTGGCTACTGCCTTGCTTGGTGCCCTGAGAGCAGGAGCTGGAAGAGCTGAGTCCATTTGAGTGCCTTGGCTCAGACAGGCATCCTCAATAGCAGGGAGTGGATGATTGGTGTCAGGAGAGCTGCTGAGGGTCCTTAGCAGATGTAGCCACCCCTTCTGCCGTAGCAGCCCAGGCCTCCCAGCCCGTAGCCATAGCCCAGCCCATAGCCAAATCCACGGCCATAGCCAAAGCCACCAAAGCCACCAAATCCACCAGAGATGGGCTGTCCCTGCACACTGAGCTCAGTGCCCACGGCAGCCGAAGAGGTGGATCCAACGGCGGTGTTCTGGGGGAAGGAGGTCATGATGGGTCCTGGCAGGGTGACCAGCACAGGGGAAGGGTTGATGATGACACGAGAGTCCTGGCATTGCAGGGCACAGGGCTCGTTGCAGCTGTTGGCCAGCGGGGTGGGTCCGCAGGGACGGCAGATGTCGTAGCAGGCCATGGGTGTGGTGTGGAGGGTCCCTGGAAGAGAGGGAGTGAGACAGGGCAGGGGTGTGAGGGGTGTGAGGGGTGTTGATGCAGGAGGGTGAGGGAGTGTGGAGGCCATTGTGGGGCTGTGGGGAGGCATGAGGGTTGCTGAGTCTGGGGCTGAGGATGCTGGAAGAGAGGGGTCAGGGGTGCAGGAGCAGGAAGGTCAGGGGCTTGAGACTCACCTTGTTGTCAGCAGGAGCAGGAGAAGAAGGAGTGAGGAGAAGTGTGTGAGGGAGAGAGGCTCTGGGCTGGCTTTTATGCTGGTCCTGGATGGGTGGGTCAGCCTTGTCCCATGGCCTTGGGGCATTTTTCAAAGCAGCAGCCCTTTGCTATCCCAGCGTGGTGAGTCATTGTGTGGGGAGTGTTTTCTTTCATGCAATTCTGCAATTCCATGTCCTGACCTTGAGGCTGTGTCCCTCTGACCTTGGCAGTAGCTTTTAAGTGCAAGAATTAGTGGCCATTATCTTGTTGCTGGTGACTTTGTGAACATGTTTAAGATTCAAACAACCCTGAGGACTACGGATGTGTCATCAAGGAGGACATGCCATGGCATAATAACCTAATTTCCCATTTACCTTCTTTTCTTCTGCCTGAAAGAACCCCGGTTCTCTCAACTTCTCCTTTTTTAGATACTCTGGTCTTTCCAGTGTCATGACCTCCTGGTACTGCTGTTGGTCAACCGCATCCATGTCCTTGTTGCACTCTGCAGCCCATGTAGTGCACCAGTAGTGCATGGCAATATGGTTGACTTCCTCATCCTCCACATATCACTTTTCCTATTAACTGCTTTCTAATCCTCTCCTGGTGATTTCTGGAGCTCTTTACATCAGAGGCTACATGGCCACCTTATGATCCATTTATGTTTCACCAGGATCACAAGGTCTTTCCCTGTTCGAATGCTCTTGTTGACAAGGGAATGGCAACCGGTGTCATGTGCCTGGACTTCGATCAGGGCCTTAACACAGTCTCACTGGACTTCCTTATCTCTAAACTGCAGACATGTGGGTTTGAAAAGTTAACTAATCACTGGATAAATAATTGTTTCCCTGATGCTTCTTCCCCTTATCCTCCACAAGGTTTCCTTTCCAAGTGTCAGTCACAGCCCAGCACTGTGACCCCAGAGTGTGACCATACTGGGTCCAGTTGAGATGAGCACTACAGACGAATCAACACAAGACTGTGAGGAGCATAGGACACCTCCCTAAATCATATGGATTGCTTTTCCATCTCCAGTGGCAAAGACCAGGAATATAGACATACCTGGACAGATGTAGCCAAAGTAGGGAAGACAAGAACATGGTCAAAGGGGCAGATGCTCAGCCCGAGAACACCTGCAAAGCTTAGAGCAGCCTAAAAGATCTGTGAGGAAACGGGGTCCCTCTTCACCACACAGCACAACAGTGCCATTGGGGTGACCTCACTGATGACACCACATCTACACAAGGCTTTGGTCACGTCTTCAACCCATCCTGACATAAACCATCAAGACAGCATTTAACCTCTAAGACACTTAAAAGCTGCCGCCAAGGTCAGATGGACACGGCCTCAAGAGAAAGGTGTGGAATTGCAGAATCCAACAAAGTAACACCAACACCATGACAGTGAAGGAAAGAGCAACTCATTAACTGTCCATTTGTAATTACTCATTTTACTAGTAGGAACACAATATTACTGACAGGAGAGAAGTTATGAAACCCTTTGGCTTGAACGCAGAATAAATGAATTGACGTCACACACAAAGCTGGGAAAAAAAGGGATGGGCCCGAGTCTGTTGTTGTGTTTTGGATTTCTAAATGACACCAAAATTACACTTTAAATGACAGAGTAGCTTGTTGGATAAATTTTAGAAATCTCAATAGACCGTAACATAACAACTAGTTCAACTTGAACAACCTCTACTTTCCAAGACCTTATCTCAATGCCATTCAAGACACATGGGCAAGAGCTCCGTTTCATTCATCAGGAACTGGGGCACTGTGACCTCTCCAAATTGTTGCAGTGACCTCCCCAGGACATCAGCAGCTCCCACAGCACTCCTGGGTACAACACAATGACCCATGGACATCCAGGGGCACAAAAAATGTCACAATCTTCACCAAGCACACACAAACCACAGCACATGTGAGCTACAAAATTACCTCACTGATGATATTATAGCTATGCTGCTTTCATTGTTTATTCAGCCCTCCCTGAAATGCATGAAACAATCAAATCCTCCCAAAGACTAGCTCTCACTCTGAAACAGCCTCCAAGGTCAGATGGACAGCGACTCAAGAGCTGGATATGACACTGCAGAATTCCGTGAAGGAAAACATTCCCCACAAAATGATTCACCACGCTGGGCCAGGCAAATACTTCGACCTGCAAAATGCCCCGAGGTGATGGGACAGTGCTGACCCGCCCCTTCAGGACCAGCATAAAAGCCAGCCCAGAGCCTCTCTCCCTCACACACTTCTCCTCACTCCTTCTCCTCCTGCTCCTGCTGACACCAAGGTGAGTCTCAAGCCCCAGACCCTCCTGCTCCAGCCCCCCTGACCCCTCTCTGCCAGCACGCTCAGCCCCAACCTCAGCAGCCCGCACACCTCCCCACAGTCCCACAACAGCCTCCACACTCCCTCACCCTCCTACATCACCACCCCTCACACTCCCACATCCCTGCCCTGCCTCATCCCCCTCTCTTCCAGGGACCCTCCACACCACACCCATGGCCTGCTACGACATCTGCCGTCCCTGCGGACCCACCCCGCTGGCCAACAGCTGCAACGAGCCCTGTGCCCTGCAATGCCAGGACTCTCGTGTCATCATCAACCCTTCCCCTGTGCTGGTCACCCTGCCAGGACCCATCATGACCTCCTTCCCCCAGAACACCGCCGTCGGATCCACCTCCTCGGCTGCTGTTGGGAGTGAACTCAATGCCCAGGGACAACCCATCTCTGGTGGATTTGGTGGCTTTGGTGGCTTTGGTTATGGCCGTGGATTTGGCTATGGGCTGGGCTATGGCTATGGGCTGGGAGGCCTGGGCTGCTATGGCAGAAGGGGCGGCTACATCTGCTAAGGACCCTCAGCATCACTCCTGACACCAGCCACCCAATCCCTGGAACATACCCCAGACATTGAGGACAACTCTCTAGTCCAAGGCTCTGGAATGGGTTCAGTGCTTCCAGCTCCTGCTCTCAGGGCACCAAGCAAGGCAGTAGCCAAGGGGCCAGCCTGGGCTCCCTGCAAACATGGTCTACCTGCCTCCTCCTCTTCCTCCATTCTCTGCTCTGCATCACCCCTTGGTCTATGGGTGTTCTCCTCTGTTGCAAACCTCTTCTCCTAAGTCAGAGACAATCAGGTACCTCCACCATTGGGGTGTTCCCACTCTGGGGTAGGAAGCCTTGGTGCTCTGGCCACACCACCTGCAAGCAAATGACCTTGACTGGTGGTCACTCTACTTGCTCTCTTCCAGTGGATGTCCATGACTTTCCAATGTTCTTTTAGCTCAATAAACTCTCTCGCATTGCGGCATTTTGAAGTGTCCTTTTCTTCACATGCACACACTGGCACACTTTGCCTTTCCAGTGCATCCCACAAACCCTTCACTTTCTTAATCCCAGGCCTGGATACACTGACACAGGTCTGTCCCTGCCTCTTGTACAAGTAATATATGAGTTTGTTTTCACTTTACCTGCACACCAGTTGTTCCAGACCCTCATCATCCTCTGGGTCCATATTCGGCTCTGTTTCAGCAGGTCCATATCTTCCATATCCTCTGGTGCTCAGAGCTGAAAAAATTCAAGTCTCTGAATATCAGCCAGAGGGTCAGAATCACCCTCCCATCTCCTGCCTACGCTGTGGGGATGAGCCCCGGATGTGGAGGTGTTTTGGTCTGTGAGTGCACATGTTCAATTCTTTGTCCACCAACACCCTGAGTCCTTCTCCTTGGGCAATCAATCAACTCAATCAACTCATCTCCTATCTAATATCCATTACTGAGATTGCTACGTGTCTGAGGGGACAACATTCCCAGTGCCCAGCTCATTATTCAGGATGCTGAACAGAGGTGTCCGCATGGATCTGACTCATGGGCTGCAGTACTGGAGATTCACCTCCATTTGCACTTTAGGTCACTGATCAGAAGCCTGTGGCTCAGCCTCAACCACTCTCAGGCCACTCACTGCACTCTCAGACAACCTGGACTTGCTCAGCTTCTCTGAGAGTGTAGAATGGGGAGGCATCTAAAAGTCTTTACAGAAGGATTGTGTCAACAGCAGTCAGAACTCTCTCCTCATGTCCAAACTGAGTCACTGGCACAGAGCAGACACACAGCTCAACCAAGCACCACTTCCTGAAGGGAAATCCTCCAAGAGAAGTGGCCTCAGCTCTAGGCTCTTGACACATCTCAAGACCCCAAAGACCTGGCTCACCCCTCCCCTGCTGCTGCTCCCATTTTCATGAAGGGCAAATTCTTCCTGAAAAGTTTGATAGGGTTCCAACACTGGTGAATGACAGAACAGCAACTGATATCATGTACACGGACTTGTGCAAAGCATTTCTTCCTGTGGCAGACAACATGTTTATCTCGTCCTGGAGAGATGTGAAGTTTATAGCTGTAACATCAACTGTGGGGTGGAAAATGAGTTGGATGGTCTCACTCAGAGAGTTGTGGTCAATGTCTCCATGTCTGTGAGGAGAAGAGGGATGAGAAGTGACTTACAGAGGCTCATATTGGGACCATTATCACTTCCCATCTTTGTCAGGCATAGGGACAATGCAATTGATTGTCCCCTCAGCAAGACTGGGAATATGACATCAAGGTGAGTGGTGTGGTTGATTGTCTGGAGGAAAGGGAAGGCACCCAGAGGGTTCTGGACAGGCTGGGGAGATTGGTTGGTGTGATTGTCATGAAGGTCAACAGGACCAAATGCAACATCCTAAATCTGAATTGGAGCAACCTCATTAATGGACATTGAATGTGTAATGAGTCATTAATAGCATCCCAGAGGAGAAGGACTTGGGGTGTAGGTGGATGAAGAATTGATATGTTCCAGTCATGTGAACCCACCAAACAGAAACTGCCCATGCCATGGGCTCATTGCCACAGTGAGGGCAGCAGGTGAAGAAGGAATTCTGACCTTCTCCTCTGCTCTGCTCTGGTGAGACAGGAGTTCTGCACTCAGCACTGGGGCCTCAAGGGTTAGCACCTGCTTGTGTGGATCTGTATATGGGCTAAAGAGTTAAGGAGGGACTGAAGTAACAACTGTATAGCCAAAGTAGAAACATGGCCTAGGAGGGGCTTGTGTCAGATACAGAGATATATCTGTCTTAGTGTATCTAGGCCTGGGATCAAGCAAGTGAAGTATTTGTGGGATGCAATGGAAGAGCAAAGTGTGCCAGTGTGTGCCTATAAAGGAAAAGGAGACTTCAGAATGCTGCAACGCAAGACAATTTTATTGAGGCAAAAGAAAGTAAGGGGTCATGATGGTAAGAGGAAGGCAATTGATCTGAATTGCAAGTAGGGCAACCGTCAGCCAAGGTCCTTTCCTTGCAGGCAGTTTGGCCAGAGCATCAAGGACTTCCTTCCCCACAGTGGGTACAACCTGATGGTGGAGATTCCTAATGTTCTCTGTCTTGGGAGAAGAGATTGGGAGTAGAGGAGAATGGACAGAGCTGAAAGGCAGTGGGAGAAGAGGAGTAGGAGGCAGGTGGGCCATGTTTGCAGGCAACCTGAGCTGGCCCCTTGGCTACTGCCTTGCTTGATGGCCTGTGAGCAGGAACTGGATGTGCTGAGTCCATTTGAGAGCCTTGTCCAGAGAGATGCCCCCAATGCCTGAGGTATGTTCCAGGTGGTTGGAGTCAGGACAGCTGGGGAGGGTCCTCAGCAGTTGTAGCCACCCCTTCTGCCATAGCAGCCCAGGCCTCCCAGCCCATAGCCAAATCCACGCCCATAGCCAAGGCCATAGCCAAAGCCACCAAATCCACCAGAGATGGGCTGTCCCTGCACACTGAGCTCAGTGCCCACGGCAGCTGAGGAGGTGGATCCAACGGCGGTGTTCTGGGGGAAGGAGGTCATGATGGGTCCTGGCAGGGTGACCAGCACAGGGGAAGGGTTGATGATGACACGAGAGTCCTGGCATTGCAGGGCACAGGGCTCGTTGCAGCTGTTGGCCAGCGGGGTGGGTCCGCAGGGACGGCAGATGTCGTAGCAGGCCATGGGTGTGGTGTGGAGGGTCCCTGGAAGAGAGGAGGGTGAGGCAGGACAGGGCTGTGGGGGTGTGAGGGGTGGTGATGCAGAAGGGTGAGGGAGTGTGGAGGTTGTTGTGGGGCTGTGGGGAGGCATGAGGGCTGCTGAGGCTGGGGCTGAGCATGGTGGAAGAGAGGGTTCAGGGGTACAGCAGCAGGAGGAGCAGGGGCTTGAGACTCACCTTGCTGTCAGCAGGAGCAGGAGGAGAAGGAGTGAGGAGAAGTGTGTGAAGGAGAGAGGTTCTGGGCCGGCTTTTATGCTCGTTGTGGATGGGTGGGACAGCCTTGTTCCATCACCTTGGGGCATTTTGGAGGCAACAGTTGTTGCCTGGCCCAGCTTGGTGAGTCATTGTGTGGGGAGTATTTTTCTTCCTGCAACTCCACAGCGTCATGACCGTTTCTTGAGTCCAAGTCCATCTGACCTTGGCGACAGCTTTACTGTGAGAGATGGTATTTGGGAGGATTTGATAATTTGATGTGTGTCAGGGAGGGCTGAATAAACAACCAAACCAGCAGAGTTGCCATATCATCAGTGAGGTCATTTTGTGGCAAGCATGTGCTGTGGTTTGTGGGTTCTTTGTGAAGACTGGGATTATTTTTTGTGCTCCTGGATGTCCATCAGTCATTGTGTTTCTCCCAAGAATGATGAGGGAGCTGCTGATGTCCTGGGGAGGTCACTGCAATAACTTGGAATTGTTTTAACTTGTAGGAGTTTAGTTTATAGGAGTGTTCCTAAGGTTGAAAGAGGCCTTGTGTCGTGAATTGGATCAAGAAAGAGCATCTGGCAAAGTAGAGGTTCATCCAGTTGAACTTGTTCTGTTGTCATGGTCCATTTGGATTTCTCATCTTTACATGACTTTGTAGTCTGTCATTTAAAGTGTATTCCTTGACCTCGTTAAGAAATCCATTAAACAAAGACCCAACCCAGCTTGATCCACTTTTTCCCAGTCTAGTCTGTGATATCCATGCCTATACCTCATTCAAGTCATAAAGCTTCATATCGGACATCCTTTTAGTCCTAATTATCTGTTCCTGCTAGCAAAACCCTGTAATTGGTAATGCTTGGTCAGTGTAGTCCTCTTCCCTCCTCTGTCACGGTCTGGCTGTTCCTTTTTGTAATTCTGCAGCTGCATGTCCTTTTTTTGAGACCATGTCCATCTGACCTTGGCAGCAGATTTTAAGAGTCTTAGAGGTTAAGGGCAGGTCTTGATGGCGAGTGTCATGGCGGGCTGAAGACACCTCCAAAGCTTTGGAGAGATGGAGCACCATCAGTGAGGTCACCCCATGGCACTGGTGTGCCCTGGTTTTTGGGTGCATTCTGAAGTGGGAGCCCCAAACCATCACAGCTCTGTCAGGATTGTCTGACTTTGTAGGAGAAGTGCTTGTGAGGAACTTCCCTTTCCACTATGTTCTTTCCATCCCCACCACGTTGCCAATATTCAGAGCCTGTCTGTATTCCTAGACTTTCCTGCTGGAGATGGGAACTGGATCCCTGTGATTTAGGAAGGCCACTCATGCTCCCCAATGCCTTGAGTTGGTTCATCCTTAGCGCTCATCTCAGCTGGGACAAGAGAGGTCACACTGTGGGGTCACAGAGCTGGGCTGTGACTGACCCACGGAAAGGAAAAATGGTGTAGAATAAGGAGAACAAGATGCACGAGGAGCACAGTTCCCCATCCATTGATTAATCCACCCCTGAAACCCATGTGCCTGAGCTTTAGGAAGGCTGAGGGAGTGGACTGTCCTGGTCCCCACCACTAGTAGGGCTCAATGGTGGAAGAAAGATGTGGACATGGCTGATTGTGAGCACTGCAGGGACACTGACAGCACTGGCGTTTCCTGAAAATGAGGACAGACCAAGAAAACTGGGAGTTTGTTCAAGCAGGAGACAAGAATGAAAATGGGAGATGTTGTCAATATGCCATGGTATGACATCACAGACCACACCCCAATTATGCTAAGATTCGGCTGAATACTCTACACGTTCGGACACACGCCATAAACAATGAGATAATGGTCACCAATGCTCCCAATTCAGATGTTCTGCCAAGGTCAGATGGACACTGCCTCAAGGGAAGAGCAAGAAATTGCAGAATTGCAGGAAGGAAAACACTCCCACAAATCATGACTTGCCAACTTGTGCCAACCAAGAAATGCTGCCTAAAAATGCCCCAAGGTGATGGAACAAGGCTGCCCCACCCATCCATGACCAGCATAAAAGCCGGCCCAGAGCCTCTCTCCCTCACACACTTCTCCTGACACATTCTCCTTCGCCAGTGCAGACAGCAAGGTGAGTCTCAAGCCCCTGACCCTCCTTCCCCTTGCAACCCTGGCCCTCTCTTCCAGCACACTCAGCCCCAGCAGCCCTCACACCTCCCCACAGCCCCACAACAGCCTCCTCACTCCCTCACCCTCCTGCATCACCACCCCTCACAACCCCACACCCCTGCCGTGCCTCACTCCCCTCTCTTCCAGGGACCCTCCACATCACACCCATGGCCTGCTACGACAGCTGCCGTCCCTGCGGACCCACCCCGCTGGCCAACAGCTGCAACGAGCCCTGTGCCCTGCAATGCCAGGACTCTCGTGTCATCATCAACCCTTCCCCTGTGCTGGTCACCCTGCCAGGACCCATCATGACCTCCTTCCCCCAGAACACCGCCGTTGGATCCACCTCCTCGGCTGCCGTGGGCACTGAGCTCAGTGTGCAGGGACAGCCCATCTCTGGTGGCTTTGGTGGCTTTGGTGGCTTTGGCTATGGCCGTGGATTTGGCTATGGGCTGGGCTGCTATGGCAGAAGGGGTGGTTACATTTGCTAAGAACCCTCAGCACCACTCTTGGCACCACCAGCTCAGGCCTCTGGCAACAGCTCCTGGAATCAAAGCACCTTGGCTGTTGCCTGTCCTGCTTGCACCTCACACAGGATCCCTTCTTCATTATCCTGTGTCCTCATTCTTGTGCCTCAATAAAGTTTTCCTGCACCAATGACTGTGACGCCTCCTGTTCTTCTGTAATTCTGGTGGTCTCACATCCTTACCAAGCACATACCATGCCTCAACAGGTCATTGGTGTATGTGCAACAGCATCTTCCTTCACAAATATGTTGAAACAACTAATAAGAATGTCTGGCATAGGAAGCACAGGAGAGGACATCTTCTAGAACACAACACAAACCCATCACCTTATACAACAAAGCCTTGGATTTGTTAATGTTCCCCAGGGTGCAGAACTGCTAAAATATTTCCGTGTCACTGCTTACTTGACAAACTCTCTTCACACCAGGACTCCTGAACCCTTCTAGTAAACAGAGTCACAAAAGCATCCACTTGGGCAGGAAATCTGGACTGCACTTGCTTTAAGCAAGATAAACAGGAACAGACCTTCCAGCACCATGGACAGTTCCATGTTGTGTCTCCCAGGACAGACACCCCAATGTTTCCACTATGGCTACCCTCACTGTGAAAGATTGTTGCCGTCTTTAGCAATCACATTCCACCTGTTCCATCTTTGCTATTGCCCTCTTGTCCTGCATGTATGCACTGCTGAAAATAGCCGGACTTCATCCTCTGCCATCAGAGATTTGCACACATTGATGACACCCCCCATCCACCACCATACCCTGGGAGTACCAACTATCTCAGTTTCTCACCCAGGAATGATTCACCAAGCCTTTTGGAATCTTGATTGTTCTGAACTGGTCATGATTCACTAAATTGACTTCATTTTCACGCTGGGGAGCACAGAACTGCCCACAATACCTCACATGGGACCTCACCTGTGCTCAGAAGACACCAAGAGTCACCTCCCCCTGACTCATCACATTTCTCCCCAGTCTTGACCTAAAGACTTGGGGTCCCTTTTCCCAAAGTGGTGATACAGGGACACCTTCTGCCCCATTCCTTCTAACCCAGAACCACAAAGGTTTTTTCAGGGAAGAAAACAATTCTTCCAAGTGACCCCCTGGGATGACTCCTCCCAAGAAAAAGCACTTGGCTGCTGCCCTTGCTGAGTCCAGCAAATGTCCAGAACCATCCAGGTTTTCAATGCTGGCCAAAAGGATCCATCGGGGGGCTTGATCCAACTCCTGGGCTACAGCACTGAGGACTTGCTGCCATCTAAAATTTGGGACACTGACCACGAGTCTCTGGGTCCAGTTCTTCAGACACTTATCATTCCCCCATGCTGGGTACTGACACAACTGGGACTTGGCTCAGTTGTAGACGATCAGGCAAATGCTCACCTCCAGGAACCCTGGGTGACCTCTAAATCCTCATTCAGACAACCACAAGTTGCCTTTGCACTCAGCCCAAGTGAAGACCCAAAATATCAAAACCTTTGAGGTTGGAGTGTCACCCAAGGACCCGCTGAGCATGTCCAAACGGAAAGGTAAGGTCTGATGTCAGGTTTTGCCCACTGTGAAAAATGCATGGAGGGATGGAAGGTAATGGAAGGCAATGGAAGGTACAACCCCTCCTCCTTGGCCCAGCTGCACAGCCCAGACCAGCCTATCAGAACTGTGAGAAACTGGGGGTAATTTTTCAGAAGGCACCCACAAAAGGCACACAAGGGCCATGGGGTGACCACGGTGATGGCACCCCATCTCTCCAAAGCTCGGGTCATGTATTCAACCCTCCCTGACATGAATCATCAAAAGAAAATTTTGATCTCTTAGTACTCGCAATTAGAAGTTACCGCCACTGATGGACAAGAGAAGGATATGGAATTGCAGAATTCCACAAAGAGACGCACCAACCTTGTCAGGAAAAGGCAGTGTAGCTCACTGATTGTCCCTTAGTAATTATTGGTAATTTGCTTACAGGAACACGATGTTAACAATTACAGGTTATGAGTTATGAAACTTGTGGCTTGAATGCGGAATAAGTGAAGTGATGTCACAGAGAGACTGGGAAAAAAAGGATCAAGCCCAGTTTGTTGTTTCTTTATTGTATTTCTTAACAATGTCAAAGAATACAGCTTAAATGCCAGAGTACATTGTCATGCAAATTTGAGAAGTCCAAATGGGCATTAACACTGGAACAAGTTCAGCCTATATAGCCTCTCTTTTTAAAGGTCTTCTCCCTTGATCCCATTCAAGACACAAGGCCACCAGCTCCCTTTCATCCACCAGGAAGACCTCCCAGGCACTAGGATCTTACCAAGCTATTGCAGAATGACCTTCCCAGGACATCAGCAGCTACCTCAGCACTCCTGGGTGCAATATAATGACTGATGGACATGCAGTGGCACACAAAACAGTCCCAGTCTTCACAGGGCCCTGACAAACCAGAGCACACGAGTGACCCAAAATGACCTCAATGATGACATTGCAAATCTCCAAGGTTCTGGTTGTTTATTTATTCCTCCCTGACACACACTGAACACTCAATTCCACCTAAATACCAAATTATTAAAGCTGCTGCCGAGGTCAGATGGACATAACATCAGGAACAAGGCATGGAATTGTAGAAGGAAAACACTCCCCACCTCATGACTCAGCCCCAAGGCCATGGAACACCCCTCCACAACCAGCATAAAAGCCAGTCCAGAGCCTCTGTCCGTCACACACTCCTCACTCCTTCTCCTCCTACTCCCACTGACAAGGTGAGTCTCAAACCCCTGACCCTCCCGCTCCTGCACCCCTGACCCCTCTCTTCCAGCACACTCAGCCCCAGCCTCAACAGCCCTCACACCTCCACACAGCCCCACAACAGCCTCCTCACTCCCTCACCCTCCTGCATCACCACCCCTCACACCCACACAGCCCTACCCTGCCTCACTCCCCTCTCTTCCAGGGACCCTCCACACCACACCCATGGCCTGCTACGACCTCTGCCAACCCTGCGGACCCACCCCGCTGGCCAACAGCTGCAACGAGCCCTGTGCCCTGCAATGCCAGGACTCTCGTGTCATCATCAACCCTTCCCCTGTGCAGGTCACCCTGCCAGGACCCATCATGACCTCCTTCCCCCAGAACACCGCCGTTGGATCCACCTCCTCGGCTGCCGTGGGCACTGAGCTCAGTGTGCAGGGACAGCCCATCTCTGGTGGCTTTGGCGGCTTTGGCGGCTTTGGCTATGGCCGTGGATTTGGCTACGGGCTGGGCTGTGGCTACGGGCTGGGAGGCCTGGGCTGCTACGGCAGAAGGGGTGGCTACAATTGCTAAGGGACCTCAGCACCACCCCTGACATCAACAACGATCTTGGGGCCCTGGCAACAGCTCCTCCAACCAAAGAACCTCATTTGATTGCCAGCCTACTTCCATCTCATACTGCATTCCTTCTAGTTCTTTCTCCTGTCTTCATTTTTTTCCCTCAATAAAGTTTTCCTGCATCCAAGTCTGAGATGCCTCCTTGCCTCCTCATCTTTTTGAATTCTAATGGTTTCACATCCTCACCCATCAAAATGCCATTGGTGTGGATGGAAAAGAAGCAGAACGTTTCTCTTAGCAAAGATGTCAGCACCAGTGACAACCAAGACAGGCACTGGAAGCAGGGAATGAGGGCACACCTTCCAGAACATGACACAAACCCTGGACCCACTGCCTCAAAGGTTTTGACACATCCATGCTCTCCTGCTCATGTCTCTCAGAGTCTCTCTGTGCCAGCTCACACTTGACAAAATATCTTCCCCTCCAGGACTCCTGAACCCCACCCAACAAACAAGGAGGAACAACATCATCCACTTGAGCACAAACTCTGGAATGCAAGTGCTTCATTTCCCTCTGCTCGAGCTAAGTCAGCAAGGGCAGCATTTCCAGGACCATGGCCAGCTCAGTTTTGTTTCTCCCAGCAGAGACTCCTCCAGTTTTCCCACTCTGCCACCACTCTCACACTGAAAACTTCTTGCCTTTTATGCCCACAGAATTCCATCTGTTTTCTCTTCTGCCCTTCCTCCTTTTCCTTCATGTGTGTGCAATGCTGAGAACAGCCAGGCTTCCTCAACATTATTCCCTGCCATCAGGGATCTTAGGACACTGATGACATTCTCATGTCCAGCTTTGTCTCCTGGCAATCTCCGCTCTCTCTGCCCTCTAGGAAAGATTCTCCTGCCCTTTCAGTATCTTGGTCACCCTGACCTGGTCTTGTTTCACTAAGCCCTTGTGCTTCTTTCCCTGGACAGCCCAGAACTGCCCACACCACCTCACACGGGACCCCACCAGTGTTCTAAAGAGAGAAAAGGCCACTTCTCCTGACTTCATGTCAAGAATTGCCTGAAATCTATCTTGGCTACTGGTGATGCCTTTTCTAGGAAGGAAAGGATTGAGATTGTGGTCCCTTTGTTCTACACCAGCACCACAGAGTCCTGCTCAGCAAAGCTCCTTTCCAGCCTCTTAGTCCCCAGCATTACCCACTGCTGTTCCTTCACAGATGCAGAATTTGGTGTTTCCCTTGCTTGAACTTCAGGAGATTCCTTTAAGGCTCAGTCTCCAGCTCCCTCTGACTGGTGGCACAACCAAGTGATGCCTCAACCACTCCATCAGCTGCCAATTTGCTGAGGGGACAACAGTCTCACTGCCCATGTCATTGTTGAGGATGTTGAACAGGGTTGCCCTAATGGATACAACTCTTGATCTATTTCCCTTGAGAATTGCCTCAGTTTGAATTTTGGAACACTGATCCCCAGCCTCTGGGCCACAGCCACTCTCAGGCCACTCACTGCCCTCTCAGAGAACCCAGACTTGCTCAGATGCTCTGGGAGTGTGGAATGGGAAGGAGTCTCAAAGGCTTCACAAAAGGGTTTTGTCCAACAGCAGCCACAGCTCTCTCCTCATGCCCAGGCTGAGTCACTGGCACAGAGTAGACACACAGCTCAAACTCCATTTCCTCAAGGGAAATCCTCCAGGAGAAGTGGTCTCACCCATCAGCGCTTGCCACAGCTCAAGACCCCGAAGGTCTGGCTCACCCCTCCTCTGCTACCACTCCCCTTTGGCCTCTGCTTCCTCGCACAGGTGCCAATAACACACATGGAATCAGTTCAGTTGCAAAAGCCTCTTGACACTGAGGCAAAAGCCTCTACCACTGTTAATGCAGGGCTACGAAATCCACCACTCAACAATCACATCCTAGAAACATTTTTGTTGAAAAAGGTCTAAACTGAAAATACAATAAAACTCTAACCATTCCCTCAGCACTCCCAAGGCTACCACTAACCTGTGTGCCCAAGTGACACATCCCTGAAGGGATGAAGACTCCACCACTACTCTGTGCACTCTGTGACAGGAATGACAACCCTCTCCATGGAGGAAGGTTCCTTAATATCCAACCTAAACTTCTCCTGAAGACACTTGTATTCTGGATTCCTGCTCTACTGTGGTACAATGAAAGGGGAACACCCAGTTTATTACAAGTCCATTCAGAAAACAGAGATCTGAAATTGTGATGCAAAAAAAATTTTATTGAGACAAAATAGTGAAAAAGCAGGAGGAGGCAGGAGAAGGGAATTGGGCTGAGGTGCAATCAGAGTGACCCTCAGCCAAGGTCATTCCTTGCAGTAGGTTTGGCCAGAGTATCAATGCCTTCCTGCCCCACAGTGAGAGCAGCTCAGCAGAGATGCTCAATGGTCCCTGGCAGAAGGGGCTTGCAGCAGAAGGAGCTGGAGAGAGCTGAAAGGCAGGGAGCAGGGAGCAGAACAAGAAGGCAGATGGGCCAGGTTTGCAGACAACCTGGGCTGGCCCCTTGGCTACTGCCTTGCTTGCTGTCCTGAGAGCAGGAGCTGGAAGTGCTGAGCACATTTGAGAACCTTGGCCCAGAGAGGCGTCCTGAGTGCCTGGGGTGTGTTCCAGGAATTGGGTGGTTGGTGTCAAGAGTGGTGCTGAAAATCCTTAGCAGTTGTAGCCACCTCTTCTGCCATAGCAGCCCAGGCCTCCCAGCCCATAGCCATAGCCCAGCCCATAACCAAATCCACGGCCATAGCCAAAGCCACCAAAGCCACCAAAGCCACCAGAGATGGGCTGTCCCTGCACACTGAGCTCAGTGCCCATGGCAGCCGAGGAGGTGGATCCAACGGCGGTGTTCTGAGGGAAGGAGGTCATGATGGGTCCTGGCAGGGTGACCTGCACAGGAGAAGGCTGGATAACAACACGGGAATCCTGGCATTGCAGGGCACAGGGCTCGTTGCAGCTGTTGGCCAGCGGGGTGGGTCCGCAGGGTCGGCAGAGGTCGTAGCAGGCCATGGGTGTGATGTGGAGGGTCCCTGGAAGAGAGCGGGGTGAGGCAGGGCAGGGCTGTGGGGGTGTGAGGGGTGGTGATGCAGGAGGGTGAGGGAGTGTGGAGGCTGCTGTGGGGCTGTGGGGAGGCGTGAGGACTGCTGAGGTTGGGGTTGAGCGTGCTGGAAGAGAGGGGTCAGGGGTACAGGAGCAGGAGGATCAGGGGCTTGATACTCACCTTGTGGGCAGTAGCAGGAGGAGAAGGAGTGAGGAGAAGTGTGTGAGGGAGAGAGGCTCTGGACTGGCTTTTATGCTGGTCATGGAGGGGTGGGACAGCTTTGTCCCATTGCCTTGGGGCATTTTGCAGTCAGCAGCACTTGTCTGGCCCAGTCTGGTAAGTCATTGTGTGGGGAGTGTTTTCCTTCCTGCAACTCTGCAATTCCATGTCCTTTTCTTGAGGCCATGTTCATCTGACCTTGGCAAAACCTTCTGGTTGGGAGAATTGGTGGCCAATGTCTTGCTGGTGGTATCATGTGTCAAGACATGAAAGCTTCAATTATAGATTTGGAGAACTGGAAATCCAACACTGTGCTCATGCTATGGTATATTAAACACATCCCATTTGCATTCTTGTCTCTTTTCTGAACAAAATTCCAAGTCCTTAGTTTCTTCTCTTTTTAAGGATGCTCCAGTGCTGTCAGTGTCATGGTCTCTCTGAGTTCTTGTTGGTCAACTATGTCCATGTGCTTGCTCCACTGTGGAGTCCCACATGTTGTGGGCAAAAGGATAGACACCACCCTCAACCTATTTGTAATTCTTTTCCTAACCCTGTCCTGGTAACTGCTGGCATTTTTTGCAGCAAAGGGTACATGGTCAAAAGGTGGCTTAGTCAATGGATGAGGAATTGTTCTCTTCATGTCTTGTTCTACTTATCCTTCACCACTTTTGCTTTCTATGCATCAGCCTGAGCCCAGCACAGTGACCCCACAGTGTGATCTTCCTGGGTCCAGATGAGACGAGCACTAGGGATGAACCAACACAAGACTTAGGACAGCATGGGAAGCCTCCCTATATTGAAGGGATTGCTTTCCTATCCACAACAGGAAAGGTCTGGTATATAAAAACACCTGGAGAGATGGTAGCATGGTGGGGATGGAAATGGTGTGGTGAGAGGAGCAGACTCTGCCAAGCAGTGCTCCTGCAAAGCCCAGACCAGCCCGACAGAGACGTGATGGTTTGGGGTCCATCTTCACAATGCACCCACAAACCACAGAACATGAGAGCCCTGCGGTGACTTCACTAATGACACCCAACCTCTCCAAAGCTTTGGTCATGCCTTCAGCTTGCCCTGACAAGGTCATCAACACCTTCCTTTAAACTCTAATACTTGCATTTAAATATTGCCATCAAAGTCAGGTAGACAAGACATTCAAGAAAATGGCTTGGAACCACAGAATTCCACAAAGGAATGCCACCAACACGACATAGGAGGTAGGACGAGCTCACTGATCATCCATCAGTAACAATTAGCTTTTGCTAAAATGAACAAAATGTTAAGGCTTAGAGGTTATAAATTATGAAACCCAGTGGCTTGAATGCGGAATAAATGAATTGACGTCACAGACCAGCCTGGGCAAACATGGGTTTGTTGTTTGTTTATAAGATTCATGAATGAGGTCAAGGAATATGCTTTAAATGACAGTGTATGCTGTTGTGTAGATTGCAGAAATCTAAATGGACCTTAAAAATGGAACAAGTTCAGCCTGACCAGCCTCTGGCTTTGCTGGAAACTCTGCCTTGATCCCATTCAAGACACAAGGACCATGAGGTCTCTTTGATCCAGTAAAATGCATCATAGGCACTGGGACATTTGCAAGTTATTGCAAAGTGGCCTCCCCAGGACATCAGCAACGCTCTCAGCATGACTGAGGCCATTCAGAGGCACAGAAGAGGTGCGCAGTCATCAAAAGGAACCCACAAACCACAGCACACGAGTGCCTCAAAACGACCTCAAGGATGACATTGCAAATCTCCAGGGCTCTGGATGTTTATTCATTTACTCCCTGACACTCAATGAAAAATCACATCCTCCCAAATGTCAACTCTCACTCTAAAGCTGCCTCCAAGTTCAGATGGACGTGGCCTCAAGAGCAGGACATGGAATTGCAGAATTGTACAAACAAAAACACCCCCCACCTCATGACTCACAGGGCTGGGCTAGCCAAGAGATGCTGCCTAAAAAATACCCAAAGGCAATGGGACAACGCTGTCCCACCCCTCCACAACCAGCATAAAAACCAGCCCAGAACCTCTCTCCCTCACACACTTCTCCTCACTCCTTCTCCTCCTGCTCCAGTTGACAACAAGGTGAGTCTCAAACCCCTAGTCCTTCTGATCCTGCACCCCTGGCCCCTCTCTTCCATTATGCTCCCAACCTCAGCAGATCTCACGCCTCCCCACAGCACCACAGCACCCTCCACACTCCCTCACCCTCCTCCTCCCTCACCCTCCACACTCCCTCACCCTCCTCCTCCCTCACCCTCCACACTCCCTCACCCTCCTGCATCACCATCCCTCACACCCCCACACCTCTGCCCTGCCTCATCCCCTTCTCTTCCAGGGACCCTCCACACCACACCCATGGCCTGCTACGACATCTGCCGTCCCTGCGGACCCACCCCGCTGGCCAACAGCTGCAATGAGCCCTGTGCCCGCCAGTGCCAGGACTCCAGGGTTGTCATCGACCCTTCCCCTGTGCTGGTCACCCTGCCAGGACCCATCATGACCTCCTTCCCCCAGAACACCGCCGTTGGATCCACCTCCTCGGCTGCCGTGGGCACTGAGCTCAGTGTGCAGGGACAGCCCATCTCTGGTGGATTTGGTGGCTTTGGTGGCTTTGGCTATGGCCGTGGATTTGGCTATGGGCTGGGCTATGGCTATGGGCTGGGAGGCCTGGGCTGCTACGGCAGAAGGGGCGGCTACAACTGCTAAGGACCCTCAGCATCACTCCTTACACCACCAGCTCAGGGATCAGGCAACAAGTCCTGCAAGCAAAGCACTTCAGGTGATGGTTACCCTACTCGAACGTCACCACAGATCATTTCCACTTGTTTCTCTTGACTTTTAAGTCTTTCACATCAATAAAGCTTTCCTGTGCCAATCCTGAAATGACTCCTTATTTTGTTGTGTTCCAATGGTCTTGCATTCCCACCCACCACATTCAAGAGCTGAACAAGACACTTGGAGTACATTGAACAGGCCACATCATTTTCCTTATATTTATGTCAAATCAATTAATAACAAAATCTGGCACAGGAAGGACAGAAGTGGACACTGGCGGAACATATCACATACCCTGCAAACTACTATGCCAAAGACTTTAACACAACAACTCTCTCCTCAGCACAAAAATGGAAAAGTCACTGCATCCCAGTGCACATCTGACAAACTCTCTTCCTGGCCAGGACTCTTGTAGCCTTCCAGCAAAGAGAGAAACAACATCAAACACTTGGCAGGAGCTCTGCAGTGCAAGTGCTTCAACTGCCCTGCTCAAGCAAGACCAGTAAGAGAACATTTCCAGAACCACAGACAGATCAGATTAGGATCTCCCCGAATCAAGACACCATCACCTCTTCCATTTTGTACCTGCACCTCAAACCAGCTACCTTGCACTGGCTGATCCTGAGTACTCTTCTACGTCAAAAGAGTATTCCTGCGTAATAACCTCAGATGACTTCGTTTTCTTTCTTCTCCCAGGTTTTTTCCGGTCTCACTCAGGACTAAGCCAGGGTTGTAGAGGCCATGAGGGTGGGTAAAAAAGTGTAGCAAAACCACTTTTATGTGTTATTTCTGCAGTTCAGATTCTCAATACTACATTTTGCACTTCCAGTGCATTGTCACACAAATGCTTCAGCTTCAGCAAACACAAACTTGGATACACTAATGAGGGTGAATCCTTGCCTCTGGCACAAGACACTCATGGGTGGTGGGTTTAATATTTCTGGGTGCCAGTTGCTCCAGCCCATCATCATCTTCCAGAGCTATTTCCAGCTCTGGTTGAGCAGGTCCATGTCTTCCTTGTCTTCAGGTCCCAGAGCTGAACACACATCTTCAGTTTCACCAGAGTGGAACAGAGATAAATCCCCCCCTCACTTGCTGACCCCACAGTGGGGATGAGCCCAGGGCACAGGGGGTTTCTGTTTGGCACATTCACCTGGCAGAGCATATCCAATTCTTCATCCACCAACACCCCAAGTGCTCCTCCTTGGGCTCAATCCCCTCATCACCCAGCCTTCATCCTGTGTGTTTGGGATTGCTCCAATCCAGCTGCAGCAGATTCTGCCCCTCTGCTCTGCTCTGATGATGTTGGAGAACTCTGTTAATCTCTGGGTTGCTGAGAACAAGGAAGAAAAGACTCTGCTGGAGAAGATCAATGGTACGGCTGTGACAATGACCAGGGGTTGAAGGTTTGGGACAGTCATTACCCATGACATTGGGGTATTTTCCAGGCTAGCTGCTCTTGCCTGGCACAGCCTGGTGAATTGTGAGCTTGGGAATGTTTTTCTTTCCATAGCTCTGCAATTCCGTATCATGCTCTCGAGGCTGTGCCCATCTTACGTTGGCAACAGCTTTGATGAGTTGGTATTCATTCCAACGTTGGTGGATGATGGAAAGAGATGCAACTATCCTGTGCAGGGACTTGTGCAAGTTCTTTGTTCCTGTGCTAAACAACATCCTTGTCCCTAACCTGGAGAGAAGTGGATGTTGGTTGGACTGTTTGGTGGATGAGGAATGGGCAGGATGGTCTCATTCAAAGAGTTGTGGACAATGGCTCCATGTCCCTGTGTGAACAACAGAGATGAGTGGTGACCTTTGGAGACCTATATTGGCATTATTATAATTTTGCATCATTGCCAGAAATCTGAGTGCTGGGATTTAGTGAGATGATCAGAAAAACCAGGGGGCACTCCAAGCTAAGTAATGTAGTTGGTTGTCTGGAGAGAAGGGATGGCATCCAGAGGGATTGGAACAGACTGGGGCTGTGGGATATTCTCTGTTTCATGAGACTGAACGTGGCCAAATGCAAGGTCCTGTATCGAGTTTGGAGTAATGCCAAACATGGCTGTGGATTGGACAATGAGTGGATTGAGAGCAGCCCAGAGGAGAAAGCTTTGGGGTGTTGGTGGATGAAGAACTGGACAAGCCACACCATGTGAATGAGCTGACCAGCAACTCGCCATGTCCTGGGCTCATGCCCACGGCATGGGCCGAAGGTGAGGTGGAGGATTCTGCCCCTCTGCTCTGGTCAGGGTAGACTGGAGTTGTGTGTTCAACTCTGGGACCTGAAAATAAGAGAGACATGAAGCAGCTTGAAGAGATCCGAAAATGGAATATGATGAGGGCCTGGAGCAACTGATGTCCTGCCAAAATGAACACACTGCCCATGAGGGGCTTGTGCCAGAATCAAGGATAGACCAGCATTGGTGTACCCAGGCCTTTGATTTAGCAACTGAAGTTCTTCCCTGTGATGCACACAAAGTGTGCCACTGTGTTCTAGTGGGTAGTGGAACTGCAGAACCAATTCCAAGACAGGTGTTGGTGCAATTTGCATCCTTCAGAAATGGCTTGTGGCCACATGGATTTGTGTCAAGTGCGGTTGGAACACCTTTGCCAGAAAGAAGTTGAAGGAGACGTCTCAGGTTGCAAGGTAAGGGAATTTTATTGAGTCAAAAGAACAGGCAGAGGTCAAGAGCAACCAGTTCAAGGCAGGTGGTCTGAGGTGCAAGTAGGGCAACCATCAGCTGGGGTTCTTCGATTGAGATGTTTTGGAAAGAGCACCAAAGCCTTCCTGCCCCACAGTGGGAGCAGCTCAGCAGAGGTGCCCGACAGCCTCTGGCTTTGCAGGGTTTGCAGCACAGGGGACCGCACTGAGCCAAAGGACGGATGCAGAGCAAAAAATAGAGGAAGAGGAACGGGGAGATGGGCCAAGTTTGTAGGACTGGCCACTTGGCTACTGCCGTGCTTAAAGGCCTGAGAGCAGGAGGCGGAAGTGCTGAGCCTGTTTGAGAGCCTTGTCTCAGAAAGGAGTCCTCAATGCCTGAGATGTGTTCATGGAGAGGGTGGTTGGTTGCAGAGTTTGCTGAGATGAGTCCTTAGCAGTTGTAGCCACCCCTTCTGCCATAGCAGCCCAGGCCTCCAAGACCATAGCCATAGCCCAGTCCATAACCAAATCCACGGCCGTAGTCAAAGCCACCAAAGCCACCAAATCCACCAGAGATGGGCTGTCCCTGGGCATTGAGTTCACTCCCAACAGCAGCCGAGGAGGTGGATCCCACAACGGTGTTCTGGGGGAAGGAGGTCATGATGGGTCCTGGCAGGGTGACCATCACAGGGGAAGGGTCAATAATGACCCTGGAGTTCTGGCATTGCAGGGCACAGGGCTCGTTGCAGCTGTTGGCCAGCGGGGTGGGTCCGCAGGGACGGCAGAGGTCGTAGCAGGCCATGGGTGTGATGTGGAGGGTCCCTGGAAGAGAAGGGGGTTGAGGCAGGGCAGGGGCTGTGGGGGTGTGAGGGGTGGTGATGCAGGAGCATGAGGGAGTGTGGAGGTGGTTGTGGGGCTGTGGGGAGGTGTGAGGGCTGCTGAGGCTGGGGCTGGGTGTGCTGGCAGAGAGGGGTGAGGGGTCCAGGAACAGATGGGTCAGGGGTTTGAGACTCCCCTTGATGCCAATAGGAGCAGGAGGAGATGGTGTCAGGTGAAGTGTGTGAGGGAGAGAGGCTCTGGGCTGACTTTTATACTGGTCGTGGAGGGGCGGGGCAGCTTTGTGTCATGGCCTTGGGGCATTTTGCAGGCCAAAGTACTTGGCTGGTCCAGCCCTGTGAGTCATTACATGAGGATTGTTTTTTTTTTCCTGTGACTCTTCCTCTCCATGTCCTTCACTTGAGCCTGTTTTCATTTGACCTTGGCGGCACATCTTAATGGAGAGAATTAGCAACCATTATATTCTTGGTGATAGCACATGGCAGGACATGTAGATGATTCAACCAAAGCTTTGGGAAACTAGGAAGTCATCACTGAAGTCATTCTGTGCCATATTGACCATACGCCAAGGTCAAATAGACATGGTCTCAGAAGAAGGACATGGAATAGCGAAATTCCAAAAATACACACTCTCACCATGACAGGGGAGAGAAGAGGCGCTCAGTGACACTCCTCTAGTAATCACTGTCTTTGGCTAACAGAAACACAAGATTATAGGATAAAACTTATGAAATCTTATAGCTTGAATGCAGAATGCATAAATTGACATCACAGACCAGCTATGGCAAGAAACAGATAGGACCAGGTTTGTTCTTTGTTATTAGATTTCTGAATGAGGTGTACAAATACACTATTAATGACAGTGTATACTGCTGTGGAAATTTGAGAAATCCAAACAAACCAGAAAACTGGAAAAGAACAACCTAAATAGACTCTGGTTTTCCAGATCCTCTCTTTTGATCCCATTCAAGACACAAAGCCATGAGCTCTCTTTAATCCAAGCACTGAGACCTTTAAAAGTTATTACAGAGTGACCTCCCCAAGACATCAGTAGCTCCCTCAGCATTCCTAGCTGACACAAAATGACTGATGGACATCCAGCGGCACAAAAGAGAGTCCCAGTCTTCACAAAGCACCCACAAACCACAGCACACGAGTGCCACAGAATGACCTCACTGATGACATTGCACCTTTCCTGGGCTCTGAATGTTTATTCATTCCTCCCTGAAACAAATCTGACAATCAAATCATCCCAAATGTCTGCTCATGAAAGCTGCTGCCGTGGCCAGATGAAACCAGTCTCAAGAAAAAGACATGGAATTGCAGAACTACATGAATGAAAACATTCCCCACCTCATGGCTTCATGCCAGGCCAGGTCAGTCAAGAAATGCTGCTGGCTAAAAAATGCCCCAAGGCCATGGGACAAGGCTGTCCCACCCCTCCATGACCAGCATAAAAGCCAGACCAGAACCTCTGTCCCACACACACTTCTCCTCACTTCTTCTCCTCTTGTTCCTGCTGACAAAAAGGTGAGTGGCAATCCCCTGACCCTCCCGCTCCTGCACCCCTGACCCCTCTCTTCCAGCACACCCAGCCCCAGCCTCAGCAGCCCTCACACCTCCCCACAGACCCACAGCAGCCTCCACATTCCCTCACCCTCCTGCATCAACACCCCTCACACCCCCACACCCCTGCCCTGTCTCACCCCCCTCTCTTCCAGGGACCCTCCACATCACACCCATGGCCTGCTACGACCTCTGCCGACCCTGTGGACCCACCCCGCTGGCCAACAGCTGCAACGAGCCCTGTGCCCTGCAATGCCAGAACTCCAGGGTCATTATTGACCCTTCACCAGTGCTGGTCACCCTGCCAGGACCCATCATGACCTCCTTCCCCCAGAGCACCGTTGTGGGATCCACCTCCTCGGCTGCTGTTGGCAGTGAACTCAATGCCCAGGGACAGCCCATCTCTGGTGGATTTGGTGGCTTTGGTGGCTTTGGCTATGGCCTTGGCTATGGCCGTGGATTTGGCTACGGGCTGGGAGGCCTGGGCTGCTATGGCAGAAGGGGTGGCTACAACTGCTAGGGACCCTCAGCACCACTCCTGACACCAGGAGTGTCACCCCCACCTCAGGGCTCTGGCAACAGCTCCTGCAAGCAAAGCATCCCAGCTGATGATCATCCTACTCAGACCTCATCACAAATTGTTTTCAATTCTTTTCCTGACTTTTAATTTTTTCGCATCAATAAAGCTTTCTTGCATGAAACCTTGCATGCCTAGTTATCGTTTTTATTCCAATGGTCTCGCATTCTCAACCAACATATTCTACAGCTCTACAGGTCTTTGGGATACCTGGAACAGGGTGACAACACTCTTCTTTACATATATGCCAAAACAACTAACATAGAAGTCTGGCACAGGAATCCCAGAAGGGTCATCTTGCAGAACATTTCTTTGCTACACCAAAGGCATTTATAGCACAGTTCTTGGCACCAACATGAAAAAGTCCCTCCATGGCAGTGCACACCTGACAAACTCTCTTCTTGGCCAACCTTCCAGCAAAGAGAGAAACAACATCAACCACTTGAGCAGGAGCTCTGCAGGGCAAATTCTTCAACTGCCCTGATCAAGCAAGACTAGCAGCAGCTGAATTTCCAGCATCTCAGACAGTTTAGCTATGGATCTCCCAAGACAGAAACTACACGAGCTCTTCCAATCTCCGATCATCTTCATAATGAGTGATTTTTAGCTTTTTTGGCCATGTAGTTCCACCTCTTTTCACTCGTGCTCTTGCACTCTCGCCCTGCACTGCTGAGAACAGCTGAGCTCTCTCCTCTACCTTCCCCACCATCAGAGATTTGCACACACTGATAATACCCCCCTGTCCCTCCTGGTCCCCTCGGAGTCTCAGCTCTCTCAACCTGTTCTCTAGGAAAGTTCCTCCAGCCCCCATAGAACATTGCTGGCTCTGAATGGATTTAGATTCATTCCGTGGACTTCATATTCACAATGGGGAGCTGAGGACTGCTTGCAACACCTCCCATGGGGCTGCCAGCAAATTTCAGGAGACAGCAAGAATCACCTCTCTCTACCTCATCACAACACTTTTCCCGCTTCTTTTCTGGACACTTGGGTTCCTTTTCCCATAGAGGGACACCTCCTGCTCCATTTCTTCTTGACCACAACCACAAATGCTTTTTTGGAGAAGAAAAACATTTTTCCAAGTGTCTCCAAGACTTCCTACCTGGAATGACTCCTGCCAACACTCCCTGCACTCAACAGCCGCCCTTGCTGAGGTCCAGTAGATGTCCAGGACCACTCAGGTTTTCAGTGTTGGCCAAAAGGATCCAGCTCCTGGGCTACAGCACTGGGGACTTGTTGCAATCTGGACTTTGGGACACTGACCACAAGCCTCTGGGCCCAGTTCCTCAGACCATTCTCAGGCCACCACACTGGGCACTGACACATTCTGAATGTGCCTGAGTTATTGTCAAAGATTATGCAACGCTCTCCTCCAAAAACCCAGGGTAACCTCCAAGTGCTCTTTCTGACAACCAGACATTGCCCAAAAAAGTGACCTCAGACATTAGCACAAGAAATGACCCAAAAGACCCTGGATATCAAAATGGTAAAAGCAAGACGGGCACACACAAAGCACAACCAATGGGAAAAAGATGGTCCAATGTCAGCCATTGCCAGCTGGGAGAAAAGGATAGAGAGAGGCAATGTGACTGAAGGTACAACATCTCCTACTTGGCACAGCTGCAAAGTGCAGACCAACCTGGCAACTCTTTCCCACATATCCACAAACCACAGCACAGAAGTACCACGGGGTTACCTCAGTGATTACACATCACTTCTCCAAAGCTTTGGTCGTGTCTTCAGCCCACCCTGACATGAGCCATAAATACGTTCTCTAATACTTGCACTTAAAAGCCACCGCCAAGGTCGGATGGACACGGCCTCAAGAGCAGGACGTGATGTTGCAGATGAGGGGGAAAGCAAGGAATCCCTGACTCATGACTTGCCAGGTTGGGCCATTCATGAGAAGTAAGACAAGAACCTCCTCAAGCAGACTTGGAGATGAGCCTGGGAGATCATGAGGGGCTGGAACCAAAAGTGAACACAGAGACCATGAGGGGCTTGTGTCAGAGGCAGGCAAAGTCCTGCACTACACTATCCAGGCTGGATTTCAAGCAAGTTAAGGGCTTGGGTGGTGCAATGGAAGACCAAAGTGTGCTGGAGGTAGTGGAATGGGAGCCATATTTTCTAAGACAGTCCTAGTGCACTTTTTCACCCACCCCAATTGCCTGCACAAACCTGCCTTAGCACTGAGTAAGACTGGAAGAATCCTGGGAGAAGAAAGAATGAGTCATGTGATGTTGTGTGGCAAAACAATTTATTGAAGAATAAATCAGGAGTGAAACCAAGTGAAAACTCAGGAGCAGCCAGTGCAAGGGCTGGGTGGTGAGAAGAGTGATCATCAGCTGAGTAGTTTTGCTTGAAGATTTGGCCAGAGTACCAAGGTCTTCATGCGTCAAAGTGAGAGCAGCCCAGCAGAGGAGTCCAATGGTCTCTGGCTTGGGAGAAGGGGTTTCAAGCAGAGAGAGCTGGGTAGAGTTGAAGCAGCAATGCAGAGCACAGAACGGGAGAAGAGAAGGAATGGAGATGCAGGGCTGGCCCCTTGGCTACTGCCTTGCTTGTTGCCTGAGAGCAGGAGCTGGAAGCACAGAGCACATTTGAGAGCCGTGTCCAGAGAGGTATCCTCAATTCCTGGGATGTGTTCCAGGGAGTGGGTGATTGGTGTCAAGAGTGGTGCTGAGAGTCCCTTAGCAGATGTAGCCACCCCTTCTGCCATAGCAGCCCAGGCCTCCCAGTCCATAACCATAGCCCAGCCCGTAGCCAAATCCACGGCCATAGCCAAAGCCACCAAAGCCACCAAATCCACCAAATCCACCAGAGATGGGCTGTCCCTGCACACTGAGCTCAGTGCCCACGGCAGCCGAGGAGGTGGATCCAACGGCGGTGTTCTGGGGGAAGGAGGTCATGATGGGTCCTGGCAGGGTCACCAGCACAGGGGAAGGGTTGATGATGACACGAGAGTCCTGGCATTGCAGGGCACAGGGCTCGTTGCAGCTGTTGGCCAGCGGGGTGGGTCCGCAGGGTCGACAGATGTCGTAGCAGGCCATGGGTGTGGTGTGGAGGGTCCCTGGAAGAGAGGGGGGTGAGGCAGGGCAGGGCTGTGGAGGTGTTTGGGGTGGTGATGCAGGAGGGGGAGGGAGTGTGGAGGCTGTTGTGAGGCTGTGGGGAGGCATGAGGGCTACTGAGCCTGGGGATGAGCATGCTGGAAGAGAGGGGCCAGGGGTACAGGAGCAGGAGGAGCAGGGGCTTGAGACTCACCTTGTTGTCAGCAGGAGCAGGGGGAGAAGGTGTCAGGAGAAGTGTGTGAGGGAAAGAGGTTCTGGGTCGGCTTTTATGCTGGTCATGGAGGGGTGGGACAGCCTTGTCCCATGGCCTTGGGGCATTTTGGAGGCATCAGCTCTTGCCTAGCCCAGCTTGGAATGAGGTTATGAGGTGGGGTGTGTTTTCCTCTGTGATGCAGTTTTGCAATTCCATGTCCTGCTCTTGAGGCCATGTCCATCTGATCTTGCCATCAATTTTCATGGGAGTTGGTGTATTTGGGAGAATTTCATTGTAAGATATGTGTCAGGGAGGAATGAATAAACATCCAGAGCCCTGGCGATTTGCAATGTCATCAGTGAGGTCATTTTGTGGCACGCGTGTCCTGTGGTTTGTGGGTTCTTTATGAAGACTGGGACTCTGTTCTGTGCTGCTGGATGTCCATCAGTCATTGTGTTGCACCCAGGAATGCTGAGGGAGATGCTGATGTCCTGGGGAGGTGACTTTGCAATAACAGCTTGGAAAGATTCCAGCGCCTGGGAGCTCTTTCTGATGGATGAAAGAGAGTTCTTGGCCTTGTGTCTTGAATGGGATCACAAGATCTGGTAAATGAGAGGCTGTTCAGGCTGAACCTGTTCCATTTTTCATGGTCCACCTGGATTTCTCAAATTTTAATTTCAACATACTCTTACACGTAAAGTGTATTCCTTGACCTCATTCCGAAATCCAATAACAAACAACAAATAGGGACTGATCCCTTTGTTCCCAGGTTGGTGTGGCGTCAATTCCCTTTTTCCATATTCAGGCCATCAGGTTTCATAATGGTTTATATCCTGTAAATTGTAATATTGTGTTCCTGTGAGCAAAACCCAGTAATTGCTACCTGATGGCCAGCACGCTCCCCTTTCCCTCTCTGTCATGATGTGGGTGTGTCTTTATGGAATTCCACAATTCCATGTCCTTCTCCTGAGGCCCTGTCCTGACCTTGAGGGCAGCTTTTAAGTGTGAGTTATTGGTATTTGAGGGTTAGTGGCATTTGAGAGGGTTTGCTCTGAGGGTTAGTATCAGAGAGGGCTGAATAAACAACCAAAACTTTGGGAAGGTGTGGCTGTCACCTCCAAGGTCACCCCGTGGCACCGGTGTGCTGTGGTTTGTGAGTGTGTTGTGAAGAGGAGCCCCATTCCCTCCCAGCTCCATCAGGCTGCTCAGCGATTTACAGGTGTGTAGAGCTGTTGCCCGTTCCCTCACATAATATGCCTTCCCACCTTGATCCTACCTGACAAAGCCTGACACTAGACCTGACCTTTCCTGTTGACTGTGTTCTCTAGGGGTCTTGGTGCCCCTCTTGCTTTTAAGGTTTTGATATCTGGGGACTTTGGGGTCTTTACTGGGACTGCTGCAAAGGGCTTAGGCCACTTGTGATTGTCAGAAAGAGGATTCAGAGGTTGCCCTGGGATTTTGGAGGTGAGCACTGCATGATCCTTGACAACCCAAGCAAGACCAGATTACATCAGTGCCCAGCGTGGTGGCCTGAGAAGGGTTGGAAGAACAGGGCACAAAGACTTGTTGTCAGTGTCCCAAATTCTGGATTGCAGCAAATCCTGGGTGTTGTAGCCCAGGAGTTGGATCCATTTGGCCAACAGTGAAAACCTGAGTGGTCCTGGATATCTGTAGGAGCACAGCAAGGGCAGCTGTCAAGGTCTGTTGGGAGGAAGGAGGAAGTCATCCTAGATAGACAGGCATATGTGGGTATCAGTTGGAACAATTCTTTTCTTTTCCAAAAAGCCTTTGTGGTTGTGGGTGAGAAAAAATAGAGCAGGAGGTGTCCCTATACCCTTGTGGGAAAAGGGATCCCAAGGTTCCAGGGCAGGATCTGGAAAAGTGTTCTGATGAGGTAGTGGGAGGTGACTGTTGGTGTTTGCTCAGCACTGGTGAGGTCCCATCTGAGGTGTGTGGGCAGTACTCGGCTCCCCAGTGAGACCAGCTCAGGGCCACCCAGATACAAATGGGCGTAAAAAACGTTTCCTAGATGAGAAACTGAGAGAGCCGGGACTCTGAGGGAAAAAGGATGGACAGAGGGGTGTCATCAGTGACTGCAAATCCCTGATGGTGGGGAATGAAGATGAGAGAGCTCAGCTGTTCTCAGCAGTGCAGGGCAAGAGTGCAAGAGCACAAGTGAAAAGAGGTGGAACTACATGGCCAAAAAAGCCAAAAATCATTCATTATAAGGATGATCGGAGATTGGAAGAGCTGGTGGAGTTTCTGTCTTGGGAGAGCCATAGCTAAACTGTCCAAGGTGCTGGAAATTCTGCTCCTCCTATTCTTGCTTGATCAGAGCAGTTGAAGCATTTGCCCTGCAGAGCTCCTGCTCAAGTGGTTGATGTTGTTTCTCTCTTTGCTGCAAGGCTTCAAGAGTCCTGGCCAGGAAGAGAGTTTGTCACGTGTGCATTGCCATGGAGGGACTTTTCCATGTTGGTGCCAAGAACTGTTCTATCAATGCCTTTGGTGTAGAAAAGAAATGTTCTGCAAGATGACCCTTCTGGGATTCCTGTGCCAGACTTCTATGTTAGTTGTTTTGGCATATATGTAAAGAAGAGTGTTGTCACCCTGTTCCAGGTATCCCAAAGACCTGTAGAGCTCTAGAATGTGTTGGGTGAGAATGCGAGACCATTGGAATAAAAACGATAACTAGGTGTGCCAGGTTTCATGCAAGAAAGCTTTATTGATGCGAAAAAATTAAAAGTCAGGAGAAAGAATTGAAAACAATTTCTGGTGAGGTGTGAGAAGGATGATCATCAACTGGAATGCTTTGCTTGCAGGAGCTGTTGCCAGAGTCCTGAGGTGGTGGTGACACAACAGGTGTCAGGAGTGGTGCTGAGGGTCCTTAGCAGTTGTAGCCACCCCTTCTGCCATAGCAGCCCAGGCCTCCCAGCCCATAGCCAAATCCACGGCCATAGCCAAGGCCGTAGCCAAAGCCACCAAAGCCACCAAAGCCACCAAATCCACCAGAGATGGGCTGTCCCTGGGCATTGAGTTCACTCCCAACAGCAGCCGAGGAGGTGGATCCAACGACGGTGTTCTGGGGGAAGGAGGTCATGATGGGTCCTGGCAGGGTGACCAGCACAGGGGAAGGGTCAATAATGACCCTGGAGTTCTGGCATTGCAGGGCACAGGGCTCGTTGCAGCTGTTGGCCAGCGGGGTGGGTCCGCAGGGTCGGCAGAGGTCGTAGCAGGCCATGGGTGTGGTGTGGAGGGTCCCTGGAAGAGAGGGGAGTGAGGCAGGGTAGGGACTGTGGGGGTGTGAGGGGTGGTGATGCAGGAGGGTGAGGGAGTGTGGAGGCTGCTGTGGGGTTGTGGGGAGGCGCGCGGCTGAGGATGGCGCTGAGCATGCTGGAAGAGAGGGCCAGGGGTGCAGGAGCAGCAGGATTGGGGGTTTGAGACTCACCTTTTTGTCAGCAGGAGCAAGAGGAGAAGGAGTGAGGAGAAGTGTGTGAGGGACAGAGGTTCTGGGCTGGCTTTTATGCTGGTCGTGGAGGGGTGGGACAGCCTTGTCCCATGGCCTTGGGGCATTTTTTAGCCAGCAGCATTTCTTGGCTGGCCCAGCCTGGCATGAAGCCATGAGGTGGGGAATGTTTTCATTCATGTAGTTCTGTACTTCCATGTCTTTTTCTTGAGGTTGGTTTCATCTGAGCAGCTGTCACGAGTAGGGATCTGGGATGATTTGACTGTCAGATGTGTTTCAGGGAGGAATGAATAAACATTCAGAGTCCGGGAAAGGTGCAATGTCATCAGTGAGGTCATTCTGTGGCACTCGTGTGCTGTGGTTTGTGGGTGCCTTGTGAAGACTGGAGCTCTGTTCTGTGCCGCTGGATGTCCATCAGTCATTTTGTGTCAGCTAGGAATGCTGAGGGAGCTGCTGATGTCTTGGGGAGGTCACTCTGTAATAACTTTTAAAGGTCTCAGTGCTTGGATGAAAGAGAGCTCGTGGATTTGTGTCTTGAATGGGATCAAAAGAGAGGATCTGGAAAACCAGAGTCTGTTTAGGCTGTTCTTGTCCAGTGTTCTGGTTTGTTTAGATTTCTCAAATTTCTACAGCAGGATACACTGTCATTAATAGTGTATTCCTACACCTCATTCAGAAATCTCATAACAAACAATAAACCTGGTCCAATTTGTTTCTAGCCACAGCTGGTCTGTGATGTCAATTTACGCATTCAGCATTCAAGTCAGAAGATTCCATACGTTTTATCCTATAATCTTGTGATTCTGTTAGCCAAAGACAGTGATTACTAGAAGAGGGTCACTGAGTCTCCTCTTCTATCCTCTGTCATGGTGAGGGTGTGTATTTTTGGAATTTTGCTATTCCATGTCCTTCTTCTGAGACCATGTCTATTTGACCTTGGCATATGGTCAATATGGCACAGAATGATTTCAGTGATGGCTTTCCCAGTTCTCCAAAGCTTTGCTTGAATCATCTACATGTCCTGACATGTGCAATCACCAATAAGATAATGGACACTAATTCTCTCCATTAGAATGTGCCGCCAAGGTCAAATGAAGGATATGGAGAGGAAGAGTCACAGGAAAAAAAATCACTCCTTACCTCATGACTCACAGGGCTAGGCCAGCCAAGAACTTCGGCCAGCAAAATGCCCCTGGGCAATGGGACAAGGCTGCCCCGCCCCTCTAGGACCAGCATAAAAGCCAGTCCAGAATCTCTCTCCTTCACACACTTCTCCTCACTCCTTCTCCTCCTGCTCCTGCAGATCACAAGGTGAGTCTCAATTCCCTGACCCTCCTGCTCCTGCCTCCCCTGACCCCTCTCTTCCAGCACACTCAGCCCCAACCTCAGCAGTCCTCAGGCCTCCCCATATTCCCACAACAGCCTCCACACTCCCTCACCCTCCTGCATCACCACCCCTCACACCCCCACAGCCCTGCCCTGCCTCACTCCCCTCTCTTCCAGGGACCCTCCACATCACACCCATGGCCTGCTACGACCTCTGCCGTCCCTGCGGACCCACCCCGCTGGCCAACAGCTGCAACGAGCCCTGTGCCCTGCAATGCCAGGACTCTCGTGTCATCATCAACCCTTCCCCTGTGCTGGTCACCCTGCCAGGACCCATCATGACCTCCTTCCCCCAGAACACCGCTGTTGGATCCACCTCCTCGGCTGCCGTGGGCACTGAGCTCAGTGTGCAGGGACAGCCCATCTCTGGTGGATTTGGTGGCTTTGGTGGCTTTGGCTATGGCCGTGGATTTGGCTATGGGCTGGGAGGCCTGGGCTGCTACGGCAGAAGGGGAGGCTACAACTGCTAAGGACTCATCACAGCAAACTCTGAAAGTAACCACCCCCTCCCTGAACACATCTCAGGCATTGAGGTCTCCTTTCTGAACCAAGGCTCTCAAACAGGTTCAGCACTTTTAGCTCCTACTCTCAGGTCTTTAAGCACAGCAGTAGCCAAGGCCCATCTGCCTGCTCCTCTTCCTTCATTTTCTGCTCTGCATCACTCCTTTGGCTCTGTGCAGTCCCCTGTGCTGCAAACCCTCCAAAGCCAGAGGCTGTCGGGCACCTCTGCTGAGCTGCTCCCACTGTGGGGCAGGAAGGGCTTGGTGCTCTTGCCAAAACATCTGCAATGAAGGAACCCTGGTTGATGGTTGCCCTACTTGTACCTCAATCCACCTGCCTTGAACTGGCTGTTCCTGATCACTCCCTCTTCTTTTACCTCAATAAAATTCACTTGCCTTGCAACCTGAGACGTCTCCTTCAACTTCTTTCTGGCAAAGGTGTTCCAACCGCAATTGGCACAAATCCATGTGGCCACAAGCCATTTCTGGAGGATGCAAATTGCACCAACACCTGTCTTGGAATTGGTTCTGCAGTTCCACTACCCACTAGGACACAGTGGCACACTTTGTGTGCATCACAGGGAAGAACTTCAGTTGCTTAATCACAGGCCTGGGTACACCAATGCTGGTCTATCCTTGATTCTGGCACAAGCCCCTCATGGGCAGTGTGTTCATTTTGGCAGGACATCAGTTGCTCCAGGCCCTCATCATATTCCATTTTCGGATCTCTTCAAGCTGCTTCATGTCTCTCTTATTTTCAGGTCCCAGAGTTGAACACACAACTCTCAGTCTACCCTGACCAGAGCAGAGGGGCAGAATCCCCCTCCTCATCTTCTGCCCATGCCGTGGGCATGAGCCCAGGACACGGAGAGTTGCTGGTCAGCTCATTCACATGGTGGGGCATGTCCAGTTCTTCATCCACCAACATCCCAAAGCTTTCTCCTCTGGGCTGCTCTCAATCCACTCATTGTCCAGTCCACAGCCATGTTTGGCATTGCTCCAAACTCGATACAGGACCTTGCACTTGGCCATGTTCAGTCTCATGAAACAGAGAATATCCCACTGCCCCAACCTGTTCCAGTCCCTCTGGATGCCATCCCTTCTCTCCAGACAACCAACTACATTACTTAGCTTGGAGTGCCCCCTGGTTTTGCAGATCATCCCACTAAATCCCAGCACCCAGATTTCTGGTAATGATGCAAAATTATAACAATGCCAATGTAGGTCTCAAAAGGTCACCACTCATGCCTGTTCTTCACACAGGGACATGGAGCCATTGACCACAACTCTTTGAATGAGACCATCCTGCCCATTCCACATCCACCAAACAGTCCAACCAACATCCACTTCTCTCCAGGTTAGGGACAAGGATGTTGTCTAGCACAGGAACAAAGGACTTGCACAATTACAGATACAGGTTGCTTGTAACTCTTTCCTCATCCACCAATGTTGGAATGAATACCAGCTCATCAAAGCTGTTGCCAAGGTAAGATGGGCACAGCCTCGAGAGCATGATATGGAATTGCAGAGCTATGGAAAGAAAAACATTCCCAAGCTCACAATTCACCAGGCCGTGCCAGGCAAGAGCAGCTAGCCTGAAAAATGCCCCATTGTCATGGGTAATGACTGTCCCAAACCTTCAGCCCCTGATCATCCTCACGGCCATACCATTGATCTTCTCCAGCAGAGTCTTTTATTCCTTGTTCTCAGCAACCCAGAGATTAACAGAGTTCTCCAACATCATCAGAGAAGAGCAGAGGGGCAGAATCTGCTGCAGCTGGATTGGAGCAATCCCAAACACACAGGATGAAGGCTGGGTGATGAGGGGATTGAGCCCAAGGAGGAGCACTTGGGGTCTTGGTGGATGAAGAATTGGACATGCCCTGCCAGGTGAATGTGCCAAACAGAAACCCCCCTGTGCCCTGGGCTCATCCTCATAGTGGGGTCAGCAGGTGAGGGGGGGATTCTGCTCCTCTATTCCACTCTGGTGAGACTGAAGATGTGTGTTCAGCTCTGGGACCTGAAGACAAGGAAGACATGGACCTGCTCAACCAGAGCTGGAAATAGCTCTGGAAGACGATGATGAGCTGGAGCAACTGGCATCCAGAAATATTAAACCCACCACCCACGAGTGTCTTGTGCCAGATGCAAGGATTCACCCTCATTAGTGTATCCAAGTTTGTGTTTAAATAGCTGAAGCATTTGTGTGACAATGCACTGGAAGTGCAAAATGTAGTAGTGAGAAGCTGAACTGCAGAAATAATACATAAAAGTGGTTTTGCTACACTTTTTCACCCACCCCCATGGCCTCTACACCCCTGGCTTAGTCCTGAGTGAGACTGGAAGAAACCTGGGAGAAGAAAGAAAAAGAAGTCATCTGAGGTTATGATGCAAGAAAACTTTATTGAGGTAGAAGAGTGAAAACTCAGGAGCAACCAGTGCAAGGTAGCTGCTCTGAGGTGCAGGTACAGCAATCATCAGCCAAATCCCGTTCCTTTGAGGAGTTTGGCCAGAGCATCAAGGCCTTCCAGCCCTGGACTGAGAGCAGCCCAGCAGTGGTGCCCAATCGTCTCAGGCATGGGAGATGGGGATTTTCCAGAGGGGATTGGACAGAGACAAAGGAACAATGCAGAACATGGAGTCAGAGGAGAGGAGAAGCAGATGGGCCATGTTTGCAGGGCTGGTCCTGTTGGCTACTGCGTTGCTTGCTGCCCTGAGAGAAGGAGCTAAAAGTGCTGAGTCTGTTTGAGAGCCTTGGACTAGAGAGGCATCCTCAATGCCTGGGGTGTGCTCCAGGGAGTGTTGGGTTGGTGTCAGGAGTGCTGTTGAGGTCCCTTAGCAGTTGTAGCGGCCCCTTCTGCCGTAGCAGCCCAGGCCTCCCAGCCCATAGCCACAGCCCAGCCCATAGCCAAATCCACGGCCATAGCCAAGGCCACCAAAGCCACCAAAGCCACCAAAGCCACCAAATCCACCAGAGATGGGCTGTCCCTGCACACTGAGCTCAGTGCCCACGGCAGCCGAGGAGGTGGATCCGACAGCGGTGTTCTGGGGGAAGGAGGTCATGATGGGTCCTGGCAGGGTCACCAGCACGGGAGAAGGTTGGATAACAACGCGGGAATCCTGGCATTGCAGGGCACAGGGCTCGTTGCAGCTGTTGGCCAGCGGGGTGGGTCCACAGGGACGGCAGCTGTCGTAGCAGGCCATGGGTGTGGTGTGGAGGGTCCCTGGAAGAGAGGGGAGTGAGGCAGGGCAGGGGTGTGGGGGTGTGAGGGGTGGTGATGCAGGAGGGTGAGGGAGTGTGGAGGCTGCTGTGGGGCTGTGGGGAGGAGTGAGGGCTGCTGAGCCTGGGGATGAGCAAGCTGGAAGAGAGGGGTCAGGGGAGGCAGGAGTAGAAGTATCTGAGGCTTGAGACTCACCTTGTTGTCAGCAGGAGGAGAAGGAGTGAGGAGAAGTGTGTGAAGGAGAGAGGCTCTGGGCTGGCTTTTATGCTGGTCCTGGATGGGTGGGACAGCCTTGTGCCATGGCCTTGGGGCATTTTTAGCCAGCAGCATTTAGATGGCCCAGCCCTGTGTGTCATGAGGTGGGGAATGTTTTCTTTCCTGAAGTTCTGCAATTCCAGGTCCAGCTCTCGAGGCCATGTCCATCTGACCTTGGCGGCAACTTTCATGTGTTGGTATTTAGGAGGATTTGATTGCTCAATGTTGGTCAGGGAGAGCTGAATAAGCAGCCAGGGCCCTGGAGATTTGCAATGTCATCAGTGCTGTAATTTTGTAGCACTCCTGTGCTGTGGTTTATGGGTGCCATGTAAAGACTGGGATTCTCTTCTGTGCCTCTGGATGTCCATCAGTCATTGTGTTTCACTCAGGAGTTCTGAGGGACTGTTGATGTCCTGGGGAGGTCTCTCTGCAATAACTTGGTGAGATCCTGGTGCCTGGGAGCTCTTCCTGATGGCTGAAAGAGAGCTCACGGACTTGTTTTTTGAATGGGATCAAGGGAGAGGTTCTGGGAAACATGAGGCTGCTCAGGTTGAGCTTGTTATGGTCCATTTGAATTTCCTAAATTTACACAACAACCTAATCTGTCATTTAAAATTTATTTCTGGACCTCCCTCAGAAATCTAAGAAATCAACAGCAAATTGGGCCCATCCCTTTGTTCCGAGGCTGATCTGTGACATCAATTCATTTATTCCGCATTCAAGTCATAAGGTTTCATAATTTATATCCTTCTTAGTATTATGTTTCTCTTAGCAAATAATTATAAATTACTAACAGATGGTCAACAAATTCTTCTTTCCTTCTCTGCCATTATTCAGGCATTTCTTTGTGGAATTCTGAGATTGCACCTCCTTCTCTTGAGGTTGTATCCATCTCTCCTTGGCGGGAGCCTTTAAGTGTGCATTTTAGAGACCAGATTCTGGTGTTGTGGGGGCAGGATGAAGACTTGGCCAAAGCTTTGGAGAACTGAGGTGTCATTATCAAGGCCACCCTGCAACGCCAGTTTTCCGTGGCTTGTGGGTGTGTTGTGAAGAATTGCCCCCAGCCTCTCTCAGCCCTGACAAGCTGGTCTGGGCTTTGCAGCTGTTCCAAGTGCCCAGTGTTGCATCTTCCACCCCATTCCCTCTCTCCACACAATTTTCCCCGTTGTCAAAACCTGACTGAAGACTTCACCTTTACCATTGGTCATGCTCTGAGAGTGTCTTGGTGCCCCTCTTGTCTGTAAGGATTTGATATTCAGGGTCTTTTGGATCTTTACCTGAGTATTGAGGAGTGAGATCACTTCTCTGGATGATGTCTGATTGTCAGAAATAGGATTTGGAAGTAGCCCAGAGCTTTTGGAGGTGAGTATTGCATGATCCTCAACAAACTAGGTAAGTCCAGATGTCCAGTGAAGTGGTCTCAGAAGGATATGAATGGCAGGGCCTGGAGGGTTTTGATCTGGGCTGTCCTAAAAATGGGGAGAAACTGAGAGAGCTGGGAGTTCTTTCATGCAGAAGGCAAGAATGCACACTGGACATGTTCTCAATATGCCATGGAACGACCTCAGATGACACCCGAGTTCTCCTCAGCTTCAGCTGAACGCTCTACGTGCCCTGACACGCGCCATCAACAACCACACACTGGTCTCTAATTCCGGCAATTCAGAGGCGCCGCCAAGGTCAGATGGACACTGCCTCAAGGGAAGAACGTTAAACTTCAGGAAGGAAAACACAACCCACCTCATGACTCAACAGGCTGGGCCAGCCAAGAGCAGCTGCCTAAAAAATGCCCCAAGGCCATGGCACAAGGCTGTCCCACCCATCCAGGACCAGCATAAAAGCCAGCCCAGAACCTCTGTCCCTCACACACTTCTCCTCACTCCTTCTCCTCCTGCTGACACTAAGGTGAGCCTCAAACCTCCAACCCTCTTGCTCCTGCCACCCTGACCCCTCTCTTCCAGCACACTCAGCCCCAGGCTCAGCAGCCCTGATGCCTCCCCACAGCCCCACAACAACCTCCACACTCCCTCACCCTCCTGCACCACCACCCCTCACACACCCAAAGCCCTGCCCTGTCTCACCCCCCTCTCTTCCAGGGACCCTCCACACCACACCCATGGCCTGCTACGACCTCTGCCGTCCCTGCGGACCCACCCCGCTGGCCAACAGCTGCAACGAGCCCTGTGCCCTGCAATGCCAGGATTCCCGCGTTGTTATCCAGCCTTCTCCAGTACTGGTCACCCTGCCAGGACCCATCATGACCTCCTTCCCCCAGAACACTGCCGTCGGATCCACCTCCTCGGCTGCCGTGGGCACTGAGCTCAGTGTGCAGGGACAGCCCATCTCTGGTGGATTTGGTGGCTTTGGTGGCTTTGGTGGCTTTGGTTATGGTCTTGGCTATGGCCGTGGATTTGGCTACGGGCTGGGAGGCCTGGGCTGCTATGGCAGAAGGGGCGGCTACATCTGCTAAGGTCCCTCAGCACCACGGCTGACACCTGCAGCTCACTGCTCTGGAAATCACTCCTGCAAGCAAAGCACCTTGGCTAATGGTCACCCTGCTTGCACCTCACACTTATTTTTCATTCTCCTGTTTCTTCATTCTTTTGTCTCAATAAAGTTTTTCTTCATCAAAGCCTGAAATGCCTCCTCTTCCTTTTTGAATTCTAGTCATCTCACATCCTCACCCAGCACAATGCCAGGGCTCAACAGGACATTGGTGAAAGGAAAAGGGGCACAACACTCTTCCCTAGGAATTCCATCACCACCAGTTACAAACAAGACCTGCACAGGAAGCAGAGAGGGGGGAAACTTTCCAAAATACTTCACAAGCCAAACACCTCCTATACCAAAGATTTTGACACATCAATGCTTTCCTACTCGTGGCTCTGGCAAAGTCTCTCTCTGCCAGCACATGCTTGACAAACTCTCTTCCTAGCAACACTCTCAAGCCCTCTGAACAAAAAGTCGTAGAACCTTCCACTTGGGCAGGAACTCTGGAGTGCAAGTGTTTCATTCCCTTCTGCTAAAGCAGGACCAGCAAGAGCAGAGTTTCCAGCACCATGGACAGTTCATGTTTTGATCTCTCAGCAGAGTCTCCATCACCTCTTCCCTTCTGGGACCAACCTCACACTGAAATATTCTTGTTTTCTTTTCCTGCAGAATTCCATCTGTTTTCCCCTTTCCCCAAGGTCCCTTACCCTGCATGTGTGCACTGCCGAGAACATCCAGGCTCCCTTGACTTCATCCTCTGCCATCAGAGATTTGTACACATTGACAACACCCCCCTGTCCATCCTTGGCTCCTGGGAGTCCCAGTTCTCTCAGCCCATCCTCTAGGAAAGATCCTCTTTTAGAATATTGTTGGCTCTGAAATGGTCTTGATTCACTAAATCAATTTCATTTTCACACTGGGGTGGCCAGGACTGCCCACAACCCCTCACATGTGACCTCACCAGTGCTAAACAGACAGCAAGGGTCACCTCTCCCCACTTGGTCACAACACTTCCAGATCCTACCCTGGACACTTGAGATCCCTGTTCCCACAATGTACAGGGACAACTCCTGCTCCAATTCTTCTCAACCACAACCACAACCACAAAGGCTTTTTTGGAGAAGAAAAAAATTTTTCCAACTGACATTCTGACATTTTATTCCATCTGGGATGACTCTCCCTCAACAAACAGCATTTGGCAGCTGCCTTTGCTGAGCTCCTGCAGATGTCCAGGACCACTCAAGTTTGCGGTGTTGGCCAAAAGGATCCAACTCCTGGGCTACAGCACTGGGGACTTGCTGCCAATCAGGATTTTGGGACACTGACCACAAGCCTCTGAGCCCAGGTCTTCAGACCCTTCTCAGGCCTCCACTCTGGGCATCAACATAACCTGGACTTGCCTGGGTTGTTGAGGATCATGCAATGCTCACCTCCAGGAACACTGTGCAACCACCCAATCCTCATTCTGACAATCAGATATTGCCTGGAAAAGTGGCCTCACACCTCAGCCCAAGTTGAGACCCAAAATGTCCTGGATATCAAAACCTTAAAATCAAGAGGGGCACCAAGAAACCCAATACAGCACAACCAACATGAAAGACAGGGTTTAATGTCAGAGTTTGCCAGACTGGGAAAATACGAAGGAGGAGGGAATGCGATGGAAGGGGCAAAACCAGATATTTGGAACAGCTGCAAAGCTCAGACCAACCTAACAGAGCTGAGAGAGACTGGGGGCAACTCTTTGCAACACACCCACAAACTACAGCACACGAGGGCCATGAAATGACATAAATGATGACACCTCAGCTCTCCAAAGTTTTGGTCACGTCTTCAGTCTGCCCTGACATCAACCATCAACAGCAGAATTTGGTCACTATTATTTGCAATTAAAAGAATTTAAATCTGCCACCAAGGTCAGATGGAAATGGCCTCAAGAGAAGGACGTGGAATCACAGAATTTACAAACACACGCCAGAACCATGAGAGGCGAGGGAAGAGGATCACACTGACTGCCCGTTAGTAATTATTAGGTTTTGCTCAAAGGAAGGCAATATTAACATATATAGAACAGAAGTTATGAAACCTTATGGCGTGAATGCGGAATAAGGGAATTGAGGTCACAGCCCCAACAAAAAGGGATTGAGTATTGGTTTGTTGTTTGTTTACTGGATTTCTTGACCAGGCCAAGCAATGCACTACAAATGACAGGGAATGTTGTCATGTAAATTTCAGAAATACAAATGGACCATAACATTGAAACAAGTTCAGCCCAACCATGCTCTCATTTTCCAGGTTCTCTCTTGATCCCATTCAAAACACAAGGCCATGAGCTCTCTTTCATAGATTAGGAAGAACTCCCGGGTACCAGGACCTTGACAAGTTATTGCAAAGTGACCTCCCCGGGACATCAGCAGCTCCCTCAGCATTCCTGGATGCAACACAATGACTGATGGACATCCAGGGATCCAGAACCCAGTCCCAGTCTTTGCAAGGTACCAACAAACCACAGTACAGAAGTGTCACCAAATGATATCCCCGATGACATTATAGTTATCCAGATCTCTGGATGCTAATTAAGCCCTCCCCAAAACACACTGAACAATCACATCCACCCAAATACCAAATTATTGAAGCTCTGGCCAAGGTCAGCTGTACACAACATCAAGACCAGGACATGAAACTCCACAGTTGTGGGAGGGAAAACACTCCCCACCTCATGACACACCAGTCACGAAAGAGTTGTTGCCTAAAAAATACCCCAAGGCGATGGGACAAGGCTGTCCCACCCCTCCACAACCAGCATAAAAGCCGACCCAGAGCCTCTGTCCCTCACACACTTCTCCTCACGCCTTCTCCTCCTGCTCCTGCAGAAAAGGTGAGTCTCAAGACCCTCACCCTCTTGCTCCAGCACCCCTGACCCTTCTCTTCCAGCACACTCAGCCCCAGCCTCAGCAGCCCTCATGCCTCCCCACAGCCCCACAACAGCCTCCACACTCCCTCACCTTCCTGCATCACCCTTGGACACCCTCAACCCTGCCTAATCTCCCTCTCCTCTCTTCCAGGGACCCTCCACACCACACCCATGGCCTGCTACAACATCTGCCGTCCCTGTGGACCCACCCCGCTGGCCAACAGCTGCAACGAGCCCTGTGCCCTGCAATGCCAGGATTCCCACGTTGTTATCCAGCCTTCCCCTGTGCAGGTCACCCTGCCAGGACCCATCATGACCTCCTTCCCCCAGAACACCGCCGTCGGATCCACCTCCTCGGCTGCTGTGGGCACTGAGCTCAGTGTGCAGGGACAGCCCATCTCTGGTGGATTTGGTGGATTTGGTGGCCTTGGTGGCTTTGGCTATGGCCGTGGATTTGGCTATGGGCTGGGCTGTGGCTATGGGCTGGGAGGCCTGGGCTGCTACGGCAGAAGGGGTCGCTACAACTGCTGAGGACCCTCAGCACCACTCCTGACACCAACCCGACACTCCTTGGAACACACCCCAGGCATTGAGGACAACTCTCTGGACAAGGCTCTCAAATGTGCTCAGTGCTTCCAGCTCCTGCTCTCAGGACATCAAGCAAGGCAGTAGCCAAGGGGCAGCCCAGGCTGCCTGCAAACATGGCCTGTCTGCCTCCTCCTCTTCTCCCACTCCATGCTCTGCATTGCCTCTTCACCTCTGCCCAGCTCCCTCTGCTGCAAACCGCTTCTCCGAAGCCAGACACCATCAGGTACCTCTGCTGAGCTGCTCCCACTGTGGGGCAGAAAGGCTTTGATGCTCTGGCCAAACCATCTGCAATGAAAGGATCTGTGCTGCACCTCAGATCATTTCCATTTTATGTAATTCTCCTGCTTTTTACATTTTTTTGCCTCAATAAAGTTTTCCTGCATCCTAGCCTCCTATGACTCCTTTTATCTTTCTTCTCCCGAGGCTGTTCAAAACCTTCCATGGCCTGAACCCAGTGTCAATTGCTCACAAGTTCCAGCAGGCCTTGGGTTTGGTGTTCACCCTCTTTCCAGTCTGGACAAGCCACTTATCCCAAAAGACATGACCCTCCAAGGTGCCAAGACTTACTCAGGGAAATATTTCAGCCCAAACAACTAGTGGTGTAATTTTTCCTTCCAGAACACAGCACAAGCCCTTCCCTTGCCCAAATCAAGGCTTGGGTGCAGTTGTGCTCATCCACACGGGGCTCTGATGAAATCTGATGCTGTCAGAGCAGCCTTGGCCATCCTCCTTCCAAAACACCACTCATGATCCATCAGGAGAAATGGAAATGGATGCTGGTGGCAGGGGGGAGAGGAAGAGGAGAGAAAGGAGGTGGGGGAAATGTGTTATTCCTTTCCATGGGTTCAGCACTGACTTCAGCATCCCCGTTCCATAATCCATAAGGCACCAACCAAAAAGGCTCTGGCTCCTTTTCCACAGGGACAATCACTGTCCTTCTGGAACCCTGGTCACTGAAAATTTTAGACTTTCTGTGTTGACAGGCACTGACCCCCAAGAGAACACTGCATTTGACTGAGGCTGTGGAGAAGGCTTCCAAAACTGAATAACAGAACTAAGATTATGAGTGTGTAGTTTGAATGGAAGTGTGTAATATTACATGGTGAAAAATTTAGAATTTAAGGTTTTATAATATAGTAATATAAAAAAGCAAAATAGAGGTTTTGGGGCAAAGGCTAGTCTTTCTCTTTCACCTTCTTCTTTACCTTCTTCATAAGTTTGGGTGATTTTGTGTTATTGGATAAAAAAGTCTGCATTGCAAGCCACGAGTGGTTAGTTATTAGGTTAAAAGTAAAAAGAATTTAAGTGTAATTTCTTAATTCAACTGTTTATCTTTAAAAAACCTTGTAGAAAAAGAGATACATCTCTATTTTTAGTTTGTTAGCTTAAAATACTATAAAAGTCACAGCTTATAAAACTGTAATATAAATAACAGATAATAAACATCTAAGTCTAAACAAAAAATACCGTCTTGTGCATTTAATCCCAACTCTAAGAAAAACAAAAAAAAAAAAAGAAAAAAAAAAAAAAAACAACAGCAAAAGCAATACTGTCTGAGGCATCTCCTGTGTCCTGTGCTGAGGTCAAGGTGAAGAAATGGCTGCAGAAACCACCCTGTGCCTTCCTTCCATCCCTGGAAGTGTCGAAGGCCAGGCTGGGTTTGTTTGAAAACAATTTCCTGTGGTATTGGAAATACTTATTTTTGAAACTTCAATGATCACTGTCCAGAGACAGGAAAAATTACAGATGAGAAGAGGGAATCATCTCAGCCTGGACTAAAGGACACTCCTTGGGGGAACCTTTCTGGCAGGAGGGTGGAGCTGGGTGGGGTTTGAGTTCTGTTCCCAGGGGACAAGGGACAAGAAGAAACGGTGTCAGGTTGTGCCAGGCGGAATTTAGTGGGATATTAGGAAAAATTTCTTCCTGGAAAGGGCTGTCCAGCCCTGGCACAGTGAAGGGGTGGAGTCCCCTTCACCGAGAGGGATCAACATCCATGTGGATGCGGCACTTGGGGACATGGTTAAGAGTGGCTTTGGCACTGCTGGGGGAAGAGCTGGACTCAGTCTCAGAGGGTTTTTCCAACCTCGACAATTCCACAGCTCCATGCCCCTTTGGAATTTTTGGGGTGGGAAGCTGATTCCAAGATTTCAATTCCTTGCAGTAAAAATAGACCAAATTTTTCCACCTGAACCGTATGGATCGGTCCCTCTTCTAATTGTGGTCAACCCTAATGAACCACTTAACTGATAAGAAAGATAAACCAGTGATAAGACAACGATAAACCACTGATAATCCCATGATAAAATGCCACTAAGCTTTGTTAAACCTTCGTTAAACCTTCGTTATCCACAATAAATAATTCTAGATTAATTCTAATTTGAAGTTCTTTTTTATGTCTCATCTAAGCAGCAAGTTGACAAACTTGGAGGTCTTTCCCAACCATAATTATACTAGGATATGATTTTAATTAGTGGAGTGGACATTCTCATCAAACTTTATACGGATAAAATATAATTAAATGCAATTTATATTAAACCAGCTTTTGTTGGTGTCTTTGACAGTGAGAGTTTAATTAACCTAAACAATTAATTTCACAACACTTTGGTGTGGAGGTGCTGTTCACCTTTTCCATGCTCTGTGGAATCAGGGCCCCTGATTTTCCACTTTATAATAATAATCCCCCACCCTCAAAACCAGCTGTAATTGATAAATCCACCAACATACCCCCACAAGCAGATGGGGAAGGAAAAATAACCCCCTGAAGATTAAAAAAAAACAAAACCAGAAACCTCCTGCTTTAACTAAATCCACAAAGCCCCACCAGAATAAATCAGAATAAATGCCAAAACCAAACAACCCAGAAAAGCCTTCTGTGGGAAAAAGGCTCCCAAAAAAATAGATGAGAAAACACCTGGTTCAAAAGCCCCACCTAAAGAAATTATTGAGATTGAGCAATGAGAACACAAAAAAATAGGGGGGAAAGGGAAAAGGATCAATTTTAACAAAAAGGGGGGAACTGGCAAAGAAACACAAAACTTAAATTATGACAAAGAGGGAGGGACAAGCATCCAAAGGCAAATGCTGCTAAAAGTGATGATAACAAAGAGAAACTCTGAAATTTCCCAAAATAAATCTGTTGGGTGCCAAAGACCCTTCAGTTCTGCACCAATCCCACATCACTATTCACCATCCACAGGGTCCCTGGACCACCAATTTCGGGCATTGTTACCTCCTGACCTCCCTGTCCCCACCTTGATGGAAACTTTGGGGCAATCCAGAACATCCAGGAATTGTGGAATGGCTTGGGTGGGAAGGGACCTTCAGGATCTTTAATTCCAACATTCTGCTATGGACAGGAACACCTTCCACCATCCCAGGTTGCTTCAAGCCCTGTCCAACCTCATCTTGGACAATTCCAGGGATCCTGGGGCAGCCACAGCTTCTCTGGGAATTCCATTCCAGCCCCTCACCATGCTCACAGGGAGGAATTCCTTCACAATATCCCAAATTCCCTCTGTTAATTTAAAACCATTACCTATGTCCTGTTCCTCCAAAGTTTTCAGTCAAATCAAACTTCTCACAGGAAACAAAGGAAGCAAATCCATTGGCCACATCCCTTCCCTCCAGGATCCCACTGTCAGCATCCCGTTACTCCTGGGGGGCTGCACCCGACCCCGAGGAGGGGATCCAAGTCCCTCCACCCTGGAAAAACCTCCGGAGTGATGGCTCTGCCTAAACCAAATCCCACAGCCATGGAATTCTCCTTCCTGGAGAAAAGCTGCCCAGACAAAGTGGTTTGGGAAATCAGGGGATGGAACCGGGTGGATTTTAGGGTCCCTTCCCAACCCAAACCATTCCATAAGGATTTAGGAGCACGACTCTTTCAAGGGAATTATCCGGGTTTCTTCCTGGGCCTCCCCTGGCCTGTGCACACCAGGACGCTCCGTGCCCTCCTCTCCTCTCAGGTTTTGCTATTCCCTGGGAGGATTGCTCAAGAACCAGGAGAGGACTGGAATTATATTTTCCACTCCCAAAATCCCGTGTTACTCAACAGGACTTTGTGATTGGTGCCTGAATTCCTGCGGCTCCCAGGTGGGACAACAACAACATTTCCCAATTTCCCAGCTGGACATGGACACCTCTCAGAGAAGCCAAGCAAACAGAAATGAAGATTTTTAGATGAATTTAGAAACTATTCAGGGTGGTGTGAACATCAGGAGAGCCAGGAAAGCAAATGCACCAACACAGAAAAAAATCATCCCCAAAAAAATGCTCTCTAGTCCTGAGAGAGTCTTGTGCTCCAGCTTCATTCCTTAAGGTTGGATTTGCAACAGGTCAGGGGGAATGGAGAGGGAGAAACATGTTAAATAATGGGATTAAAATATCAGCACTCAAAGATTTGGTCTGTGGAGATGCAGTGGAATAAATGGGATTGGATTTTATTCCCAGTGCAGCAAACAAGAATTGTGGAATGGTTCAGGTTGGGAGAGACTTTAGAGATCATCCATTTCCACTTTTTCCTGATGGAAAAGTAGATTTATTTTTTCCACTCCTTCTCCTATTTAATCGTTGGGGGGGTTTCAGAATTGTTCCAAGCCTTTATATAACTTAAAAATATTAAAAGACAACAGTCTCGCGTTGCCATGGTGACAGAGACAGCAGGAATTCACGGGCTTGAGTAGTTGGCATCTCGTGTTTAATCAAGGTTTAAAAGTCAGAGAAATTTGCTTGGAGCTTTCCTGAAAAGCCTCCAAAGAGAGGCTGTGTCCAGGAACAGAATCATGGAATGGTTTTGGGTTGGGAGGGAGTTTGACCATGTCCCCAAGTGTCACATCACAGCCCTCAGAGACATCCTGATTCCCCCCTGGAAGTGCCCAAGGTCAGGGCTTGGAGCTACCTGGGGTAGTGGGAGGGGTCCCCGTCCATGGCAGGGGGATGCAACTCGATGAAATTCCCTTCCAAGCCAACCCATTCCATGATTTGGTGATGGAATGGGCTTTCTTGGATCAGGATGCTCAGAGAAAAGGACAAAGCTGCTCTTTTATTCAGTATAAATCAGGTTACATTGGAAAAAAAAACCCAAAACCCCAAAAAAGCAACCAGCCCAAAACGAAATGTTCCCAAAACTAAATCTAAAGATCAACAGGAGCAGGAGAAAAAGTCCAGGAAAACACCAAAATTTTACTGACTCACCCTTTCCCAGCCTCCATCCCCCTCCTCGCACGTCCCAAAGGAGCTCAGAGGAGAAAACCCGACGGGTTTTGGGTCCTTCTGCTCCCCAAAAAACCGCGGGTTGGACGTGAGGAAGCTCTCGCAGCCGTGGAAAAAAAGAACATGTGAGCAGCACCCGGAGCCCCGGGCACGGCGGAGCCGCCGATCCTGCTGAGACAGCCGGCCAAATTCCTGGAAAAATTGCAAGTCAGGGATTGTGCTGGGGCTGGAAAGGGAATAAAAGGGTTCTGTGGTTGGTTTCGCACCGTGACCGAACTTGTCCCCTCCTGACAAATTGAATTCCCGAAGTTTTTTGGCCACGGGGCGAAAGCTGCTCCGGAGGTCTCGTGGTGTCCTCAGCTCAGTTGTCACTCAGCTGTCCTTTATCCCCAAAAAAATATTTTGGGGTCCATCCTCGGGGTGCTTGGGGGTTTTGGGGGTGTGTGTTGATGGACATCACAGTGAGGGAATATCTGATGGACCAGTGGGATCGAGGGGAAAGTTTGGAGCGGACAAATTTCAGCGGGGACCCGCCGGCTGAACGGACCGGGCAGCGCTGGGGGGCCCAAAGGGGTCGGAACCTCCCAGTTTGGGGTCTCCATCCCCATCCCAAAAACAGCAGGGAGGGAATAGGAACACGGATGTGGATGGGGGGCAGGGGGCACAGGTCCCACAGGGCACAGCGGGTATTTTGGAGTGTTGGGGGACACAGGGGGGGTGTCACAGACCCCAGGGGCCACCGTGGGGCGATTCCCGGGGGATTACCGTATATTACAGTATTTACAAATGTGTGTGCGCGCCACAGGTACCGTATATTTTTTCCCAAGTGCGCATCACGCCGGTAATTTGGTAATTTGGTAATTTCCAAAGCGCATGCACAGCGCCACCCCCGTTATTTCAGATGCGCATGTGTAAAATAAATACGGGATATTTTGCCGTGCGCATCACGCCGGTACCGTAATTTCAACGTGCGCATGCGCACTGAGAGTAGCGTATTCTAAATGCGCATCACTGTTACCGTAATTCCAGACGCGCGTGCGCATCACAAGTACGGTAATTCTGGTTGCGCATCACAAAATTACCGTACTTCGAGGTGCACATGCGCACATAAAGTACCGTAACGTCCAACGTGCACCGTGCAATTACCGTGCTTCCAAGAGCGCATGCGCACACCAGGTATCGCAGTTCTCAATGGGCACCATGCGAGTACCGTATTTACAAATGCGCATGCGCGTCTCAACTACCGTAGATCCAAAAGAGCTCCGCGCCACGATACTGTAATTCCAAATGCGCATACAAGCAGAGCTACCATAACTACAAATGCGCATCACATCGCAAGTGCCGTAATTGCAAAGGTACCGTATTTCTCAACGCGGTGCGCATCATGACTACCGTTTCCAAACGCTCCTGCGCGCCATGACTACCGTATTTCCAAGGGTGTACGCGCCCATACCGTATCTCCCAGCGTTCATGCGCATCACAACTACCTTAATTCCAGTAGCACATAATACCAGAACTGAGATGTTTCTAAACGCGCATGCCCAAAAGTACCGTATTTCCCAACGGGCATCACAAGTACCGTAATCACAAATGCGCTACCGCAATCCAAACTGCGCATCACAACACAACTACCGTATTTCCTAATGAGCACACAACATCACCACCGCATTTCTAAGTGCGCATCAGAACATGACTACCGCAATTATAAATGCGCATCGTAAAACCACCGTATTTCCAAGTGCGCATGCGCATCACAGGGCGGCCGTAGTTACAGGGGTGCGCCGCAACCCCGTGATTTCTGTAATTCCCAGTGCGCACGCGCACTCCGCCCAAAAAAACCATCCTCCTACCCCTCCCATCATCCCCCGCGGGGGGCTCATCCCCGCCCCTCATTTGAATAAGGGCGTGGTCTCGCCGCAGGAAAGGGGCGTGTCCGCGGCTTGTCCCCGCCCCCCAGCGCTGCCCCCATTGGCCGCGCCGCCGTTGTCGCTGGTGACGGGGACGCGGCGGGGCCGCCGCGCTCAGAGCGCGCCGGGAGCGGCCGCGGCGGGCACGGAGCGAGGAGGGGCCGGGGGGGGCTCGGGGTCGGTCACGGGGGGGGCCATGGGAGCCCGAACCGGGGCCGGGGCCGGCGGCGGCGAGCGGTAGAGCCGCCGAGGATCATGGCGGAGAGGTGAGAAGCGGCATCGCGGCGGGGAAGGGGAGGGGGGATTTGGGGAAGGCGGGGGGGGGTGGGGGAGCTGCGCCTCCTGGTCCAGCCCCCCCCAAACCTGCTTTAGGGACCGCTTCTTGCATCCCCCTGCTCTCCGTATGGCGCTTATGGGGGTGCCCCCTGCTCTTTGAGGTGCCCTTGGGGGGTCTTTACCCTCCCCCACCACCACTCTGGGGGGTCTCAGCCCCTTTTTGGGAATGGGGGAGGTTCCCTCCTTCTCTGGCTCCGTTTTAGGGGCTTCACTTTGGTTGTGGGGGGGGCATTCCCACCTGCGCTGCATCCTGCATCCAGGTGTTGGTTTGGCTGGAGAATTCCAAACCCCCCTCCCAGATTTTGGTGCATGGAGGTGGGGGGGGCTGGATGCGCCCACCTGGTTCCCTGTGGCTGCAGGAAGGGGATGGAAAAAGGGGATGGAGCTCAGATGGAGCTCAACCCCACCCTGGATTTCGGGGAGAACTGGGAGAGGAGAGGGGGAATTGGATCCTCTCCTGTTCTCAGTGAAGAGGCTGGATCCCACCCTGCTCCCTTTGGAAAGGGTTGTGGAGGGGCTGGATCGCACCTGGTTACTCCTGGAGGGGCTGGATCCCACCCTGCTCCTCACAGGGGGTTTTATGGAGGGGCTGGATCCTATCCTGCTGCCCGTGGTTGGGGCTGGATCCCTGTTCCCTGGTTTATGGAGGGTCCGGATCCCATCCTGCTCCCTTATCGAGGGGTTAAATCCCACCCTGCTTCCCCTTTTGGGGGGATTGGAAGGGCTGGATCCCATCCTGCTCCCTATGGAGGAGTTAAATCCCACCCTGCTTCCCTTTTTGGGTGGATTTGGAAGGGCTGGATCCCATCCTGCTCCCTATGGAGGTGCTGGATCCCACCCTGCCCCTCCTGAAAGGGGTTTGGAAGGGCTAGATCCCATCCTGCTCCCTATGGAGGGGTTAAATCCCAACCTGCTTCCCTTTTTGGAGGGGTTTGGAAGGGCTGGATCCCACCCAGTGTCCTTAGGAAGGTGCTGGATCCCACCCAGTTCTCCTTGAGGGGTTTCATGGAGGTGCTGGATCCTATCGCGGTTCCCATGGAAAGGGTTTGGAAGGGCTGGATCGCATTCTGCTCCCCATGGAAGGGGTTTGGAAGGGCTGGATCGCATTCTGCTCCCCGTGGAAGGGGTTTGGAAGTGCTGGATCCCACCCTCCGCAGGATGGTGGTGGTGGTGGGGGGTTAAATCCCACCCTCCTTCCTCGGAGAGGTGATGGAAAAGCTGGATCCATCCCCATCCCGCTCCCCGCGGATGCTCCGCACGGGATCGGGTGGCGGGGAAGGAAGGTCGGTGATGCCCGGGATGGATCCCATGGGATGCAGGAGGTGTTTTCATGGAGGTGTAAGGTGTGGCAGGGCGAGGGGGGGGAGGGCAGCTCCCGGCGGGGAGGGGGGGCCCGGCGGGGCGTGGGAGTGGGTGTGGATGCGGGGATGCGCCGGGAAAGGGGAGCGGGCAGGGATGGAGCCGGGTGGGATGGAGAGGAGGAGGAGGAGGTGGGGGGGGGGCTGCAGCGGGATGCGCAGCGCCGGAATTTGGGGCGGGGATCTGAAGGACCAAATCCGCTGGTTTTGGAAAGGTGGAAGGGCAGAGTTGTTTGGGATTTATTTCATTCACGCGGACGACTGAGCTGCCGGTTCGGGATTTTTTTTTTTCCCACCCCCCCCTCTTCCCTGCGCCGTTTCCCCCCTTCCTTGCGTTCCCCTCCGGCTGAGAAAACTGCAGGATGGGAGTGGAGTTTATTTATTTATTTATTTATTTATTTATTTCCTCATCTATTTATTCCCTTATTTATTTATTCCCTCATTTATTTATTTCGTTGCTTGTCGAGCGATTCGTCGAGTTATTTATTTATGCTCTTATTTATTCCCACTTTAATCAACCCCTCGAGTGACCTCTACGGAGAAATCCGCAGCTGCTCCGCGGCTCCCGGAGCCTCACCTGGCACACGCAGCTGGGTGGGATTAAAAAGGAAAAAAAAAACAAACCCCATGTTTTGCATAGAAAATGGATGGATTCGGGATGTTTGGAGGGAGCTGTTGGGGTGCTGGGAGCAGCAGGTGGCTCGGACAGGGCTGGAATTGGGATGTGGCACTTCCCTCGGTGCCTCCGTGTCCATCCAGGGATCGGGACTGGTTGGGCTCCTTCCTTCCCCCATGGAATGTCTTTTCCCGGATGGATGCTCGTCCATCCCAAAATCAGTGATCCCAAAATGTGGGTTTGGCGCTGCCAGAGTGGAAACCCGATGGATTTGGTTGTAGGTGCGGATTAGTGCAGGAATGTGGGATCTTGGATTATTGGTGGGGTTTTGTGTGGGGTTTTGGAGTTCTCTGAGTGGATTCTGAGGGGGATTGAGGGTTGTATCACTTGGGATAGGTGGAGGAGGGAGAACTCGAATCATCCCCTTCCTCCAAAGGGGTTTTCGTGGAATATCCTGAATTACAGAGTCCTGGAATGGTTTGGGTTGGAAGAGGCCTTAAACCCCATCTAAACTTTCCATGATCCCAGATTTCTCCAAGCCCCATCCAACCTGGGCTGGAGTTGGAGTGTGGGATCTTGGGGTCGCTGACTGGGAGCAATTCTAGGCCTAAAAAAGGCTAAATTTGGGTGAATTTAACTCCAGAAATTGGAATTTTGTGTCACTGGTCATGGCACAACTCATCCCACCAGAACCAGGGATGGATTTTCAGGATAATCCCAACATTAATTCCATTGGGAAACAGTATTTCAGTGCTTTCTTTGGGAAGAAAGGCCTATGGGGAGGCCCTCATTTTCCAGGGAAGTCTTTGCTTTTCCCACCCAAATCTGCGGTTCCTGGATTTTTCCTGCTGCAAATCCAGACAATCCAAGGTCTGGGCTGTCTGTGAGCCAGATGTCCTTGGGCTGCTCTTTTCCAGAGGGGCTGGAGATGGGTTCAAAGGGATTTTTGGGAATGTCCTGCTGTGCCGTGGAATTGGCTGCTTGGAGTGGTGGGAGCAAAGAGGGGTCAGGGATTTATGGAATTGTTTAGGCTGGGAAAAGACCCTTAAAATCATGGAGTTCAACCCAGAAAGGCTGGAAGGAAAGGGAGGCTCCTGAAGGTTTTCCAAATCCTGACTCAGGTTGTTTCCTGATATCCATGAAAATTGGGCAGTTCTGTTTTATCCCAATTTTTGGGGATTTTTATTCATCAGTGCTGCTGTTTTGTTGGGACAAGGAGCTGCTTTTTATCCCGGATGCAACCCCAAGTGGTTTTTATGGATTGTCGAACCTTGGCAGAGTTTCCAGGTCTTTATTTCACTGGATCATCCCAAATGATCCACAATATTTTTTTTTTAAGAAAGTGCTTCATGGAATTCCAGGCTTCTGAAAAATACAGGAATGTTTTGTGTGTGTGATTAGTTGGACATCACACCTAGGAATGTGTGGAATCCATTCCATGAAAATCTTGTCCTGTGTGCCACCAAATCCCTTCTTCAGTGGGAAGTTGGAGAATCCGTTATGTATCCCATAGATCCTCGCTGTGGATAATCCTGATGTCCTCAGGGAAGGAATTTCCTCAACTTTGTGCTCCTTCAAAGCTTTTTTTTTCCCCTTTTCCCCTCCATTTCCCAGAAAATTTGATGAATCCACAGTTCTTTACCTGGATTTGATGGTGACCTACTTAGGCATTGATCCCAAAGTTCCAGGCTTTTGGGAACTCCTCAAACCATTCCCAGGAATCCGAAGCATTGCAGTGCCATCGTTCCTTTCCTGAGAAATTATGGATTTTGGAGTCCCACCTCTGGGAATCTGGGGACAGACACCACAAAAAACCCAACCAAATAATGACCCAAAAACCTTTTAAAAAAATCCCAAATCCAAACCACAAAATACAGCTGGGAATTCAGGCAGATTCCAGAGCCAAATTGGTGTCAAATCCCATAAAACCACACATTGCCTGATGGTGGAACCGAACTGTGGAGGGGCCTGGATTTAGGGGAGGCATCCCAAATCATCAGATCTGGGATTTTTGGGGCTGTGCTGTGGCTGCTGTCTCTGTTTTATGAAGTTTTCATTCAGGAATGTTTGCTCCAGGTGATAAACATCAATGGGAATTTCATTTTGATGATTAAAATTTGGTTAAGATGATTCCAAGTTGCTCCAGTGACCTCTTACTTAAAAAAAAAAAAAATCCTTAAAATATCATTCCTTGCTCTTCCTCCATCCTCTCCCTCCTGCATTTTTGCTCCAGTGATTATTTCCTTACATGCTCTAAATAACGCATTGAACCCCGACCTTTCCTCTTCCTCCTCTGGCTCTTCCCAAAAATAAACATTCCAGCTGGAATTTAGGCTTTTCCCCCCCCTCACTTTCCAACTCATCCAGGCTGGCTATTTTTACTTCCAGCCGCCAAGAACTGTTCGAGGGATAAATGTGCTCCAGGTGCTCAGGGGAAGAAGTGGAACACTCCAGACCTCCCAGTGCCCTTGAGAATTCATCATTATCCCTGAAATTGTTCCCAGGGATCCCCAAATCCCTTTTTTTTTTTTTCCTTTGGTTTTCCAGCTCCTGAAAGGATCACATTGTGCTGTCCCAATGGGAGGTGCCTCCTGTGTCAAATTCTTCATCCCTCGCTCTTTCCTTGACCTTCACAGATCCAGAGATTGGGTTCATTTCCTTCCTCCTGCTCCTGCCCCTTAAACATTCCCACATCTGGCTATGCCATCCTGATTTTTAGGGAACAAACCCACCAATCCTGGCTTTTCTGGGAGCTAGAAGTGTCACTCTGACTTTCAGGAAGCTGGATACCACGATCTCCACATTCCCAAGAGGAAAATAAATCTTATTTCCAGCTTTTTTTCAACTCTTTCCCAACAATAAATGGGAAGGAGTGGGAAGAGGCAGTGGAGTGACCCAGTGGGGTCATTCCAAGACCAGGAACCGCCACTCCCACTGGGAAAGATGTGGAAATTTCTGATTGTTGAGGAAGGTCTCATAAAACTTGGCACAAATGAGGCCTGAAATGGACTCTCAGGGGAAGAAGGTTTTGGTTTTTGGATTTTCCTGACAGTGGGATCCTGGGAGGTTTTGTTCCTGGCTGGAATGGGGATTGGGAGTTTAGGGTTCTGGGGTGGAGCAGAGCTTTTGGAATGGTTTGGGTGGGAAAGGACCTTTCCATGGGCTGGGACAGCTCCCAAGATCCCGGGGGGATCCAAGCCCTGTCCAGCTTGGCCTTGGACAATTCCAGGGATTCAGGGGCAGCCACAGCTTCTCTGGGTGTTCCATCCCAGCCCCTCACTACCCTTCCAGGACAGAGTTCCTTTCCAATATCCCATCTATCCCTGCTCTCTGGCAGTGGGAAGTCATTCCCTGTGTCCTGTCCCTCCACCCTTGTCCCAAGTCCCTCTCCAGCTTTTCTGGAGCTCCTTCAGGCACTGGAAACATCCCCAAAGTTTCCTTCCCTTCTCCAGATGAGCACCCCCCTCCTATTTTCCTCTTCCTGTTTTCCAGGGATTTAATCTCCTGGACCACAGCTGCCTTCACCCATGCTGTCCCTTTATTCTTTACCCTCAAAAACCAGGGAAAAATCCCTGGATTGAAGCACGGCTCCTTCCTTATGGCATTTTCCCTGTGGAAAATCCACATGCCCGATCCGTTTGTGCCAGGGCCGAATTCCGGTGGATCCTGGCCCTCCTCTTCCCGAGGTGCTGACATTTCCCTGCCTCGTTGCGTTTTTATTGATCTTCCCTCTCTGCTCCGTGCTGGAATGGAAACAAAAACGTTACTTTGGGAAGCGCCGCCACGGAATTACAGGGGTTTTTTTTTTAATTGATCTTCCTCGTGCGCTTCACAACCAGGACAGGTCATGGAAAAGCATGGAAGGGTGCAATTATGGGATGGAAATGGGGTGGTTTCCTGTCTGGAAGAGGAGGATGGACAGTGTGGGAATTTCGGTTGCTTTGGAATTTCCACCCACAGTCGGTCCGGGGACCGCTCCAGTCTTGGAATCATGGAATGGTTTGGGTTGGATGAGGATGTGAAGATCACCAATTCCATCCCTTTGCCATGGGAAGGGATAATTTCCACTATCCCAGGTTGCTCTAACCTGGCCTTGGACACTTCCAGGGATGGGGCAGGCACAGCTTCTCCAGGAATTCCATTCTAAGGCCTCACCATGCTCCCAGAGAGGATTTTCTTCCCAATATCCCACCTAACCCTGCCCCCTTTCCTCCATTCCTCATTACCCTGTCATTCCATGCCTTTTTCCAAAACGCTTTCCTAGCTTTTTTTGGGACCTCTTTGGACCCTAAATCCTTTCAAAGGCTCCAAATGAGCCTGACCTGGATTCTGAGTTCCAGGTGGGCTCGGAAGGGAAAATGCTGCTCCTTGAAGAGCCCACCTTCCTTCTTTTCTGTATTCCAGGGCTATTTTTGATATTTTTGGTGTCCATTTTTAAATTCCTCAAATTCAGGGATGCACCCCAAGCTGCCCCAAGAATGGACACAAAGATTTGTTGGATCTCTGAATGCATCCTCAATTATTTGAGGATGGGTTTGCTGGATCCATTTTTGAACCTGGACTTGGATTTCTGGATGCTTCCTAAGGTTCTTTGCTCCCTGTAATCCAAAGGGTGTGTCCATGGATCCATGTCCTCTCAAAGACAGGGAAAGGCTCCTTTCCCAGTTGGGCTGCTTGGAAAAAAAAAATAATGATCCCAGAACAAAAATCCTCAGCAAGATTTAATGTAGTTGGGAATATTTGGGAATAATTAGGAAAAGAGGAAAAATTCCTTTTGGAAGAAGAGGAATTGAGGCATTTGTGGTCACAAATCTCTGACCACTTCAGCGGGCTCTGGGTGAGGTGGGAGGGGATTTTCTTCCACTCTCCAGAAAAAATTGTGGGATTTAGGTCAGAGGTTGTTGGCTGAGGCTGCTGGACTTGGAATCGTCCACAGGGCAGGAATTCTTCTTAATCGTGGAGTCATGGAATGGGTTGGAAGGGGTTGGATTAAAAATCATCTCATTCCAACTCCTGCCATGGGCAGGGACACCTTCCCCTATCCCAGGTTGCTCCAAACCCTGTCCAGCCTGGCCTTGGACACTTCCAGGGATGGAGCAGCCATGGAATTCTCTGGGAATTCCATTCCAGCCCCTCACCTGTAACAAATTACAGCCCCTCACTGTAATAAATTCCTTCCTTAAATCCTGTCTAAATGGATCAGGAATCCTGCTGGGTTGGAGGTCTTGGATTGCAGATTCCTGTGGGGATGGTGCCAGGACAGGAGCGGCTTCCCTCGGGATTGGTGTGTCCCTAATTAATTGTGTCTGGATTAAATGGAGCAGTCGGGCAACACAAACACAGAAAAGCCTCTTTATTTTCCATTAATTCCACATTAAATTGATTTTTATTGCAACCTCTGCCTCACCCAAGGAGCACAGACCATTCCCTTCCCTATTCCCACCTTCCATGCCATTTCCTGAGATGCCATTGGACCTGTCAGAGCTGCCAGGAAGGAGAAAATTCCAGATGAATCCATCCTCTTAAGAGCATTTTTCTTTTCTCCCTTCTTCTCCTGCCTCTCTGACGTCTCCTGAATGTCACCTTGAGGAACCCATGTTTGTTCCATGCTGGGGATTTTCTGTTTGGAAGTGGGTACTGCTCCCCAGAAAAAAAACCTCCCACAGTGATTCAGAGAACACATTTTCTGGCTGGGAATTTTCTGTTTTAACAGGAAGTTCCTGAGGTGTTTGGTTTTGGTTTTTTTTTTATTGAGGAAAATCCTGTGTCCAGAACTCTCCAAACCCCAATGAATGAGTCTGGAATAATTCCCATTCTGTCACACTCCAGCTCACCTGAACAATTCCCCTTTTTTCCTTGGCTGGGAGGGGCACAGAAAGGGATTTTTATCAGGATGGAAGTGGGAATAAGATCAAAGAATGGGTTGGATTGGAAAAAATAATTCCCAACCCCTTTCCACAGACAGGGACACCTTCCACTATCCCAGGTTGCTCCAAGCCCCATCCAACCTGGCCTTGGACACTTCCAGGGATGGAGCAGCTACAGCTTCTCTGGGAATTCCATCCCAGCCCCTCACCACCTTCAACACAATGCTCAGAGCACATAATGAGGTTGGGAAAGTTTTTTTTTTGTGGGAAAACCCATGGGAATGACACAGGGAGGAAAACAGATCTTAATTTATCATCTCCAGAGTCTCACAAAAGTTTTTTGGTTTTTTTTTTGGAAGCTCCAAACGGGAAGTTAACGCAAACCCTTGGGAAAAGCCAAGCTGGGTGTGCAGGAGGAGCAGGTTTGGCAGCAGATCCCGATGCTTTTCCACATAGGGAAATCCCAATCCAGACTTTTAAGCCATAGGTCGGATTTGCTTCATTCCATGTGTTCCTCCTCAGGCATTGCCTCAGCCTTATCAGCTCGTTAAGTGCCTTATCAGCTCATTAAGTGCCTTATCAGCCCATGGTGGGGTCAGTGGCCTTTGGAATTCTGAGGTGCCTGTCCTTTGGGCAGTAGGGATCATAGAAAAATCGGGATATTCCTGGCATGAGCCAATGTCTTCCGTTTAGGCTTTTAACTGTGAAAAAAGGTGGCTTTTTGGGGGGGATGATTTTGTGGGAATACTTGGATTAGGGAAGTGATATTCCCACTGTGCTGAGGGACCTAAAATTCCGGGATGGGTTTTGGGGCCTTCATGACAAGAAGGACCTTGAGGGGCTGGAGCGTGTCCAGGGATGGGAATGGATTTGGGGAAAGGTCTGGAACAACAGGAGCAGCTGTGGGGGTCTAATCCTGAAAAAAAAAAAGAAGTTTTTAGTGATAAATAGGCTGATGTTAAGAGTTACTCCTCCTGTCAAATCCCACTGCAAAACTGGGCATTCTGATTCCATTCTTTATTCCCTTTCCCTCCAATGGAACATGGAAAAATCCTAAATTTTGGAAAACTGAGAGCCTAGGGCAGTGTATTGGGTATTTTAGTGCCATGAACAGTTTTCCTGTGGTTGGTTTTGTTCCGGAGAAACTGGAGAAGGAAATTTCAGAGGGTACAAATCTGCCCATGGAAGTGATTAGAGATTATGGGTGACTCACGGATCTCCCTCCACCCACATTCCCTGATCCAGGAGTCTTGTTGCTCTTTTCCTGAGTCATGTCAGATTTTCCTGGGTGGCAGAAATCATTTCACCTCCAGGAATGCGCTGAGGATATCTTGGAACTTCTTCCAATGCCTAAAGGGGCTCCAGGAGAGCCGAAGGAGGACTTGGGGTAAGGGATGGAGGGACAGGACACAGGGAATGGCTTCCCACTGGTTAGATGGGATACTGGGAAGGAATTCTTCGCTTTGAGGGGCTGGAATGGAATTCTTGGAGAAGCTGTGGCTGCCCCTGGATCCCTGAAAGTGTTGGACAGGGCTTGCAGCAACCTGGGATGGTGGAAGGTGGTTGGAACTGAATGGGCTTTGATCCAGTCCCTTCCAACCCAACCCATTCCATGATTTTGTTATTTTAAATGGAGGAACTTAGGGTTCCATGGAATTTTGGCTCAAGCAGGGTGGAAAGGCACAAATCTCCAAGGGGTCTACAAAAAACCTGGGAAACTTTCAAAAAACAGGGATTGGGAAGGAAAAGATAAAAAGGGGAATGAGGAATAAATTACTTGGGAGCTATGTGGGTAAAAAGTAGAAACATGGAATTGTCTAGGTTGGAAAGGAACTTTAAGGTTGAGCCCCAGCACATCCAAGACCACATCCACAGGGATTTTGGATCCCTGCTGGACAGCCCTTTCCAGGAGGAATTCTCCCAAAAATATCCTGCCTAAACCTCTCCTGGTGCCACTTGAGGCCACTTGCTTTTGTCCTATCCCTCATTCCCTTTGGGAGAAAATCCTGATCCTCACCCAGCTCCAACCTCAGAGCAGAAATATGGGGGGGGGGACCCAATAAGTGTGGAATTAATCCAAAGGGACAGAAACTCAGGAGAAGAAAACTGGATGTGAAGGAGGCTGAGGATGCTCCGGGCTACGCATGGAAGTTGCGTGCACAGAGAGGGACATGGAGGCCCTTTGATTGTGATCAGGAATGAAGTGCAGGCTCAGGAAAAAACAGGGAAGTTTGGAATGGTTATGAGGAAAAACAGGCAGCGCTTCAGTTCCTAAATCCTTATTTATGTGGAATGGGAAAATATTTCAGCAAAACTTAAATCCCCAGGGAATGAAGAGAGATATGGTGTCGCCTCCATGGGTTTTTTTAGGAATTGTTGTTCCTGGAAAGTCGTGGAATTAGGGAGGCCTTTGAGGTATTTGGGGTAGGAAGGGCAGGAATAAATGAGTTTATGTTGTTTGAAATTGTGGGCATTTGAGTGGACCAGACAGGCTTTTAAAGGAAGGGTCTTGTTTGGAGTTTCTGGAATAGTGGGTAATATTTTCTGTAGTTAGATAAATGTGTAAAAATCCTTTTCTTTTTGATCAGGAAAATTTACAGCAGGAATTGCTGGAGCAGGAACAGGAGAAACCTTGGAGCAAGAGTCAAATCTCCCCTGAAATATTTGGTGAATTGAGGTTTTGTACCTCTCACTTCACAGAAAAAAGAATTCCAGGGGAAAGCTCAGGATTGGGAGAGGTTCTGTCATTCATCCCAAACATCTAAGAGACAAGGAAACAGGCAGGATGTGATCTCGCAGAGATGATCTGAGGATTCCCCAGAACAGATTTTTTTAGGATCCTTCTCCATGAATGAACCTTTGACAAAATTTGCCTGGAAATGTTTTTTATCCCCTCTTTTCCCTGCAACATTACTGAAGGAATGGCAGCAGGAGCGATGGGAGTGGGAGCGCAGGAGAATGCAGGGGGCAAAAAAAAAAAGGACAAAAAGTGTAACTGTAGCAGGAGTTCCACACTTGGAGAATTTCCAAGTAGAACTTGGACACGAGGAAAACATTTTGGGAAAATGCTGATGGGATGTTGGAGCCGGCTGGGGTTTGGGATCTGCTCCCAGGGAACAAGGGATAGGACGAGAGGAAACTCAAGCCATTCCAGGGGAGGTTTAGGCTGGGCTTTGGGAAAATTCCTCCTGGAAAGGGCTTGGCACAGAGAGACTTGGGAATATTTTTGGCTTGGAATGATAACAAGGCCTTAATGCAGAATCCATTTGAGGCAGGAGATCAGAAGAAGTCCAGTTAAAAATCCAAGGACACAGAAATAGGAATCACAAAAGGTGTGGAATCTCTCCTTGTCTTTTCCTAAATCAGAGGGAGAAGCTCCAGTTGAGTTTCCAAACGCTTTAATCCACCAAAACATAGTTCCAAGGAATGCCTTTTTTCCCCTATTCCTTGACTTAAAAGGAAACAGTTCCAGCCTGCTCCATGTGTTGCACTTATTCCTTTCCCAGTTTTAGGTTTGCTTCCCCTTGACAAATTTCCTTTTATCCTTAAAAAAGGCCTTAAACTGCTCCAAAGGGCAAAAATATTCTGAGCAGATTTGGGTTTTTTCCCACATCCTGACTCAGGAGCTCTTCTGTCAGCTGGAGGAGGAGGAAGAATAATTGAAAATATTCAACCCTTCACGAGCAACGCTCCAAGAACATTTCTAATGCAGCTGGAATAAGATTTGGGTTTTAGAGCTCTCTCAGTATTGATTTGTTGCTTCAATTTGTTCGTTGAGCAAGGAGGGAGGAAAAGGTTTTATAAAAAGATTTCTGAGCACAGCCAGCAATGGCTGGACCATCACAGAGTTGCTTTGGCTGTTCATGGTTAATTTGATTTCTATTTAAAGCCAGCAGGGATTTATTTTGTCGCGTTTCAAAGGAGAAAAAGGGAGGAGTGGGTGGATCTCATCGGGACCCTGATTTAGGAGATGTCTCCTCCTTCCCCCCCTCAAATCGGAGCTTTTTCATCCTGAATTTCTGTCTCACCCTCGCCTGGGTGCAAGCGGCATTTGTCAGCCTGGAGAGAGTAAATTATAAACCTGCTAAAAAAACCCCAAAACAAACCCCAAATCTTGACATTTAAGGAATTTTCCTGCTCTCCTCATCATCTTCCCTCATTTTTAGCTGCACTTTTCAACCGTAGCTTCCAAGAGCACGGGTCATTGATTTTGAGATTGGCAGATGAGATTCCCTCTGGCTCCGACATCGCTCCGAGGAATCCGTGTCTGGACAGGCGGAATTGAGCCGGGTGGGCACTGTTGGGTGAAGAACCCAACGAAGGCGTTGCTTGGGGGTTGGAAATGCCCTCGGAACATGGCACTGTCTGGCAATTCCTCCCTGGAGATTTGTTGCCGAGGCAATTGAAAGAGGTTTTTTTCTCGTGGTTGGAGTTAAGGTCAGATTCCCAGGATCTGTCTCTGTGGGCTTGGAATGCTGCACCATCCAGGAATCTTTGCCTCAGTTTCTGAGCCAGGGATATTGGGTGGTTCTTGATGAGTTTCTGCTCAAATGTTTGGAGTTTAAGGTGTCTCAGTTAGGAAGGCCTTGAGGGTTGGAATTGATTTTCCTTTCTGTCAAAACATTGGATTGTGTTGGAACAGGCTGGGAGAGCTGGCAGTGTCCAACCTGGAGAAGCCAAGGATCCAGGGAGAGCTCAGGGCCCCTTTCCAGTGCCTAAAGGGGCTCCAGAAGAGCTGGAGAGGGACTTTGGACAAGGGATGGAGGGATAGGACACAGGGAATGGCTTCCCACTGCCACAGGGCAGGAAGAGATGGGATTTGGGAAGGAATTCTTCCCTGGGAAGGTGGTGAGACTTGGATGGAATTCCCAGAGAAACTGTGGCTGCCCCATCCCTGCAAGTGTTGAAGGGGGTCTTGGAGCAACCTGGGATAGTGGAAGTTGTCCAAGGCAGGGAGTTAGAACTGAATAATCTTGAAGGTCCTTTCCAACCCAAACCATTCCAGAATTTTGTCCTGCTGATGCCACTTTGGAAGGAGGATTCTGCTGGATAACGAGGTCAGCTCCCTCTCCAACACCTTGGAACTGACTGTAGACCTTCTCCATGGACACTCAGCGTGCTTGGAGAACTTCCCAAGTGGCTCAGACTTTGGGACAAACGACTTTTTGGATGGTTTGTGGTGGGAAATGTTCCTCCCAACCTCACTGGGATGAGTCGCCCACGTCGCCCGAAACCCATCCCCGCGCCAGACAGGCCGAGCAAGTTCCGGAGGCTCCAACAACGTCTCGTCCATGCCCAAACAACCACTGCCATCCCCCAAATGTTGGGATGAGTTCGTTTATCCCGGGAGGCAGCCGGCAGCCAGTGGTTCCTTCAAGTGTCTGGGGGATGATTTCCCTAATTTTCCAGCCGCTCCAGGGATTTAATCAGCCAGCAAATTGCAGGCCTGGCTGATTCCCGCCTTATCTCCCGGCCTTGCTGCTCAGGTTCAAGGGCCCTGCTTGGCTTTGTCGTTTCGGGACGAGCTCCCAAACTTCTTTGAGGGCGGGATTAAAGGCTTTGGGCACACAGGACCTGCTGGTTTGAGCAGCTTCTCCAGGAGAGCAAACTTTGTTTAACCGCAGGAAGCATTTTGGGTTCTTTGAATCTTTCCATGAGAAACCCCCCCGCGACTCAGCCACATCCAGCTCGAACCCCTGGGAGTCGTGTTAAATCCGCCAAATTCCCCTGTCATCCGTAAAAATTCCATGACGTAGCATCGCTTTAACCTGGTTACCTGCTTTTCCTGTGGTCTTTCAAAGGGATCCCTGCGTTTCCTCTGCCCTATTTTCCCTTGGCAGCTCCATCGCAAGGGTGACACAGATAAGAAGGGAAATTTTTTTGCTCTCCCACGGGGCCAGGAGCCTGATTTGCTCACGGAAGGCATCGCTGGGATAATCAAACCTTTCAGCTGCTTTGTTCCAGGTACCTATTATTGGAAAAGGAGGCTGCTGTGAATTGTCAGAGGGCTAGGAAGGCTGGAATTCAAAGGGAAACAGGTTGAGGAGGAGGATTTGGTCACCTCACCCTTTCGGAGAGGGTGTGGGAGTTGGGATTTGGGTCATTTGTTCTTCCTGCGTAATAAAAACAGATCCTAATTGCTACAAGTTCTTGTTATTATGTCAAAATTGCCATGGCAGGTACACCGTGCCCAACGTGGTCATTCTGAAAATGACAGTACAAAAAAAATCAATCGTTTTCCCGATAATAATTCCCTGTTTTTCCAGTCCACAGCTCCAGAACTTCCAAGATGTGGGTGATGGGTGGTCTGGATGAAACTCTTCCTGTTCTCTGGTGGTTTCTCTCCTGTTTTGTTCTCCAGAGTAGCGGAGTTTGGCCTCCTGGTCCAAGAAACCTTTGGAAATGGCTCTCTAGGGCATGATGAGATTTTGGGGGCTGTCTCGTGCAGGACTTGACAATCCTTGTGGAATAACTCAGGTTATTCCATGATTTTGAATCAGTGTCTTTGAGAATCTTTCTGTTATTCTCACGCTTTGTTTTGGGGTGCTAGGAGTTGGAAAAGCTTGGGAGTATGGGGAAGGAATAATTTTTACTCTTAAAATCAAATTATTGGCCTTTAAGCAGGGTGTAATTCCATTTTGGATGGAATGTGGGTGATGGAAATGGGCTCTGTGCTGTAGAGTAGCCCCAGCACTGTCAGAATTCCTGAAAATATTTGATTTTAAGGATCCTCTTCATGAACACCCAAGACCACCCAGACTTCTGTTCCAAAATATTTTTCCTTGGGAGAATTGAGTTCCCGGCACTTAAACCTCCCCAAACTGGTTTAAAACTCTGCTTTGAGCCCTAAAGACTGGGAAAATCCTCATTTAAATATTCCTTATGTAAAGTGGAGCTCCTGACTCGACTGGTGCCGCAGGTATTCCCTTGTTTTACAGCCTGATTATCCCACAACAGTTTCTCCTACGTTTTCAGCTCCTGTCTGCAGCTCCGACCGCAAATCCCAAAGTTTTGAGTCAGCTCCTCATCCCAGCTGCCTCTGGAGCGCTTCTCTCCCACACGCACCCAGCTCCTCTTCCCTTGGCTTTCCCACTTGCCAGCCCAGCAATCATTCCCTCCTCTGGTGGTGGTGGAAAAATAGGGATTAATCATCCTGACAGCTCTGTGATGACTTCCAGGGCACCTGATTTGAACGGGATAAGACAAAATCTTATTTATCATGTCTACCTTATCCAGTCACCTGCTCTTCTTCTTTTCCTTTGCTGTTTGTTTAAGTCAGACTTGGATCTGTTGGAGGAAATCCAGGAGATGCTCAAGGGGCTGGAGCCAGGCTGAGAGAGCTGGGAATGTCCAGCCTGGAGATGGGAAGGATCCAGAGCTCAGAGCCCCTCCCAGTGCCTGAAGGGGCTCCAGGAGAGCTGGAGAGGGACTTGGGATAAGGGATGGAGGGACAGGACGCAGGGAATGGCTTTAAACTGCCAGAGGGCAGGGATAGGTGGGATATTGGGAAGGAATTTCTGGTTGTGATGGTGGTGAGGCCTGGAATGGAATTCCAGGAGAATCTGTGGCCACCCTATCCCTAGAAGTGTCCAAGGCCAGGTTGGAGCAATCTGGGATAGTAGAAGGTGTCTCTACCCATGGCAGGGGGTGGGACTGGATGAACCTGAAGGTCCCTTCCCACCCAAACCCATTCCATATTTATTTGTGCTTCAGCAAGACATTAAAAATCCCAACCAATTATTCAGTTTTCAACTCCTCATCATTCTTGGGCTCCATCTCCCTAAAGACCTCATTTTGCCTTATTTTTGGGGGATTTTGGAAGGACTTTTTTCTTCTCCCCCTCTTTCCCCTTCCAAGGCCTTCAACCAGTGCATTCTACTCACACCTTGGTTCTTCTCCTGCCTGTGGAATACACGGCCACTAAACCAAGATTTTCCCAGCTATCCCAGACTTTTTAACAGGCCTGGAAGGTCTGAGAAATTTATTGAGAAACCTTGTGGGATTTACTGGAAAATTTGCCCCCTCCTGCCTTTATTTCTCACGTTTTCCTTCTGCTCCATTTCTCCTCACTCGGTTTTTTCACACCTTCCACATCCTCCTTCACGGCTCCGGCAAAAGCTCCTTCATGCCTGCGAGGAGAGACTCGGAATTCTGTCAGAAAGCTGCAGAAGCACAAAAATATTCCTTCTGGCTGCTTTTCACAGAGCTCCTGGAGTCTGGTGGAGCTGCAGGGATGTGCAAACTCCATCCACAAGTGTTTCATGGAGTTGCTTTTCATTTTTCTGTACCAGGACCTCTGTCCTGGGATCAACCTTTGTGTTTCCTCCTCCTCCCATCATTTTTTGGTCAATCTGTGTTGGAATTGTCTCGTTTCAGGTGCCTGAATGTCTCTCTTAGAATGATGGAGTCATTGGGATTGGGAAAGATGGACTCCTATGTTTGAGGAGTCCAACCATTCCTTCAGCACTGGCAAGGCCACCACTGACTGTGTCCCCAGGCACCACATCCACAGGGATATTAAATCCCTGCGGGATGGGGAATCCAGCTCCGTGCCAGGATTGGACAGCCTGAATATTCCCAATATCCAACCTAAACCTCCCCTGGCACAGCTTGAGGCCGTTTCCTCTCAATCTTGGTCCCTGGGAGCAGATCCCAACCCCCACCTGGTTCCAACATCCCGTCAGCATCTTCCCGACTGTTTTCCTCGTGCCCAAGCTCTGCCGTTCCCTTGGAATTTCTCCAACTGTCGAGCTCCTGCTACAGTCACACTTTTTTGCCTTTTTTTTTTCCCCCCCATTCTCCTGTCCTCCCACTCCCATCGCTCACGCTGCCATTCCTTCAATATCTTGCAGGGAAAAGATGTTTTCATACTCCGGGATCTTGTGGAGTCTTTGATGCTGGGATATGCAAATTTATTTGCATCTCCTTTGTGCTGCTGGTACCTTGCTGTGTCTTTCAGGTTCTGGATTGTTGATCCAGCTCTGCTGTATCCCGGTGAGAATTAACCCTCATGCTGGGAGACTACTGGTAGCTGTTAATCCACGGGAAAAAAGAAAAAAAAAAACCAAAACAACAACAACCTGCATTAATTCCTGGCAATTTTAGCGTGGAGGTTTTTGGCAGCTGTGAACAAGAGGCTGGAGGAAAAATTCAGGTGTGGGATGGAGGAAAAATGTGGGGAAAACAGAAGCTGTACCAAGGATATCCCGTGATCTTCCTTCTGCTGGAGCAAAATAGGTCCTGGTTTTGTCAGATTGGGAGGAAATGATAAAATCTTCCATTAGGCTTGGGTGGGAATCCTTGAGAAGAACTTGGGAGTTTCGTGGGTGGTTTGAGGCACTGTCCCTGCTGGATGAGGATTCCTCAAAGCAGGGATTGGAGAGTTCTGTCTCAGCTGCAATTCATGGAATCAAGGAATGGTTTGGGTTGGGAGGGACCTTAAAGATTCCATTATAACGCTTGGCTGAGTATCCATTTCCCCGGCTGTTGGGAAAGTGACTCCAATCCATGAATATCCATCCCTTTTTCCTCAAGGAAAAATACAACACAATCCTTCCAGGGAAGGACTTAAAATTTGAGAGGTGTTTTGAGGGAAGGAGAAGTCTGGAGCAGCCAGGTCATTCAGATCCTAGTATCCAAGATTTATTATGGATAAGGCATGTTTCCTTCCTATGGCGATGGGAATGCGATCCATGCTATGCAGCCAATGGACTGACTGGGAAGCCAAAATAAACAGCGTGGAGTAGGAGGAGGAATTCTGATATGGCAGGGAACAAAATCCAGTGTAGGTTGGTGTGGAGTTGATTCAAGCCTCATATAGGAGGAATTTAACCCAGAATTCTTGCACAGAATCTGACAATGAATTCCCTGTTTGCTTCTGGATTGTTGATGGGCAGCGTTGTCCTGCCCTGCCATGGTTTGGTCTGTGAGGTATTTTTGGAGTCTGTGGGAAAGGGTTGGGTGGGAAGGTGGGGAAGGGTCGGTCCAGCATGGAAGGTTGGGAATGATCATTCAGGAAGGTGAGGAAGGGTCTGGTGTGGAAGGTGAGGAATGATCTCGTGTGGAAAGTGAGGAATGGTCATTGTGGAAGGTGGGGAATGGTGCAGTGTGGAAGATGAGGAGAGTTCAGTGTGGGAAGGTGAGGAATGACTCAGTGAGGAAGAGTCTGGTGTGGAAGGTGAGGAGTAATCCAGTGAGGAAGGTGAGGAGTGGTCCAGTGAGGAAGGTGAGGGAGGGTTGGTCCAGTGTGGAAGGACTATGTGGAAGGTGAGAAAGGGTCTGGTGTGAAGGATGAGGCACAATCCCATGTGGAAGGTGAGGAAAAGTCTGATTTGAAAGGGGAAGAGGTCTGGTGTGTGACGTGAGGAGGAGTTCAATGGGGAAGGTGAGGAAGGGTTCAGTGGGGAAGAGGAGGAACAATCCCGTGTGGAAGGTGAAGAAGAGTCTGGTGTGGGAGACGAGGAAAGCTCCAGTGTGGAGGATGAGGAGTAATCCCATGTGGAAGGTGCAGAAGGACCTGGTGTGGAAGGTGAGGAAAACGCTGGTTTGAAAGGACAAAAAGAGTCTGGTGTGTGAGGTGAGAAAGGGTTCAATGAGTGAGGTCAGGAAAGGTTCAGTGGGGAAGGTAAGGAACAATCTCATGTGGAAGGTGGGGGTGGATTTTATGTGGAAGGTGAGGAACAATCCTGTGTGGAAGGTGAGGAAGGGCCTGCTGTAGAAGACAACCCAAAGAACAATTTGGGGTGGGCTAGAAGGGCCTCGTGCCTGTGATCACACAAATCACACAACCTCCTGGTGTTCCATGGCCCCCACAAGCCACGTGCGGTGCCCACTCTGTGCCAACCCTGAGCCAGACCTCCCCCAGTGCAGCCACAGCAAGATTTAAACTCAGAACCAAAACCTGGTTTTATTTTATCCTCCTGGTCCTCAGGTCCATCCTGAATCTCACAGTGGATGCTGAGGAGTGCTCTAGCTCCCGGCAATTAAACCCACTAACGATGGAATTGCTCGTTCAGTCCCTCGTGATTGCAGAGGGACGTTCCTGGCGCAGCCTCTTAACGAGCGCCTTCCAACACGGTTCTGCAGCAATGAAAGAAAAAAAAAAATTAAAAAATAAAATATGCATATTTAAAGGAGACAGATTGCTGCCTTCATCTGGCTCCCTGATTAGATGCCAGGGCGGCACCGTGCGACAGGAATTCCATTCTTTTCCTTCTCCACATTTCCCTTCGGTCTTTCTTTTCCCTCTTTCATGGAAATATTGTGGTGCTGGGTGATTTTTGATTCTCCGGAAAGATTCACTGCTGGGGGCAGGTCCCTCTTTACTGCCTGAACTTGTGAAAACCTTGAAGCCTCCAGCCCAAAGGTGACCTGCAGAGCTCTGCAGGATTTTTGGGAAGCAGGAACACGGCCGTGACAGTGCCGTTGGCTCTGGGAAAAGGCAGATTTAAAGCACAACTTGGGCTTATTTCGCCTTTCGTGCTGCTCTTCATAGAAATTTGAATTTTCAATGTAGTTTTCAAAGGTTTCCAAGCAACCGTGTGTGGTTGGCTTTGGCATGATCCCAGCATCCTTTCCTTTCCTTTGGGATGGTGCCAGCCAGGAAGCTTCCTGCTGGCTTGGAGTGGTGGGAGACGGCCACCAATGTCCTCTGCTCTGGGAACCCGCTGGCTGCTGCTGCCAGGCCATGGAGCTGGGGCACTCATTCCCTGGAATTGCAGATTCCAGGGGTTTGGGACCTTCTACTTGGGCAGAAGCCCCCTGACCTTGAAAATTACAAGAAATGGGATCCCACCGTTGTCCACTCAGCTGGTGTCCAGTTCTGGAGTGTCCAGTACTGGAGGGGTGTGGGGATGCTGGAACAAGTCCAGGGGAGGCCATGGAGCTGCTCCAAGGGCTGGAGCCCCTCTGTGCTAGAGCCAGGCTGGGAGAGCTGGGAATGTCCAGCCTGGAGAAGAGAAGGCTCCAGGGAAACCTCAGAGCCCCTTCCAGTGCCTAAAAGGGCTCCAGGAGAGCTGGAGAGGGACTTGGGATGAAGAATGGAGGGACAGGACACAGAGAATGGCTTCCCACTGCCAGAGGGCAGGGAGAGAGATGGGATATTGGGAAGGAATTAGTCCTTGGGAGCATGGTGAGGCCCTGGAATAGAATTCCCAGAGAATCTGTGGCTGCCCCTGGATCCCTGGAAGTGTTCAAGGCTAGTTTGGACAGGCAACAGTCTGGGATAGTGGAAGGTGTCCCTGCCCATGGCAGTGGGGAGGAAGGAGATCCATTTCAACCCAAACTATTCCACGATTCCATAGCAAAAGTGGATTTGCCTGGTGTCCACCGTGGTGTTTAATGCTGTAAAAATCATTTGCTCTACCACAGCCTTTTCTGTGATGCTCTGATTTTTTTTTTCCTGTTTGCTGCTGGGAATAAAATCCAATCCCATTTATTCCACTCCGTCTCCACAGCCCAAATCTTTGAGTGCTGATGTTTTAATCCCACAGTTTAACACGTTACTCCCTCTCTGTTTCCCCCCAACCTGTTGCAAATCCAACCTTAAGGAAAGAAGCTGGAGTACAAGACTCTTTCAGGACTGGAGAGCATATTTTTCTGTGTTGGTGCATTTGCTTTCCTGGCTCACCACCCTGAATAGTTTCTAAATTCATCTAAAAATCTTCATTTCTGTTTGCTTGACTTCTCTGAGAGGTGTCCATGTCCAGCTGGGAAATTGGGAAATGTTGTTGTTGTCCCACCTGGGAGCTGCAGGAATTCAGGCACCGATCACAAAGTCCTGTTGAGTAACACGGGATTTTGGAAGTGGAAAATATAATTTCAGTCCTCTCCTGGTTCTTGAGCAATCCTCCCAGGGAATAGCAAAACCTGAGAGGAGAGGAGGGCACGGAGCGTCCTGGTGTGCACAGGCCAAAGGAGGCCCAGGAAGAAACCCGGATAATTCCCTTGAAAGAGTCGTGCTCCTAAATCCTTATGGAATGGTTTGGGTTGGGACCCCAAAGTCCACCTGGTTCCATCCCCTGATTACCCCAACCCCTTCGTCTGGGCAACTTTTCTCCAGGAAGAAGAATTGCGTGGCCGTGGGGTTTGGTTTAGGCAGAGCCATCACTCCAGAGGCTTTTCCAGGGTGGAGGGACTTGGGTCCCCTCCTCGGAGTTGGATGCAGCCCCCCAGGAGTAACGGGATGCTGACAGTGAGATCCTGGAGGGAAGGGATGTGGCCAGTGGATTTGCTGCCTTTGTTTCCCTTGAGAAGTTTGATTTGACTGAAATCTTTGGAGGGACAGGACACAGGGAATGGTTTTAAATTAACAGAGGCAATTTGGAATATTGGGAAAAAATTCTTGGCTGTGAGGGTGGTGAATAGAATTCCCAGAGAGACTGTGGATGCCCCTGGATCCCTGGAAGTGTTCAAGGTCAGGTTGGACGGGGCTTGGAGTGCCCTGGAATGGTGGAGTGAGGCTGGAACAAGGTGATCTTGAAGGTCTTTTTCAGCCCAAAGCGTTCCATGATTCCATTTTAAATTGTAACAGCAACATTTCTATGAAGGCTCCTGTTCAACTTGGTGCTGTTTTGAAAGAATTTAATTTAATTCTAATTTAATTTTAATTTATAGGAATTCTACTTAATGGAGAGAGGAGAATCCAAGTGACGTCTCCTGTTGAGGGATGACGATGCCAGACTTCCTCTTATGACCTTCAAGGTCGTAAATTCCAGCTATTAGCAGCAGAGAGCCATCCTTTCAGCTGGAAAGGTCAGCACAGGGGTTTTAGGTGATATTTAAGGTGAGCAAACAGAGATTTGGTTGAAACCCAGGAGAAGAATCCTGGTCTGGGTTGCCTGAGCTTTTCCTGAACCTCCAGGATTCCAGGTGGCCCTGAAAGGAAGAAACTGTCCTGTTGTGGTGCTTTAATGGATTACTCAGAGATCATTAAAATCACTCAGCAGCAGCTTTAATCATCCCTCGCTTTTCCCTGCAGCCAGAGACACGGCAGATGTTTCCAAAAGTCTGATGGAGTGAAGGCTCCTGGCTGGCTCCTGGCGGATTGGGAATTTTTCTCCGTGCCTGGTGGATTTTGCACACACAGCTCTCGATGAGTTGTGATGCTTCGTTAGCTCTGGAGCAGCTAATGAGCAACCAGGATGAGCAAGTCATGGAATCATGGAATGGTTTGGTTTGGGAGGGATCTTAAGGATCATCCAGTCCCACCCCTCTGCAACGGGCAGGGACACCTTCCACTATCCCAGGTTGCTCCAAGCCCAGTCCAGTCTGGCTTTGGACATTCCCAGGGATAGGGCAGCCATGACTTTCCTTGGAATTCCATTCCAGCGCCTCATCACCCTCACAGGGTGGAATTCCTTCCCACTATCCCTTATTAAACCCACTCTCTGTCTGTTTAAAGGTCCCTTTTCTTGGCATTCCTAACCCATAGGTCCAGAAACTGCATCTGCATTTTCCAGGGATGGAAACAACTTCCCCCAACCTCCTTTTGATGAGGTCCAGGACCGAATTGAAACTTTAATTTTATTAAATGGAATTAGCAGAGTAAAGCCCTAATTAAGAAGGGTTTAACAATAATCTCTCGGAATGAGCAAAGTCGTGGTATCCTGCCTGTGGACTGGACCATGCTCCACTCCCTGGGTTTTTTTGGGAATGTTTTGTAATAGGGCTTTTGTAACACAGTTTTGTGGCTCTTTCTGACTAAGAATTTATTTACAAATCTGTCCCTCCCAAGGGATGACTGGGAAAAGGGGTCACGGGGCGTGGTGGAGTCACCATCCGTGGCCTTTTAACTTAACGCATCCTAAATATTTCATTTTGATTCTTTTGAGTTACCTTTTCTTCTGGTGCAGGTGAAGCAAATCGTGTTTTGCTGAACTAAAATTCCCACTTTTGCCCAGAATAATGGTCAGAGCATTTTAAAAAGTGGTGTGACAAGATATTATTGTTGTAGAGGGAACAGGCTCCCGGCGGGAAATCCATGAATGTCAACTTTAACATTTTCACTGTCCTTCCTACGCTTTCCCGGAATCCACCAGGCAAGTGGGTTTTCCTGCCCTGTCAACCTTTAGGGATGAATATTCCTTTTATTACTCCTCCTTTCTCTCCCTGTGATGTACGAGCCATGGGATGATGTCACGGGAGCCAAAATATGGCTGGGGAACAAATAAATGTTGTGAGGACTGGGACAGAGGTGGGTGTTTTCCCCAGAAGGCTCAAAGCAGTGGAAAAATGCCAGCACCCTCCCTTCCTGGGATTGAGGCTGCTCTTGTGGGGTTGGGAATTCTGGGAGAACTCAGCCTCTTTTGGGGTTGGGAATTCCAGAGGAGCTCAATTTCTTGTGGAGTTGGGAATTCCAGAGGAGCTCAATTTCTTGTGAGGTTGGGAATTCTGGAAGAACTCTGATCCCCCTTTTCTTTGGGATGAGCCCCCAGCTCCCTCAGATGGTCCTTGGAAATCCCTTCCCAGCCAAGGAAAGAAGTCAAGAAGTGCCTCCACCTCTTCCTTATCCTTTGTCCCCTTTCCCTGTCCATCCCACAAAGGATGGAGATTCCCCTTTGCCCCATTTTCCATGGATACATAGGAATATCTTCCATTGTCTTTTAGCTGCAAGAACCCCGATTAATTCCAGTTGGGATTTGAGCTTTTTCCCATTTTCTCCCTGACCAGCCTCTCACCATCCTCATCCTGATTTTCTGACCTCCTTCCAGAGGCCACAAACTCCCTGTTTTCCATTAATTCTAAGCTGGAAATATTCCAGCAGGAATATTCCCTAAAATCCAACCTAAACCTTCCCTGGCACAGTTTGAGACTGTTTCCTCTCATCCTGTCCCTTGTTTCCTGGGACCACATCCCAACCTGCACCTGGATTCATCCTGGGATCTTTTTGATCCAGTTTTTCCCCAGGATGAACATCTCCAGCTCCATCAGTCTCTCCTGGTTCTCCAGACTCTTCCCAGCTCCATTCCCATCTCTGGACACGCTCCATCCCTCCAGGTTGCTCTTCCAACATGATTGACATATTCCCAATTAGCATCCAGTTCTTTTTTTTAGGCCAAATCCTCCCCCATAATTCCAATCCAACATTTTGGATGGAAGTTCTGGTGAGCAGGAAGCGTTAATCCATGAGATCTCCATGGACACATTGTCCTAGGTGTGCAGGAATGGGAAAGAGACAAAAAAAATAAAAATTCTTTTTCTAAAAGGACAAACATGAATCACTTTGTGCTTCTCTGTGAGTAATCCTGCAAATCCGCGACACCCGGCAGGAATTCTGCCACATCCCACCCGATCCGTGCTTCCATGGAGTAGCATCTCCCAGCTGGGTGAACCGGAGTTGACGATAAAATTTAGAACAAGTGGTAAAAGTCCTCGTGGGCTTTCTAAAAATATAGCGCCCTCTTGTCATTGGGATCACAGCTTTCCCGAGGAGCCAACGGGAACGTTTTTTCCCTGAGGAAAGCGGGATTTGTCACACACAAGCTGTCGTGGCTTCTGCTGGCTTGGGAGGAGCCCTTGGGAATTTGTGGTCCCAAATATGAGGAGAAGTGGGTGGCTTTTGAGGGTTGGTGTTTGGAGCTGGGGCATCTTTGAGGGCTTTTCCAACCCAAATTATTCTGAGGAAGATGGGGCAGGATGCAGGGAATGATTTCATAGCTTCAGAGATGGGAAGTTGGGAGGGAATTCCACCCTGTGAGGCCGTGGAATGGAATTCCCAGAGAAGCTCTGGATTCCCCATCCCTTGAAGTGTTCAAAGCCAGGTTGGACGGGGCTTGGAGCAACCTGAGATAGTGGAAGGTGACCCCGGTGGAATTCCAACCACAATTCCATGACTTTATTGTTGATTCCATGCTTCCCATGTCTCCAGTTGTAAAAGCAAAACTCTCCTGATTTGTGGAAACTTTATTTTCATCCCTGGTGACTCCTGGTGACAATATTCGGAATTTTGTGGAATTGCTATGGGTAAAACTTGGATCTCAGCACTGGGAAACATCACCCACATCCCCTTCTCTCAGCCCTTTTCCATTGGAATTCAACCTTGGAAAATCATTATTTAAAAGCAAAACCTGCCCTAAGGAAGAGATTTTTCTGGGCTTTCTTCATCCCAATCCTTCAACTTGCAAAGTTGGAAGGAGGAAGGAATCCTCCAGAAAAACTGGGAGACCTGTCGGATGCGTTAGGTCTCATCCCTGGCTTTGCTAAACCCTTCTGTAGTGCAGACTGGGTTTAGCCCCTTGGTTTTAAGGACTAAATCCCATTTTGGGGTATTTACTGGGGGTTATTTCTGTGGCACTTGATGGTGGTGGTGGAAAGAGATGGGATGGAATGGGATGGGATAATGGGATGGGATGGGACAGAACAGATTCCTGAACTTAATGATCCACATATCCCAGATTCTGGGTAAAATTTACAGACCTCGTGGGACCTCAGAATCTGGTCTTGGGATTTTCCCAACTCCGTGAATTTCCTAAATTTGCTCCAGGTTTTGTCACCTTTTACAGGTGTCCCATGTGACACAACAATTCCCATGTAACACAGTAATTCCTGGGGTCTGGTCTGGTTTGATCTCGTAGGTCCCTTCCAGCTTGGGAAATTCCATGATTCCCTAATTCCCTGCCATATCCATTATCCTTATTGCTGGTGACTTAATCTGGTAGGAGTCTGGGTGCAGCATTCAGTCTGGAAATTCCTGGAATCATGGGAGATGCATGGGAGAATCATGCATTGCTGAGAGTGCAGGTTTTGGGTCTTGTTCCATAATTTTGGTGAGATTTTGGGTAAATATTGCATTGGTTGGATTTTTGACCTACTTAAAAACCAATATTTGTCCCAAATCCTTGTTTTGTCCCAAATATGAGCTTTGGACATGGATTTGGTTCCAAGGCCACACAAAATTCCTTAGAATCCTTTTTTTTAAAAAAACCAGCATCAAAATGATTGCACCTCAGGGTATTCAGGCTCAACTGAGAAGCTCCAAGAAGGAAAACACATGGAATTTGGAGTCACCAGCCTGGTTCTGGTGGAGTTGGGTGAACTCAGAGAGTGTTGTACTGCTTTAATTCTCCCTCCCTGGGCATCTCTGTGTTTAAACAAAGGTCTGAATTATTTCCTCTCAAAATAAAGAGGTGGTGCCAAGCAACAGCCGTAACTTTATCCCTGATGTTCCCAAGATCCCAGGTGACAGACAAACGAGCCCATCCCGGCCTCTTTAAATCATTGCCGTGGTGTTGATTGATCAGTGACAGGAGAGACGAGACAAAAGGCCCTCCTGAATATTTGATTCCTCATCCTCTCAACATTCCAGTTTATCCAGGTGAAAGGTTAAGTGGGGACAGAGAAAAAAAAAACAAAAAACAAACAAAAAAAACCCCAGGAAAAGTTAAAATTTGTGGCTCTGCTCTTGCTTGAGGACTCGAAATTTTATCCCAGGTCTCAGTTGGAGAAATGAAAGTTAAAGTTGTGAACCCCTCTGAGATTGCCTCACCCCCTTGGAATGGCTCATCCCAGGATGTGGCGGGTGGAACAAGGCGGGCATTGAGGGAGTGGGTTCTTGGCCAGATGTTTCCAGGGAGTTTCACAATAGTCCTTTCATTTCCTGGGCCCAAGTTCCAACTGGAGGGAGGATTGTGGTGGTTGATGGAGCTGCTGGGTGGGAGGCTCCTCATGGGAGTGAAAATCCCAGGGCAGGATAAAAGAGGTGTCTCTGAACTGTTGGGAGTTCTGTGGAGGAGGGAATTAATATCCTCTGATGAATTCTGTAGAAAAAAAGAAAAATATAGTCCTGACTTCCTTTATCTTTGGGGGACTTGGGAGAAAATGCTCCATGGGTTGAATTTCTGAGGTGACATTTGTCCAAGGTGTTCGTTTTATCTCGGATTTTTCTAAATCCATTTGAATTTCCTAAATTTGAAAATTTTGGAAATTTCCTAAATTAAGAAATTTTGCTCCAGGTTTTGTCCTTATACAGTTGTTACAGGTGTTCCATGTAACGCTGTAATTCCTGGCACTTGGATCTTGTTGATCTTTAAGTTGATCCAAACCATTCCGTGGTTCCTTCCAGTATTTCTCCCAAATTCCTTCCTTGAAGGTCCCTCCTAGAAGTTGTTCCAGATGCTTTGAAGCCCAAGGTGTGAATTCTTTTCTGTTATTCATCCATGGAGAAAGTGGTGGAAGGTCCACAGATAATTTGGAGAGCCCATGGAATCTCCATCCCTGGACATATCCAGACTCCAACCAGACACTATCCTGATCCATCTGCTCTGGATGGACCTTCCATGAGCAGGAGGGTTGGATTAGGTCATCTCCAGAGATCCCTGCAAGCCTTAAGTGTTCTCTCATTCCATGAAAAAAAGCTGTTTTAGGATGCAGGACTCAATTTTGGGGAGTGTGCGAGCGTTTCCAACTCATCCTACCCAGGCAGGAGCTCTCCCGCTGTGTTTTTTGGGAAGGTCCCTGTGCCTCCTGTGTGGATCCACTGAGAGGAATCCTCTGGTGCTGCTTTTTGTGCCAAAGACTGAGGTTGAATTTTGGTTTTGGGCAGAAACAGAGATAAATTAGATTCCAGAGGAACATGTTTGTACTGGATGTTTGCGCCATAAACAACTTGAACAAGGATTAATTGCTTTTTTTCTTCAGGAATTATTAGGAATTTGTCTGGATAGAGGATGGTAACAACTGTTGGAAGGCTGGAGCTGCTCCAGTTGTGGAAAAGTTGGGTGATTAAGGAGTGGGGTGTTTGTGGATTGAGGAGGATGATGGTTCAGTGAATCCAGAGAGACTCAAAACTTCCCAGGATGGGAATTGGGAATGTCACAGGAGTGAGCAGGAGATGAGTTAGCAACAAGGGAGAGGACCCTGGCAAAATTTTCCCAGAAAATCCTTGGCTGCCCCATCCCTGGAAGTGTTCAAAGCCAGGTTGGACCAGGCTTGGAGCAATCTGAGATAGCAGAAAGTGCCCCTGCCCTTGGAATTGGATGATTTGAAGGCCCCATCCAACCCAAAACATTCCATAATCCTATGAAACAGCTCTGCTGCTGCCATGGCTGGAAAATTATGGAGCTGTTCCGGCCCAGGGAGGGTGTCTCCCATCTTCACTAATAAACAACTGAATTCCATGGTTTGGATGTGTCAGAACTCTTCAGATGGTACTCAGATTGCTGCCTTGCAATTCCTTGATTTTATTTCTTGTTTCCATTTCTGTGGAGAACGATTGGAGAGGCCCACGTGGATCCTCGAGCTAATGGTTGCCAGAATAAATCACGCCAGAGGTGACCCTGAGGATCCGCGTGAGCCGGAGATAGGCTTGGCCTGGAAAAATATTTAGTTTATATTGGATATTGGGAAGGAATTTTTCCCTGTGTGGTGAGGGGCTGGAAGGGAATTCCCAGAGAAACTGTGGCTGCCCCATCCCTGGAATTGTCCAAGGCCAGGTTGGACAGAGCTTGGAGCAACATGGGATAGTGGAAAGTGTGGAAAAATGGCAGGAGGTGGAACTGGATGATCCCATGGATCCAAACCATTCTGGGATTTTGGGGTTTTTTTCACCATTCCTTGCAGGAATGTCCTTAATAGGAGAAGCAGCTCCTGATGATCTACAGGAGTGGAAGTGTGGGTGCACAATTCCCCTTCTAAAATTGGATTTAAATTGGAAATGGAGTTTTATTATTCTCTCCGAGAAACTACTTTGTAGCTTCCGAGGGTGAGATGAAGAGCTCTCCCGGCTAATATCCAATAATATCCAATAAAATGGGAAGCTGTCAAGGTTAAAGGAAATCACTGTAATTAAAGGCTGCCCTTAAAAATGAAGTTGGCTTTAAAATAAGAAAATTTATGCTGCTTTCAGATATCAAACAGCCAGAACAGAGTTCAAGACTCTGCTCATTGCTTTCTTCCACATTTTTCATCATATCTTCAGGAAGAGAATTTTCACCATTGCTTAATAATTTTATCCCTGCCTTATTATTCCATAAATAAATTTAAAACTGCCGAAAAACAAAAAATTCCAAACCACCTAATTGACAAAAATTAAAAATCTAAATTTGAATCTTACAGTGCTTTGCCAGTCTCACATCAACTTTTTTTTTCTCCTATTTTGAGAACTTTTCATTTTCTTTTCTGAGAGATTTGAATCCTGACTTAACGCCAGGGAAGGGATTGTCCTAAATTTCCACACATCCCAGAGGCAGGTGAGGAAGGGGAAGCTTTTATTTTGTGCAGAGGATGAAGGACGCAGCTCTAATTCTCCCTTCGGAGCCACAGCTCTGAAATTTCCAGCGTTTTAGGAATGTCTGGGGTAATTTGAAGTTCACAATAAAATTGCGCTTGATTATTTGAGTTTTCCTCTCGAATCCCAACCCCATTTCCTGTTAATTCCATGCAGCTCCCTTGCCAGGCACGGCACCGGGGTGGAGCAGAGGAATTGTTTATGAATTCATAACTTAACAGGGAAATAAACAGTGATTTATCCATCAGAGCCTCACTCCGGAGAATTATGGATATGGATAATAAAGTGCAGGGGGAACCTTGGGATACTGATGTGAGGGGCTTGAAAAATAACGGGTATGATTTAGACCCAAATATGGGATTTTTTTTGGTGGAATTTCAGGCTCACAAAATACACCCCAAAGAGGATTTGAAGTTTCAAAGCCTCGGTGCAGAGCAGGAATCTGAAGGATTTTTTTATTTGTATCACCTGGTACTGGAGCCTCCTGAAATTATCTCGGAATTTCAATATATCCTTGGTTTGGAAGATAAAATTCTTATTTTAGAACCTAAGGGCACTTCTAAAGCACGTGACGGCGCCTCTGATGAGTTTGTTGATCAAAAAGTTGTGGCGTCGCAGAAGGAAAAGTGCAGATGATTTTAGGGAATAACAAAATATCAAAGTAGTCACTATGGGAGAGCAAGATGAATCATTAGGAGCTGGGATTGATTTCTGACAACAGAGAGATTGTGTGAAAAATGCCTAAAATTCAGAAGGAGATGGGTTGTTTTTTGCGAGTCGACCCCTGTGTTTCCATGTGTTTTCAAAAGTGATTTTTTGGGGGGCTGTTCTCTGGGCAAAAAGAATCCAAAGTTGTTTGGGGACATTGGCTGGGGTTGTGTCACATCACGTTTGGAATTAATGCAGAGTTATGGAATGGTTTGGGTGGGAAGGGACCTTCATAATCATCCCATTCTAATCCCCTGCCATGGGCAGGGGCACTTTCCACCATCCCAGGTCACTCCAACCTGGCTTTGGAGACAATTCCAGGAATAGGGCAGCCACAGCTTCTCTGGGAATTCCATTCCAGCACCTCACCACCCTCACAGGGAAGAATTTCTTCCCAATATCCCATCTATCCCTGCCCTCTGGCAGTGGGAAGCCATTCCCTGTGTCCTGTCCCTCCATCCCTTGTCCCCAGTCCCTCTCCAGCTCTCCTGGAGCCACTTTAGGCACTGGAAGGGGCTCTGAGGTCTCCCTGGATCCTTGGCTTCTCCAGGCTGGACATTCCCAGCTGTCCAGCCTGGTTCCAGTGAGTGACTCAGCCTTATCTTGTTCAGTATCTTAATTTGAGGTGATTTGCTTCTAAAAGGGAAAAAAATTAACCCTGAAAAACCCATTAGAGTATTTTTCTGACGCATGCTCAGCTCCAAGTGGGAATATGACTCCGACAATAAGATAATTGGCTTAAAGGCAGGCGGTGTTGTGAGTTCCTAATGAAATCATCCTGGAGCTGCGGGTGGTAAAGCTGGAATATCATTGTCTGTCTCAGGAATTATCCCAATTTTTATTCATAATATTCAAAGAGCTGCAGTGGAAGGAAGTTGATGTTAACTGGATGTGGAATTCCAGGTGCGGAGCTCAGGGCTCGCACCTCGGATGTCATAGAGGAGTTGCTCTGAAGAGCTTGGGATTTGGACAAAAAGGGTCCAAGAAAGTGGGGATAAATGAAATAAAATTATTAATTAGTTGTAGTTACCGTGTTGTCTGGGGTTCTTCCCTCTGAATCTACCTGAAGGAATTAATATTCTTTTAATTGGAAAGGCCTGATCAGTCAGAATTCCATACTAAAGGGGTGGATTCCATGGCTGTACAGGTGGGGAAATGAAAAAACACCTGGAGTTCACCCAAGATTGTGGTAAAGCCTTGGATGGGTGCCCAGATTGAGACCTGAATGTGACTGCAAAACTGCAAAACTCATCCTGTTTCCAAATAATTGACTATTGGCCTCACCATCACAATTCCTACCATCCAAAATCCATAATTCCATGATAAAAGCATCCAGTGAGACAACAGTTTCTAGACAGAGCTTCATGAAACTGCTGAAACTGCTTTTCCCCAGATCCTCATTTGCTGAAATGAGCACATTAACGGAGATTTTTTCCCCCTGCAGACTTCCCGGTGTCAGTTCTCCTATGGATCCCTGGCAGGGATGTCTTGTATAAATAGACTTTGACTGGTTGTTACTGGAGCTTCCAGTTCCCACGCTGATTCTTATCAAAGCAGATTAGTTTCCAGCCAAAGCTGGGTTTTTCTTTCTTTCCAGGGATTTATCACATCCAAACAAGGCCGTGGCCTAGCGGAAGTGGCCGTGTTTGTGTCCTCAGAACTCCTGAGCCTTCTGAAAATGGGATGGGGCTGTTTTATCCATCCCTGCCTCTTTGGGAAGCAGGACCTGGATGCTGTCTGGTGCACTGATTCTTATCAAGGCAGATTAGTTTCCAGCCAAAGCCGGGTTTTTCTTTCTTTCCAGGGATTTATTGCATCCAAACAAGGCTGCGGCCTAGTGGAATTTAGGAGGTCCTGAACGACTTCAAAATGGGATGGGGCTGTTTTATCCTTCCCTGCCTGTTCAGGAAGGCTGGAAACTGGACCTGAATGCTGTCTGGTGCACTGATTCTTATCAAAGCAGATTAGTTTCCAGCCAAAGCCGTTTTTCTTTCTCTCCAGGGATCTGTCACATCCAAAGAAGGCCGCGGCCTAGTGGAAGTGGCCGTGTTTGTGCCCTCAGAACTCCTGAGCCTCTTGAAAATGGGATGGGGCTGTTTTATCCCTCCCTGTGTCTTTGGGAAGACTGGAAGCAGGACCTGGACCCTGTCTGGCAGCTTTGGATAATCACTGCCTGCACGGGGGGTGAGGTTTCACCCCAATGCTTCCATTCATTCTCCTGGCCTTTGGATTGCATTGAGCAGGCGGAGGCCTGATGGCATCAGGTTGTTTATTTTTCCTGGAGTGCTTTGGCTCCGTCCCAGCACAAAGGGATCCAACCGGCTCCTCCATGGATCACCTCTTTGAGAGGCGCCCGCTGGGCTCTGCGGGAAGCTAAACCCGGAGTCGAGTTCATTTAAGGATTAAGTGTTTGCAAAATTCCTGTAATTGCCCGGCCAGACCAAAGCCAGGGAATTAAACCAGGATAACACAACCCTCCCGTGGATATTTGAAGCCCTGATAGCATCAGGACCCAGGGACGCCACAACTTGTGGTTGGAAGAGCCATTAAGGAGATTTTCCTGCTTTTCCAGTTGTCAACCTCTCTCTCTGAAGCCAAAAGCCCCCAGTTTGGCCAAGAAAAGTCCTGTCTTTGGGAAATCTCCTGCTTTCTTCTGTCTGAGGGTCTGAGTTGCTTCCTGTATTTTTTTCATTTGGAGGGGAATTGTTTCACTTCTAAATCTGATGTTTGTGATTATTCTATAGGAGATGCTGTTAAATAATACTGGGAAACAAAACTGGGTGGAAAGCTGGTGCTCTTTTTTTCCCTCTTTAAATTATCCAAGGTAAGCGGGGTTTCCTTAGGATGCAGAAATCCAGGGGGAAAAAGCCATGGAATGCCTTGGGTTGGAAAGGGATCTTCAAGACCATTTCATTCCACTCCCATTCCATGGGCAGGGACACCTTCCACTATCCCAGGTTGCTCCAAACCCCCGTCCAACCTGGCCTTGGACACTTCCAGGGATGGGACAGCCACAGCTTCTCTGGGTTCCTCCAAAAACTGATTTCTTCCAACCCCTTATCCTTCTGCTTCTTCCTACTTATCCCATGGTATGTGCTTAATTCCTGATGTCAAACTGGAAATAAAATTCTAGAAATGGATAAAGCTCCTCTGTGGAGATCACAACCCCTGTGGAATCAGGGAATTATGCATTTTTTGCATAATAAAAATCTTGAGATCCACTCACTGACGTTGTCGTGGGTGTTGATAAAAGCTCGTTTTCCTCAGGGGCGATGCCATCCGCGGATGCAGTTTTCCCTCGGAACTTCCGTGGGGAACAACACTTGGCAGCCACCAGGGCCTGAAGTAACGTCACAGAAATGAATAAAACCATCTCCCTCCCCTTGGGTGGCCAAACACTTTCTGACCTCTCCCAGTTCCAGTTGTGCTCTGTAAATATTACAGAATATTATTATTTGTAAGCGGTTGAGTTCCAACAGGACATGAAGTGGTTCCAGGACAAATTCCCTTTCAGGGGCGTGGATTTAGGCATCTGCCACCCTCCCAGGGAAGAATTCCTTCCCAATATCCCACCTGTCCCCGCCCTCTTGTTGGAGGAAGCCATTCCCTGTGTTCTATCACTTTTCCAAAGTGAATTCCCTCTCCAACTCTCTCATTTAGTCACCAGAAGGATTTATCATGATATTGATTTATCAGGAGTTATCAGGAAAACTCACAGGCTTGGTTTCCAGAAAATATTTCCAGGCTTTTGAGGAAAAATCCTCGTCTCCAAAAAAATATAACAGATCTGTGAACAGAATTTATATTCCCTTCATTAAAATCATTATAGAAAAATTTTGGAAGCAATTCCGACCCTTTCCTTGATCCACCAAGTCTGAGTTGGACTGGGAAAACTCGTTTCACCAGTTGAGGTTTGCCAAGGGGAGGAATCTCTGCATTCCCTGTGTCACTCTCATCAAAACGTTTGCCTGTTTTTCCCGGTTTTGTTCTTTTTCCCATTAATCCGTTATTTCTGATGGGCTTCTCTGGGAAGAAACTGCACGTTCCTCACTGGGAATGGCTGTCCCTGGGGAGTTTTTGGAATCTCCGTGCTCCAAATCCATGCTTGGTGCCTGGGATTTGATAGCAGGGCTCACACAGCAAATTATCTTCCCTGGCAATCAAGTATGAAACACTCAGAGCGATCCAAATTAATGGATGGGATGAAATGAAATTAATGGGATGGGATGAAGGTCAGGAGGATTCAGATGCAGACTCAGCTCTTGCTTAACTATTTTAGGCCACGCTTAAGTGGGTTGACACCATGACCCTGAGCTTCAAGGCGTTGGGTGTTGATGGTAATTCAACTCCAGGCTTTGATTTGTTGCTATTCCAGCTCTGCAATTCCAAGCTTTGAGATTTCTGGAGTTTCATCTAGTCCTGGGGAGGTGAAGGTCCAGCTGATCTCTGCTGTCATCCAATAAATGTTAGGATCCTGTGGCATGAGCAGGAAAGGGAGGGAATTCTGCCCCTCTGTCCCATTCTGTTGAGATCCCACCTGGAATTCTGCATCCAGCTCTGGAGTCCAACATAAGAAGGATATAGAGCTGCTGGAGCAGATCCAGAGGAGGTCATGGAGTTGCTCCAAGAGTTGGAGAGAGGCTGGGAGGGCTGGGAATGTCCCACCTGGAGAAAGGAAGGATCCAGGGAAACCTCAGAGTCTCTTCCATTGCGTAAAGGGGCTCCAGGAGAGCTGGAGAGGGATTTGGAATGAGGGATGGAGGGACAGGACACAAGGATTGGCTTCCCACTGCCAGAGGGCAGGGATAGATGGGATATTGGGAAGAAATTCTTCCCTGTGAGGGTGGTGAGGTGCTGGAACAGAATTCCCAGAGAATGTGTGGCTGCCTCATCCCCAGAAATGTCCAATGCCAGAACAAAATCCCTGGGCCAGAACCCCCCAAACCCTGCAAAGATCCTGTTCTTTTTGTGGGATTTTGTAGCATTTCTGCAGAGTTTAATCAAGACATTTTCCCAAGCAACATTCTCCCATCTTCAATCCAGCTGACAAATCCCAAATTTCCTGACATCCCTGTAATTAGCTGCAGACAGCTGACTTGGAGTCGGACAAAAACCTGCTAAATTTGCCGCGTTCTGTGCCGTTATTTTGAGTTATTCATCTTGAAGGACTGTCCTTCACCCAGGAAGCTCAAGACGCCAGAAAGATTCCACATTCTGGGAGAAGCAGGATCAGCACTTGGCAATTTCCTGGTTTTTTATCCTGGCTCTTCATCCACAGGATCCAAATATCTCCCTGATTTTTGCTCCTGACTGCTGCAGGATGAATTTCCTGGAGGAGTTCAGCTTCTCAGGAGGGATTTGAGTGCAAGGAGCCAAATTCTCCCAGGAAAAGAGCAGATTCCTGTTTATCCCACCCCCTCCGTTCCCATTGGGAATTATGAGGTGCTACATCGTGTCCATGACCTATTTGCATGACCAAAGTTGTGGCTCAGTATCCGAGCTTTTTGGGATTAATGATTGTCTCTCATCTCATTTTCATGGATAACTGGGATGAGGTTATGTCATTACCACCCCCTTTTCCATGTGGGTGAAGAGAGGGATGTGGTAGGATCGTGGAAGCATGGAATTTGGGTTGGAAAGGATCATGGAATTCCAACCCCCAAACTGCCACGAACTCAAATTCCTCCAAACTGGCCTTGGACACTTCCAGGGATGGGGCAGCCACAGATTCTCTGGGAATTCATTCCAGCCCCTCAAAGGGAAGAATTCATTCCCAATACCCCATCTATCCCTGCCCTCTGGCAGTGGGAAGCCATTCCCTGTGTCCTGTCCCTCCATTCCTTGTCTAAATTCCGTCTCTAGCTCTCCTGGAGCCCCTTTAGGCACTGGAAGGGGTCTGAGCTTTCCCTGGATGCTTCCCATGTCCAGGATGAGAAGGAATCCCATTCTATTCCGCCCCATTTTATCCCAATCTTTTTCTTCCTGCTTCCTCTCAGTGGTTTAGGAAGGACCAAAAAGGAACAAATTCCAGGTATTTTCCTTCCCCTTTCCTTTTAGGCTTCTCCTTTTATTTTTTCCCCCCATCTATTTTTTGTGTTTCCTAATATATTTCCATCCTGATTTTCCTGCTGGTTGCCCTTTCCTTGGGATTCTTCTCCTCATCCCCAAACCTCAGTTTGGGAACTTTCAAAACCCAGTGTGAAGTTCCCTATTTTGGCAAATTGATGGAGGGGATTTGGATTACAGGGGAAAAATGCGGATAAGGGGCTTCCAAACCTTCTGGTGGTCTCTTAACGACTTTCTGGAATTCCTTCCCCTCCAGTGCCTCCCGTTTGGAGTCTCTTAAATCATTAAAAAGAAATAAAAAGTTACATAAATAAATAAATAAATAAATAAATAAATAAATAAAGAGAAGAGCGCAGGCTCTCCACGCTCCTGCCAAGTAGGTCAGCCTTTTCCCAGTTGGATGGTTGGGGAAGCGGAGACGTTATTCGGAGTGACTTTTTCCAAGGTATTTTTTTGAGGAGTTGAAGACAACTGGAAGCACGAAAGTGGTTTCAAGTGTTGCTCCAAGACTGGAGTTTTAGGGATAGAAAAATAATTCCAATTAATCAAGGCCAGATTAAAACAAATATTGGTGAAATCCAAGAAAACAAGTGACGCATTCCTGGTTTTTTCCCATGGGGGAAAAGGCTGCAGGATTGGGACATGACCTGAAAGAAGGAAAGAGTGGGGAATTGGGGCTCCATAAAATGGGACAGAGATCCCTCTGGGCATTTTAAGCTGTGGAAAACACCACCACAAGCTTTTCCCAGAAGAAAAGCTGGAATGGTTGAGCTGCCACTGTTAGATTGGGTTGTTGGTTTTTTTTTTTGTCAGAAATACAGCAAGGAAGGAATGCCTGGACATGGAATCTCCGGGATATGGAGCAACCTGGGATAGGAGAAGATGTCCCTGCACTTGGGAACAGGAGGATCTTGAAGATTCCTTCCAACCCAAACCATTCCATGGTTCTGTGACCAAACTTAAGGCTTGGGAGAACCGGATTTATAAACCGCTCTTTCCGGAAGTACCTTCTGGATAATCATGGAATGGGTTGGGTGGGAATGGACCTTAAAGCCCATTCAGTTCCACCCTTTTCCATGGGCAGGGATGCCTTCCACTATCCCAGGGTTGCTCCAAGCCCTGTCCAGCCTGGTCTTGGACACTTCAGGGATCCAGGGGCAGCCACAGCTTCCCTGAGAATTCCATTCCAGCCCCTCCCCACCCTCATCAAACACATTTACCTTCAATCTCCTCAGAATCTTCCCTTTTATTTTTTTAAGTATAAATCCATAAATCTCGTGTCTAATCCAGGCTGGTATCAACTCCCTGGAATTTCTCTGCCTGGAAGGAATAAAAAAAAGCCTCTTTCAGGAAATAATTCATTTATGCCACGGCTTCTTCCAGTTGAGAGAATCCTTAAACTCCCAATCCCTCCCCTGACGCAATTTTAATTTCGTATTAAACCACTCTGGATAAATTGTCACTCTGAAAATTTTTTAGGCAGAAAGAGACATCAGGAAGAAGAATACGGAGCATTAAAAATTGATTACATGGTGTCATTTCTAGACTGAGCTATTAAATATTTAGGATTCGGATCTCAGATTTGATCTTGATTTCTCCACAGCTCTTAGGCTTTCCAAGTCTTTTCCAAATTGCTTTTTCCTGGGGAAAACAGGATTTTACCTTGCATGGAGTTCACCTGGTGTCTTGGCAGGGGAACCTCTGCTTGTGTCAATTCTTTTTTTTCCCTTTTTTTTTTTCTTTTTGGAGCCTTTTCTCCACCGCCTTCCCAAACCATCTGCTACAGCTGCAAGTTCAGAACTAAAGTGAGTTCTGAAACTTCCTTTTCAAAGGAAACACACTTCCTTTTTTTTTTTTTTTTTTTTCCCTTTATTAGTTTCTCCCTGAAAAAAAGCTGGATCTGAGGCCAGTCTTGTCTTAAACATCAGGATTTGGGAATAACTCATGGGGTCCCCTCCTGCCTGTAATGGCCCCATTCAAGTTCTTGGAGCAGCCCTGAAGTGGGAAGATCAGAAACTTTCCAGGGGGAAAAAAAAGGGAATAAAACAAGAAAACCCCAAATAACACCACCAAAAAAAGGCAACCCCTTGTTTCCCGTCTTCCAGCTAATTAAACTCTTCTGAAAAAGCTGGAAAAAAAACTCCTCTGTGGTTCCTTTCTGTTGCAAAATCCCGGGGGAGGCTGGATCGGGGAGGGCAGCGCCGTCACCCACACGGCTCCGGAGGGGAGGGCTCTCTGCCAGGCCCTCTGGAGACTCCTTCTCCTCGGGAAAGGCGTGCGGAGGCTCGCTCTCGGATTTGGGAATCACCCCCCAAATTAGACCCTTCGGGGTGGATGCGGCGTCAACGGAGAGAGGAGGGAGAAGGTGGCCCCGGAGTGTCCTGAGGAGCCCCGGAGGGATGGTGGGAGATGGCAGATGAAGGAATGATGGGATCTCTCCGTGGAAGGAGGTGGGCGTCGGGCTCGGCGGCACCGGGCGCGGGTTTGGCGCGGTTGTTTTTGGCAGATTTTGGGATTTTTTCCTGCTTCCCTGGGCTCAGTGACGCTTCGGGAGGAGAAAACTTGGGTAATAAAAGATGTAGTTGTTGAGTGGTTTGGGTTGGAAGGGGATTTAAAGCTCATTAAATTCCACCTTCCAACCTTCCAAAATCCCAGGTTGCTCTTAGCCTCATCCAAGCTGGCCTTGGACACTTCCAGGGATGAATTCCCTGGGAATCCCATTCTAGGGCCTTTCCCATTCTCCCAGGGAAGAACTTCCTCTCTAATTTCCCACTCAAACCCGTCTTTCCCAGTTTCGTGCTGCCCCAAAAGCTCCTCGGTGCCACCCTGCAGGCTGTAATTCCCAAATTTCCCTCTTTGAATTTAGAATCAGCCTCAGGGAGAGCAGGAATGACAGGAGGGGATATCCAGAGTCCCTTTCCCTGGGCAGGTGGTGCAGTTTTGACAGCTCCTCGACTGAGCTGCTCTTCCATCCTGAAATTCCTGCAGAGCACAATTTTCCTGCTGTTTTTGGTGCTGATTATCCGTTTTCCGTGTTTTTGGGGTTTTTTTACCCCGATGTTCTGATTAGGATCGTGGTTCTGGGGAATTTGTGCTTAAAGCAAGGCAGGAGAATGTCAAATATTCCTTCATATTTAATGCTTCCCATTAAACCTTCACACAGTCAACTCCCAAACACACCCAGGACTGACAGATTTTGGGAATGGTTAAGGATTATTGGGATCAAAACACTCCCTGGCGGTGGGACAGCTTTATCCAAGCCCTTTTCCATGCGGAATGAGGATGGAAAAGGGCTCAGAGAAACACTGAAGGCTCTTGTTCCCATCCTGGCGGATGCGGTCAAGGGCTGTGCTCCGTACGAAATTATCCTAGGAAAAAAAGAAATCTGCTCTATCCTAATTTATGCTAATGAGGGGAGCGCTCATCCCGTCTCCAAGCTCTTCCCTGGCGCGTGTGTCACCGTCTGGAATGCTTTTCTTGGGATTGGGAATGTTTTCCTGGTGAGCTGGGACCAGGGGAATGAGCTGAGGGGGGAGGTTTTTTGTGCTCTTAATTTGAGAGTCGACGGCGCTTTTTTTCGTGCTCTAATCAAGAAGGTTTTGATGCCGTAATTAAAAACGTGGAGTTAATGGGTGTTCCGCGGGATGTAAATTCACCGGGAAAATCCGGAGTCAAAAGAACTTCGGAGACCAAAGCGCTTTTTTGTCTATTGTAATTAGGGGTGTGGTGCTTAGGGAATATTAATTAGCCCCACGGGGGAGGTTGAGGAGCCAGGAAAATGCTGCCTCCGCCCCTAATTCCCAGTGGGAGTTCAGGAGCTGCTGGATGAGCCAGGCCTGGGAGATGGAAAAGACCACAGAGACTTGGGAAGAGAAGGGTATCCCCAGTCCTCCTCCTTTGAAAACAAACAAACAAAAGGAAAAACAACCAAACAAATCCGATTTCGGGAGCTGGGCGCGACTTTCTGTGGGAGCTGGGTTTGCCGAAGGAATTTAAATCTGTGGTTCCCCCCGGGAATTATGGTTGTTGGTTTTGTTGGAATGGCAAATTTGGGATGATTTGTAGCTGGGAGAGCTGGAGAGGGACTTGGGACAGGGCACAGGGAATGGCTTCCCACTGGGAAAGGGGAGATTTGGGTGGGATATTGGAAAATGGGGGCAGAGGGTCAAGTTTAGGTGAATTTTTTTAAAAGCAAATAAATCATAGACTGGGCCAGGTTGGGACATCAAAAGATCCAAGGTTTTATGAGAATGGGGCAACTGTAGGAAAAACTCTTCGAATGAGAGCCCTGGAAATTAAAAAGAAACCAGAAAATCTGAATAAAAGCTGATTTTTACACCAATAAAGGAGGCAAAGATCCAGGTGATTGTCGCGGCAACCTGGGATTTTTTTGAGGGGAAAAAAATGTGTTGGATGGTTGGAAAATATTAATAAAGGAGAGGAAAACAGGCTGGGAAAGCTGGGAAGGATCCAGGGAGACCTTGGAGTCCCTTCCAGTGCCTAAAGGGGCTCCAGGAGAGCTGGAGAGGGAATTTGGACAAGGGATGGAAGAACAGGACACAGGGAATGGTTTCCCACTGCCAGAGGAGAGGGATGTTTGGAATATTGGGAAGGAATTCTCTGTGCTGGGCTGGGAATAGAATTCCCTTTTTTTCCCTGAACTTTCCATTAGCAACTTCTAGAAGAGAAGAAATCCTTTCCTAGCAAAAGCAGTGGATATTTCTCTTTTTGCCTTAAAACCAATCCAGGGAATTCTCAAATCCTATGTTCTCCAAAAGATCAGAGTAAGAGATGAGTTTGTCACTCATTGAACCTCAGATCCCATTTTTGGGGGTGTTTTTTTTAAGGAAATACTAATTTCCCTGGCACCTGCTCCCTGTTTTCCTCAGGGATCTGATTATCCCAGTTTTTCCTCCTGCACTGTCTACAGAGCCGGTGGGCAGCCATGGGAGGGGACAGAGGACAGGAGATGTCCCTGGGGTCACCACTGTGTCCTCCCTCCACTTCATGCTTCCCATCCTAGATCCAAACTGGGCTCTGACATCTCCTTGGTCTCCTAAGAGTTCAGGAGGAAAACCTCAGGTTTGGCATTGAAACCTCAGGTTTGGGGTAAGCAACTTTAGGCTTAGGATCAAAGCCTCAGGTTTAGGGTCAAAACTTTAGTTTAGGGTCAAAACTTCAGGTTTGGGATCCAAACCTCAGGTTTCATGTTCAGAGTCTGGACCACTTGGACTCAAGTTTGTTTATTTTTGTGAATTTATTTATTTTGTGGAATCAGTGGTCAAAAAACACTTCCAGGATCATCGAGTTCAACTTGTAACCCAATCCCACCATGGTGATTGCCATTCCAAGGTCTTTCCATAAACACCTCCATGGATAGTCATTCCCATTCCAAGGCCTAATCCCACTTTTTATGAGGAAGTTCCAGCCAATCTCCAGCCTTATCCAGGTTTAGGTCAGAGGAGGTTGGACATGTCCTAAGGGATGTGGCAGAAATGGGGAAAAGCCAGTGCTGGGGTGGTCTGTGATTCTTGGAATTATTTGGGAATGACTTGGCTTCGCACTCCAATGGGGAAAAGTTCCCAGGGTGGAGGAGTTGGTGGAAAACATGGAATCTCATGGAATCGAGGAGTTGCTGAGGTTGGAACTGTTGGAGGTCATGCTGTTCACCCCTCAGGGTCCTCTGGAGCAAGGCTGTATCCAGACTAATATAATTAAATAATAAGTAAATTATTCAGGAATACTTGGGAATGGGAAGAGCTGTTGGACAGACTTAAGCACATCAGAATCCCTTAATAGGTCTGCTCTGAGGTCATTAGTGTGGCACTAACGAACATAATCCCATTAATGAGGAGGAAAAAGCCCCAGGAATTGGTTCCTGGAAGTTGCACCGAGGATTCCACATCTTCTCCCTGTAGAGAGATCAGCCTTGGAATCACAGGAATAAATGATCCTGCTGATCCCATCTAGGCTCCAAGTCCTGCACACCCTGGCCTTGGGCACTTCCAGGGATTCTGGGCTAGCCTCAGATTCTCTGGAAATTCCATCCCAGCCCCTCGCCACCCTCACAGCCAAGAATTCCTTCCCAATATCCCACCTAAATTTCAACTTTTCTACTGGGAGGCCATTCCCTGTGTCCTGTTCCTCCATCCCTTGTCCCCAGTCCCTCTCCAGCTCTCCTCAAGCCCCTTCAGGCGCTGGAAGGGGCTCTGAGGTTTCCCTGGATCCTTCCCTTCTCTAGGCGAACATTCCCAGCTCTCCCAGCCTCTCTCCAATCCTTGGAGCACCTCCACAGTGTCCTCTGGATCTGCTCCAACATCCCCACATCCTTCTGCTGTTGGATCCCAGAGCTGGATGCAGAATTCCGGCAGAGGGGAAGAATTCCCCCCTTTCCCCCTCTAAAATGTTTTCCATCCCCGTTGCAACCACAGGAGAAACAGGATTGGATAAAATGGGATCAGGATCATCCCCCCTTCTCCCCCCGCTTCCTATGCTTTCCAAGTATTTCCCTGCCTGACTCAACTAATAAATATCCAGGATTTATTATAATTAATTCTGAACACGCCCTGGAGTTGCACAGGTGCCCGGAGTCTCACTCCCTGGGCACTTGGAATTAATTTGCAAGGATTTATTCCATGCCTGGGCTTGACACGGAAGTGCTCCAGTCTTCGGCACATTCCCAGATTTTTCCTGGAATGCTAAACCATAGAAAGCAGAGTGAAAAGGGAAGTGATTTGCATGTGGTTACCTAAAGAAGCTGTGGAAAATTAGGGATTTAACAGCACTGGGAGAGCTGGAAGTGTACCAGGGATGTGAATTCCCATGATCCAAAGGCTTTGGGAATTGTTCTCTGAGAGGGTTCCCCTCAAGGTGATCCAGGAGACCTGGAAAGGGATTTTGGAAAAGGGATGGAGGGACAGGACGCAGGGAGTGGTTTAAGCTGGCAGAGGGAATTTGGGATATCGGGAAGGAATTCTTCCCTGTGGGTGGTGAGGGCCCTGGAATGGAATTCCCAGGGAGTCTGTGGGTGCCCCTGGATCCCTGGAATTGTCCAAAGCCAGTTTGGATAGGACTTGGAGCAGCCTGGGATAATGGGGAGTGTCCCTGTCCATGTGAAAAGGTGGAACTGGATGGGATCATCTTCCAAGGTCTCTTCTAACCCAAACAATTCCATGATTCCATGGACTTCACCTTCTGTCTGCAGATTTCACAAATATTCCAGAAAATGATGGTTCTGGCTGGAAAAAACAAACAAACAAACAAGCAGGGAAATATCCATTAAATCTGGGGAAACAAGGAAGGGGTATGCACTTCCTAGGAATTCTTTGCCAGAGCCTGGAAAAATCCTACAGGGAAAGGTGCCACAGGGAATTATTTTCAGCTGAAGGGGAAATCTGCGACTCAGAGTGCCAAAGTTCAGGGTTTTTGCTGGGAAAATCCTTAGGAAATGGAGCTACCAGCCTAGTTCCCTTGTCCACCATGCAATTCCTCATGTCTCCATTCCATATTCCTTCTTTTTTCCTATTTCCTTATTTGTCCAGGATTTTTCCTTGCTTAACATCCTTTAATCCCAGTCTTGTATCAAAAAAATTGACTCGGGATAATGCAGGATCTCTTTAGGAACTTCTAAAGTTCTTTTAGGTGCAGCTTCCAGGTGGGAATTCCAAGTGGGAATTCCGGGCTGACCCGCATGACACAACCCTTGCTGTTAGGATTTGGGATTCTCCTGATAAAATACAGGAATTTAACCGAGCTGTGAAGATTCCAACTTGATTTTCCAGCTTGTTTTCCTGTCATTCCAACAGCAAAGGAAAGGTGGATTGATGTTGGATCAATCTCACGTGTGCATCCCTTGGGATGCAACCTGAGGAAAAACTGGGAAGGGAGATGCAGGAGGAGCTTGGGAATGACTCAGGAAAAGCAGGAATGGATGCTCTGGCAGCTGCCCAAGCCGTCTGTCAGATGGAGGGAAGGGGGAGCTGGCCGACCTCCCCTCCGTGTGCTCCAAGATTCCAATAAAAACACCAGAGCATTTTCCAGACACATCCGAGGATAGAGCACAACAGCTCTGTCTATCCCTGGAAAAAACAAAAACAAGCAGAAATTAGTCCACAGCTTGTTCAGCTCCTTATCCCGAACAAAAAAAAAATTTTAAAACCCCAAAACCTCAGGATCTCTCTTCCCATTTTGTTGGTGAGCTGGGAATGTCAGGAAGAGTTTTTGGGAGATTGGAAGTGCGCTGCGCGTCCCTGCAGGTTCCCATCCCAGGAAGTTGTGGGATATCCTTGAGAAGTGGGTGAAAAACCAGGAATGCGAACGAAATGGGCACTATCGGAGCCGTTGATCTGGTTCGTTTGAGGGAAATGAGTTATTAAGCAGATTTAGGTAATTAAAAGTCATTATCAATCGAGAACTGATAACAAATCCTGCCACAGGGCCCTTCTTATCAGGAGCCTTGCCAGAACAAATCCAGGCCCACCAAGGACGACGGTGATGTCAGTTTGGAGCCTTTTTAGTGGATCAAAGCTCAGGTTTAGGATCAAAACCTCGGGTTAGGCATCCAAACCTCAAGCTTGGGATTTAAACCTCAAGTTTAGGATCCAAACCTCAGGTTTGGGATTGAAAACTCAGGTTTGGGATCAAAACCTCAAATTTGGGATCAAAACTTCAGGTTTAGTGTCCAGATCTCTGGTTTAGAGTGAAAACTTTATTTTAGGATCTAAACCTCAAGTTTATTAGGAAAACCTCCAATTTGGGACTAAAACCTCAGGTTTTAGGGTCCACACCTCAGGTTTAGGTTCCAAACCTCAGTTTTTAAATTCCAGAAGTGTTTTCCTTCCATCTCTAACATGGAATCGAGACTTGGGAGCAATTTGGGGTTTTTTTTCCACTTACTGCCGCCGCAATTCTACACAAGCTGATGCCGATCCCTCTATGGAAAAAAAAAAACAAAAAAAAAAAACCCAAAAAGCTTTTCTTGAGCTCCCAGCAGGATCAGGGAATTACCCCAGGAGCTGCCACAGGGAAGGAGGAGCCGCTGCCACTCCAGGCCCAGAGCAGGCACTGCGGTAATTTTCGGGGCGGTGACAACTGAACCATTGGATTTTACTCTGGGAATACTTTTCTCCGAGGGTGCCCAGCAGCAGGCAGAGCCTGGAATAGCTCAGGATGAATGGAAAATCCAGGAGGTTGAAGGCCTTGTGATTTTTTTTCCCATTTCTTTTGTGTTTAATTCTGAATTAATGAACACGGCTCTTTGATTCCCGCACGGCTCTCCCAGAATTTCAGGGGAGGAGGAGGAGGAAGAGGAACAAAAGCCCTGAGCCATGGATATAATTCTGGAATCAGCATGGAGCTGTTGATTGTGCCCAGCCCACTTCCAAACCCTGGAAAAATGGGATTTAATGGCAGTTCCAAGGAGAAGGAATTTTGGGTGTTGGTAGGTGAAAAAAGAAACACACCCCATCTGTGTGTGCTCACATCCCAGAAATTCCTGGTTATTCCTGGGCTCATCCCAGAGCAGGGAAGGAGAAAGGGGGAATTCTGCCCCCTTGACCTGCTCAGGTGAGATCCCACCTGGAATTCTGCATCCAGCTCTGGGGCCTAGCAGCAGAAGGATGTGAAGATGTTGGAGCAGATCCAGAGGAGGCTGTGGAGATGCTCCAGGGGTTGGAGAGAGGCTGGGAGAGCTGGGAGTGTTCACCTGGAGAAGGGAAGGATCCAGGGAGAGCTCAGATCCCCTTCCAGTGCCTAAAGGGGCTTGAGGAGAGCTGGAGAGGGACTTGGGACAAGGGTTGGAGGGACAGGACACAGGGAATGGCTTCCCACTGCCAGAGGGCAGGGAGTGATGGGATTTGGGAAGGAATTCTTCCCTGTGGGGGTGGTGAGGCCCTGGAATGGGATTTCCAGAGAAGCTGTGGTTTTCCTATCCCTGGAAGTGTCCAAGACCAGGTTGGACAGGGCTTGGAGCATCCTGGAATAGTACAAGGTATCCCTGCCCATGGAAAAGGGTGGAATTCCATGATCCTTAATGCCCCTTCCCACCCAAACCATTCCATGATTCCCTGTGATGATTGGGATGGGTTTATTCCTCCTCCCACATTCCTTGGCTGCTGTTCCTGAGTCTCCCCAATTTTCCCATTGGCTGACCTGGCACCACCAGAGAAGGGATGATAAATTTGGGGATGAAGCCGAATTTTTCCAGCCTGGAGACAGCACAGGAACAGCTCTAAATCCTCCAAATGGGATTCCTGCCCACAAAACCCTCCAAAAAAATGGGAATGAAGACCACAACACAGGAGCAGGAGTGTGACAGGCTGGACAATCTGGGAGCCTTCCCAATGGATTTTTCCTGCTTTTCTCCCTGCTGGAGATAACAGAGCCACATATGGATAACTTTGGATAACAGAGATCCCAAAACAATGATTATAGAAAGGTCAGATCACTGGGATCTCTCCCGGATTCTGTGAGGAGCATCCAGGACCAGGCTCTGGGGATGGCTCTGGTACAGATGGTGCCTCCAGATCATTCCAGGAATGTCATCCCAGCCGCCTGATAATTGGGAGTGGGGGAGAGCCTCTCCCAGATGGATCTGCTGTGGATTCCGAGGGGGCACCGAGTTCACACTGACACTGAACGAGCTCCTCCAGCCCGGAGAGGAGGCTGGGCATGGATCCAAGGGTCCTCTCCACCTAAAGGGGTGCTGGAGATGGGAAAACCAGGATTTTCCATGGGAGGGATGCATGGCTGCAGCACAAAAGGGGTCTCCCATCGGTCATTCTCCACATTTTCCATCAGTAGGAATGGTGGGGAGATGTCCATCCTTGGAGATTGCAGAATTTAGACGCTGAATGGGAGAATTCCAAGTTTCCTGTGCTTGGGGGAGGAATGGAAAGTGGCCCAGGTCACCTCTAAATCCATCCTAAAATATTAGGGAAACACGGTTACAAAAACAGGGCAAAAATGGTACTGAGGAACTGCTATTTCCCATTTCCCACTTGGAATAAGGAGTGGAACCTTGGGAAAGGGAGGAGGGAGTGTTCTGGCTCTCCTGGTTGGTGTTTGTTTGTTTGTTTGTTTGTTTGTTTGTTTGTTTGTTTGTGGTTTTTTTTGGGAAAGATGCTCTTTTTGCTAATTGCTGCATCCTCATCCTAAATTTCTTCCTCCTTTTCCCACTTTGGTTGGGACACCGAGGTTTCCTTTCCTCCCGTGTGTAGGGAAGATTCTGTAGCACAAATATCCAATATTTTTAGTGGGAAGGGAGACTTCCTCATCCTCGCTGCCCCATCCAGGCCAAGTTTTGAGGAGTATCCAATGGGTGTGAGCCTCCGGAATCCGCTCCTCCTGCCAGAGGAGCCTCTGGAAGCAGCAGATGCTCCTGCACCTGCCAAGTCACTCTCCCAGGGTGGGTTTGGGATGAGGTTTTGCTCTTTGGGAATTCCTTCAGCAAAGTTCCTTCCAAGGAGTGGCAGAACACGGAAGCATTTGGGTTCCTCGCATGATTTCAGTGCCAAAGGAGCATTTTTTAATTGTAATGTTCGTTGCTGAGTTCCCTGATTTTGTTCCCTAAGTGAAATATCCATGTTTTAATCCATGGATTAGGGGGAGAAAAACCCCACATTTATTTCTGGCATTCCAAGGTTTTGGGGGTGGGTTTTTTTGTTTTTTGGGGGGGGGGGGTTGGGTTGGTTTTTTTTTTTTTTTTTTTTTTTTTTTTTTTAAGTTTTTAGGATATTTAGGCTTGCTTGGAATTTTCCTCAGTTTATGAGCTGGTCTAGTCTTGGACTTGGTGTGTTTGAATTCCATTTAAAACTTTGGAATGGAGTCATTGTTCCGTGTGGGAACCCTTGGAACTACAGGGATGGTTTTTTAGGGGGGATTTTTCTGCAGCATCCAGAGGGAACTGGATCCAATGGGATCCACTGGAATGTGAGTGCAGATCCATTGGTGGCTCCCAAAGCTGTGGATACAAACTCTTAAGCATGGTTTAATAGCAGCAGGGTGGGAAGGGACCTTCAAGATCGTGGAATTCCATGGGCAGGGACACCTTCCACCATCCAAGAGTAGTCTTGGATAATTCCAGGGATGGGGAAACCACAACTTCTCTGGGAATTCCATCCCAGGGCTTCACCACCCTCCCAAGGCGCAATTCCTTCCCAATATCCCAAATTCCCTCTACCAGTTTAAAGCCATTCCCTGTGTCCTGTTCCTCCATCCCTTGTCCCCAGTTCCTCTCCAGCTCTCCTGGAGCCCCTTCAGGCACTGGAAGGGGCTCTGAGGTTTTCCTGGATCTTACCCTTCTCCAGGCTGGACATTCCCAGCTCTCCCAGCCTGGCTCCTGAGCAGAAGGGCTCCAGCCCTTGGAGCATTTCCATGACCTCTGGATTTGCTCCACCATCTCCATATCCTTCTGCTCTTGGACCCCAGATTTGCATGCAGAATTCCAGGTGGAATCTCACCAAGGGGCAGAATTCCACCCTTTTCCCTCTTCCCACAGCTCCAGCGGGAAGATGTGGATCAATATTTCCCCTGGATGAGGAGAAGGTTTGGGAAAAGGGTGGAAAACTGGGGAACATCCCGTTTTTCCCCTCCGCCTGGCAGCCGGAACGACAGATTCCACACCAACTGTGCCGAGCCCTCGGATCACGGATCCCAGGCACGAGTCACGCTATCAGAGCGATTTATATCCACAGAACATATGGCCCCGTTTCCGTGCAGATAACAAATTCTTCCCTCCATTTTCCCTCTGCTTTTCATCCCCACTTATGTCTGGGAGAACAATCCAGGCTCTTTTTTTTTCTGGATTTGGGGGCATAACACAGAGTAGGGAAACAGCGCAAACTCTGATCCCGTAATTTTCCTCCTGCAAAGGATTGAAGGAATTTGTGGCTCCACTCAGCAGTGGGGGGAATGTTCTTTTCCCAAATGGGATTTGCTGTCTGGAGAGCCTGTCTTGGAGCTCGGAATGTTTTCCAGCCTTATCTCCCAGTCCTAAAAATATCCCAGCAGCGCTGTCGGGAAGAGGGGGAGAAGCTGCTTCCGTGTTTTCCTCCCTCTCGGAGAAGGAGCGGGAGGTCATCGGATATTTAGGAGGTGACCTTGGGAAGGTCATCTCGTTTTACACCCTCTAATTGCTCTCATCATCCCAGGGATTTTTTTTTTTTTTTTGGGATCAAATTCCACAAGGCAGTTAAACGGAGTTGACATCCTGGGGAAACAAGGATTCCTTGTTTTCATCCCAAATCCTCCTCCTCCTGGATTCCTCCCTCATCCCGATCCCAGCCATAGTGGGGGAATCAAATGACGACAGGTGGCCTCGGAATCACCTGCTCCCCGTCAGCTGCCGCTTCCCGAGGACGAGGAAGAACCATTCCAAAGCCCGAGCTCACGATTTCCAAGGAATTCAACCCCCCCGCAGGAGCTGTGCCCGATGTTTGCTGTGGCTCTGGCAAAGGAGGGAGGGAGGAGGAGGAGGAGGAATATTTTTCTCTCTGGCTCAGATCTGCTGTTCGTAGTTCCCTGCTCTTTTTCCGACCTCATTCCATGAATATTTTGGAGTTCAAAAAGCACGGGATGTGCTCAGAGCCTCGTTTTCCTCCGCTTGGGGCTGGGCTTAGGAAAACAAAAGTTTTTTCTGAGTTTTTCCTCAGTGCTCCTTTTCCCTTTGGTTTGTTGTGGATTATTCCTTGATTTTTGCCATTATCGAATATTCCCTTTTTCCTCCCAGTGAGAAGTCTCAGGAAAGGCAGACTTGGAATTTTAAAGCTATTTAAAGTTGTGTAACTTTGTAAACTTGAGGTTTGAAGTTATTCCATTCATGGAATTTAATTTAAGGATGTGTATTCAGATTTTATTGTCCCCATTTTAAATCCATAAAACATCGAACTCCCATGCTCTGATATCTCTTGAATTCCCCCCCAAAAAAGTGAAATTTTACTGTTTTATGGAAATTTTGTCCTTTTCCTGCTGTTTTCCAACCTCTGTGACTTTGAGGATCCCACTTTTCCAATCTTCATGCATACTTGGGCTTTTCCTCCATCCAGGCTCCACCTTTTTAAGTTTAAAGCTTCAAATTGAATCTTTTTCATTTGGGATTGGGATGAATGCTAATTTTTTAATGGAAATGAGGTTTTTCCTAAGGAGTTAAAAATTAGGAGTTCAAGGAAAAGGTGTTTTGGATATGTGGTGAAAGGGGTTGGGATTCAGCAGCTGCAACTGGAATTTTTCCCTGCTCCTCTCCCTCTCTGCCTCCCCCCAGCTGCCACTGCCCCAAAAAGCCAAACTTGGCCTTTTTTCCCTTAAAAATCCCCATCCTTAGGAGAAAATCAGGGATATAAATTGTGGAATGGTTTGGAGGGGAGAGGAAAATCTCATCCAGTCCTCCTGGACACCTTCCACTATTCCAAGTTGCTCCAACCTGGCTTTGGACAATTCCAGGGATGGGGAAGCCACAGCTTCTCTGGGAATTCCATTCCAGGGTCTCACCACCCTCCCAGGGAGGAATTCTTTCCCAATATCCCATCCTTCCCTGGCCTCTGGCAGTGGAAAGCCGTTCCCTGTGTCCTGGTGATCCAAGAGAGCAAAAATTGGGAATTAAAAAAAAAACAAAACAAAACCATTTTGCTGAGCCAGGGGTGATTTCTGCACGAATCCCTCTCACAAGGCAACCACTAAACCACCAGGAATTCCAGGAGAATAAGGAAAAATAACATCCTTTGTAGTATTTTTAGGGAATTTTCTGGCCAGGAGTTTCTGTGGTATTGCATTTCTGTCCCCTAATGTTTTTCTTTACACAGAGTATGAAATTAAGACACCTGAGATCAGCAAAATTCCTTTTCCTTCCGGAGTTTTTGGGGCTGGGGGAAAACTTTCTTCCCTGGATTCTGATCGCTCCGGGTTTTTCTCGGGTTGGTGCAGGTTGCTGCTTGTTCCAGGGCTTTTGGCTCAGAGTTCCAAGCATTCCTCTCAATATTTCCATTTCCAACCCAGCCCCTTCTCTGGGATTTCCAGCTCCTCTTCCCATCCCGTCCCATCCCATCCCATCCCATCCCATCCCATCCCATCCCATCCCATCCCATCCCATCCCATCCCATCTCATCCCATCCCATCCCATCCCATCCCATCCCATGGTGTCCTCCAGCTCCTCTCCCACCATTTTGGGATGAGAAACGACTCTTCCTGCTCAATCCCACCCCTCAGCAAAAAGAATTCCCATCCTTCCGTCCTCACTCGCCCTCTTCCCTTTAAATCCAAACTTTTCCAGGGCTGATATCCCCAAGCCCTTGACCTCTCCGAGGTTTAATAAGGCAAGAGGCTAAAAAATGATTAATTGGCGTCAGGAGAGATATCAGACCACAAAAGCCTCCGGATAAAATTCCAGAGCTCCTTTGAGAGGCTCGAGGTCATCCCAGCAATTTTGCTGCTTTCATTCGCATCCTCCATTCATCCTAGGCTGCTTGCCTTATCAGCTCTCCAGCAGCTTCCTAAATTCCCCCCCGCTTTTTTTTTCCCTTGGAGTTTAAAGGAGACTACCAGTGCTGTGAAGTTTGGATTGGGAGCATCGGATAAGATGGGAAAAAAAAATCTGTCCTTTCCCTTTTCTGAAGTTGCTTTTTGAAGCCTCCAGCGTTTGTTTTTTTTTTTTTTTTTGGAGCCTTATCTCTGTGTCCTCCAGGCCAGAAGGGATGGGACGATGCCAAAGACATGGATGCAAAGTGGGATGTTGGGACATGGGAGGGGTAGGAATGTTTTTCGTGGCTTCGTTCCATTCTCCACAGCAAAAATTCCTCCTAAAAAGGGGGAAAATTCCTCCAGAAAAGGGAAAATTTTCTCCAAAAAAGGAGAAAAATTTCTCAGAAAAAGGGGGAAAATTCCTCTGAAAAAGGGGGAAAATTCTTCCGAAAAAGCAAAGGGTGATCCTTCCCTGCTCCTGGGGATTTCCTAACCTTGGAATATCCCATTTAAAAGCTCTTGTCCTCCTTGAACTCATCTAATTCTCCTTTGAACCTATTTATGGGATTTGGCTGCATTGCCGAATTCCACGACTTAATTAGGAGCTACAGAAAGTAATTTCCTGGAGTTGTCTTTTAAACTCTGGAGCAACCAATTAAAGGGGTGGAAGAAAAAGTGTGGAATCATTCCCTGCTCCTCTCCATGGTGCTTTTTAGGAATAATGGGGAAATTGGGGTTTTGCATGTTTGAAATAGTCTTTGCTTGTTTTTAAGGCTTCTTTGGGATTTTTTTTCCTCTGAGGGTGTGATTTGTGGAACTTCCCAGAGAAGCTGTGGATGTCCCATCTCTGGAAGTGTCCAAGGGCAAGTTGGAAAAGGGTTGGAACAACCTGGGATAATGGAAGGTGTCCCTGCCCATGGAATGGTGTTGAGTGAGATGGTCTTGAAGGTCCCTTCCAACCCAAACCATTCCATGATTTGTGGGGCGCAACCTCATCCCAAATCTCAGGGACCGATTCCCAGTGGAATCAGGGCATTTGCGGCAGGGATGGAATTTTGGATTTCATAGAACATTGCTATTTTGGAGCCTTTGGATGGTACTTCATCCAACGCTGGGGTACATCAGATTCCCTCTTGGATTCCATCTCTTGATTCTCTAGAGGAATCAGCTAATGGAAATGTTCATTTTCCATGGATTTCCTCGCAGTTTGCCCAGACTCAGGGAAGATGCAACTCCATGAATTTCATTTGTAGCCACCCTCAGTCACTTGAGTATCAAAGCCTGAATGAGGCCTCTGCAATTCCCAGATCCATCAGAATATCAATATTTAAAATTATTCAGGTATTTATTCCTTCAGGAAGGAGCTGGCAGGAGCAGGCAATTCCAAGCTGGCAGAGAAGTCCAGGAGCTTCATCCCTATGCAAAAAAAATTCCTCCTCCACGGTTTGGCTCCCAAAAGTGCTGAGGAAGAGCTTGGCCAGCCAGGAGCACGCCAGGAGCTTTCCCAGAGCACATTCCAAGCCGTGGCACATCCCAGGACGTGTTATCCCAGTTTAACCAGGGTTGGGAATTACTCCAGGGATGTCATTTGGGGTGCAAATCATTCCCAAGTTGCAAATCCTGGGGTTGCATCTCTGACAAATCAAAGCGGGGTGTTGAGCTCAGATCCGCCATGCCATGTTATCCCTGCATTCCGCCTCTTTCAGAGCAGCTGGATGAGCAGGAATGTCCCAGGTTTGGGTCTCTGGTGGCTTGTGGATAAATAAATGATCCTCAGGGTCCTACCACTCCTTTTTTTTCCATGGAGCAGGAAAAAGGGACCCTCAACGTCCTTGGAATGGTGGTGGAAAGAGAAAGGACCTGCTCACATCAAGGTTGGGAATTTGAAGCTAAAAATTGGGACATTCAGTTGGACATTGGGAAGGAATTCTTCCCTGGAATGGAATTCCCAGAAAATCTGTGACTGCCCCATCCCTGGAAATGTCTAAGTCCAGGTTGGAGCAACCTGGGATGGGGAAAGGTGTCACTGTTCACATCCAGCTGAGCTTTAAGGTCCTTTCCCACCCAAAACCATTCTATGATTCCATGAAATGTGATGGTTCAGTGGTGTTAAATTGGGAATTATCATTCCCAGGCTTCTCCCATCAGGAAGGAATTCTTCCCCGTGAGACCCTGGAATGGAATTCCCAGAGAAGCTGTGGCTACTCCAAGGGGATGGGGCAGCTCTAATTAAGACTATTTTCCCTTTATTAATGATTCCCCCTTGTTTTTAAGGACCTTGACATCCCCATCCTTAGAATTTCTGCATTCCCAGCCCTGGATTTTTTCCCCAGATTTCTGCCCAGTCCTTTATGGATTTATTTCATTGCTCAGGGATCGATCTGTTTCCAGGAGTAGCCAGTTGGGAAACTGCTGAGCAAGGCAGGAACAAAACCCTTCATCATCATCAACATCCAGAGGAGGCTTTTTCTGTTGGATCAGCCTTTGGAGACGCTTTTTCCAACCAAAAAAAACCTCCCACTGTTGATGTTTCGGATGAACCAGCCGCAATTTGTGGGATAATGTTTTGGGGTTTTTTTAATTCTCATGGTAATAAAATCATTAAAGTCTTGTAGGATCATGGAAACATCAAATGGGTTGGGAAGGACTTTTGAAGGTCATCAAGCCCAGCCTTCCACTGGACCATATTGCTCCAATCCCCTCCCAAACCTGGATTTAAGCTGGGTTTTAAGGAGCTAGAATTTGTGTCACTGAGGTTAATTTGGCCTCAGAGCCACTTGAGACTTGACCCCTGCCTTGGTGTCACCTCGGTGTCACCCCTAGCAGCGGGGTTAACTCCATGAGCCGAACTGGCTTAGGACCAGTTTAAATTTCCACACCTAAAATGATTTGGAATGTATTGATCGCTGCAGCCCGCAGGGAAAAATGGCTGAACAAGCGTTTTTTGGGGATCAGAGGGAAACGAGATCAGATTTCCACATCAATTCCTGGGATTTTGGTCAGAAAGGAACAACTCCAAGTGAAGACCTGAGGGGAGGAAGTTGGAGGAGTTGTTTTAAATTCCTGAACCATCCAAAAAGAGGGAAATTAAGTTCAAGCAGGATCAGCTTTACCCAGAGTTGAGGCTTCAGGATATCAGAGGAATAGGGACAAGGGGGAAGAGTTTGGAATTAAAAATGGAGAGGTTTAGGTTGGAATTTGGGAAGGAACCAATACCAGACTGGATTAGACACAAGATTTATGGATTTATACTAAAGAAAGGGAAGATTCCGAGGAGATAGAATTAAAATGTGTCTGATGAGGGAGGTGAGGCACTGGAATGGATTTCCCAGAGAAGCTGTGGCTGCCCCTGGATCCCTGGAATTGTCCAAGGCTAGGTCGGACAGAGCTTGGAGCAACCTGGGATAGTCCCTCCCCTTGGAATTCTGTGACCTTTAGGCCCCTCCCAAACCATTCCATTATTCCACAATCCTCCAGACCATCCCACAATATTCCTGCTGACATTTCTTCACCACGGCCGCCCTTGAACCTTCTCCCAACATTGCCCAGGGAGTCACATCCCTTCTCCGTCAAAGCAGTGCTGCGTGAACACCCAGATCCGACAGCTCCTGCCTCCCAGAACTGGATTTTTCCCTCTTTTTATTTAATTGGAAAGGAACAAGCAGCGGCCGGGGCTGATCAGCGACGGATTCGCTTTGATGGAGGAGTTGGTTTTTTCCCTGAGGTGGCTTTAGGGTCCGTGCCCTGCCTGGTCAGCACTTTTTCCATCACTGGAATTGCCATGGATTCAGGATGCAGCAGAGGGCTTGGATTTCTCCCATTGTCCTGAAATAGCTTTTTTCTCAGCAGGGAATGCAGAATTGCAGGGTTCTTTTCTAGATTCTTCCAAACCACTCAGCTCCCAGTCTTTGCGTTGTTACGGATCAAAACCAGGAGCTGCTGGAGCATCCGCCTGGATCCTGAGCTCTGATTTTGCCAGACATTCCCTCCTGTCCTCAGGGATTGACAAAAAATGGGATTTGACCTGGCTGTGTGTGGCCACATCCCAGAAATTCCCAGTGGGCAGCAGGAAAGGAGGGAATTCTGCCCCTCCGCCCTGCTCAGATGAGATCCCACCTGGAATCTTCTTCCAGCTCCAGGATCCAACATCAGGAGGATGTGGAGATGGTGGAGCATATCCAAAAAAGGCCAGAAATTTAGGTGGGCTATTGGAAAGGAATTCTTCCTTGTGAGAATGGTGAGGGGCTGGGATGGAGTTCCCAGAGAATCTATGGCTGCCCCATCCTTGGAAGTGTCCAAGGCCAGGTTGGAGCAGCCTGTGATAGTGGAAGGTGTCCCTGCTCATGGAAGGGTGTTGGAAGAAGGTGACCCTCAAAGGTTCCTTCCCACAGGGAAAAATCCCACAATTTTCCATGATAATCACCACAACTGAGGCATGGTGGACCTGGAGTCAAGCTACAACAGTGTTGCCTTGGAATTTTGAGGAGAGGACACTCAATTTCCCAAAATCCCACAGCGAGGGATGGGACCACAGTGATTCCGCAGCTTGGCTTTTCCAGAAGAATCTGCACCTTTGGGTGCCTGCCCTGATTTTTTTTCTTTCTGTCTCAATCAGGAAAAGCCAAGAGGTATTCCACCTTTCAGGTGAATGATTCCCTGAAAATTGAATTATTGGTGCAAAAAAATGCTCCCAAAGACTTTGATATTCCTTGGTTTATTGCTGACACACAGGGATTCAGTTCTGAGTTTTCCAAGGTCTGGCATCAAGGAATTGGGGTTTTTTTCCCATATTTTAAGTCAAATATTCCTGAAAAATAATGGGTGTAATAATTAAAGGGATATTAATGAAGTGGATAATAAATAAAATAATGGGGATAGTGAATAAAATAAAGCATGTCATAATGAATTTTAATTAATTAATAAATAATAAAATAACAGGCAGGCGTTGGAACGGATGAGCTTTAAAAACTCCTTTCACCCCAACCCCAACCCATTTAATAATTTCATTATTAATTTAAATTTTTTATTAAGTTCTAGGGTGGGGGGTAATTAATTTTAAGCATGGAAATAAGATTAAATAAGATGGAAAATAAGATGGGAATTGTCCTTTCCTGGGAATTTTGCACTGGTGGGGGGATTTGAGTTCTGGGATACATTGGTTTCTGGGATCTCTTGGATATTTTGGTTTGTGAATGCAAAGGGATCACCTGGGAGTGGGAAATTTGGGGAGCAGAGCCCCCCAAGTGCTGCAGAGCCACTTCAGAGGTCTCCAAAACCTTGCCTAGAATCGGGAATTTTAATTGCTTCTCATAAAAATGTGGAATAGTTTAGGTCAGAAGGGACCTTCAGGATCATCCTGTTCCCTTCCCTGGCCACACCCCAGCCCCTCAATATCCTGGGAATCCCAAACCTTCCCTAAGATGGGACAAGCCAGGGGCTGTTGGCCACCTTGGCCAGTTCTTTGGCCAGTCCCAATTCTCTGAAGCTGGAAGTGGCTTCCAATTGCAGTTCTGTGCTGGATCAGATCCGAATTTTGTGGAATGACACGAGCCATGATTTAGAATCGACTCCTTTCTGCCTGCTTTTGGTGTCTGTTCTTTGGGGCAAAGCTTAATTATGGATTTTCCTCTTTTTTCCAAGAGGAGTTGGACACATTTTGGTCTATTTGTGAAGGGTTTGATCCAAACTGGGAATCCACACCCTTAAAATCCCACCTTTTCTCCATCTCCGTTGGAAGATGAGCTGAGGGCTCGTGGACAGGCTGATATCTGTAACCCCCTTCCAGGGACTTTTTTTCTGGGCATTTCTGATGAACCTCCAGGGGTTCATTTCCAGGAAAAAGCATTGGGATGCGATCCACGTGATCCATCGCTGTCTGACTCCCTGGATGTGTCAGGTTTAAGTGGCACCTTCCTTGATAAGTCTCACGTAGCTTCTTATGCCTCCTCATCTATTTCTAGACATTCCTTAAAAGCCTTGGAAATGCAGACGAGGATAAATCCCAAATAATTTCATTAAATTCCTTCCTTTTTTTTTTTACATCGACCCATGCAAAAGAGGAATTTGAATAAAGATGTGGATCCTGAAACGTCTCAGGTACCCTCTGGATTATCCAGAGGTCACAAGTGCAGTGATTGGGGTAATAAGAAAAACCGGTGGAATTCTCTGTTTCTTGGGATTACGACTTCTTTTAATCCTCTTTGGAATTTCTAAGCTGCCATTCACTGCCGGATGATCCCCAAAATCCCTTTTGTTGTGTTTCTAAGTGAGGGGGGTCAGGGCAATTCCAGGAAAACACGGATGGGGGAAAGGATGGAGGGCAGCCCTGAGGAGAAGGAATTTGGGGGTGTTGGTGGGTGAGAAGCTCCACAGGATGCATCTGTGTGCTCTGGTCCTGGAAATTCCCCATGTCCTGGGCTCATGCCACAGCATGGACAGCAAGAAAAGGGGAATTCTGCCCCTCTGCCCTGCTCTGGTGAGATCCCACCTGGAATTCTGCATCCAACTGCAGAAGGACCTGGGGCTGCTGGAGCAATTCCAGAGAAGGCTATGGAGATGCTCTGAGGCTGGAACCAGGCTGAGAGAGCCGGGAATGTCCAGCCTGGAGAAGGGAAGGATCCAGGGAAACCTCAGAGCCTCTTCCAGTGCCTAAAGGGGCTCCAGGAGAGCTGGAGAGGGACTTGGGATGAGGGATGCAGTGACAGGACACAGGGAATGGCTTCCCACTGCCAGAAGGCAGGGAGAGATGGGATATTGGGAAGGAATTCTTCCTTGTGAGGGTGGTGAGGGGCTGGAATGGAATTCGCATAGAAGCTGTGGCTGCCCCTGGATCCTTGGAATTGTCCAAGACCAGGTTGGACAGGGCTTGGTGCACCCTGGGATGGGGGAAGGTGTCCCTGCCCATGGGACCATTCCATCCCATCCCATCCTATCCCATCCCATGATTCCATCCCATTCCTTCCCATGGAGGCCAGGGCACAGCTGGACCTGTTCAGCCTGCACCGTCTCCATCCCTGCCACCATCAGGTTTCGGTGTTGGTGCCGCCATCGGTTGTCACCCAGCCCAGGTGTTTTGGGGACAGTGGTTTTGGGATGGTGCCGGAGGTGGAACCCACAGAGCCGACGCCTTTTCCTGGTGGGGAAATCTGGACAGAGGGAAGGAGTTTCAGGATCTTCAGAGTGCCGTGGAGCTGCACAGCTCCAGCTGGACGAGGGGAGGTCGAGTCCATAACTTTGGAGTTTTTGTGGGAAATGCTACCGAGTTTGGTGGTCTGGGCAGCAGCGCCGGGCTGCAGGGTGGTTGTTCAGAAGTTCATGACCAGGTTGGTGATTCCAGTCTCTCCAGTCCTTCCCATTCCCTCTCAGAATGTACTTTGATCTCTGGGTCTGGACCTTCAAGGGTTTGGGGTGGACGCCGCAATCCTGGGTGGACATTGGGGCACTCCAACCTGGGCATGTGTTTTGCAGACTTGCTGAGTTTCCCTGGGAGCTGAAAATCAGGGATTGGTTGGAAACCCTTCAGAAAATTCTCTGTTTTGTATAAATAGTTCTGTGGGACTCGATGGGGGTAGAAGAAAGGGTTGTGAAGTCGCTCTTCATCCTGTGCTCACTGCAAGCACTGATCGCGGAACAATTGAGGGATTGGGGTTGGAAGGGATCTTGGTTGAATCTCCCCTCTCTCCTTGTTCTTTTCCAGGCTGGAATGGGTGGGAATCATCGAGTCTTGGACATGGGAGACTCGATGGGGGTGGAAGAAAAAATGATTGCTCTTCTCTATCCTGCGTTCAGTGCGAGTGACAAATCTCAGTATCATTGCATGGCCTGGGTTGGAAGGGACCTTGGTTGAATCTCCTCTCTCTCCTTGTTCTTTTCCAGGCTGGAATGGGTGGGAATCATCAAGTCTTGGATGTGGGAGACTCGATGGGGGTGGAAGGAAGAGTTGAGAAGTCACTCTTCTCCATCCTGCGCTCTCGTCAAATCACAGAACCATCAGGTGGCTTGGGCAACCTTCAGAGATGGCTTGGTTGATTTTTCCTTTCTCTCCTTGTCCTTTCCCAGGCTGGAATGGGTGGAAATCATCGAGCCTCGGACCCGGGAGCGCATGTACGCCAACCTCATCACGGGGGAGTGCGTGTGGGACCCGCCCGCCGGGGTGCGGATCAAGCGCACCAATGAGAACCAGTGGTGGGAGCTCTTCGACCCCAACACCTCCCGCTTCTACTACTACAATGCCACCACGCAGAGGACGGTGTGGCACCGTCCCCAGAACTGCGACATCATCCCGCTGGCCAAGCTGCAGACGCTGAAGCAGAACACGGAGTCGCCGCGGGCTTCCACGGAAAACAGCCCCGGCAGGAGCAGCAATGTCAGCAGGGAGGGAAGCACCAGCTCGTCCTTGGAGCAGGAGCTGGAGGGCAACGAGAAGGTGCAGGAGCAGCGGTCAAGCCGCCAGCCCAGCCAGTATTCCGTGGTGAAGGAGGAGACGGAAAGGTAAAGGTGGGATGGGTGTGAGGAGTAAAAATCGGGAATTCCCCATCCTGATGGTCTCCAAGAGCAGCCCATATCCTGCAGGTCTTGGGCAGAGAGATTTTGTGGATGGTTCTTCCAGCTCGACCCTTGGTGGGTCTCCACTGAGTTGGAACGTCCATAAAACAAGGAAAAAGAGGAGGAAACATCAGGAAAAGGTGTTTTCTCCACCTTAGGGACATTTTAGATGTTCCCTGTGGGAGGGTTCCCTAAAGGAATAATTTCTCTTCCTCTGAAATTCGTTTTTAGGATTGGAAATTCAGGTTTAGAGCCCAGCGTGTTTTTAAATTATTTCCCTGGATAAGATCTCCCTGAGGAGTTGGGATGATTCATGCCACAACCATGACTTGTCCCACAAGTCTGGGGAGCTCCTGACAGGGATAATTTCCCTTGGGAAGGAGAAAAGAGTCAGTGCTCAATTCCCAAGGATAATGTTCGGAAATGTTCGTGTTGCTCCTCCATTGTCATTTCATCTTTTATGGATTAAAAGCTGCAAATCACAGAATCTTGGAATGGTTTGAGTTGGAAAGGAGCCTTAAAATCCATCTTGTTCCACCTCCTGCCGTGGGCAGGGACACCTCCCACCATCCCAACCTGACTTGGGACAATTCCAGGGATGGAGCAGCCACAGCTTTTCAGGGCAACCTGAGGCAGGTCATTAATTAATGTATTTGTCTTCTCTTAATTGATGCCTTTGACCACGTTAAGGACCCGACCAGACTGAGGAGACCAAGCAGGGGTGGAATTCCTGTTCACAAGTCCTTCTCCCAGAAACTGTGGCTGGATGGGAACAGGAATTCCCGGCTCAGCAAGTGCTTTCATGTGGAACATCAGAGGCAGCCTTGGCTACACACCTTGGGGGAGGTTCCACCTTCCCGAGGTCCTGGAAGAGGCTCTGATGGAATCTCTGAGCCTGGGAGTCAGGGGGTCCTCATGGAGCAGGGGGAGGGAGAAAGGTTTGGGGTCATTCACTGCAGGCAGATGTGGAATCACAGGGTCATGGAATTACAGAATCATGGAATGGTTTGGGTTGGAAAAGGTCTGAAGGTCGTGGAATTTCAGCTTTTTTCATGGGCAGGGACACCTTCCACTATCCCAGGGTGCTCGAAACCCTGTCCAACCTGGCCTTGAACACTTCCAGGGATGGGGCAACCACAGATTTCCTGGGAATTCCATTCCACGGCCTCACCACACTCACGAGGAAGAATTCCTTTCCCAATATCCCACCTAAATTTCCACTTTTCCGCTGGGAGGCCATTCCCTGTGTCCTGTCCCTCCATCCCTTGTCTCAAGTCCCTCTCCAGCTTTCCTGAAACTCCTTTAAGCATTGGAAGGGGTTCTGAAGTTTCCCTGGATCCTTCCCTTCTCCAGGGGAACATTCCCAGCTCTCCCTGCCTTGGCTCCAGAGCAGAGGGGCTCTAGCCCTTGGAATTCTCCTCTGGAATTGCTCCAGCAGCTCCAGGTCCTTCTGCAGTTGGATCCTGGAGCTGGATGCAGAATTCCAGGTGGAGCCTCACCTGAGCAGATCAGACGGGCAGAATTCCCCCTTTCCTGGTGGGAAATGAGCCCAGGGGATGTTGATGGAGCAGGATCCCATTCCCAAAGTGGAGTGAGGGGTTCACAAGGATTGGGGGATGAATTTAAAATTCCCTGGGGTTTGCTGCAAGAACAGGGGCGGGATCAGCAGCTCCCCTGGGGAAAGGATCATTCCTGAGATGAGATCAGGAATTTCCTGGGGAAAGGATCATTCCCAATGTGGGATCAGCAGCTCCCTGGGGGGATTCCTACATCGAGTTCGATTCCCACATCAGACCCAGCACAAACACTCCAGGTCACTAACTCTTGCTGTCCTCCACCCACACATTCCCTATTCCCATTTGCATAGGATGCAAATCTGCTGGATCAGGTGGGAGGAGGGCCAGACTCTCAAATAAAAACGTTGAATCCCTGGAAATCTACTGGAAAATGAAAGGAATTCAGCCCTGGGCTGAGTCTGGCTGATAGGAGGTTGTGTGTCCTTGAATCTCCAGGAATTCCAGGTCTTGGCCTTTCCAGAGATTGGGATTGAGCAGATCCCAGGTCTTGGAGCTTTAAAAATTAAATAAAAATTAAAAAAAAAAAAATTCAGATGCCACTAGAGGGAGCAGAAATTCCTGCTGATTGGAATTTCCACCTGCATACCTGGAGGTGATAGGGATGAGTCCTGTCAGTTCAACCAAACCATGGATACTTCCCACTCTTGATCCTCATATCCTGACTGGAAAAAAAAACCATTCCCTCATTTTCCCCATCCCTGACAGTGTCCAAGGACAGGTTGGCTGGGGTTTGGAGCAGCCTGGGATAGTTGAAAGTGTCCCTGTGGAATTCCATGATCTTGAAGGTCCCTTCCAACCCAAACCATTCCATGATTCCAAGAGCGTTTTCCGAGATCTCAGTTATGTTTCTCGGGGAAGATCTACAGCTGGGAAGGAGCTCCAGAGGTTTCCTGGTGGAACCCCCCAGTCCAGGTTTTATCCTATGTAATCTTATTTAAAGATTTCTGGATAAGCTCAGCTCGTCTGTTTGGAAAAGGGAATTCAGGAGAAGAGGGAAAATTTCTATTGGAATTCACACCCAGTACTTCCCTTAAAATTTAGGATTTAGGAACCAGAGCATCTCCAGGTTTGGCTGGAGATGCTGGAGGTTGCTCCTAATCCATTCCTCACATGCATGAGGATGTTCCATCCCACCCATGCATGTCAGGGATGCGTCAACCCTTGGAATCCACAGGGAATTTGCTGCCGGAATCACCTTGCACTTCCATGGTGAGGTGGAATTTGTTCTAATTAGTGGCCGGATCCAGCTTGGGAATCAACCCTGGGATCTCAACAGCAGTTTTGTCCTGGTGGTCAGCAGAGCATTCCCAGCAGGATTTTCCAGCGTTTCCCTGGAGTTTTCCACGCTTGTCTTAAAATGGTGGCTTTTCTCCAGAGCGTGACTTGACAGCCGTGAAATCTTGGAGCGGGAACCGTCGGCCGGATTTTGTGTCAGGTCACTGGGATTTTCCATGCTGCCAGGAAGTGTCTGAGGTTATTGCATTGAAATCCTTGGAGAAGATGTCAGGCAGGGAAAAAGAAGCCTTTTCCATGAAAAACTCAGCTCTGCCACTGCTTCTCCATGGAGGAATTCCAAGTGGAAGCATGAAGGACAAGGAAGTGGATTTTTGACCATCAGGAGTGTTTTCCTTGGACTAAAATGCAGGAATCTTGGAATGTGAGGGGTCTTTACCCAAATCCTGTCTGCTGGGAAATTGTACCCAGGTTATTCCTCAGGATTGTCACTTTTTTTTTTGCACATCCCAGTTCCAAAGGCACTGGGATACCAGAGATAAAATGCAGCATTTAAACTTTCCTGGATTAAGTGTGGCTGAGCTGGAATATCCAAGGGGGATTCTCTCAAAATCCAATCCCTGGAATGCGCCCTCCGGAGCTCTCTAGGATCAGAAACCCCCCCACTCTTACAGGCAGCAGCCATTTGCTAATTCCAAGAGATCCCAATAAAAAGCAGGTTTGTGGAATAAAAGATGCCTCAAAGCTCTAAAATACCCGATGTGAACATCCCATGATTTTTCCTTGGAATTGTCTCCATTTATTTCTTTTCCTGGGAGGCACTGGGAAGAACCTGCAATGCCGGGGTTTGGAAAACAGGTGGATCAATGACATAAATCTCTGCAGCATCTGCTGCCTGAGGGTTTTCCAGGCTCCTGCAGGAATTCCCAGCCTTCCTCCAAGACGAGAAGGAAGAGAAACCAAGGACCTGGAGTTGCTCTGGAAAAACCATGTGGAAGGACCATGGTAGGGAGAGGATCCTCAGGGGCTTCCTTTCCAACGTTCTTCCTCCAGCAGGAGCTTCAGGCTTGGAATTCTGGGCCTTTCTTCACCCAAATGTTGGATTTTCCTGGCTGGATGACATCTCCTGGTATGAGGAGCCAGGAAGAACTTGGGAATTGTCACCTGGAGAAGGGAAAGATCCAGGGAAACCTCAGAGCTCTGTGACAAGGGATGGAGGGATAGGACACAGGGAGTGGCTTCCCATTGCCAGAGGATAAGGAAGGAAGGGATTTGAGGAGGAAATCCTGACTGAGGTGCTGGGTTGGAATTCCCAAAGAATGTGGGGCTGCCCCTGGATCCCTGGAATTGTCAAAGGCCAGGTTGGAGCAATGTGGGAATGGGATTTTCCTTTCCAATCCAAACCATGGGTTTGAGCCTTTGATGAAGTTTTCCTGTGAAATTTCCATAAAATTTTCACAATTTGATGAAACTTTTTGCTCCCCTACCTGAGGGGAAAGAAAAAAAAAAAAAAAAAAAAAAAGAAAAGAAAAAAAAATTTGAATTTTTTTAAGCCTGGCATTGTTGATCCTGTTGAAACTCCCACCCAGATTTGGATCAACCCTAAAAACTGCCTCATCCCTCCCTTAGGGACAAAGAGGATGGCCTGGAATTTTTCTTGTTTTCCAGTCCCTGGCACTGTGGGAACTTCATCCTGTTCCCAGACCTTGGCATTCCACTGGAAATCCTTCTCTTCCTGATGGATCCACGGGATGGATGGGCAGAGCAGGAGGTCCAGGCACTGATGTCCCCGTGTCTCCAGTGCCTGGGAAAAGCACCACAGGCTCTTCCTGACCCAATCCCTGAATCCAGCTTTGGAAGGAAATGTTGGAGGGAATACTTGGAATTCTTGAAATTCAGATTTTTTTTTTCTCCCTTTTATTTGCTGCCTGTGGTAACAAATCCTTGTTTTTTCCAGTTCCATCCCCCTGGGACAACTTCCCCTATCCCAGGTTGCTTCAAGTTCCATCCAGCCTGGCCTTGCACATTTCCAGGGATGGGATAGCCACAGTTGTTCTGGGAATTGCATTCCAGTGTTTGTTTGCTTTGCTTTTTCCCATTTTCACCTCTGTTAGACACACCTTGCACAATCCAAGGATTAGTGTGCTCAGAAAATGGAATTAACTCCTCTTGCCACCCTTCTGGAATCCATGGCAAGGAGCTGGATCCATCCCAGCTGAGTTGTCCTGAATATTTTTATTTTTAATTTAAGGGTCACCTGGAAATTCACCCAGTTCTCTCCCTGGTTCCACGAGATCCTCAGTTTCCCAAACCATGAGGCAGGATGTTGGGAAGGATCCCAAATTCCATTTTCCAATGGTTTTTTATGGTGTTTTATCTCTAGTTTTGGCTTATTCCCACTGATTTCCTGGCAAAAATCCAGGTCTGAGTGATGTTGGATGTCCCTGTCCATGGCTAAGGGGTCAGAATTCCGTGATCTTTGATATCCCTTCCAACAGCTTGGGTTGCTCCAAACTTGGCCTTGGACATTTCCAGGGATGGGACATTGCCAGAGCATGACGGAATCTCCCAGCACTCCCATATTTATCCCAAGACTTGATTTCCCCACTCCAAAATTGTTTTGGCTTTTCCCCTTTTCCAGCACTGGGGGTCCTCTGACAGTGCCGGGTCTCATCCCACCCATCCAGGTGAGTTTTCCATGGAATTGTGAAGATCGGAAAAGACTTTCAAGATCCTTGGGCCCATTTTCCAGGCTCCTTTCTTAATTCAATTCCTTGCTGTGATCCTCGAGTTTATAGAGATTGTGAAGCTCTTGCGGGGTGGAACCATCCGAGGAAATATTTGGGGATAACCAGTGGAAAACACATTCCCAGCATAACTTGAACAAGACTGAACTCCCCTTCCTCATTCCATCCTCAAATATTTCCCAGGAGAAAAACACTCATATCTGGCATTTCTTGCTCTGAAAATCAGGGGGCTGGAGTTTTTTAATATCCTTTCCTTGAATTCCCCACTTCCCATTGCGAAACGCGGCTCCGGATTAGGCGGATATTTGCCTAATTCCTCCGAGTGCTTGCGTCGGTCCCAAAATTCCAGTTGCATAATTCTGAAGAAAACCATCTTTAAAGTTTTATTGGAGGCAGGGGTTGTAATTAAGTATATGAAGGGCAGCGATTAAAGCCAAGGATTTGGAGCCAGGATTTCATTTCTATTCCTGACTTTTGCCATGGAGCTGAGCTATTTCAGGCCACTCATTTTCCCTGATTTTCTGAAAGTGTGGGGAATGCTGCCACTTCCTGTTCCAGGTGGGGGGCAGGGGGGAAAACCAGCTGGATTTATTGATTTAAAAAAAAAAATTATTTAGGTTTTTTTGTTCTGACAGAGGTTTCCGGGATAAAGATGCCAGGGATAAATTTGTGTCTGTGCTGGAGGCTTTGTAAGCCGTGGTTTAGGGAAAAATTGTTATGGGAATGTCAGCTTTATTGATAGAAAAGCATCTTGGTTAAGGAAAAATCATCTTTATTAGTGGGAAATCATCTTAATAATTGGAAAATCACTTTTATTTAGTGGAAAAATCACCTTTTTCATTGGAAAAATCACACTTAATGGAAAAATCACCTTTTTTAGTGGAAAATCACTCTTCTTAAAAGAAAATAATCTTTATTAGTGGAAAATCATCTTAATTAGCGGAAAATCACCTTAATTATTGGAAAATCACACTTGTTAATGAAAAATTATCTTGATTACTGGAAAATCACTTTTATTTGTGGAAAAATCACTGTAATTATTGGAAAAATCCCCCTTATTCGTGGAAAACTGCATTTTTCATTGGAAAATCACTTTTTTAGTGGAAAAATCACCTTAATTATTGAAAAATCACACTTATTAATGCAAAATCACCTTTGTTATTGGAAAATTACTTCCATTAGTGGAAAACCACCTTTATTAATGGAAAATCATCTTTATTAACAGAAAATCACCCTAATTATTGGAAAATCATCTTTAATAGTGGAAAATCACCTTCAAAGTGTCCCAGAAAGGCTTTGGATGTATCCCTCATTCAGACAGGGACACAATTTGCTGGATAAAAACCAGATCATCTGGCTCGGAGGGTGGCAGTTCCAGATTCATTCCCAATGTTTGGCTCCTCCCAGGCCCATCCCAGCTCCTCTCCTGATCCATGTTCTTATCAATAATCTGCCAAGCCACCAGACAAACTGGAGCTCCGAGGGATCCTATGGATCAAGGATGGGTTGGGAGTAGCTCCCTGAAGCTCAGCAAGGTGTAGCCAGGGGATGGACAAACCAGTGGCTACCCAAGGATTTGTGAATGCTGGGAAGCATTATCCCTGGGGCAGGGGAAGAAGGGAAGATGGGAACTCCTCAGAAGGTCCAGAGAAGATTAAATCCTCGTTTGACCACAGCTGGGCAACCTCAGGTCATTTTGGGTGATCCGAAACCTGAAAAACCTGGGACAATCCAGTGGGGAATCACCAGGATGGTCAGAACAGGATGTGTGAGGAGAAAATGAGGGAGCCAGGCTGGCTTTGCATGGAGAAGGATTTTGGGGAGACCTCAGGACACTTTTCCAAAACCAAAACCAGGTTTCCAAACCGGTCAGGTTTTGGATTGGAACTGGTTTTGCTTCCTGTGATCAGATCTGTGTGATTTTTTCCATCAGGATTTCTGGGATGCAGTCCAGTGCCTGTAGCCCTGTGTTTGTGGAATTCCCACTTTGGGAATTCATTTGGATTGAGCTTTCTAGATTATCCTGGTTGTTCCAGGTTGGCCAAGGCCAGATTGGATGGGAATGTCTGGCTCAAGGACACAAACTGGGTTTAAGGTGGTGATTGCAGGAAAGACTTTAAACATGGAATGGTTTGGGTTGGAAGGGACCTCCAAACCATCCAGTTCCACCCTTGCTTCCATGAGAGAGGCCACCTTCCACTATCCCAGGTTGCTCCAAGCCCCATCCAACCCAGCATGGAAGATTCCAGGAATGGAGCATCCAAAAATTTCTCCTGTGTTTCACCACCTTCATCATAAAATTCATCCTTTACTTCAACAAATCTGTTAGTCAAGCAAAATCCATAAGGATTTGGCTTAAAAACCTTAGGGGAAAAGCTGGCCAAGGGTAAGGGCCATGCTTCATCACATCCGTGCCTGTGGGAAGCCCGGATAGCTGGAATCCAGCAGTGCTGCTGTTTAAATATTAACCAGGAATTAACTGGGAATCCTGCCCTGGGCTTTCTAGCCAATTCCAGAGGCTGCTCCTTAACGCTGGAATCTCAGTCGGTGGTTTTTAATGATTCCCTAAAACTTGGCTCATCCCAGAAAAGTGAGCACGGCCACCCCCGGGAATGTGCAACCAACCGCTCCATCCTCCTGGAGGTCCCTGCGGAGTTTCCTTGCCCAGCTCCCACCAGTCGGAATCTTTGTGATGGATTTGCTCATCCATCAGCTCCGTCTGCGCAGAAACCTCGTCAGAGATGGATCGGAGGAGGCCTGGAGTTCGTTTGGATGGGGATAATTAGCACTGATGGAATTCTTTCCCATGATGGGAAATGAAACAGCGGGAGAAAGGATGGATGGAAATCAAGATGGATTGGGAAGATCTTGGAAGCAACAACTCTGAAAAGCTCCAAGAAAAAACAACACCCATCTTTGGGGTCAGCCAAAATTAAGAATGGAGGAGCACGTGGAGCTTGAACCTGGCACCTGGAACAGAAACCTGGGATCTGGAGGAGTGGGAATTCCCTCCTGGAGGGGTGTGGACCTTGGTAATGGCAGTGGGAGAAGCTGTTGGTCCATCCCACATGGGGAATTCCGGTGTCCATTTTCACCATGACCAGGTTCCAGTGGAGTTTTTAGACAGAAAAACCGACATTCCAACCAAACTTTCCCCAGGGATGGGGGACAGAGTGCTGGGAAGCAGATCTGTAGGGAGGGACCTTGAACAACTCCTGAACACCCCTGGAATCACAAAGTGGTTTGAGTTGGAAGGGACCTTAAAGCCCATCCATTTCCTGGACAGGGACACCTTCCTCTACCTCAGGTTGCTCCAGCTCAGCCTTGGACACTTCCAGGGATGGGATCCGTTTGAATTCCACCATGGATTTGGGGTACAACACCGGGATCAGAGGTGATGCCTTTCTCTCCGGAATCCTGGAGGAGGAGGAGGAGGTGGAAATCCATTCACATGCGCTGGCGAGGAAAAAGGGATTAAGCAATTCCACACAGCCATAATTCTAGGACTAAATCCCATTAAAATTAGCTTTGACAAAAGCTTAATTTTATTGCCTCCTTGCTGCACCACTAAAATTTTGGAGCTTTATCCTATTAGGAAGATTTGTTTCTTTTCCCTCTTTTTTTCCTCCCACAACCAACATCGGATCCGACTTTTATTAAGGGAAGAGTCTTAACAAGGAAACGTGGGGGGATTTTAGGGGTGGTTTTTTTGGAATAAAGTTATTTCTCCAGATGTCTTCTCATTATTTGCTCTGTGTTTTCCAAAAGGGACTGTTTACGAGCACATTCCCACCAGGAAGGGGTGTTAAGGCACAAATAAACCTTTTCCTGCTCATTGGCAGTGGGGATGGATAATATTGGAAAGACAATGATTAATACTTGGATTTTGGGAAGTGTTGGAGGGACTTGGCATGCATTCACGGCAAATCCGTGAGCCAAAAATATGGATCAAGAGTGGGTTTGATCCTACAGGAGAGGCTTTAAGTCCCTCTTGAATCCCACAAAATCCTTCTTGAACTCCAAGTTCAAATTCCCAAGTCTTCACTGAGTCCCACCAAGTCCAAAAATCAGCTTGGAAATTCCATCCCGCACTTCCAGATGGATTTTTTTCTGTGTTTTTTCCAAGTGTGGTGTCTCTTGGAGTGGGTTGGTGGTCCATCTTTTGGGAACAAGAGCTCTCTAGGCTCAGATTTAGATGAAATTGTGGCAAAAAGGGGTTTTGGGGGGATTTTCCTCTTCCCGTATTGGCTCTGACCATCTGAGGGTGTTGAAGAGTGGGAGTGGCACTCGGAAAGAGTGGGATGAATCTGGGAGATATTTGGGATCTGCTCAGGGACAATCTGGTCTTTGAAGGGTTGGACATAAACCTGGAGACCATGGCCATGGGTGGCTTCATCATCATCTGGCCAACAACTCAAAATAAAAAAAAACATTATTACAAGCTCAAGCAGGTCCCGTGAGCAGATCCAGGTGGGATGGATGGAGCCCATCCTGGTGGGATTCATCTCCATTAATCTTGGAAGAGACACTGATGGTAATTCCTGGCCCATTCCTGTTTTCCAGTTCATCGCCTTCTGGAGTGTTTGAGAAGGAATACGACATTTATCGGGATTACAGCACCGAAGGACAGCTGCTGCACTACAGGTAGCCAAAATTCCCCTCCGGCTTCGGGGATGGGATGGGGTGGGTGGGGCCATGAATATCACTGATGTTTTATTCCCACTTTTCCAATCCTTCTCCTTGTCCCTTCCCTTCATGTGTTGCCTTCAGGTCATTGTGGAACTCCCAAAAATCCTCAAGGAACCTCGGAAGTCCTCACTGTACCCCAAAAATCCTTCTTGAACCCCCAAATCCTCATTGAATCCCAAAAATCATTCTTTAACCTGCCCCAAGGCCTTGTTAGACCCCTACAATTCTTTCATGAATCCCCCAGGTCCTCATTGAACCCCAAAAGTCCCCACTGGACCCCACCAGGACCAGGTCCTTGTCAAAAATCCAAGATGAGGATGAGGATGAGACCAGATTTTGGGGATTTATGGAGTCATTCACTGTCTGGTTGCTCTGGGTTTTGATAAACCCCAAATTCTGGATTTTTTCCTGGAGTTGGGAAAGAGTGGAGGCACCTCCAGCTCTTCCTTTGCTTTCCATGTTGGAAACAGAGACTGGGAAGAGAGGGATGCTCCTCATCCCTTTTCCTGGCACGTTTTCCAGCTGTTCCAAGCTGATCTCCATCCTGATCCAAGACACGTGCGGGTGGAAAATCCCCCTGGCGGTGCTGGCCCAGTTCCATCCTGCCTTTCCCCGGAATTCCCTGCTGCTGTGTGACCTCCTGGGAAGCATCAGAATTAATTGCCACTTAAGGAAGAGGTGGGGGGGGGGAAATTCTGAGCTTTCCAGGAGGGAAAACCAGCAGGGCAATTGGATTGGGTTTTTATCCTCACCAGCCCTACTGTCTCCATGAATCCACGGACAACCTGATCTCCCATCCACGAGTTGAGTGGATGCAATTCCCAGGAAGAGTGGGAAGGAGTAAGATTTGGGAAGCGTGGAGCTGTTTGGTTGGTAAACAGGGATTGGTGGATCAATTTTGGGAAGTGGGATCCAAGCCAGAATCAGACAGGATTTGCCAGTGATGGGGACACAGAGCAGTGACAGGGACAACGCGGATTTGGGCTGATGGCAATTAAAAGCTTCGGTGTCACCGTGCTCATGAGCTGTTGGCATCAGCTGTGCCGCAGGAGACGCCTCTGTCTCCCCAATCCCATAAAAACCCATGGAGCAGCCCTGGCTGCCCTTCCCCCAACCTGCCTCCAGCCAAGGAGCTAATTAGCAGCTTTGCTTAATTAGCTGTGAGTGGACGTCCTTCTGGAAGAACGAGTCTCAGGGTGGGATTTTGGTTTAACCCCGTGAGTGCCACGAGCTGGAATCTGAGCTCGTGATTAATTCCTGTTAATGAGATTAATTGTGAAGGGGAAAAATTAATCATGGAATCATGGATTGGGTTGGGTGGGACCTCGAAGATTATCCAGTCCCATCCAAACCATTCCAAGGGCAGGGACACCTATCCCAGGCTGCTCCAAGCCCTGTCCAAGCTGGTTTTGGACAATTCCAAGGATGGGAAGGTTGGTGCTCCAGGACCTTTGGAAAGCTTGCAAGGGGATTGGGGGGATCTCTGGTTGTCCCCAGAGGTTCATGACAGCATGGAGGAGAGGAATTTGGAGCAGGATGGAACCCACCCATAGCTTCAAAGATCCATAATGGAGTGGGATGAGCCCTCAAACGCTTCCACTGGAACTCCCTCAGATCCATCAGCTTCCAAACCCTGTTCATGAAATGATCCTGGAGGTTCCAACAGCCTTGCCAGGTCTTCCCAACGCTCTTCTCCTTGAGTCTGGCATTAATTCCAGAGGTTTTCCTCTGGAAAATGGCAAAGGGACACAGGATTGAGTTCCACAGCTCCTCCATGGTTCTCTGATGGATGGAAAAATGTGGTGAGACCCAGTCATGATTCCTGCCTTCCACCATTCTCTCTGGCTGGGAAGCGAGATGCTAGAGAGCTCCCAGATGTTGGGACAAAGTGTGGGATCAAGGTGACTTGTGGAGAGAAGCCGGACCTTGACTGAGAAATCCCATGGGATTCAGCTGGGGAATCCTCGTCCGTGGAATCATCGCCACCTCCAGGTTCAGCTCCCTGGATCACCCCAGGAGCTGCAGCAACATCCTCGGGAGCAGGGAAGGAATTTTTCCGCTTCCTCAGAGCTCCTGGCCAACAACTGCTATAGGAGAGTTTTCCAGTATAATGAAGATCAGAGGGTGTCATTAAGAGGATGACTTCGTGCTTCGTCTGCCTGGAAGGCTTTTGTCAGGAAGCTCTGGAATCAGAAATCCCATCATTCATAATCCCTGTCCTTAACCCTTTCCCTCTTCATTCCCTCTGGATTTGTGATCTCTGGAGCTGCTTCACGTCCTCATTCCATTAAGGGAGTTGAACTCTTTGCTAATCCAAAATCAACCTTCCCATCAGAAAATCCGCTTTTTTTGTGGGAGAAATCTCAAATTTCTGTCTTCGTCCCATGGTTGCATTGGCTGGTCAATAGAAGGAAGGTCCAAAGCTGCTCAAGCTGGATTTTGGATCAAAAGGGATGGCACCAAAGTTCTCCAAAGCTGTGGCGAATTCTTCAATTCCAGGCTTTGGAGCTGGAGAAGGTGCCCTGTTGTGTTCCAGCTCTTTGTAGAGAATTGGGATGTCCAATCCATGAGCAGGGAGAATTCCAATTTTTCCATGGGTGTTCTATGAGAGCAGGATGGAGTGCTTCACCTGTGCTTCACCTGCACAGAATCCTTGGCTTGGTCTTCCTCAGTTTCTCCTGGAACTCCACATCCAGGAGTGTTTTAAGAGGTCTTTGATCTTGTGGTCAACAGGAATCGCTTCGTAGCAAAGAAATTGGGGAAGTGAGGAGAGAATTGGGATTGGCTCCCAAAAATCGTGGTACCACCTTTTGGAGCTCCACAGAACCTCTAATGGAGGCACCTGAGGTGGTTTCGGAGGTGGGTTGGTGTCTGCTGGGGTTTGGGAAGTGGTCATGGTTGTGGGGCAGCCATAATTTGCTGAAAACTTGCAATTTTCCAGCTGTTTTCACCTCTTAGCTCTTTTGGGGATTGCTGGATTCATCTCCAGCTGTGGGAATCTTCAAATCCTGCCCTGGCCATGTTCAGCCCTTCTCCTTCCAATTTGCTGTCCTCATGCCACATGGACTCAGGGAATGGTTGTAATTTGGCAGAGTTGCCCAAAATTCAGGAAGGGGCTTGTAGGAGCTTTGGAGAAGCCCAGGAAGCTGAGGAACCACCATGCTGGATTTTGAGTTCATAAATGCAACCATTCCTGATTTTTAGAGGTCAATCCAGTCCCTGGTTCCCTTGTACGTGAGGAAGAGGAGCAGAACTGACACCAGGGATTCTCTGGGGAACCACGAGATGAAAATCCCATCTTTTGAGGAAAAAGGGATAAGGGTTGATGGGTGCTCTTGAGGGTATTGCAGTGGTGGGATCTCCTGGGCCAAGCCCCATCCAACCTGGCCCCTGACACTTCCAGGATGAATCAGCCACAGCTTTTCTGGGAATTCCATGAATTCCATTCCAACCCCTCACAGGGGCTCCCTCACACTCCTTCCCAAAATCCCATGTAACCATGCCCTCTCAAAGTGGGAAGCCGTTCCCTGAGTCCCATCAGGGATGAACGATTCAAGCTGGAGACCACAAGGAGGAAAGGCACAGGGAAGGCACAGGGAACACAAAATCCACTCAGAATAGGCAAGAGCTAAAAAAAAATCACACTTTTTGGAACTCTTTGTGGTGTTCCCGGAGACAGCGGGAGCAGATTCCCTATTGATCGGCTATTTTGGGAAATGTCACTTCTGGTCTCTTTGTACTTCCTCATAGCGATAAAGACTCCTCTGTGCTCCTTTCCCAGTATTCCCTCCTCCTGCTCCAATCTGGAAAAATCTCCTCTTGTTTTCGGTGACATTTGGATTTTGGGAAAGAGGCTATTTTTGGGGTGATTGCTTTAATTGGGATTAATTTAATTTAATTAGCTCCCAAGAATTTGGCATCTGTGTCCTTTGTGCCTGACTCGGCTGTGTTGGTCTTGTGCTTCCTCCTGGTGGGTTCCAAATGGGATTGATCCCAGAGGAGCTCACTGGAGACCCCCAGGCCATCATGGATGTCCCAAACCAAGAGGACAAGGTGGGTGGTATGGCCTGGGGAAGATCCACCCCAAGCTGACATTCAGCAAGATCAATTTGGCCTTCAGCCAAGGCACTCATCAGGAGCAGTTGTCCGAGTTCGTTTTGGTGCTTCCTCGTGATCTACATCCCATAAAAATCCTTCAGTTATGGATTCGCAGCCTCCAACGTCTCAACCTGCCCATCCCACCAGGCGATGGGTTCAAAAATTCAACCTCCTGGCCCTGTTTCTCCAAAAAAAAAAGTGGGAATGGGATGGGTCCCTTTGGTCTTGATCAACTTCCACAGATATTAGAGTTTTGGAAAAATAACAGGATTTTTTTTTTTAAATAGTATTTTGATTGGTATAATCATTTGGGAATATTTTAGTTGGAGAACGGAATTGTGTGATTGTGTGAGGAGAAGCTTTGGGCCATCAAACTAAGATTTGGGCTTCAACATTCCCATGGCCCCAAAATTCCCCCAGAAAGACCAAACTGGATTTTCCCCTTCCTGGCTATCCCATGGACTGTGTTGTATCCCTCAGATCATCCTGGGAAAACTCCTTCCTGGCTATTCCTCCCAAATACCCATTTTATTGCCCAAAATACGCAAATTTCACCTCCCTCATTCCAGTTTTTCTAAGAATCATTTTCAACAAATCAAAAGGCTTCCTAAAAAAATTAATTCCAAGGGGGAAGTGACGCTTCTAGGCTCCTGAAGATGAGAAAAGGGGTTGGAAGTGTGGAAGAAGGGATGGAGAGGCCATGGTGGGGTTGTGAGAACCCCAAACCCCACAAAAACTGAGAAACAAGGGCTTGAGCAGGAATTTAAAATTTGAAATTTTAAAATATAGAATTTAAAATTCCAGTCTAAGCCCTGGGATATTTATATACACGAAATTCCACAGAATTCTATATAAATTTTGGGAACAGCACTACTTGCAGGTGAACAGCAGTGGAACCTTGAGGATGGAGTATTTTAGGATTTTATCCTATCACTTAATTTAATTATAAATCAGCATAAAATATGAGGTTTTCCCATTATTATAGAGGCTGGATTCCTGTCCTGAGGACATTTTCCCAGCTGGAAAACTTTGGATGGATCACAGGAGGTTTCAGGTGGAAGCCTGGACATTTTCAGACTCTGCTGCTCACCTTTCCCTGATTTTTTCACGGAGATTTTTCCTGCTGCCAGAGCAGCACCAGGCATCGTGCCAGGCACAGGGAGGGTTTTTTCCGCCATCGGCTCATCCCTGACCCCAGACTTCCCAGCAGGATGCGCTTGGAGCAGGCGGTGCCCAGCTGGGAGGGAAGGGGGGCCAGGCTGCTTCCCTCATTCCCTTACCAGTTTAGCCTTGGAAAAGGGAATTTTAAGCTCAGGTGGAAGGCAGAGGGAGAAGATGCTCCCAAATCCCGCAGCCGGGAGAGGAAGGTGAGGAAGAGCGAGGGTGCGGTGGGGTTTTGGGAATTCGGGATGGTGGGAGGTGCCCAGGGATCATTTGCTTTTCCTGGAGAATCCGATATTTGAATTATTCGAATCAGGGTTTCTTCCCCTTTTCCCAGAGAGGGGGAAATCCACTTAATCCCAGTTCTAAATTTTAATCTTCACCTGCAAAGTCTAAGCAACACCGGGGCAGGAGAAGAAATCTTGGAAAAATCACGTGGTTTGGGTTGGTTTTGGAAATATTCTTTTTTTAGACCTCACATCGCTGCCTCAGTCCATCAAAACCCCCCAAAACTCGGTTTTAAAATAACAAAACGTTATTTTAAAATAATTCTGCTTAAATCTGGCTGTGATTTATTCACTCAGACCCACCTTGATGGAGCAGAGCTGCCCTCAGCTCCATTAAAAGCATCAGAAATGTAAAAAAATCTGTAATTTTGGTTGTTTTGATGGGATTTTAAGGTATTTTGAGGTGTGGATGGTCAGAATTATTAATGATCTGTAAATGAGGGAGAAAAGGAATTCCTGGAGGAGGGATCCAGGTTTCTCCTCTCCCCTCCATCGTTGACATCCCAAAGGTTGGAAGAAGATCCAGGAGGATGTGTTGCAGCAGGGAAGGAAGTTTAGGAGGACATGGAAAAATCCTGCCCTAAACCAGATGGGAATTATGTTGGAATCATGCAAATTTCCGAAGAAACTGATTTCTTAGATAGGAGATTTGGAAGGATTTGGAAGGTGGTTTTGTCATGGAAATGTACAGAGTCAGAAAAATCTTCCCTTCACAGAGAAAACAGCAGGGAGAACCCGGTGCCAAGCCAGAAATAACAGGAATACTTGGAATTTCTGCCGGATGCCCCGTGCCAGCATCCCTTGAATTTCCTGGGCTGGCCACACTGCTCGTGGGCAGTGATTTAAGGACAAAAACTACCTTTTTGGGATTCTTTTTGCCGGCAGAAAATTTCATTTATTCCGTGGTGCTTTTTTTTGAGGGGGTGGGGGAGTTTACCCATAATCCACAGAGCTTTCAGGAATATTGCTTCCCGTTATTTAATATTTGGGATTGGCTGGGACAAGGTGATTTGACGGAAGCACTGTTGCTCTGTTGGGGATTTTTATTCAGATCCGCTGCTGCCAGATGCTGCAGTCTGGAATATTAATGCCAGCTGCAAAGCTGGGAATTAAGCAGCGGAATTTCACCTGGTTTGAGTGAAAACACCTGGATTTAGGAAGGATTTGGGTTCTGGTGGGGGTGGGGAAAATGTGGAAATGTGGATTTCTGCAGGGGGATTCCAGACCATCCCATTCCAATCCTTTTCCATGGGCAGGGACACCTTCCATTATCTCAGGTTGCTCCAAGCCCTGTCCACCCTGGCCTTGGATACTTCCAGGGATGGGGCAGCCACAGATTCTCTGGGAATTCCAGTCCAGTTCTGCTGGGAATTCTCTGTGGATCTTCCATTTTCTTTCCTCACAGTTTTTGGGATCTGTGTATAAAAATCAGGTTATTCATGAGGATTGAAGACCTCCGGCTCTTCCAGAAAGAAACATGGAGCCTTCCAAGATTTTTGTGCGTGGTTTGAGCAGGAAAAGCAGATTTTTCAGGAGCAGAGCAAGGTTGGATGGGGCTTGGAACAACTTGGGATAGTGGAAGGTGTCCCAGCCCATGGTAGGGGATGGAACTGGATGAGCTTTAAGGCCCCTTCCAACCCAAAGCATACCCTGAATCCATTAATTTGTGGTCGTGGACGGAATTTTGAGGGCCTGGAAGGGCTCCATAAGGAGTTGAGATCCATCAAACCAAGGTGGAGGAACCCAAACTCATCCAGGTTTTTGACAGCAAGAAGTTGGCAGGAGGCTCAAGTCCCCCAGCAGCTCCAAAAGTGGAAAAGAAAGGAATAAAACATTACCAAATCCCTGGAGCAAGGACAAACAAGGAGAGACTGTGGAGCCTCCTGCAGAGAATTGTTTGTGGCTTTTTGTGGGAATTTTTCCCTCCAAATGCAGTGATGGAACTCACTGCACCTTTTCCTGGGGGACAGAAGGGACAAATATCTATGAATAAACGAGAATTAGAGAGGGATGAACTGGGAGACCAGACGGTGCCTCTGGCATCTTCTGTTCCAGCGTGGGATTGGTGACAGGATGTGCTTCCCTGTGCCTTGGGAACAGCAAATTCCAGCTCAGATCCCTCCTGTGAGCTGGGCAGTTCCATAAAATCCATCTTTGCTCTTCCTCCTGAGTGTCCCAAGGACCTGGAACAGGGAGAGAGAAGATGAAAATCCACTATGTCAGGGAAGAATTCCTGATGGGAGAATTTCTTCCCAATATCCAGTCTCATGATCAGAGACACCTTCCACTATCCCGGGTTGATCCAAGCCCTGCCCAACCTGTCCTTAGACACTTCCTGGGATGGGGTAGCCACAGATTCCCTGGGAATTCCATTCCAGGGCCTCATTACTTGCACAGCCAAAAATTCCTTCCCATTATCCCATCCAGTCATGCCCTTTGGAAGTGGGAAGCCGTTCCCCGTGTCCTGTCCGTCCATGCCTTGTCCAATATCCAATCCCTCCCATCTCCATCTCTCAGGTACTCGGGAATATCCATCCTCCAGGCTCTGCAGTAGTTAGGGAGGTTTGGGACCTCCTGAATTCTGGTGGAATTCTGACCCCCACCCCATGATGTTTCTCCCTGCAGGACCTCATCCCTCCGATGGAACGCTGGCACCAAGGAGCGGATGCTGATCAAGGTGACAGATCGGGAGCCCAGCTTCCTCCTCCACCAAGGCAATGGCTACGCCCCGGAAAACCAGCCAGGCTCCCGTTCCCGCCGGCCCTCAGGCGGCCAACAGTCGCCCAACCTCCAAACCTTCTCTTCGGACACCGACAACTCCGTCTTCTTCCCGGAGAGGAAGCAGTCGCCTTTCATGAAGAGGGCCGAGCATGTGGGCAGCTGCTCACCCTTGTTGGGCCGAGGCGATTCCTTCTGCTCGCCGCTCCAAGCCCAGCACCGCAAGCATTCCAGCGAATCCCAGCCCTCGTCACCCCGCTATGCTTATGAGCCCCCACTCTACGAGGAGCCCCCTATGGAATACCAGGCTCCCATCTATGATGAGCCGCCCGTGGACATGCAGTATGAAGCCAGCGGGAGCTACAAGGCCGGGTCACCGCAGAAATCGCCCATCCGGAAGCCTCACCCTTTCCTTCAGTCGCCCAAGCAAGGCTCCAACTCGCCCTACCAGCAGTTGGTGCTCACCAAGCAGAAGTGTCCTGACCGCTTCATGAGCCTGGAATACAGCCCGGCCGGCAAGGAATACGTCCGGCAGTTGGTCTATGTGGAGCAGTCGGGCTCCAGCCCCAAGATGAAGACGGGCTTGAGGCACAAATATTCCCCCAACCCCATCGGCGGCTCCTACTCACTGCAGCACAGCCCCTGCCTGGTGCGGGACCAACGCCTGGAGATCAAATCGGGCGACTACAGCAGCATGGAGGGACCCGACTTCTGCCCTGGCCCCACAGGAGCCCAGGTGGCCCAGGGCGAGGACTCCATGTCGTGGTCCAGCCAGCAGGACACCTTGTCCTCCACCGGTTACTCACCTTCCACCAGGAAAAGGAAAAGTCGGAAGCCTTCGGTGAACCATGACGCCAACGCCTCCTCCACGGATGGCTCGGGGGAGCGGGAGGTGTTGGGTGAGCTGGGTGAGGAACGAGCCACGCCGGGACCCAACAGGTCGCCAATGAACCGGACGGAGAGCAAGGCAGCTGAGGCAGAGGCGGCGCGGGGCTTCCCGGAGCCGTTCCTGGCGCAGGCGCGCCTGGCATGGGAAGCGCAGCAGGCCCACTACCACATGAAGCAACGGAGCAGCTGGGATTCCCAAAAGGACGGTTCGGGCTACGAGAGTGATGGAGCCCTCCCGCTGCCCATGCCAGGCCCGGTGGTGCGAGCCTTCAGTGAGGATGAGGCGTTGGCACAACAGGAGAACAAGCACTGGAAGAGGAACACCTTCGAGAAGCTGGGCTTCCCCCAGATCCTGCTGGAGAAGAGCGTCTCTGTCCAGACCAACCTGGCCTCTCCCGAGCCCTACCTGCATCCATCTCAGGTAACTCCCTTGGGAATGTTCTCAGTTTTGGGGGTCTTCACCACATTGGTTGAAGCTGCTTCTCCTCCAGTGTAGATCCAGTGGGATGGTCCCTGGGGTGATCCAACACCAGGAGGCGGCATCAGCTCTGTGCCGTGGCTTCTTCTGCCTTGGTGAGGGGGGCAGATCCTGGGTCCGTCCAGCTCTCAGGAGATTCCTGAGTGCCCATCTCTGGATGATCCCTCAGGGAAGTTGGTCCTTGTCAAGGTGGTCCCTCAAAGGTGTTGGTCCTTGCCAAGGCATTCTCTCAAAGTTGGTCCTTGGCAAGGTGATCCCTCAAAGAAGTTGGTCCTTGCCAAGGTGGCCCTTCAAAGATGTTGGTCCTTAGCAAGGTGGTCCCTCAAAAGCTTAGAATGAGTGAGCCAGCAGTAGTTTGTTTCCCAGGGTTGTGGGCTGCCTGTTCCGTCTCCGGAGATCTCTCCAGCTCCAAACTCCCATTCCAGAGGGGACCTGAGGCTCTGACCTAGAATTGCTGGAGCTGGTGCATCCATGTGCCCAGATTCCAGCCCATCAGATGTTTCCTTGGTTTTTGGATATCCTTCATGAGCATCTCAGTGTCCTCCATCAGTCCCTTCCCCTCCAGGAAAAGGCAGGGAAAGGTTGGGAAAGGCAGGGAAAGGCTGTTAGGGCTTCCAAAAAACAGGTGATGATGCCACATGTGAGGATAAATCCCACCTGGGAACGTGCCTGGAAGATGGAGTTTGGTGTCATCAGGAAGGAGAACCTAAACGTGGAGCTGGGAAACAGCAAATCATCTGGAAAATTCTTTTTGTCCACGGAAATACGTCATGAAATCGGTGGAGCGTTGCATACAAAAGCAGAAGAAGAAGATTCCTGAGGCATAATTGTCCCCAGTAACTCAATTCTGCACGAGGAAACTGGAGAGCTCCAGATCCGCTGCATCCTTCAGATGTCAGGAGGAAAAGCTGCCACCATTAATGATCCTACCCCACCTTTAGCAAGCTTGGGACATGGTGGGAATGTTCTCCACTCCCCAGAGGTTTCTGTCCTGGTGGCCCCACCTGTTGTCTTTGACCTCAGGGACACCAAGGTCATGGGACATTGGCACTGGTTTCCCAGAGAAGCTGTGGCTGCCCCATCCCTGGAAGTGTCCAAGGCCAGCTTGGATGGTGTTTGGAGCAACCTGGGATTGTGGGAGGTGTCCCTGACCATTAGAACGGGATAATCTTGACGGTCCCTTCCAAACCAAACCCTTCCATGGTCACGGTTGTGATCGTCACCAGTGGAGTGTCCCCACACTGAGGTGCATCCAAGCCCCATCCATCTGGCTCCAGGACCTTCTCCCCTGAGGATTTCCTAATCACAGAGGTGACACCACAGTCACCCCATGGGACAGGCAGGAAGTCACAGACTTTTGTAGTTGATACCCAATGGTTTGTCCCCTTCTTGTAGGCCAGAGCATTCCCCAAGTTCGTTTAGGTGCTAATTAGATCTAATTAGGGTTGACTAATTTCCTATTGGCTCTGGCAGCAGAGGATCCATCACAGTTCGCTTCTGGTGTCACCCTCTGTCCTGACCATGTTCTCCTTGGCTGGAGAAGGTTGATGTCCCCACCAATGTGGTCCTTTCCTTCTCCCTGGGTGTTCTTGGTGGGTCTGGTCCAGCCCATGGACCAGATTTTGGAAGAGCCAAATCGCCAATGGCTGGCATGTGGGAGACCTTCAAGCATTTCTGCATTTCTGCTCATCTCCTTCTACTCAGGAAACCCCATGAGCCTTCAGCTGACCAGGCTGGAGGACACAGAAAGACCTTTGGGGTGAAGTGGCCTCCACAGGGACAGCAGGGCTGCGTCCCTTGAGGAATGAAGCTCCTGTGTCCCCATCCCACATCCCTGCCATCATCACCTCAGTCAGGATGGGAGTGGAGCAATGTCAACGGCAAGATCTCAACATTGGAACAGGACAAATTGTTGAGGACACAAGAAACTTGTTTGAAGCAGAAGCTCAGTCACCTGCCAGCAGCTCTGGTGGCTCTTTGGGTGGCTTCCTTGTCCCCTCCTGGATTTTCTACCTCCTGGATCTTTCCACCTTCTGCTTTTCTTCTGTTCCTCATCTAAAGCCCAGCTCCAAGTCTATGGCAGCACTGGAGTCACCTTGCCTACAGACTCTGCTCAAGGCCACGAACGCAGCTCCTCCACACGAGGAGTGATGTGGCATGTCCCTCCCTGCCGTGGGTCACGTCCCCAGGGTACCCAAACCCAGATGGTGCTGGCCTCAATGTTGCAGAAGACATGATGAAGCCACCTTGGTTGGCTGCAGGACCACAGCATTGTCCATCCCAGTTGTCCCTTGCTGGCCTCCTCCATGCCGGTCATCAGCTGTTGGGGTGTCCCTCCACCTCCTGGGGTGACAGCCACGAGTTGTGCTGGTTCCAGTAAGAGGAGGACACTGGTCCGCAGTGTCCTGCAGAGGTCAAGGGTAAATCCTGAGCATCTCCTCTTCCTCAGATGTTCAGAAGGACCATCCACCTCACTCATAGCTTGGAGGAGCCACCAGCCTTCTCCTGTGGCTGCTGGAGAACCACCCTGGAAGGTGATTTTGGGTAGAGGGGGTTTCTTGGGGGGCTGTCAAAGGTGGGTGTGTCCCCAGTGTCTCCAGAGGACAGGTGGAACCCAAAGGCACTTGTCCTTTGCTTCCCCCACATTGCCACCAACATCTGTCCATGACTCCACTGAGCAAGTATGAAGAGAGTCCAGCCTGTCACTTGTCCCCACCAGTCCCCTCCCTCCTGATGCCACTCAGTGCCACCCACCTTGGCTGCTGGCACTGGGTCAGCTCCCCTTGGCCATGATGGGATTGAGAAGAAGCTCCTCGGAGAGGATGAAGTTTATGGGAAGACCTCTAAATGCTGCAACATTTGGTTGGTTGATTGATTTATTAATTGACTGATTTATTGATTTGTTGGTTGATTGATTAGTTGATTGGTTGGTTCATTGGTTTGCTGACTGGTCAGTCCTTTGGCTGATTGATTTGTTTGTTGGAATGATTCATTCGTTGGTTGGTTGGTTGGTTGGTTTGTCTGTTGGTTTCCCCACTGATCAGTTGGTTGAATGATCAGCTTGTTGGCTGATTTATTGGTTGGATGATTGGTTGGTTGGTTGGTTAGTTGATTGGTTGATTGATTAATCATTTCTTTGGTTGGTTGGTTGGTTGGTTGGTTGATCAGTTGATTAATTGGTTCTTTCGTTTGTTGGATGGTGAGTTTTTGGTTGGTTAGTTGATTGATTGATTGATTGAGTGAATCTAATAATTGGTTGGTTGGTTCAACCATTCATGCATTGGTTGGTTGGTCTGTTGGTTTCTCCACTGATCAGTTGGTTGGTGGTTGATTGATTGATTGATTGATCACTTTGTTCGCTGATTTATTGGTTGGATGATTAGTTGGTTGATTGATTGGTTGGTTCATTGCTTGGTTGATGAATCAGTTTGTTGGTTCATTGCTTGGTTGATTGTTTGATTGGTTCATTGGTTTGTTGATTGATCAGTTGCTTGGTTGGTTAGTTTATTGGTTGGTTAGTTTATTGGTTGGTTGGTCAGGTTTTTCATCCACTGGTTTATTAGTTGTTTGTTTGATTGATTGACTGGTTTGTTGGTTGCCTGTTTGGTTGATTGATCCATTTGTTGGTTGGTTAATTGATTGGTTTACTAGCTGGTTGTTTCATTGATCAGTTTGCTGATTGATCAGTTGGTTGGGTAGTCAGTTTTTTTATCTGTTGGTTGATTGCTTGCTTGTTTGATTGATTGATTAACTGATTGGTTTGTTGGTTGATTCTTTGGTTGGTTGCATTGTTGACTGATCCATTTGTTGGTTGGTTGACTGATTTGTTTAATGGTTGTTTCATTGGTCAGTTTGTTGATTGATTGGTTCATTGATTGGTTAATTGATTGATCAGTTGGTTGGTTGGTTCATTGGTTTATTGGTTGTTTCATTGATCAGTTTGCTGATTGATCAGTTAGTTGGTTGATTCATTGATTGGTTGGTTCATTGATTGATCCATTGCTTAGTTGGTTCATTAGTTTATTGGTTGGCCATTTTTTTGACCTGTTGCTTGCTCCATCTATTGATTGACCAATCGGTCATTCCATCAGCACTCCCACCCCACCAGCACCACTGACCTCTCCCACCTGTTGTCCCCCAGTCCGAGGACCTCGGCGCCTGTGCGCAGTTCGAGAACAGCCGGCAGACGCGGAACATGATGCCGAGCGCCAGCTGCGTCTTCCCCACCTTCAACCTGCGCAAGCCCTCCTCGGAGACGGACATTGAGAACTGGGCCTCCAAGCACTTCAACAAGCACACCCAAGGGCTCTTCCGAAGGAAGGTCTCCATTGCCAACATGCTGGCCTGGAGCAGCGAATCCATCAAGAAACCCATGATCATGACCAATGACCGCAATGTCAAGAAGGAGGCGTGCGAGATCTTCAAGCTCATCCAGATGTACATGGGCGACCGGCGGGCCAAGACGGACCAGCTCAACGTGGCCTTGGAGATCGCCACCAAAGGTTGGAGCATGCAGGGGCTGCGAGACGAGCTCTACATCCAGCTGTGCCGGCAAACCACCGAGAACTTCCGTTACGAGAGCCTGGCCCGCGGCTGGGAGCTCATGGCCATTTGTTTGGCCTTTTTCCCACCCACTCCCAAATTCCATTCCTACCTTGAAGGATACATTTACCGGCACATGGATCCGGTGAATGACACCAAAGGTAAGTGAGGAACCGTGGCCTGGTGGCTTCTGTGGTTGTCCTTGATCCCCTGGAAGTGTTCCAGGCCAGGTTGGATGGGGATTGGAGAGTGGAAGGTGTCCTTGGATGGTCTTTGTGGTCCCTTCCAACCCAAAGCATTCCATGATTCCATGTCCCAACCCATTGATTTGGTTCCTTTCCTCTTGGCTGAGTGTCCTTCTGGAAAAGTGATGAGAAACTCATCCAAAACATCTCCTGGAGGTGCACCCAGTACTGTGGGGCCTTTCCCAACCTTCTCCTGCCTGGAAACCCAAGAGGAAATGAGCTTTGACACCTTTGTAGTATCAGCATCACCTCCACTCCTGGAAGTTCTCCCACCCCTGAAGTTCCTTCCAACTCAAGCCTGAGAGATCCTTTCCAATCCAAACTATTCCATGGTTTTCATCATTCCTGCCTCCAGATGTTTCCCCTCAAGTATCTTTGGATACAAAATTCCATGGTTTCCCTCATTCCCACCTCCAGATATTTCCTCTCCAGTAGCTTTGCATCCAAAAGTCCATGATTCCATGGTTCCTATGATTCCCACCTCCAGATGTTTCCTCTCCAGTAGCTTTCTATCCAAAATTCTGTGATTCCATGGTTTCCATCATTCCCACCGCCACGTTTCCCCTCCAGTAGCTTTGGATCCAAAATTCCATTATTCCATGGTTCCTATGATTCCCACCTCCAGATGTTTCCTCTCCAGTAGCTTTGTATCCCAAAAAAAACCCCAGTTTTGGGATGGAACCCAGAAGATTCTCATCTCCCGCAGTTTTTGGTCATGGCCAGAGATGGAGACAAAAATTTGGGAAATCTGGGAATTTTAGGAGATCTGGACATTCCCCATCTGGATATCCCCAGAAGTTGACACACCTTCCCGGTGGGTCGTGGATGAGGTAAGATTGGGAATCCAGGAGGATTTGGGAATTTTGGATCCCAAATTTCATCTGAGGTTCTGAGGTGTCCTTCAGCTTCTGGGGGACACCAGATGATCCCACCCCAGGTGGCCGCAGAAGGTGGAGACAACCCCAGAGTGTTCCCGATGGGTATTCCTGGGAATGTCGCAGTGGGTTAGGTTGGTCCCACCAGAAGTGTCAAACTCATTTCCCACCAGATTCAGAAGGCTCTGCCCCCAACTCCTCCCCAGCCAATCAGAGCCCCTCCCTGGGAATTCCCAAATTCCACCTTCATTTTGAGTTCTCTGTGTTTTTTCCAGGAATTTTGGTGTCTTTGTGTTGATTGGTTTCATTGTCAATTTGTTTTAATTTGCATTTTCAATTCCATCTCATTTGGTTAAATTTGTATTTTCATTGTCATTTTATTTGCATTTTTATTCCAGTTTTATTTTTATTTTTTTCAGTTTTAAATATAATTTTTATTTTCATTTTATTTTCTTAATTTCTTCTTTTTTCATTTTATTTTTACTTATTAATTTCTTTATTTTTATTTCATATGCTAAATTTATATCTTATTTATTTTTATTTTGTCTTGCTTTATTTTCCATTTTATTGATTTCCATTGTACTTTTTCTTAATTATTAATTCTCATCTTTATTTTCTTTAATTACTGCTTTAATATTTATTTTATTTGTATTTTCATCTTTTATTTCTATTCCATTAAATTTTTAAATTTAAACTTTTTGAAATTTCTTAATTTTTGCTCACTTATTTTAATTTTAATCTTTGCTTATTTTTATTTGGTATTCTTAAAATTATTTGAATTTTATTTATGTATTTATTATTTCATGTGTTCATTCTAATTTTGCATTTTTATTGAAATTTTTTCATTTCAGTTCTTTATTTTCATTTCCATTTTCACCTCATCTCAGTGTTTCATTTAATTCTATTTAATTTCAATGTTTTATTCTCATTTCCACTTTCATTTTCTTTCAGCTTTTATTTCCATTTTAAGGTTTTCATTTTCCTTTCAAATTTTCCTTTAATTTCCTTTCAGTTTTTTGTTCAATTTCATTTCAAATTTTAATTTCAATTTAAGCTTCAGTTGTTAATTTTAATTCATTTCAATTTTATTTCAATTTTTTAAATTTTATTTCCCTTTTTAAATTTTCATTTTATTACCATTTTATTTTAATTTCAGTTTTCGTTTCAGTTTATATTTGAATTTCACTTTGTTTCATTTCATGTTCAATTTTCATTTAATTTCAATTTCCATTTTATTTCAAATTTTAATTTCCACTTTAATTTCATTTAGATTTTTAAATTTTAATTTCAGGTTTAATTTTTATAGAGTAAAATTTTTATTCTAGTTTAATTTCCCATTTTATTTCAAATTTTAATTGCAAATTTAATTGCAATTTTCAAATTTTAATTTCATTTTTTATTTTTTATTTAGATCCCCATTTAATCTCAAATTCCCATTTCAATTTTTATTGCAATTTTTCAATTTTCATTTCAATTTTTATTTCACTTTCAAAATTTCTCTTTTATTTCAAATTTTAAATTCAATTTCAATTTAATTTTCTCAATTTATTTAAATTTTAATATATTTTTCTATTTAAATTTAAATTGCAATTTTAATTTATTTTTTAATTTTATTTTTAAAAAATTTATTTTAATTTCTTTTCAGTTTAATGTTAATTTTAGTTTAATGTCAGTTATTTCAATTTTAATTTTTTTCTTTCAATTTCCATATAAAATTTAATTTCTATTTTCTATTTTAATTTAAATTGTAATTTCAATTTCCATTTCCATTTTAATTTCTCTTCAATTTATTTAATTTTTATTTTATTTTTTTATTTTAATGTTTTCATTTTAAATTTAAATTAATTTAAAATTTAATTTTAGGGGGTTTTTATTTGATTTTTATTTCAATTTTGTTTTTAATTTTAATTCTTTTTTTCCCATTTCAATGCCATTTCAATTCTGTGTTCATTCCCGTTGTTCTCCCGCTCCCGATGTCTGTTCCCCGTGGGAATTCCCGGTGTTGTTCCCCAGTCTCGCGGCACCTCCGGCACCTCCTGGCAAGGACCAATCAGAAGAAACCCAAATTGCGAAAGAAACCAAAGCCCCAGAGCGAGGAGATCCCGGGTAGGGACTCCAGAATTGCCAGAATTTCGGGAATTCCTGGAATTCTCCAGGGAGTCGAGGGAGGGCAGAGGGGCAGCAGAGACAGAGAGATGGAACCAAGCCCAGATGAATCCACCAGGAGGAACCTCCAGGGTGGATTCTGGGAACCTCCAGGAGTTCCAGATGGGGTTGCTCCTTCAAAACTCGGGATCAGATCCCATCGAATCCCATCGGAGGTCATTGATCCAGCTTCTCCTGGGCTGCATCCCAAAGTTTAGCCTGGTCTCCTGGTAGGAGTTTGGGTGAGATGGTCCTCAGAGGTTCCTTCCCATCCCAAGTGTTCTGTCATTCTGTGGCTCCATGAGTGGATTCCATGATTTGAGGCCACCCAGTGTTGGAAGTCCAGAAGGTTCCACCAGGTCCCCAGGGTTTCTTCTGGGATAGTCCAGGAGGTCCCACCAGATCCCCAGTGCTCTGGGAATGATCCAGAAGGTTCCATCACATCACCAGGGCTGTTGGGCTGGTCCGGCAGGTGCCACTCAATCTCCAGGATATCTTCTGGGACAATCCAGAAGGTTCCACCAGGTCGCCAGGGGCTTATTCTGGGATGGTCTAGAAGGTTCTACCAATTCCTGAAGGCTCTGGGATGATCCAGAAGGTTCCACCAGGTCCCCAAGGCTCTGGGAATGATCCAGAAGGTTCCATCACATCCCCAGGGCTGTTGGGATGGTCCAGAACGTCCCACCAGGTCCCCAAGATTATTGGGATAGGCGACATCTCCTCACTGGAGGACATCAGGAAGAGGATGGGGATGAAGATGGAAGTGGTGGAATCTGGAGAATATGGGTGGGATGGGAGTGGTGACCATGGCAATGGTGGCCCCCAAAAGATGAGGCCTCCACAGAGCTACAGAGCTCCACATTTGGTGGATCCTCCAGGGTTCTCGTGAGGTTTGAGGGGGACCTCGTCCTCCTCAAAGCCCCTCTGGAAGCGGTGACAGGGATGGGGAGGGGAAAGGGAGGAGACAGAACCTCTTTCAGGTCCTGGAGGTGACATCCCATCACCCAGCATGTCTTCTCTTGCAGGGGTGGCCATCAGCACTTACGCCAAGTACTGCTACAACAAACTCCAGAAGGCGGCACTGACCGGGGCCAAGAAGGTACCAGAAAATGGGGTGGGCTTGGGAAGGGGTGGACAAGGAGGTCACCTCCCGCCAGGGTCATCCAGGAGCTTGTGGGATTGGGGAAGGGGCTGGAGAAGGGAGAGAGGTAGTGCTGGGTGGTGATTGTGGTCAGGAGAACTTCTGGAGAGCTCCTGGGGATCTTCTAAGGACCTTCTGGAGAACTTCTGGGAACGTTCTGGAACGTTTCTGGAGAACTTCTTGTAGGGAGCTTCTGAGAAGCTTTTAAGGATCTTTTGGAGAACTTCCAAGAACCTTCTGGAGACTTTCTGGGTACCTCCTAAAACCTGTTTGGGGATCTTCTGGAGATCTTCTGGATAATTTCTGGAGAGCTTCTGAGCATAATTTGAAGATTTTTTGAGACATTGGGGGAACTTTCTGGAGACCACCTGAAAACCTTGGAGGGATCGTTAGAACTTGTGAGGATCTTCTGGAGAGCTGAAGATCTTCTGGAGAGCATCTGGAGATCTTCTAAGGCCCTTCTGAATAACTTCTGGGAATGTTCTGGAACATTTCTGGAGAACTTCTTGTAGGGAGCTTCTGGGAAGCTTTTAAGGATCTTCTGGAGAAATTCCAAGAACCTTCTGGAGGCTTTCTGGGCACCTCCTAAAACCTGTTTGGGGATCTTCTGGAGATCTTCTGGATAATTTCTGGAGAGCTTCTGAGCATAATTTGAAGATTTTTTGAGACATTGGGGGAACTTTCTGGAGACCACCTGAAAACCTTGGAGGGATCGTTAGAACTTGTGAGGATCTTCTGGAGAGCTGAAGATCTTCTGGAGAGCATCTGGAGATCTTCTAAGGCCCTTCTGAATAACTTCTGGGAATGTTCTGGAACATTTCTGGAGAGCTTCTTGTAGGGAGCTTCTGGGAAGCTTTTAAGGATCTTCTGGAGAAATTCCAAGAACCTTCTGGAGGCTTTCTGGGCACCTCCTAAAACCTGTTTGGGGATTTTCTGGAGATCACCTGGAGAACTTCTGAGAACCTTTTGAAGACTTCTGGAGACCTTCTGGGAACCTTCTGGAAACTTTTTAAGGACCTTCTGTGGGTCTTCAGAAGATGTTCCAAAGATCATCCAGGGATCTTCAGGAGACCTTCTGGAAACTTTCTGGAGATCTTCTGAAAACTTTGCATGGAGGACCTTCTGGGAACTTTCTAAGGAACTTCTGGAGAACTTTTGGGAGTCTTCTGGAGACCTTCTGAAGAATTTCTGGAAACCTTCTGGAGATATTTTGGGGATTTTCTAGGGACTTTCTGAAGGCATTCCAGAGACCATCTGGTGATCTTCAGAAGACCTTCTGCAAACTCTCTGGAGACCTCCTGGGAACTTTCTAAGGAACTTCTGGAGACCTTTTGGGAACTTTCTAAGGAACTTCTGGAGACCTTTTGGGATCTTTCTAAGGAACTCCTGGAAGCACAGCACCAATGTTCAGTTTTCCAGAAGCTTCCCAGAGCCGTGGCTCCTCCTCCTGGAAAAATCCATCAGTGGAGATCCTCCGGCCTGGCCGTGGTCCCGCCAAGCTCCAGAGGGTTGGATCCACTTTCAAATCAAGATGGATTGATGATGGATGGATGGTGGATGGATGATGGATTGATGGATGGACAGATGGATTGATGGATGGATGGACAGATGGATTGATGGATGGATGGACAGATGGATGGATGGATGATGGATTGATGATAGATGGATGAATGATGAATGGATGGATGGATGATGGATGGATGGTGGAACCACCTTGACCAAGTTGTCCAGAATCTGTCTGTGGCTCCATCACCATCCCTATAAACCTCAACCAGGGAAGTGGTGGGATTAAGTAAATCCCATCCTGGCCACCACAGAGGCCACAAGTGACCTCTGGTGTCTCCTGCAGGGCCTGAAGAAGCCGAACATCGAGGAGATCCGTCACGCCAAGAACGCTGTCTTCAACCCGTCCATGTTTGGCAGCTCCCTGCAGGACATCGTGGCCATGCAGAAGGAGCGTTACCCGGACCGGCAGCTGCCCTGGGTGCAGACCCGGCTCTCCGAGGAGGTCCTGGCACTCAACGGGGACCAGACCGAGGGCATCTTCAGGTAAAGCCACCCCACGCTCATGGGGACATCTCATGGTGGTGGCAAGCTAGAGGTTCTCATAATAATTGTCTCAAAATGGGGCAAGTTCACATTTCTGGGTGTTGTTCTCCTCTGGTCCTCCAAGGCCTTGGAGGTTTCTTCATGGTGGCCACCAGAGTCATGGCGGGGTCTTGATGCCACCATCCCCTGGGTCCCTCCAATTCTCCTTGCTTCATGGGGATTTCTCCATGGTGGCCACCACAGTCATGGCAGCATCTTGGTGGCCACCATCCACTGGGTTCCCTCAACTTTTCCTTCCTCCAAGGCCATGGGGGTTTCTCCATGATGACCACCAGTCATGGCATGGTCTTGATGCCACCAACCCCTGGGCCCCTCCAACTTCTTGCTTCATGGGGGTTTCTCCACAGTTTCTCCACAGTGGCCACCAGAGTCATGCTGGGGTCTTGGTGGCACCAAGCTCCCAAAGTGGCTCCAAGGCCATGGAGATTTCTCCACAGTGGCCCATAGAGTCATACCAGGGTCTCAGTGACACCAAGCTCCCAAAATGCCTCCAAGGCTATGGAGGTTTCTGCATGGTGGCTACCAGTCATTGTGGGTCTTGCTCCATGCCCAGCTGATGTCCCCTCCTGGTTCTCCTGTAGCACCCAAAGCTGTTGACTTGGGAGGTCCCCATTGGTCACTCGGCTACCAATGCCTCTTCCTCCCCACAGAGTCCCCGGTGACATCGATGAGGTCAATGCCCTCAAGCTGCAGGTGGACCAATGGAAGATCCCCACCGGCTTGGAGGATCCGCACGTTCCCGGTAGGACCTCGGGGCAATGTTTGGTGGGACAGAAGCTCCATCTGGAAGATCTCACATCTTCTCTTCTCCATGTCTTCTTGCAGCATCGCTGCTGAAGCTGTGGTACCGCGAGCTGGAGGAGCCCCTGATCCCACACGAGTTTTATGAGCAGTGTATCTCCCACTATGAGAACCCCGAGGCCGCCATCGCCGTCGTCCACTCCCTGCCCCGGATCAACAGAATGGTGCTGTGCTACCTCATCCGCTTCCTCCAGGTAGGAGCTGCACCTTTTGCTGGCCCACCAGGTGACCACCAGGTCTGGTTTCTTCTCCTGAGGTGCTTTTGGGTTCTCCAAGGTCACCCCACGGTCACCCCATGTAATCCAAGAACCAGGAGGTCTATGTGGTCCTTCCACCCATCTCGCACCAACCCCATCACCTCCATCTTCCTCCTCCCACCCCATGAGTTCAGGCTTCTGGTTGACCTTCCTGGGTCCTTCTCCTGAGTTGGTTTTGTGTTCTCCAAGGTCACCACATGATGACCCCAATCTCCTCCATCCAGGAGTTCCATGAGGTCCTTCCAGCCATCTCCCACCAACCCAATCACCTCCACCCTCCCTAAGTGTTCATGGCCTCCCGGATGACCCTCCTGGTTCCTTCTCCTAAAGTGGCTTTGGGTTCTCCAAGGTGACCACATGGTGACCCCCATTTCCCCAAGAACCATGAGGTCCATGTCGTCCTTCTGGCCATCTCCCACCAACCCAATCACCTCCACCCACCCCAGGTGTTCATGGCTTCCTGGATGACCCTTGTGGTTCCTTCTCTCAAGTTGGTTTTGGTTTCTCCAAGGTCACCATGTGGCCTAGAACCGGGAGTTCTACCAATCCAATCACCTCCATCTTCCCCCTTCCACCCCATGATTCTGTGCTCCTGCATGACCCTTCTTGTTCCTTCTCCTAAGGCAGTTTTGGGTTCTCCAACTTCACCATGTGATGAAGAACCAGGTCCACATGGACCTCCCACCAATCTCCCACCAACCCTTTGACCTCCACCTTTCTCTTCCCACCACCTCTAGGTCTTTGTGCAGCCGGCCAATGTGGCCGTCACCAAGATGGACGTCAATAACCTGGCCATGGTGATGGCCCCCAACTGCCTGCGCTGCCAATCGGACGACCCGCGGATCATCTTCGAGAACACGCGCAAGGAGATGTCCTTCATCCGTGTCCTCATCCAGCACCTGGACACCAGCTTCATGGAGGGCGTCCTATAGCGGCCGCCACAACACCATCCCCACCCCGCCACCGGCCCCCCGTCCCCTCCAAGGGTCAAAGTCCCCAGGTGGTGGCACCTATCTCTATCAAGAACCAGGAGGTCTGTGAGGTTCTCTACCATGTGGTGAGCTCCATCTCCACCAAGAACCAGGAGGTTCATGAGGTTCTCCACCACGTGGTGAGCTCCATCTTCACCAAGATGAAGAGCCAGGAGGTCCGTGAGGTTTTTTCACCACGTAGTGAGCTCCATCTCCACCAAAAACTGGGAAGTCTGTGAGGCTCTCCACAACGTGGCAAGCTCTATCTCTACCAAGAGCCAGGAAGTCCGTGATGTTCTTCACTGCATGGTGAGCTCCATCTCCATCAAGAACCAGGAGGTCCATGAGGTTCTCCACCATATGGTGAGCTCCATCTCCACCAAGAACCAGGAGGTCCATGAGGTTCTTCACCACATGGTGAGCTCCATCTCCACCAAAATCAGGAACCAGGAGGCATGGGAGGTTCTTCACCATATGGTGAACTTCATCTCCACCAAGATGAAGAACCAGGAGGTCCATGATCTTCTTCACTGCATGGTGAGCTCCATCTCCACCAAGAACCAGGAGGTCCATGAGGTTCTCCAGTTTCACCACATGGTGAGCTCCATCTCCAACCAGACCTCATGGATGGAGGGCGTCCAGCGATTGTAACCATCTCGCCTGGACGCAGGGACAAGGAGAAGTCCTTGAGGTCCATCACAACCTTCTGGCCGTGTCACTCACTGCCTGGTTCTTCACTGGGCGAGTCACAAGGAACATCTTGGCTCTGTGGAGTCTCCATGGGGTTGGGAAGGTGGGAGAAGTTCACCTGGACGCCAGGGAAGCACGGAGAGAATTGTCCCCTACAGGGAAGAGACCTGGGAGGTCCCCATGGGAGAGGTGGCTGGGGAGGGTCATGGTAGCTGACTGTCCATCCTGGAGGAGCTGAGTGGGCTGGATGTCCCCATGTGTCCCTGTGTCCATCCTGTCCCACACACGTTGGCACCACCAGGACCTGTCCCAGTACCCACTGGGTCTACCTGGCCCTGTGGGACCTGTCCCAGGACCTCCCATCTGCTCCTGGTACTTGTGGGCTCATCTTGGTGTTCACCATCAACTCTTGGAGCCATCTTGGGGTCCAACATCTCCTCCTGGTCCTCCTGAACCCATCTTGGGGTCCATCATCAACTCCTGGTCCTTCTGAACCCATCCTGAGGTCCAACATCTCCTAGTCCACCTGAACCCATCTTGGTGTCCAGCATCAAATCCTGGAGACATCCTGGGGTCCACCATCAACTTTTGGAGCCATCTTGGAGCCCATCATCTCCTCCTGGACCTCCTGAACCCATCCTGGAGTCCATCATCTCTTCCTGATCCTCCTGGACCCATCTTGGTCCTCATCATCTCCTCCAGCTTCTCCTGGACTTGTTTTGGTGCCCTTCCCCTCCTCCAGATCCTGCCCAACCCCTCTTGGTGGCTCCAATCTCCTCCCGGGTCCACCTTGGCACCCACCAGCTCCTCTTGGTCCTTCAAAATCCACCCAGGACAGCTCTCCTTGACCCTTCTGGGCTCATTCTGGTGTTCATCATCTCCTCCTGTTTCTCCTGCCCTCATCCTGGTGTCCATCATCTCCTCCAGGTCATCCAGGACCCACCTGGGCACCCATCTCCACCTGGTTCTGCCCAGCCCACCTTGGTTTCCCTGGTGTCTTCCAGGACCCATCTTGGTGTCCCTGATCTCCTCCAGGTCCAACCTTGGTGGCTCCCATCTCCTCCAGGTCCAACCTTGGTGCTCCTAAATCTTCTCCAGGTCCTCCACATCCCACCCTGGTGGACCCCAATCTCTACCAGGTCCCACCTTGATGACCCCCAAATCTCCTCCATGTCCTACCCTGATGGACCTCAATCTCCACCAAGACCTACCTTGGTGGCCCCCAATCTCCTCCAGGTTCTACATTAGTGCCCCCAAATGTCTACCAGGTCCCACCTTGGTACCCTCACCTCTTGCAGGACCCATCTTGGTGACCCCAAATCTCCTCCAGGTCCCACCTTGATGCCCCCATTTTCTTCAGGACCAACCTTGGTGCCCCCCAACCTCCTCCAGGACTCATCTGGGCACCATCATCTGCTCCAGGTCCCACCTGAGCACCCCCCAACTCCCTCCAGCTCCTCCTGATCCCCCAAAATCTCCCCCAGGTCCCACCTTGGTGCCCTCAACCAACCTTGGTGCCCTAACCTCTTTCAGCACCTATCTTGGTGTCCCTCAGTCTTCTCCAGGACCCACCTTGGTGCCCCCACCTCTTCCAGGATCCATCTTGGTGACCCCAAATCTTCGGGTCCCACCCTCGTGGCCCCACATCTCCTCCAGGACACACCTTGGTGTCCTCAGATATCCACCAGGTCCCACCTTGGTGCTCCAACCTCTTCCAGATTTCACCTTGGTGACCACAAATCTCCAGGTCCTCCAGGTCGCACCTTGGTTTCCCCAAATCTCCCCCAGGTCCCACCTTGGTGCCCTCACCTCTTCCAGGTTTCACCTTGGTGCCCCCAAATCTCCAGGTCCTTCACGTCCCATCCTGATGGAGCCCAATCTCCATCAGATCCCATCTTGGTGCCCCAAATCTCCTCCAGGTTCCACATTGGTGCTCCCAGATCTCCTCCAGGTCCTCCATGCCCCACCCTGATGGACCCCAATCTCAATGAAGACCTATCTTGGTGCCCTCAAATGTCCTCCAGGTCCCATCATGGTGACCCCAAATCTCCAGGCCCTCCACGTCCCACCTTGGTGCACCCCAAATCTCCTCCAGGTCCTCCATGTCCCACCCTGATGGACCCCAGTCTCCACCAGGACCCACCTTGGTGGCCTCACATCTTCTCCAGGTCCTTCAGGTTCTACCTTGGTGCCCCCAGTCTCCAGCAAGACCCATCCTGGTGACCCCTAATCTCCACCAACTCCCCTAAAACTGTAGGGTCCCATGGGTCAGGGGGGTCCCCAAGATCCTGGGATGGTCCCCAAGGTCGGGGGGGTCTCATGGGTGGAGTCCCCAAAGTGGGAGGGGGTCCCCAAAATGGGGGAGGGGGTCACCAAGGCCAGTGGGTCCCAAAAGTGTGGGGTCCCATGGGGGGATCCCCAAAATGGGGGATCCTCAAAGTGGGGACAGTGCCCAAAATGGGGGGGTCCCCAAGGCCTGGGAGGTCCCCAAAGTGGGGACAACCCCCAAGTTATGGGGTCCCATGGGGGAAGTCCCCAAAGTGGGAGGAGTCTCCAAAATGTGGGGGTCCTATGGGTGGGGAGTACCATGGAGGGGGTCCCCAAATTGGGGTGGGGGAGGGTTCCCAAACTGGGGGTGGTGGGGACAACCCAGCACTACCTCCCAGCTCTACTCACTGCCAGGGGACCCCCACTTTTTACTCCACGTCCACTTAATTAAGTTTTAATTAATTAATCATTAATTTCTGGCACCCGTTCATTAATTTTTAAGTGATTTCCCCTCCTTTTTTCCGGCGGTTTTTTTTTGGTGTGGTTTTTTTTTAAAGCCTCGAGGTTTTTATTTATTATTATTAAAAAAAAAAAAAAAACGACTGAAAAAAAAATCCGAATTAAAGGGATGGACCCACCCCTCCCTCCCCGGGATTTTCCCAGGATTCCCCTTAATCCCGGGAATTCCCTCGGGAATTCCTTCGGGAATTTTCCTCCCCCCCCACCGCTCCCCAGAGTGGGGGTTGGATTTTGGGGTCCCCCCAGGGGCCGCCAAATTCTGTATTTGGGGGGGCTCCGGCCCCCCTCCGCGTGTGAATAAAGCTCCGTATGGAAAGCGCTGCTCGTTCCTGGTGACTTTGGAGCGGGAAAAGCCGGGAATTTGGGATGGGAGGCGGGAACTTGGGATTCTGGGTGTCCCCAAGATGTCGCGGAGGCCGTGCTCCTCCGGTTCCCTCGCTGCCGGTTCTGGTTCCGCCCGGAACCTTTTTAACCGCCGCACCCTACCGGGGAGGTGCCGCGGCATTCCGGTCCCCCAGGCAGCTACTTCCGGTCCTCCAGGCAGCTACTTCCGGTCCCCGTTGCCGCCGTCGCGACAAGGAAGCCGCCAGTGTTTTTCCTACCTGGATCAGCAGGGACAGTGAGGAGTTTTTATAAGGGAATTTAAGGGGGAAACCCCTAAACAGTCCCCCCCATCCCAGGGACCCCCTGAGCCTCCCCCTAAACCAGTCCAGCCTCTCCAGTCCCCCTAAACCATTCCAGATACTTCCCTGGGAGCCCCAAAACCATCCCAGAGCTCCTCAAAACCATCCCAACCCAGGCACCCCCAAAAATGCTCCCTCATTCTAGGGACACCCCAAAAAAACCCCAGAAACCCCCTAAACCAGTCCCCACCATTTCAGGGACGCCCTAAACCACAAAGAAGCCCCCCCAATACCTCAAAACCACCCGAAGGGCTTCCCAAAAAACTCCAGGATCCCCCTCATTCCAGGGATCTCCTAAGAACCCCAAAGACTCTTTCAGACCCCCTAAAACATTCCAGGCACACCCAAATATGCCCCCCCCGCCGCTTCCAGGGACAACCCAAAACCTCCTAGGAACCCCCTAAACCAAACCTGCCCCATTCCAGGGAGCCCCTGAACCACGCAAAGCACACCCCCCAAAAAAAACCAGGACCTCCCTAAACCACCTCAAAGACACCCCCAGCACCCCCAAAACAACTCTCAAGGAAACCCCAAAAGTGTCAGGACCTCCTTAAACCAATCCCCTTCATTCCAGGGACCCCCTAAACCACCCCCAAAACCCCTCCCGGCACCCCAAAACCACCTCAACGATTCCCTCAACCACCCCAAGGACCCCCCCAAAAAACCCCAGGACCCCCCTAAACCAATCCCCTGCATTTTTAGACTCTCTCAGACCCTCTAAGACACCGCAGGGACCCCCAAATATGCCCCCTCCCCCATTCCAGAGACACCCCAAAACCCCCAGGATCACCCTAAACGAACCTGCTCCATTTCAGGGACTCCCAAAACCAACCCAAAGACCCCCAAAACAGCCCAAGAACACCCAAAAAAAAACCGCAGACCGCCCCTAAACCAACCCCTCCCATTCCAGGAACCCCCAAACGTCCTCCCGTACGCCAAAGCCACCCCGGGGACCCCCAAATTAGCGCCTTCCCCCCTTCATTCCAGGATTCCCCGAAGGGATTTTCCCCTCACAAATTCTCGCCGCTTCCCTTCAGGAGCACCTGGCTTGGTTTCCGCCACCGTTCCCGCAGGAATTCCGCTTCCCAGCGCTTTAGCATCACTTTCAGGTCCTGCTGCCGCTCCACGGCCGCGGGATTTGGGATCGGAATCGGGATTTGGGATCGGAATCGGGAATCGAGGGAAGCTCGCGGGGGGACCCCGGGGCCGCCTCAGAGCGAACCTCCCGCTCCGGCGGCGCGTTAGCCAATAGGAAGGCTGGGATTTTTGACTGACAGCAACGCGAGCCAATAAACACCAAAGCACGGCGAAGCGCCCGCTCACAAGACAACAACAATTGAGACGTGATGAACTTTGACAGACAGCTAAAGTAGCCAATAGAAATGCGTCGACACGCCCCTAGGGCGGGTCTAGCCCGCTGATTGGTGGACGCAGCGCGCAGACACGGAGGCGGAGCTTTTGTACGGGCAGGGGCGAGTGGGGGCTGCGGGTAGGCGGTGAGTGGGGGACGCCATGTTGGGGGGGGGCGCCGGGGCTGGTTTCGGCGTTCGGGGGGTCCCTGGCGGCGTTCAGGAGGTCCCTGGCGGCGTTCAGGAGATTTGGGGGACCCTGTGGGAGTTTAGGGGTTCAGGGGGCGCTCCTTGGGTGGGTTTAAGGGGGTTGTGGAGGGGTCCCGGAATGGATTGGGAAGGACCCCGTGGGTGGGACGGGTGCAGGGGGTCCCTGAGATGCTTTGGGAGGGATGGGGGAACCCCAGGGGAGGGGGGAGCTGATATGGGGGGGCCCTGAGGAAGGGGGTGGTTGGGTCTTGGGGGTCCTCGGTCTGGTTTAGGGGGATTCCTGGGGTGGGTCTTGGGGAGGTGGAGAGGAGTCCACGAGTTGGTTTAGGGAAATTTGGAGAGTGTCGAAAGTGGTTTGGAGGTCCCAGGGCTCATTTGGGGGGATCCCTGAACTGGACTGGGGTCCCTGGAGTTGTTTAGGGAATCCCTGAGTTGTTTTGGGATCCCCGGTTTGGTTTGGGGGACTCTGGGGGATCTCTGCGCTAGTTTAGGGGACCGCTGAACTGGTATTGTGTGGTCCCTGAACTGGTTTGGGGGTGGGGGGTGTCCCTGGACTAGTTTTGGGATCCCTAGAGTGGTTTGGGATCCCCGGACTGGTCTGGGGAGATCTGAGGGATCTCTGGGCTGGTTTAAGGGTTTTAAGTTTTGGAGTGTCCTTGGAGTGATTTAGGGCAGTCCCGGAGCGGTCTGGGTGGAGATCCCTGGAATGAGTTAGGAGTCTCTGGGCTGGTTCATGGCTCCCTGAGCTGGTTTTGGGGATCCCTGGATGGGTTTGGGAGATGCCCAAAGTGGTTTAGGGGTCACTGAACTGTTTTGAGATCCCTGAACTGGTTTTGGGGTCCCTGGAGTGGTTTGAGATACCCGGACTGGTTTGGGGAGGTCTGGAGGATCTCTGCACTGGTTTGGAGTGTCTCTGGAGTGATTTAGTGGAATTCCTGGATTGGTTTGGAGAGGGTCCTTGGACTGGTTTAGGGGTCCCTGAACTGGTTTTCAGGATTCCTGGACTGTTTTGGGGTCCCTAGACTGGTTTGGGGGTCTCTGGACTGATTTGGGGGATCCCTGGGCTGCTTTGGAGGGTTTAGGAGATCCCTGGACTGGTTTAGGGGTCCCTTAACTGATTTTGGGGTCTCTGAGGGGTTTTAAGCGTTCCCTGGGTGAGACTCCTTTGGGGGTGCTCCAGGACCCCATTTTTACAGAATCCCCACTCAGGCTTGCCCCACTAAACTCCCCGTTTGGCCTCCCTTCCCCCACTCCATTTCTCCCACAGGTTCCCTTTGGGGCTCAGAGGGAAGTCCCTGGATTTCGGGAACATTCCCAGAATTCCGCCATGGCTCCCTCACGCAGCCGCTCCTCCACCCGAATCCCGCCGTGTATCCCCAAGCGCCAACTCCCGCCAGGATATTCGGATTCCCTCCTTTTCCTCTGCGCCCGCCGCATCGTCGCCCACCACCCCCTTCCCATCCTTCCCGCTCTTCCTGCACACCTCTACCCCATCCTATTCCAAGCGGCATTCCTGGATGGAAGACCCCTGGTCCTGCGGGATTTGGTGGCCGCTTGGCCTTTCCCAGTGCTCAATTTCCAGCGGCTCGTGGGGCGCCGGGAATTGCTCCGGGATCACCCCTGCAAGCTCTGCGTCCAGGCCGTCATCCTGGCTGTGGTGGCGCAGCTCCGGCGGGAGCTGGAAGAGCCTGGCCACCATTCCAGGTGGGTTTTGGGAATTCTGGCATGGCCACAACCTCCCTTCCTCCAATTCCTGCAGGTGTTTTCATGGTTTCTTCATATTTTTTCCAGCGGGTGCCGCCTGCGCGTGCTGGACGTGACAGGAGTTCCGGACGATCCAGCTGGCCGCGCTCCAGACGGAATGAGCGTCTGGTCCGGCACTGTGGCTTTGGCCAAGGCTTGTGTGGAAGTGTCCAAGCACCAGAGGGAATTCCAGAGGCGCGGGTCCAAGCGGCACAAAGGCCGCTCCGGAGCCGCCACAGCTGCGGCTGCTCCGCAGCCCCCAGGCGTAGACGTCCATGCGGACCTGTTTGTCAACGGAACATCCTACGGGATCCTGCGCGAGGCGCTCCAGACCGGAGCCGCCGGCCCACTGCGCCTCAAGTGCCGTGAATTCCAAGCAGAAAAACTCTCTCTGGCCGGCATTGTGAGCCTGTTGGAATCTCTAGATCCTTCCTGTGTGCGGAGGGTGGATCTGCGCTTCCGGAATTTGGGATTAACCGGACTCTCGGTGATCCTGCCGCACCTCTCGCGCTTCCCAGAACTGCGCAGCCTCAAGCTCCAGTACAGCAACGTGGACGTGCGGCGCCCGACGCCTGAATCGGCCATCGGAATACGCTGCCTGGCCGGGCAGCTGGGAATGCTGCCCAGCCTCCGGGAGCTCAACCTGGGATCCTCCCGGCTCTCTGGGAATCTGCGCCAGATCCTCTGGTGAGTTCCCCATGGGGTGGGGCCTTCCAGCGCTCTGGGGGGATTCCCAAGGGTTGGGCTCAGGGATCTCGGGGGGCTTTTTGAACCTGAGTGATCCAGTGGTTCCAGGATTTCATTGTCCCAATGTTCCCATGATTCCATTATCCCAATAGTTCATGACTCAACAATTCCATTTTCCCATAAATTCATCAGCCCAAAATTCCATGATTTCAGAATTCCCAAAGGTTGGACTTAATGATCCCAAAGCTTATTCCAACTGTAATGGCTCCATGATTCTCAAACCTTAAACTAGATCTTGGAGATCTTTTCCAACCTTAGTGATTCCATTAATCCATGATTCCATTAATCCATCATTCCATAACTCCATAATCCCATCATTCCAAAATCCCAGGATTTTCAGGAGTGGAACTTAATGAGTCTTGGAGCTCTTTCCCAACTTCAGTTATTCCATCATTCCATGGCTCCATGATCCCATAATTTCAGTACTCTCAAAGCTTGAACTTCATGGTCTCAGAGATTTTGCCCAAAATCAATGATTCCATTATTCTGTGATTTCATGACCCCATCATTCCAAAGTCCCAGGATTTTCAGGGGTCAAGCTCCATGTTCAATGAGGTCCTTCCCAACCTCACCAATCCCACAATCACAGGATTCCATGCATGCAATCCCAGCTGTCATTCCTCACGTTTTCCCCAGGAATCCTGACATTCCCAGCTCCCCACCAATCCTCCCTTGGGCCTCACCTCTCCCTCTTCCCTCCCACCAGTGACCTCCAGGCTCCATTGGAAAGCTTGGAATTGGCCTTCTGCTCCCTCGTTCCCGCCGACCTCGCCTTCCTCTCCCAAAGTTTCCACGCTCCGGCCCTCAAAAGGTTGGATCTGAGCGGCCATGACTTCTCCCAAGGCCTCCTGGAGCCGCTGCGGCTGCTCCTGGAGGAAACCTCGGCCTCGCTGTTGCACCTGGATCTCATGGAATGCCGCATGGCTGATTCCCACCTGGATGCACTGCTCCCAACACTCCGGCGCTGCTCCCGCCTGCGATTCCTGGGACTCTACGGCAATTCCCTGTCCACAGCTGCACTCAAAGATCTGCTCCAGAAAACCTTGGAGCTGGTGGATCTCCACCTGGTCGTGTATCCCTTCCCTGTGGATTGCTACAAGCCGGAGCCTCCGCGCCGAGTCCCGGGATCCCGGCGGATTTATGAGGAACCCATGGATGGGGAACGTTTGGCAGCTGCCACTGCAGAGATTTCCCAGCTGCTGGCTAATTCTGGGAGAACCGATCTCGTCTGGACTTACAATCCCTACGGCCACGGAGCCCTGGACTACTTCTCCTTGTGACTTGAGAAAACCTTGGAGGCGGGAAAAGCTCAGAGCTTCCATCATGGAAAAGTGCCGCTGCCTCCTTCCTAAAATCCATGCGTTTTCCTCCTCATACCGGTGCTTTTCTGCCTCATTCCAGTGGCTTTTTCCTTTCATTTTGGTGCTTTTCTGCCTGGTTTTGTTAGTTGTCCACCTCATCCCAATGTTTTTCTGCCCCATCCCAAGATTTTTCCGTGATTTCGAAGCTTTTCTGCCACGTTTTGAGGGTTTTCCTCCCCATCTCAATAGTTTCCCCCTAATCCCAATATTTTCCCCCTCATACCAGTATTTTTCTGCCTCATCCCAATATTTTTCCATCCGATTTCATGATTTTTCCAGCCCATCCTGGTGGTTTTTTGGTTAGGATTGGTTTTGTACGGCCATATTCCTGGAGGCTCTGGGACTGAATTCCACAAGAAGCTGCCGGAAGGTTCTCCCGTGTCTGGCCAATCCTCTCGGGAACAGCAGCAAAATCTCTGGAATAAGAATTAAGACAGAAGAAATCAATCATAGCACAGCTGGAATTCCAGAGCAGCAATTTGGGAAAGGAATTACTCCAGAGATCATTCCAAGGTGCTGGAGTGGAAATTCCCAAAATTCCGTGGTGCATCCAAAGGGAAGCTCATCCTAGAACTGGATCTTTGCAAGGACCTGCGGATCCAAAAAAGGAGCAGATTCCTAACAGGAATCCCACAGAGGAAAACCCTTTGGAGCAGGATATTGCTGACCTATTGACCCTTTGGAAAAGTTCATGAGGAATTGTCTTCCATGGGAATGACACATTGGAGTAATCCATGGAAAACTCCCCTGGGATGGCCTCAGCTCCCACTGCTGCTGGAGGGATTGAGGGAAAGCCGGGAATGAGTGAATTGGGTGAGGGAAAAGTTGGATTTGGGGTCTTGTTATCCTGCTCAGATTCCGGTGGAAATAAAACTCATCATATCCCAGATCCTGAGTCTGTTGTGCCCAAACGGCATTTCCTCCGGGATCTTCCCTGATCCTTTTCCTGATCCATGAATCCTCCATGTTTTCCTTCATTTCCACCTCATTTTGGTGTTTTTCCACCTAATCCTGGTGGCTTTCCATCTCATTCTGGGTTTTTTTCACTTTGTGCTGCTGTTTTCCCACCTCATTTTCACGGGCTTTACCTCATCCCTGTATTTTCCCTCCTTTTCCTACTATTTTTTCCACATTTTCCCTGTGTTTTTTCCGCTCATCCCAGTGCTTTTTCACTTCATTTTGGTACTTTGGGCCTTATTCCCATTATTTTTCCACCTTTTTCCATTTTGGTATTTTCCCTCTCATCTTGGTGTTTTTCTGCATCATTTTGGTGTTTTGGCCCTTATCCCGTCAGATTTCTACATAACTTTGGTATATTTCCACTTTTCCCTGTGGCTTTCCCTTCATCCCAGTGTTTTTCCACCTCATTTGTGTATTTTTTGCCTCATCCCATTGTTTTTCCGCCAAGTCCTGATGCTTTTCTGCCTCATTTTCATGGGGTTATACCTCATTTCAGTGGTTTTCCCCTCATCCTGATGGTTTTCCACCTCATTTTCTTGTACTACCACCTCATCCCAGTGGTTTTCCACCTATTTTTGGTATTTCAGGCCTCATTACTTTGGCTGTTTGCCTCATTTGTGGTGTTTTTCCACCACATCTTTCTCTTTTCATCCTTGTTTTGGTGTTTTCCAACTCACTTTGGTATTTTACCCTCATTTTGCTGCTTCCCCACCTCATTTTGGTATTTTCCCCCTCATCCCGATATTTTCCTGCCTCATTTTGTTGTTTTTCCCCTCATTTACAATTTCTTCCGCTCATCCTGGTACTTTTTCCCTCATCCTGCTATTTTTCCACACCATCCCAGGTGTTTTTCTACATCATCCCAGTGATTTTTCCCTCGTACCGATATTTTCCCACTCTTTTTTCACACTTTTTCCCTCATCCCGCTGCTTCTCCCGATGCCTGTGGGGCCCTGAGGGCCTCGAGGGGAAAAATAGCAGGAAACTGAGCGGGGGGGATCTATAGGGGATCTATGAGGGCACACAGTGCCACGAGCAGCCTATAGGGGATTTTTATGGGATCTCTGACGCTCTGTACGGGCACGAGACCCTATAGGGAAGCTCTGGGTGTTTATAGGGCGAATTGGGGAGTTCTGTAGGATCTGGAGATCTATGGGTGCCCCTATAGCGGTGGGAACCTCCCGGCCCCTTTCATTCCGCTTTCCCCCGGAACCTTTTCACCGCCGCACCACACGAGGTGCACACATATTCCGGTCCCCCTAGTGGCAACTTCCGGGTGGCGCCGGTGGCGCTGCTGTCGCCGTCGCTTGTCGCGACAGGGAGGTGGCCCGGCCGTGTCGGGGGTTGCCGGTGGCTGTCGCGATGAGGGTGGGGGCGCTGCTGCGGCTCTGCGCCCGCCCGGGGCCCCGGTACCTGCAGGGACAGCGGCCGGGGCCTGGAACCCGCGAGTATTTTTATTACGTGGATCACCATGGACAGGTCAGGGGGGATCTACAGGGGATTTATAGGGGATCTCCAGGCGATTTATAGGAGATCTATTGGGCATTTATAGGGGAATCAACAGGGGATTTATAGGGAATCTATGGATGATTTATTTAGTATCTATATGGGATCTCCAGGGGATGTATTTGGGATCTATAGAGGTTTTATAGGGAATTTATGGGGGATCTCCAGGAGCTCTACAGGGTCTTTACAGGGAATTTTTTAAGTATCTAAAGGAGATTTATAGGGGAGCTATAGGAGATTTACAGGGGATTTATTTGGGATCTATAGGGGATCTCCATGGCATCATTAGGGGATTTATTTGGGATCATTAGGGGATTTATAGGGGATCATTAGGGGTTGAGGGCTCTGGAGGGTCCTGGGAATGAATCCTGGGGATATCCCACTTGGATTCTGGTCGGATCCCAGAGAGATCCTGAAAAAAAATCCCAGGGAGAATCTGGGCGGATCCAGGATGGATCCCAGATCAATCCCAGTAGGATCCCAGCGAGATCCCAGATTAATCCCACATTAAAACTGGATTAAACCCAGACAGATCCCAAATATATCCTGCATGGATCCTGCACAGATCCCAGTCCAATTCCAGACAAATCCCAGTCAGGTTACAGAGAGATCCCAAAAAACTTTTCCATGGACTCCGAGCAGATCCCAGAAAAATCCCAAAAAGGAAATCCCAGCTGGATCCCCCTGAAAAGACCCCAGAGGGATTCAGGACAGATCAAAAAAAGATCTCAGAGAAAAATCCTGGGATTTGTCTAGGAAAACTCAAGCGTTTTGAGGCTTTTTCCTGCTTTTCCCACAGCTTTTCCTGGACGACGCCAAAGTCAAGAACTTCATCACCTGCTTCAAAGGTACCTCCCTAATTAGTGTCCCATAGTTAATTAGGACCTTGTTATTAATTGGGATTGGATTATTAATTGGGATTTGTGCCTTAATTAGGGTTTAATCCTTAATTTGGGGGGCAAGGGGCGGGAAAAGTGGGAGCCCCTATTTGCATATGAATCCCTCATTAATTAACTGTTCCCTGATCAATAATCATTCCCTCATTTATTAAATTCTCTAATTATTAAATTCCTTAAGTAATTCCTTAAGTAATGAAAAAAATCCTTAATTAATTAAGAAATTCCTTAATTAATGAAGAAATTCCCACATTAATTAAGAAATCTGTTTTTAATTTTAAAAATTAATTTTAGGAAGCATTTATCCTTCCCAATTCCTCTTTTCCCTCATCCCTTTCCCAAATCCCTAAAATTCCTAGAAAATCCCTAATTTGAATATTAATCCCTCATTAATGAATCATTCCCTAATTAATTAATCATTCCTTCATTAATTAAGTTCCCTTAATTACTTAAGAAATTCCTAAAATAACTTTAAAAATCCTTAATGAAGGAAGAAATTCATTAATTAATGAAGAAATCCTATAATTAATTAAGAAATTCCTTGATTAATTAATTAGGAAATCTGTCTTTAATTTTAAAAATTGATTTAAAGAAGCATTTCCTCTTTCCAATTCCACTTTTCCCTCATACCTTTCCCAAATCCCTAAAATTCCTGGAAAACTGCTAATTTGCATATTAATCCCTCATTAATTAATCATTCCTTAATAATTAGTCATTCCTTCATTAATTAAATCCTTAATTATTAAATTCTGTAAAAAATGAAATAGTTCCTTAATTAATGAAGACATTCCCTCATTAATTAAGAAATTCTCTAATTAATTAAGAAACCCATTTTATTAACAAAAATTAATTTTAGGACGCATTTCCTCTTCCCAATTTCTCTTTTCCCTCATCCCTTTCCCAAATCCCTATAATTCTTGGGAAAAATCCCAAAAAACTCCACAACAACTCCAAAAACCACTGGAAAAACATCCAGAAAAATCTGAAAAAAAACTTTTAAAAAATGGGAAAAGCCCCTTTAATCAAAGATCCCAGAATTCCAGGAGCATTGATCCATTGATTTCTCCATCCCAACAGACGTTGGATTCCTCTCATTCTTCTTCAAGCACCTGGAGCGGAACCGGAGCGGGCGCTACCAGGAGGAATTCCCGTTCCTTTCCCGCTGCGGCCGGGAACGGAATTTCCTGCGCTGTGCTGACGTTCCTGTGGTTTTCACCCAAATCCTGCCTGGATCTGAGGGGAATTCCCTCCTTTCCTACTGCGGAGGCGGCTCCAAGCTGACAGTGCCATTCCAGCCGGGAATGCTGGCGGTATCCCCGGAAAATGGGCGGCTTTATCACCCAGCTCCGGAAAAAGCCGGAGGAGTTGGGTTGGTGCGTTCGGCACTGGCATCCGAGTGGAGCTCGGAATTCCAGTTTGAGGAAGGGCCAGATAAGCCCCCGACACATTTTTTGTGGGAAGGAAGGAGGTATCAGCTCTCCGGGGAATTGTTGGGAATTCTGCGGGCAGAAAAATCAGGATTGGAGGTTGAGGCTGTCAGATCCTGAAATGGAATTCTGGCTTATTCAGAAATGGAATTCCCAATTATTCCCTTGGCAAACAGGAGATTCCCAACATATTCCCAAGGAATCAGAGCACCCCAAAATTGCACGCAGCTGAACCCCGCAGTTTTCTGTAAAAATCCCAAAAAAAAAGGAATGGAAGTTGCTGTGTTGATTCCTTGTTGCGGGGATTTGGGATAAAGGATTTGGGATGAGGGATTTGTGGATTTGGAATGAAGGATTTGGGGATTTGGGATGAAGGATTTGGAGATGTGGGAATTTGTGATCAAGGATTTGGGAATTTGGGAGGGATTTGGATAGAATTTCACCAATGGTGTCTTCTTAATTAATAATTATTAATAAGTAACTGACAATAATTAATTAATATCCCATGGGAATTAAGGGAATTCCGGGGTTTTTCCCTCCGAATGTGGCAATAAAAATTATACGAAAAAAGGGGGATAAGAGGGAAAAACATTGGGATCAAAGTGGGAAAACACCAAAATGGGGTGGAAAAAATCCGGGCTGAGGGGAAAAATATAAAAATGAGGTGGAAAAACATTGGGATGAGGCAGGAAAACACCAAAATGAGGCAGAAAAATGCTGGGATCAGGGGGAAAATATCAGGGTGGGGAGGAAAAATCCAGAAAACAGTGGTATGAGACGGAAAAATAACAAAACCAGGCAGAAAACCACCGAAATAAAGAGAAAAATACACTGGTATGAGGCGGAAAAGCACCAGAACGAGGTGAAAATGCCCGGATTTTGGGAAGGAGGCAGTAATGCTTTTCTGCAATGGAAGCTCTGAACTTTTCCCGCCTCCGAGCTTTTCCCAAATCACAAGGAGAAGTAGTCCAGGGCTCTGTGGCCGTAGGGATTGTAAGTCCAGACAAGGTCAGTTCTCCTGGAATTCGCTAAGATTTGGGTAAACTCTGCCTTGGCCGCTGCCAAAAGTTCCTCATCCACGATCTCTTCAAAATTCCAACCAGATTCTGCTGGCGGCTCCAGTTTGTAGCAATCCATGGGGTAAGGATACACGACCAGGTGGAGATTGGGCAGCTCCAAGGTTTTCTGGAGCAGGTCCTTGAGCGCGGCCATGGACAGGGAATTGCCATGGAGTCCCAGGAAGCGCAGGCGGGAACAGCGCCGGAGTGTTGGGAGCAGCGTGGCCAGGTGGGAGTCGGCCATGTGGCATTCCATGAGATCCAGGTGCAGCAGCGAGGCCGAGGTTTCCTCCAGGAGCAGCCGCAGTGGCTCCAGGAGGCCTTGGGAGAAGTCATGGCCGCTCAGATCCAACCTTTTGAGGGCCGGAGCGTGGAAACTTTGGGAGAGGAAGGCGAAGTCAGCAGGAACAAGGGAGCAGAAGGCCAATTCCAAGCTTTCCAACGGAGCCTGGAGGTCACTGGCAGGAGGGAAAAGGGAGAGGTGAGGCCCAGGGGAGGATTGGTGGAAGCTGGGAATGTCAGGATTCCTGGGGAAAATGTGGGGAATGAGAGCTGGGATTGCATGCATGGAATCGTGTGATTGTGGGATTGGTGAGGTTGGGAAGGAGCTCCAAGATCATCGAGTTTGACCCCTGAAAATCCTGGGATTTTTGAATTATGGGATCATGGAGTTACGAAATTACTCAGGTTGGGAAAGGTCTCCAATAATATAAAGCCTGACCCCTGCAAATCCTGGGATTTTGGAATGATGGGATAATAGAATAACAGAATAATGGAATCACTGAGGTTGGGAAAAGTCTCTGAGATCATGACATTCAAGCTTTGAGAATCATGGCATTATGGGATCACGGAGCCATGGAATGACTTCAGTTGGTAAACATCTCCAAGGCTCATAGAGGTCGACCCCTGTGAGTCTTTGGATTTTGGAATGATGGGGTCTTGGAGTTATGGAATGGCTGAGGTTGGGAAAGGTCTCCAAGAACATCAAGGTATGAGAATCACGGAGTTATGGGATCAATGGGTCATGGAACTGAGGAATCAAATTGTGGAATTATGGAATAGCTGAAGTTGGGAAGGAGCTCCAAGAACATTAAGTTTGACACCTGAAAATCCCGGGATTTTGGAATTTTAGAGTCATGGAGTTATGCACTGGCTGAGGTTGGGAAAGGTCTCTCATACCATCAAGTTCAAGGTTTGTGGAATTATGGGATCATGGATCTTGGGCCTTGTGGAATTGTGGACTTACGCCGTCTTGGGATCACAGACTTTAGGAATTATGGGATCATGGGATATTGGGATAAGGGAGTCATGAAATTACGGGATCATGGAGTTACGGGGTCATGGAGCCATTAAAGTTGGAAAAGGCCTCAAGACCATGAAGTCCAAATTCTAGGAATCCTGGCATCATGGAATTATGAGATCATGGAATTACAAAATCACACAGTTATGGAATCACGGAATCATGAAGTCATGGTCTATTGGGATAGTGGGATCATGGGAAATTGGGATTGCTGAGGTTGGAAAGACCTCCAAGAATGTCAGGTTCAGCCTTTGGGAATTCTGGAATTGCGGAATTAGGGGGATCATGGAATTATGGGATGACAGAGTAACTCAGTCACGAGCTATTGGGATAACGGAATCACAGGATATTGGGAACATTGGGATAATGAATTCATGGAATCAATGGATCATTCAGACTGGAAAAGACCATCAAGACCCATAAGGTCCTAACTCAGGAAATCGGGGAATCATGGAATTTTGGGATCATGAATTTATGGGATAATAGAATTTTTGAGTCATGAACTATTGGGATAATGAAACCATGGGATCATGGGAATATTGACGTAACAAAATACTGGACTCATGGGAACACTCAGATTGGAAAAGATCTCCAAGATCCCCACGCCCAACCCTTGGGAATCCCCCCCAGAGTGCTGGAAGGCCCTGCTCCATGAGGAACTCACCAGAGAATCTGGCGCAGATTCCCAGAGAGCCGGGAGGATCCCAGGTTGAGCTCCTGGAGGCTGGGCAGCATTCCCAGCTGCCCGGCCAGGCATCGGATTCCAACAGCCGATTCCGGAGTCAGGCGCCGCACGTCCACATTGCTGTACTGGAGCTTGAGGCTGCGCAGTTCTGGGAAGCGCGAGAGGTGCGGCAGGATCACCGAGAGTCCGGTTAATCCCAAATTGTTGAAGCGCAGATCCACCCTCCGCACACAGGAAGGATCCAGAGACTCCAACAAAGTCACGATCCCGGATGCCGAGAGTTCTTCTGCTTGTAATTCACGGCACTTGAGGCGCAGCGGGCCGGCAGCTCTGGTCTGGAGCGCATCACGCAGGATCCCGTAGGACGTTCCGTTGACAAACAGGTCAGCGTGGATGTCCACACCCAGGGGTGATGGAGTGGCCGCAGCTGTGGCGGCTCCGGAGCGGCCTTTGTGCCGTTTGGATCTGCGCCTCTGGAATTCCCGCTGATGCTTGGACACCTCCACGCAAGCCTTGGCCAAAGCCACAGTGCCAGACCAGACGCTCATCCCATCTGGAGTGCGGCCAGATGTGGAATCTGGGAGACCGGTCATGTCCAGCACGCGCAGGCTGGAAAAATGGGAATAATTCATACCATTAGAATTGCAGTGTTGGAAGCAACCTTCAAGATCATCTACTCCAAGCCATGCCCTAGCACTTCAACTACAACATGGCACCAAGTGCCACCATTCCAGTACTTGATCACTCTTTCTTTTAAGAATTTTTTTCTGAATTTACAACCAAATTTTCCCTTGACAGAGCTTGAGGCTGTGTCCTCTGGTTCTGTTCAGTTGCTGCCTGGAGAAAGAGCCCAACCCCAGCTGACCACAACCACCTTTCAGGGAGCTGCAGAGAGTGATGAGGTCACCCCTGAGTCTCCTTTTCTCCAGGCTGAACAAGCCCAGCTCCCTCAGCCCTTCCTCACAGGGTTTGTGTTCCAAGCCCCTCCCCAGCCTCGGTGCCTCCTCTGGACGCGCTCGAGCGTCTCAACGTCCTCCCTGAACTGAGGGGCCAGAGCTGGACACAGCACTCATTCATGTCTGCACATTGAACAGGACTGGCCCCAGCACAGACCCTGAGGGACACCCCTGGTCACTGATCCCCAGCTGGATGCAGCACCGTTCACCACCACTCTCTGGGCCCGCCCATCCAGCCAGTTCTTAACCCAGCAATAATAAACCATCAGGAAAACACACGAGGATGGAGGGAGGAATGGAGGTTGTGGCCATGCCAGAATTCCCAAAACCCACCTGGAACGGTGGCCAGGCTCTTCCAGCTCCCGCCGGAGCTGCGCCACCACGGCCTGGATGACGGCCTGGACACAGAGCTTGCAGGGATGATCCCGGAGCAGCTCCCGGTGCCCCACGAGCCGCTGGAAGTGGAGCACCGGGAAAGGCCAAGCGGCCACCAAATCCCGCAGGATCAGGGGTCTTCCATCCAGGAATGCCGCTTGGAATAGGACGGGATAGAGATCGGCAGGAAGGGCGGGAAGAGGGCGCTGGGCGACGACGCGGCGGGCGGAGAGGAAAAGGAGGGAATCCATGGATTCTGAGGGGTGTGGGAATTAGGTAAAATTGGGCGGACCTCCAGGATGAGGAGGAACTAGGCGAGAATTCCAGGGAATCCCCAATTCCAAGGATATCCCGAAGAAAAGGGAAGCTGTAGGAGGAGGTGGGGGCGGTTTTGTGAGGGTGCCCCCAATGCAGCTCCCTAAAATGATAACCCGGAGTACCCCCACCCCGCCCAGGCAGCCCCAAAATTACTCAAGGATCCCATACCTCTCCGGGAATCTCGAACTTCCCGAAGGGATCCCAAATTATCCCAAAGTCCCCTCAGGGATCCCCAAAACCGTCGCCACCGCACCCCCCAACATGGCAGCCCCCACTCATCGCACGCCCGCAGTCCCGACTCGCCCCCAGCCCGTACGGAAGCTCCACTTCCGTGTCTGCGCGTTGTAGCAGCCAATCAGCTGGCGAGACCCACCCTGGAGGCGGAGTCTTTACTTCTATTGGCCTATACAGCTGTCTGTCATGGTTTTATCTAATTCTCATTAGTTTAGGAGCAACGAGGGGGAGTTGCTTTAGGGGGGTGTGAGGGTTTTGGGGGTGTCCTTGGAGTGGTTTTTGGGGTGCTGGGGTTATTTTTGGGTTGCTTTTGGGTTGCTGGGGGGTCTTTCGTGTGCTTTTGATGGGTCCAGGAATATATGGGATTTGGTTTAAGGGAGTCCTGGGTTTTCTTGGGCTGTCCCTATTACAATTTTGGAGTCTGAGGAGCTCCTTGGGTTGTTTAGGGAGTTCCTGGAATGGGACAGGCTTTTTTGAGGTGGTCCTGGGGATTTTGGGGGTGATTTTGGAGTGGTTGTGGTGTTACTTCAATTGGCTTTGCAGTGCTGTGGGGGTTTTGGTGTGATTTAGGGGGTCCCTGGAATGAGGGAGTTTGATTTAGGGGGGTCCTGAGGCTTTTGGGGTGCCCTTGAGAGTGGCTTTTGGGGTTCTGAGGGTGTTCTTCGGCTGTTTTTTTGGTCTTTGGCCTGTGTTGGGGATGCCCTGGAATAGGGAAGTTTTGGTTTAGGAGGGTTCTGAGCATTTCTGCAGTGTCTTTTGAATGGCAGGGGTCATTTTTGGGGCTTCCTGAGGTATTCTAGGTGGTCTGAGAGAGTCTTTGGTCTTATTAGGGGATTCCTGGAATGACTGGGAATGATTTAGGTGGGTACTGGGTTATTGGGGTGTGCTTGTGGTAATTGAGGGGGTCCTTGAGGTGATTTTAGGGTACCAGGCGTGTCTTTGGGGTGATTTGGGGATCCCTGCAATGAGAGGAACTGCTTTAGCAGGTACAGGGTGTTTTTGGAATGACCTTGAGAGTGGATTTTTGGGTGCTGTGGAGCTCTTTGGGGTGGTTTTGGGGTCTTAGTGAGTCCTTAGGTTGGTTTAGGAAGTCCCAGGAACGAGGTAGGTTTGTTTTAGGGGGATCCTGGGGCTTTTTGGGGTGTCCCGTGCCGACCCAGAGCAGGCAAACAGGGCCGGGGCTCGGCAGTTTGTGCACGGCAGTTCGTGCAGGCAGGGCGAGCAGGCAGGGCTGCAGGTTTTCACACTCGGGAGCTTTGCTGGGTGTTGTTTGCTGTGTTTCTATTGGCCCCTTGGTTCTGGGGTTTCTCTTAGGAATGGTTATTCCAGCATGGAAAACTGGGCTTGGTACAAGTGCGTGGAACCAAATGGAACCCTGGGAAAAGGATGAGTCTGTGCAGAGCCATTCCTGCCCGCAGAGTTTGAGCTGATCTGTGGTTCCAGGGGCCTGTGCTGTGAGCAGCTGAACGATCTCCTTTTGCTGCTGGCCCAGTTTAGGGAGGAAGTTGAAAGACTGAGGAGTGTCAGGGAAAGGGAAAGAGATTGGTGGAGTTCAGCCCTTCCATCTTTGAGGGAGGCCCACCAAGAGGCAGAGGACTCCCAAACCTCCCATTGTCAGGGAATAGGAGAGCATTCATCACTCAGATGCATCAGCACCTCTGACATCAAAAAGAAAAGAAGGGTAATCGTGGTGGGTGACTCCTTCTGAGGGAAGCAGAGGGCCCCACATGTGGACAGGACCCATCCCACAGGGAGCTGTGCTGCCTCCCTGGGGCCCGGGTACGGGATATCCCTGAGAGACTCCCTGGGCTGATCCAGCCCTCTGGTTATTACCCACTGCTGATACTCCAGGCTGGCAGGGATGAGATGGGAAAGAGGAGCGTCAGGGCAATTAAAAGGGACTTGAGGGCACTGGGCCAAGTGGTTGGTAGGACAGGAGCACAGGTGGTCTTTTCCTCAGTGCCTTTGGTGGCTGAGATAAACGGGGAAAGGAAGAGGAGAACTCCCATCATTAACAAGTGGCTCCAGGGTCGGTGTCATTGGGAAAATTTTGGATTCTTTGATTGTGGGGCAACTTTTACAGCAGCTGCCCTGCTGGAACCAGATGGGATCCATCTCTCTGTTAAGAGCAGAAGATTTTCAGCTCCTGAACTGGCAGACCTCGTTGAGAGGGCTTGAAATGAGGTTTGAAGGGGGAGGGGATGCAGCTGGGCTGTCTGGAAGCAAGGCCTCTGACACTGTGTGCCCCAGCATTCCCTGGAAAAGCTGCAGCCCACGGCTTGGACAGGAGCGCTCTTTGCTGGGTTAAGAACTGGCTGGATGGGCGGGCCCAGAGAGTGGTGGTGAACGGTGCTGCATCCAGCTGGGGATCAGTGACCAGGGGTGTCCCTCAGGGTCTGTGCTGGGGCCAGTCCTGTTCAATGTGCAGACATGAATGAGTGCTGTGTCCAGCTCTGGCCCCTCAGTTCAGGGAGGACGTTGAGACGCTCGAGTGCGTCCAGAGGAGGCACCGAGGCTGGGGAGGGGCTTGGAACACAAACCCTGTGAGGAAGGGTTGAGGGAGCTGGGCTTGTTCAGCCTGGAGAAAAGGAGACTCAGGGGTGACCTCATCACTCTCTGCAGCTCCCTGAAAGGTGGTTGTGGTCAGGTGGGGTTGGGCTCTTTCTCCAGGCAGCAACTCACAGAACCAGAGGACACAGCCTCAAGCTGTGTCAAGGGAAAATTAGGTTGGATATTAGGAAAAAGTTTTCCACAGAGTGATCAAGTACTGGAATGGTCTGCCTGGGGAGGTGGTGGAGTCACCATCCCTGGATGTGTTTGAAAAAAGACTGGATGTGGCCTCGATGCCATGGTTTAGTTCAGGTGTTTGGTCTTGGGTTACACTTGATGATCTTGAAGGTTTCTTCCAACCTGTTGATTGTGTGAATTCTGTAAAAACTCCCTCAAATCTTAAAAAGGCCCAAATCCCAAAAACCCCCGAATTCCAAAAAAATCTCCAATCTGCCCAAGAATCAAAAATCCCCCAGAAAACCCCAAATACCATATTCCATCCACAAAAAAACACCAAGACCTAAAAAAACTAAACCCCAAAATCCCCAAAAATCCACAAATCCCACAAAAACACCAACTCCCAAAAATTCTTATTCCCTCTCAAATATCCACAATCCCAAAAATTACCAATCCCCCTCAAAAAAACCACATCCCAATCCTACATAATCCCCAAATTCCCTATTCCAGACCATTTTCCTTTTCCAGGCTGACATTGAGCAGGCTCCGCAGGAAACTCTCAGTGAGTTTGGGCGAAAATATGGGGATCCTGAAGCTTCATAACCTCCAAAACAAATAAAAAACAATAGTTTTTTATTGGTGATCCACCAATAAAAATACTCAGGCCCCGGCCGCTGACTCTGCAGGGGCCCCGGGCGCGCGCAGAGCCGCAGCAGCGCCCCCACCCTCATCGCGACAGCCACCGGCAACCCCCGACACGGCCGGGCCACCTCCCTGTCGTGACAGGCGACGGCGACAGCAGCGCCACCGGCGGCACCCGGAAGTGGCCACCTGGGGGACCGGAATGTGTGCGCACCTCGGGTGGTGCGGCGGGGAAAAGGTTCCGGGGGGAAGCAGAAGTGGAAGGAGAGGGGCCGGGGAGGTTTGTGCCGCTTTAGGGACACCTATAGATCTCCAGACCCTATAGAACCCCCAGAGCGCCCTATAGACCCTGCAGGGCTTCCCTATAGGGTCTCGGAACCCTACAGAGCCTCAGTCAATCTCCTGTGGGCGGCTCCTAATGCTGCATGCCCTCACAGATCCCCTATAGATCCCCCGCCTCAGCTTCCCACCATTTTCCCCTCCAGGCCCTTAGGGCCCCACAGGCACCGGGAGAAGGGGCGGGATGAGGGAAAAAGTTGGAAAATTAGCAGGAAAATATCAGGGTGAGGAAAAAATCACGGGGATGAGGTTGAAAATCACCTGGGATGGGGTGGAAAAACAACGGGATGCGGGTAAACGTACCAGGATGAGGCGGAAAATGTTAAATGAGCAGGAAAAAACAACACAATGAGGCAGGAAAATATCGTGATGAGGTGAAAACATCAAAATGAGAGGAAAATACCAAAATGAGGTGGAAAACATCAAAATCAGAGGGAAAATACCAAAATGAGGGGAAAACACCAGATGAGGGGAAATACATTGAAGTGTGCTGGAAAACACCAAATTGAGGATATAAAGAGAGAAACTAGGAGGGAAAATAACAAAAGTGAGGCAAAAAACCAAAGGAATGAGGTCTGAAATTCCGCAATTTGGTGGAAAACCACTGTAAGAGGTGGTGAAACACCAAAATGAGGAAGGAAACCACCAGGATTAGGGGAAAACCTCTAACATGAGGTAAAACCCCACAAAAGTGAGGCAGAAAAGCAGCAGGACTTGGCAGAGAACCACTGGGATGTGGGGGAAAATACCAAAATGAAAAAAAAAGTGGAAAAGCAACAGAACAAGGCCCCCAAATAAAAAAACAAAAGCTGGAAAAACACCAGGATGAGAGGGAAAATATTGGGATAAGGGGAAAAAAAACCAAAGTGAGGTGGAAAACAACAAAAATAACGAGGGAAAACACCAGAATGAGGGGGAAAAGAATGGGATGGGGAAAAATCCTGAGATGAGGCAGAAAACAGAAAAATCAGGTGGAAAAACACTGGGATGAGAAGAAAAAACACTGGGAAAAGGTGGAAAAACACCAAGATGCCAAACCCGCCAAAATGAGGTGGAAACATGGCGGTAAAAAGTGAAAAGACTCCAGAATGAGGTGGACAGCTACCAGGATTCGGTGGAAAAACTCCAAAGTAAGGGTGAAATGAAGGAACACATGGAGGACTCATGGATCAGGAAAAGGATCAGGGAAGATCCCCCAGCAAATCCCATCTGGGCGTGACAGACTCAGGACCTGGGATAGGATGAGTTTATTTCCATCAGGATCAGAGCAGGATAACAAGACCCCAAATCCAACTTTTCCCTCCCCAAATTCACATTCCTGGCTTTTACTTGATCCCTCCAGCAGCTATGAGAGCTGGGCCCATCCCAGGGGAGTGAGTTTTCCATGGATTTCTCCAATATGTCATTCCCATGGAAGAAAATTCATCGTGAACTTATCCAAAGGGTCAATACGTAAGCAATGTCCTGCTCCATAGTTTTTTTCCACAATGGGATTCCTGCCAGGAATCTGCTCCTCTTTCCATGGATCCACAGGTCCCTGCAAAGATCCAGCTCCAGGATGAGCTTCCCTTTGGATGCACCATGTAATTTTGGCAATTTCCACTCCAGCACCTTGGAATGATCTCTGGAGTCATTCCTTTCCCAAATTCCACCTCTGGAATTACAGCTGTGATATGATTGGTGGCTTCTGACTCAATTCTTATTCCAGAGGTGTTGCCGCTGTTCCCCACAGGATTGACCTGAAACAGAAGATTCCAGCAGCTTCCCGTGGAATCCAGCCCTGGAGCCTCCAGGAATTTGGCTGTGCAAAGCCAATCCTGATGAGAAAAACACTGGGATAAACTGGAAAATTCATGAAATGGGATGGAAAAATACCGGGATGAGGCAGAAAACTACCAAGACGGGCTAAAAAACTACCAGAACAGGCTGGAAAAATAATGAAATGGAGGGAAGAATACTGGGATGAGGCAGAAAAATACTGGGATGAGGGGGAAAATGTTGGGATGAGGGAAAAACTAGAGGGGTTGGGAAGGAAAAACCACAAAACGTGGCAGAAAACCTTAGAAACCGGGGGAAAATTTCAGAATGGGGCAGAAAAACATCGGGATGAGGCAGAACGCTAACAAAATCAGGCAGAAAAGCACTGAAATGAAAGGAAAAAACCACTGGAATGAGGCAGAAAAGCACCAGGATGTGGCGGAAAACGCCTGGATTTCGGGAAGAAGGTGGTGGTGCTTTTCATAAATGGAGGCTCTGAGCTTTTACTGCCCCTAAGGTTTTTGCAAATCACAAGGAGAAGTAGTCCATGGCTCTGCAGCCAAACGGAGCGTAAGTCCAGATGAGGTCAATTCTTTTGGAATTCGCTAAGATTTGGGAAAACTCCGCCTTGGCCGCCTCAAAAAGCTCCTTATCCTTTACAAAATTTCGTCTAGATTCTGGCGGCTCCCTCTTGTAGCAATCCACAGGGAAGGGATACACAACCTTGTGGAGATCCGGAAGCTCCAAGCTTTTCAGTAGCAGATCCTTCAGCACAGCTGTGGACAGGGGATTGCCGTAGAGTCCGAGGAAGCGCAGGTGGGAGCAGCGCCGGAGCATCGGGAGCAGCGCGTTCAGGTGGGAGTCGGCCATGCGGCATTCCCTGAGGTCCAGGCACAGCAGCGAGGCCGAGGTTTCCTCCAGGAGCAGCCGCAGCGGCTCCAGGAGGCCTTGGGAGATGTCGTGGCCACCGAGATCCAACCTTTTGAGGGCCGGAGCGTGGAAGCTTTGGGAGAGGAAGGCGAGGTCGGCAGGAACGAGGGAGCAGAAGGCCAATTCCAAGCTTTCCAACGGAGCCTGGAGGTCGCTGGTGGGAGGGAAAAGGGAGAGGTGAGGCCCAAGGGAGGATTGGTGGAAGCTGGGAATGCCTGGATTCCTGGGGAAAACGTGAGGAATGAGAGCTGGGATTGCATCCGTGGGAATCATGGGATTGTGGGATGGGTGAGGTAGGAAAGGAGCTCCAAGAACATTGAGTTCAACCCCTGAAAATCCTGGAATTTTGGAATTATGGGCTCATGGAACCACAGAATAATGGGACCACTGAGGTTGGGCAAAATCTGTGAAACCATGAAGTTCTAGCTTTGAGAATCATGGAATTACAGGATCATGGAGTCATGGAATCATGGAATGACTGCAGTTGGCAATGAGGTCTAAAATTTATCGAGTTCCACCCTTGCGAATATTAGAATTTTTGAATGATAGGGGAATGGATTTATGGAATGGCTGAGGTTTGGAAAGGTCTCCAAAAACATCAAATTCAAGTTTTGAGAATCATGGAATTATGGGACAAAGGAATCATAGAATTTTGGAATCAAATCATGGAATTATGGAAACAGCTGAGGTTGGGAAAAGTCTCCAAGATCATCAAGTTTGACTTCTGAAATCTTGGGATTTTGGAATGATGGGGTCATGGAATCATGGAATAATGGAATCATTGAGGTGGGGCAAAATCTCCAAGACCATCAAGTTCAAGCTTTGAGAATCATGGAATTATGGGATCATGGAGTCCTGGACTATTGGAATCATGGGAACCTGGGATCACTGAGGCTGGAAAAGATCACAGGGACCATCGAGCCAAAACTTTGAGAATTCTGGAATAATGGACTTGGAAAATGAAATCATGGGACTATTGGGATAATGAAATCCTGGAATTGTGGGGTCACTAAAATTGGAGATCTCCAGGATCCTGAAGTTCTGCCTTTCAGAAACCTACAATTATGGAATTTTAGGATCATGGAATTATGGGATGATGGAATAATTGAATCATGAACTCTTGGGATAACGGAATCACGGGATCATGGGAACATTGGGATAATGAAATACTGGAACCACTGGATCACTCAGGTTCAAAAAGACCCCCAAGATCCCTGAGCCCAATCCTTGGGAATCCCCCCAGAGCGCTGGAAGGCCCCACCCCGTGGGGAACTCACCAGAGGATCTGGCGCAGATTCCCAGAGAGCCGGGAGGATCCCAGGTTGAGCTCCCGGAGGCTGGGCAGCATTCCCAGCTTTCTGGCCACGCAGAGGATTCTGATGTCCGATTCCGTCGTCAGGTGCCGCACATCCACCTTGCTGTGCTGGAGCTTGAGGCTGCGCAGCTGAGGGAAGCGCGAGAGGTGCGGCAGAATCACCAAGAGCCCGTTCAATCCCAAATTCCGGAAGTGTAGATCCACCCTCCGAACACATGAAGGATCCAGGGATTTTAACAAAGTCAAGATCTCATATGCCGAGATGTACTTTGCTTGGAATTCGTGGCACTTGAGGCGCAGTGGGCCGGCAGCTCCGGCCTGAATCGCGTCGCGCAGGATCCCGTAGGACCTTCTGTTAACAACCAAGTCGGCGTGGATGTCCACACCTAGGGCCCGCGGAGCGGCCGTGGCAGCTCCGGAGCGGCCTTTGTGCCGCTTGGATCTGTGCCTCTGGAATTCCGGCTGGTGCTTGGACACCTCCACGCAAGCCTTGGCCAAAACCTCTGTGCTGGACCAGCTGTTCAACGAGGCAGGAGCGCAGCTGGACACGAAATCTGAGAGTCTGGTCATGTCCAGCACGCGCAGGCTGAAAAAACAGGAATAAATCATGAGGAAAACCCACGAGGATAGATGGATGGAGCAGTTGAAGGAACTGGCCATGCCAGAATTCCCAAAACCCACCTGGAACGGTGGCCGGGCTCTTCCAGCTCCTGCTGGAGCTGCGCCACCACGGCCTGGATGATGGCCTCGACGCAGTCAATGCAGGTATGGTCCCAGAGCAGCTCCCGGTGCCCCACGAGCCGCTGGAAGTGGAGCACCGGGAATGGCCAAGCGGCCACTAAATCTCGCAGGACCAGGGGTCTTCCATCCAGGAATGCCACTTGGAAAAGGACAGGATAGAGATGGGGGGGAAGGGCGGGAAGAGGGTGCTGGGCGACGACGCGGCGGGCGCAGAGGAAAAGCAGGGAATCCATGGATTCTGAGGGGCTGTGGGAATTAGGTGAAACTGGGGGGACCCCCAGTATGTGGAGGAACCAGGGGAGAATTCCAGGGAAACTCCAAATCCAAGGATATCCCGAAGAAAAGGGAAGCCGTGGGAGGAGGTGGGGACGGTGTTCTGAGGGTACCCCCCAGTGCACCTCTCCAACAGGGGGATCCCAGAGTACACCCACCCTAAGAAGGGCTACCTCAAAAATCCCCCAAGGATCCCAAACCCCTCCAGGAATCTCCAAATTGTCAAAAGGATCCCCAAATTACCCCAAAGTCCCCATAGGGATCCCCAAAACCGGCGCCGCCGCCTCCCCCCAACATGGCGACCCCACCTCACCGCCCGCTCGCAGCCCTCACTCGCCCCCAGCCCGTAAGAAAGCTCCACTTCCGTAACTGCGCGGTGGAGCAACCAATCAGCGAGCGAGACCCACCCTGGAGGCGGAGTCTTTACTTCTATTTGGCCTATACAGCTGTCGATCACTTCTTTAGTGAGTTCTCATTGGTTCAAGGTGCACCTGGGCGGACTCTTCAATAGCCGGACTTTCCATTTGCTCAAACCGCTGTCAATCACTAATGAGTGCCTTTTTATTGGCTGGCGCTTGGCGAAAGCGGTAAGTTCGCTCGGAGGGTGCGTTGAAGGTGCTGCTGGAGCGCTGGGAAGCGGAATTCCTGTGGGAACGGCGGTGGGAACCCAGCCAGGTGCTCCTGAGGAGCCGCGGCTGGAATTTGTGCTTCGAGACGTCCCTGAGGGGAATCCTGCAATCGTGAGTGTGCTGGTTTAGGGATCCTCAGGCTGGTTTTGAGGCCCTGGGGGTGCTTTTAGGGTGGTATAAGGGCCTCCTGGAATATGGGCTTTTGCTTTATGGGGGTGCTGGGGCTACTTGGGGTGTCCTTGGGGTCGTCTTGGGGTCTGAAGAGGTTTTTTGGTTGGTTTAGGGAGTCCCTGGAATGCGAGGGAATTGGTTTGTGGGGTGGTTTCAGGTTTTTTGGGGATGCTTTGGGTAACTGGGGAGGTCCTGCAGCTGGTTAAGGTTTCTGGGATTCTCTTTGGGGTGATATAGGGGATCCCTCGAGTGAGCGGGATCGGTTTAGGGAGGTCCTGAGTGTTTTGGGGGTGTCCTTTGTCTGGTTTTGGGTTGCTGGGGGTGATCTTTATGATGGTTTCAGAGGGTGCTGGAATGGGGGATTTGGAATAGGGGGTGCTGGGTTTTTTTGGGGTGTTCTTGGGATAGTTTTGTGGTGTTTGGGCTGCAATTGCCAGGTCCTGGAATTGGGCCGGTTTGGTTTAGGGGGTTCTGGGAGTTTTTGGGGTGTCTCTGGAATGAGAGGGGTAATTTTGGGGCTCCCTGAGGGATATATTGGAGTCTGAGAGAGTCTTTGAGGTGTTTAGGAGATTCCCTAGATAGAGTAGGATTACTTTAGCGAGGTCCTGGGGATTTTGGAGTCTTCTTGGGGTGGTTAAAGGGGGCTTTGAGGTGTTTGTGGGGTGCTGGGGGGGGTGGGATGGTTTTGGAGGTCCCTGGAATGGTGGAAGGTGGTTTCAAGGAGTCCTGGTTTTTTGGGGTGTCCTCTGGATGGTTTTGGGTTACCGCGGTGGTCTTTGGGGTGATCTGGGGATCCCTGCAATGAGGAGGAGTGGTTTAGGGGAGTACTGGGAGGGTTTGTGGTGCTTGAAAGTGCCATTTGTGGTACTGGGGAGGTTGTTAGGCTGGTTTTTGAGGGCTGAGTGAGTCCTTGGGTTGGTTTAGGGAGTCCCTGGAATGGGGCAGGTTTGGCTTAGAGGGATCCTGGGGGTTTTGGGGGTTTCCAAAGGCCATTTGGAGCAGGCCAACAGGGCTATGGAACAGCAGCTTGTGCACAGCAGGGCGAGCAGGCAGGGCTGCACGTTTTCACACTCGTGAGCTTTGCTGGGTGTTGTTTGCTGTGTTTCTATTGGCCCCTTGGTTTTGGGGTTTCTCTTAGGAATGGTTTTTCCAGCATGGAAAACTGGGCTTGGTACAAGTGCGTGGAACCAAATGGAACCCTGGGAAAAGGATGAGTCTGTGCAGAGCCATTCCTGCCCGCAGAGTTTGAGCTGATCTGTGGTTCCAGGGGCCTGCGCTGTGAGCAGCTGAACGATCTCCTTTTGCTGCTGGCCCAGTTTAGGGAGGAAGTTGAAAGACTGAGGAGTGCCAGGGAAAGGGAATGAGATTGGTGGAGTTCAGCCCTTCCATCTTACAGGGAGGCCCACCAAGAGGCAGAGGACCCCAGGGCCTCCCATTTTCAGACAATGGGAGGGGACCTGGGAGATGAAGGGGAGTGGAAATGAGTCCCTGCTCGGGGAGGTAATAATAGTAATAGTAATAATCCCTACCGACCTGCATCCCCTAGCCCTGTGCCACTTCAGACAGGTCTGAGGCCCTGGATTGAGAGAGTCACCCAGATGATTTAGATGAAAATGATCTGCCCAGTGAGCCTCCACATTATGATTTGTCTGAAACAAGGATCCACACCTCTGACATCAAGAAGAAAAGCAGGGTAGTCGTGGTGGGTGACTCCTTCTGAGGGGAGCAGAGGGCCCCACATGTGGACAGGACCCATCCCACAGGGACCTGTGCTGCCTCCCTGGGCCCAGGTACGGGATATCCCTGAGAGACTCCCTGGGCTGATCCAGCCCTCTGGTTATTACCCACTGCTGATACTCCAGGCTGGCAGTGATGAGATGGGAAAGAGGAGCGTCAGGGCAATTAAAAGGGACTTGAGGGCACTGGGCCAAATGGTTGGTAGGACAGGAGCACAGGTGATCTTTTCCTCAGTGCCTTTGGTGGCTGAGATAAACGGGGAAAGGAAGAGGAGAACTCCCATCATTAACAAGTGGCTCCAGGGTCAGTGTCATTGAGAAAATTCTGGATTCTTTGGATTTAGGGGAAACTTTTGCAGCACCTGCTCTGCTGGAACCAGATGGGATCCATCTCTCTGTAAAGGGCAGAAGATTTTCAGCTCATGAACTGGCAGACCTCGTTGAGAGGGCTTGAAATGAGGTTTGAAGGGGAAGGGGATGCAGCTGGGCTTTCTGGAAGCAAGGCCTCTGACACTGTGTGCCCAAGCATTCCCTGGAAAAGCTGCAGCCCACGGCTTGGACAGGAGCGCTCTTTGCTGGGTTAAGAACTGGCTGGGTGGGCGGGCCCAGAGAGTGGTGGTGAACGGTGCTGCATCCAGCTGGGGATCAGTGACCAGGGGTGTCCCTCAGGGTCTGTGCTGGGGCCAGTCCTGTTCAATGTGCAGACATGAATGAGTGCTGTGTCCAGCTCTGGCCCCTCAGTTCAGGGAGGACGTTGAGACGCTCGAGCGCGTCCAGAGGAGGCACCGAGGCTGGGGAGGGGCTTGGAACACAAATCCTGTGAGGAAGGGCTGAGGGAGCTGGGCTTGTTCAGCCTGGAGAAAAGGAGACTCAGGGGTGACCTCATCACTCTCTGCAGCTCCCTGAAAGGTGGTTGTGGTCAGGTGGGGTTGGGCTCTTTCTCCAGGCAGCAACTGACAGAACCAGAGGACACAGCCTCAAGCTGTGTCAAGGGAAAATTAGGTTGGATATTAGGAAAAAGTTTTCCACAGAGGGATCAAGTACTGGAATGGTCTGCCTGGGGTCACCATCCCTGGATGTGTTTAAAAAAGCCTGGATGTGGCCCTCGTTGTGATTGTCTAGTTCAGTTGTAAGGACAGTGTTAGACTGTATGACCTTGAAGGTCTCTTCCAACCCAGTGATTCTGTGAATTCTGTGAAGTGAAGACTCCCTCAAATTGCAAATAACTCCAAATCCCAAAAAACCCCAAATCCCCAGAAAACCTCTAATCCTCCCAAAATCCCCCAAAACCTCAAATCCCATATTCCATTCCCAAAAATCCACAAACTATAAAAAGTCCAAATCTCAAAAATCCCCAAATCCCATAACATCCTCAAATCCCTAAAAAAACCCAGCTCCCAAAACCCCCAAATACCTCCAAAACCCCAAATCTGAAACACCCCAAATCCTCCATGCGGCAGAAATGAAGGAAAACATGGAGGATTCATGTATTGGGATAAGGATCAGGAAAATTCCCTCAGGAAATCCCGTGTGGGCATGACAGACTCAGCATCTGCAATATCATGAGTTTCTTTTCAATGGGATCAGAGCAGGATAACCAGACCCCAAATCCAACTTTTCTCTCCCCCAATTCACTCCCACCTTTCCCTCAATCCCTCCAGTAGTGCTGAGAGCTGGGACCATCCCAGGGGAGTTTTTCATGGAATTCACTGTGAATCCATCCTGAGGTCACTTTTCAATCCATTTTCTAACGCAAATCCATCCCATGGCAAGAATTTTCCATGGATTTCTCCAGTGTGTCATTCCCATGGAAGACAATTCCTCATGGACTTTTCCAAGGGGTCAATACATCAGCAATATCCTGCTACAAAGGTTTTTTCCTCCATGGGATTCCTGCCAGGAATCTGCTCCTTTTTCCATGGATCCGCAGGTCCCTGCAAAGATCCAGTTCTAGGATGAGCTTCCCTTTGCATGCACCTCAGAATATTGGGAACTTCCACTCCAGCACCTTGGAATGACCTCTGGAGTCACTCCTTTCCCAAATTGCTGCTCTGGAATTCCAGCTGTGCTATGACTGGTTTCTTCCAACTTCATTCTTATTCCAGAGGTGTCACCGCTGTTCCTGACAGAATTTGCCAGACACGGGAGAAGCTTCTGGAAGCTTCTTGTGGAATCCAGCCCCAGAGCCTCCTGTAATTTGGCTGTGCCAAGCCAATCCTTATGGAAAAAACACTGGGATGGGCTGGGAAAAATCATGAAATGAGACAGAAAAGTACCAGTATGAGGCAGAAAAATACCAGGATGGGCTGAGAGGGGGAAACTGTCAGGATGGGGAGGAAAAACCTCAAAATGTGGCAGAAAAGCTACAAAACCAACGAAAAATCTCGGGATGGGGAGGAGAAACATCAGGATGAAGCAGAAAACTAACAAACCGGCAGAAAAGCACCAAAATGAAAGGAAAAGAACCCTGGAATGAAACAGAACATCACCAGGAGGAGCTGGAAAGCACCCGGGTTATGGGAAAAAGGCAGCAGCAATTTTCCACAATGCAGGCTCCAAGACTTTACAAATCACAAGTAGAAGTAGTCCAGGGCTCTGTGGCCATTAGGATTGTAAGTCCAGATGAGGTCAGTTCTCCCAGAATTTATCAAGATTTGGGAAAACTGCACCTTGGTTGCTTCAAAAAGCTCCTCATCCAAGACCTCTCCAAAATCAGAATGGAATTCTGACGGCTCTGGATTGTAGCAGTCCTTGGGGACGGGATACACGACCAGGTGGAGATTTGGCAGCTCCAAGGTTTTCTGGAGCAGGTCCTTGAGTGCAGCCGTGGACAGGGAATTGCCATACAGTCGCAGGAAGCGCAGGCGGGAGCAGCGCAGGAGCGTCGGGAGTAGCACATCCAGGTGGGAGTCGGCCATGCGGCATTCCATGAGATCCAGGCACAGCAGCGAGGCCGAGGTTTCCTGCAGGAGCAGCCGCAGCGGCTCCAGGAGGCCTTGGGAGAAGTCATGGCCGCTCAGATCCAACCTTTTGAGGGCCGGAGCGTGGATGCTTTGGGAGAGGAAGGCGAGGTCGGCGGGAACAAGGGAGCAGAAGGGCAATTCCAAGCTTTCCAATGGAGTCTGGAGGTCACTGGCAGGAAGGAAAAGGGAGAGATGAGGCCCAGGGGAGGATTGGTGGAAGCTGGGAATGTCAGGATTCCTGGGGGAAACATGGGGAATGAGAGCTGGGATTGCATCCGTGGAGTTGCGAGATTGTGGGAGGGGTAAGGTTGGGAAGGAGCTCCAAGAACATCGAGTTCTACCTCTAAAAACCCTGGGATTTTGGAATGATGGGGTCATGGAGTTATGGAATGGGTGAGTTTAGGAAAGGTCTCAAGAAACACTGAGTTCAAGGTTTGAGAATCACAGAATTCTGGGATCAAGGAATCATGGAATTCTGAAATCGAATTGTGGAATTATGGAATGGCTGAAGATGGGAAAGATCTCCAAGAACATCAAGTTGGACCCCTGAAAACGCTGGGATTTTGGACTGATTGGATCATGGAGTTATGCAGTGGCTGATGTTGGTAAAGGTGTTCAAGACCTTTAAGAAGGACTTCTGAAAATCCTGAGATTATGGGATCATGGAACCTGGGAATTGTGGAATTGTGGAGTTACGGGGTCATAGAGCCATTAAAGTTAGAAAAGGCTTCAGGATCATCAAGTTCAACCTTTGGGAATCCTGGAATTGAGGAATTATGGGATCACGGAGTCTGGACTATAGGGATAATGGGAATCATGGGAAAAGATCTCAGGGACCATCGAGCCCAGACTTTGCAAATTCTAGAATCAAGGATTGGAATAATATAATCATGGGAATATTTGGATAATGAATTCCTGGAATCATGGGATCAGTAAGGTTGGAAAAGACCTCCAAGATCTTGAAATTCAGCTTTTGAGAATCCTGGGATCAGAAAATTCTGGGATCATGGAAGTATGGGATGGTGGAGCGACAAACTATTGTAATAATGTAATCATGGGAACATTGGGACAATGAAATCCTAGAACCATGGGATTCCTCAGCTTCAAAAAGACCCCCAAGCTCCCTGAGCACAACTCTTGGGAATCCCCCTAGAGCACAGGAAGGCCCTGGTCTGTGTGGAACTCACCAGAGGATCTGGTGCAGATTCCCAGAGAGCCGGGAGGATCCCAGGTTGAGCTCCCGGAGGCTGGGCAACATTCCCAGCTGCCTGGCAACACAGCGGATTCCCGTGGCCGATTCTGGCATCAGATGCTGCACATCCACGTTGTTGCACTGGAGCTTGAGGCTGCGCAGCTCCGGGAAGCGCGAGAGGTGCGGCAGGATCACCGAGAGTCCGGTCAATCCGAAATAGTTGAAGCATAGGTTCACTCTCCGCACGAACGATGGATCCAGAGATTCCAACAAAGTCACAATCTTGAATACTGAGATGTCCACCGCTTGGAATTCACGGCACTTGAGGCGCAGCGGGCTGGCGGCTCCAGTCTGGAGAGCATCACGCAGGATCTCGTAGGACCTTCTTTCGACACATAGGTCCGTGTGGACTTCCATGCCTGTGGGCTGCGGAGTGGCTGTGCCCGTGTCAGCTCCGGAGCAGCCTTTGTGCTGGTTGGATTCACGCCTCTGGAATTCCTGCTGATGCTTGGACACCCCCAAGCAAGCCTTGGCGAAAGCCTCGGTGCTGAACCAGACGGTCAAACCGACGGGAGTGTCGCCGGACACGGAATCCGAGAGTCCGGTCATGTCCAGCACGCGCAAGCTGGGAAAACGGGAATAAGCCATCAGGAAAACCCGCAAGGATGGATGGAGGAATTGGAGGAATTGCTGGTTGTGGCCATGCTGGAATTCCCAAAACCCACCTGGAATGGCGGCCAGGCTCTTCCAGCTCCCGCTGGAGCTGTGCCACCACGCCCTGGATGATGGCCTTGATGCAGAATGTGCAGTCATGATCCCGGAGCAGCTCCCGGTGCCCCACGAGCCGCTGCAGGTGGAGCACCGGGAAAGGCCAAGTGGTCACCAAATCCCTCAGGACCAGGGGTCTTCCATCCAGGAAAGCCACTTGGAAAAGGACATGATAGAGATCGGCAGGAAGGGCAGGAAGAGGATGCTGGCTGACGACGCAGCGGGCGCAGAGGAAAAGCAGAGAATCCATGGATTCTGGGGAGCTGAGGGAATTAGGTGAAACTGGGGGGAAACCCAGGATGAGGAGGAACCAGGAGAGAATTCCAGGGAAACTCCAAATCCAAGGTTATCCCTAGGAAACAGGGAGCTGTGGGAGGAGGTGGGGGCGGTTTTGTGAGGGTACCCCCAGCGCTGCTCCCTAAAAAGGGGGTCCCGGAGTACCCCCACCCTACCAGGGCCACCTCAAAATCCCTCAAGTATGCCAAACCCCTCCGAGAATCCACAAATTCCCACAAGGATCCCCAAATTATCCCAAAGTCCCCTCAGGGATCCCCAAAACCGGCCCTGCCGCCCCCCCAAGACGGCAATCTCCTTCACCGTCCGCCCGCAGCCCCAACTCACCCCCAGCCCGTACGGAAGCTCCACTTCCGATTTTTCTCGTTGTAGCAACCAATCGGCGAGTGAGATTAACTCTGGAGGCGGATTCTTTACATTTAATAGGATATTAAATCTGTCTGTCATTGTTTAACTCAACTAAAGAGCGACGTGAGCGAGCGCTTTAACATTCGGACTTTCCATTTGCTCATTTCGCTGTAAATCACTTGCATTGCTTTTCATTTGGCTGGCGCTTGGCGGGACGGGGAGGTTCGCTCTGAGGAGACTCTGGAGTCCCCGCCGTGCCTCCCCCAATCCCGATCCCGGTTCCCGCGGCCATGGAGCGGCAGCAGGAGCTGAAGGTGCTGCTGAAGCGCTGGGAAGCGGAATTCCTGCGGGAACGGCGGCGGAAACCCAGCCAGGTGCTGCTGAGGAGCCGCGGCGGGAATTTATTAGAGGGGAAATAAATCCCTGACGGAAATCCCTGGAATGGAGGGGGGCTCATTTGGGATCCTCGGGCTGGTTTGGGAGGCTCCTGAAGGTGGTTTTCAAGTGTCCTTGAATGAGGAAAGTTTATTTAGGGGAGTCGTGGGGGTTTTTTGGCAGTCCTTACCAGTGGTTTTGGGATCTATTGGTTGGTTTTAGGAGTCCCAGTAATGGGGCAGGATTCGTTTAGGGGGATCCTGGGTGTTTCTGAGGTGTCCTTGGGGAGGTTGAGGGGATCCTTGAGGTGGTTTTGGGGTATTGGAAGGGATTTCTGGAGTGGTTTAGGGGGTCCCTGGAATGAGGGGTTTGGCTTGGTAGGGGGCCCGAGGTTTTTTGGGTGTCCTTGAGAGTTGTTTTTGGGGTGCTGGGGGTGTCTCTGGGGAGGTTTAGGGGAGACCTAGAACGAGTGAAGTTGGTTTAGGCGGTCCTGGGGTTTTTGGGTTGTCCTTGGGGTGGTTTTGTGGTCTTTGGACTGGGTTTGGGAGGTCCTGGAATGGGATAGGTTTAGTTTAGGGGGTTCTGAGGGTTTTTGGGGTGTACTTGGAATAAGAGGTGTCAACTTTGGGGCTTCCTGAGGTGTTTTAGGAGGTCTGAGAGAGACTTAGGGTTTGTTAGGGGATCTCTGGAATGAGTGGAATTGGTTTAGGTGGGTACTGGGGATTTTGGGGTGTTCTTGGGGTGATTGATGGGGTCCTTGATGCGGTTTTGGGGTACCAGGGGGTGTTTTTGGGGTGATTTGGGGATCGCTGCAATGAGGGGGACTGGTTTAGCAGGTACAGGGTGTTTTCGGAATGGCCTTGAGAGTGGATTTTTGGGTGCTGGGCAGATCATTTATTTCTAAATCATCTAAATCACCTGGCTGACTCTCTAGATCCAGGGGCTCAGATCTATTCCGATGTGGCATCTGGCTAGGGGATGTGGGGCAGGAGGAATTTTTATTATTATTGCTATTACTGTTATTATTATCATTACTTCCCTGAGCAGGGACCCATTTCCTCTCTCCTTAATCTCCCAGGTGCTCTCCTATTCCCTGACAATGGGAGGGTTTGGAGTCCTCTGCCTCTTGGGGGGCCTCCCTCAAAGATGGAAGGGCTGAACTCCACCAATCTCTTTCACTTTCACTTTCCCTGGCACTCCTCAGTCTTTCAACTTCCTCCCTAAACTGGGCCAGCAGCAAAAGGAGATCGTTCAGCTGCTCACAGCACAGGCCCCTGGAACCACTGATCAGCTCAAACTCTGCGGGCAGGAATGGCTCTGCACAGACTCATCCTTTTCCCAGGGTTCCATTTGGTTCCACGCACTTGTACCAAGCCCAGTTTTCCATGCTGGAAAAACCATTCCTAAGAGAAACCCCAAAACCAAGGGGCCAATAGAAACACAGCAAACAACACCCAGCAAAGCTCACGAGTGTGAAAACCTGCAGCCCTGCCTGCTCGCCCTGCCTGCACGAACCGCCGTGCACAAACTGCCGAGCCCCGGCCCTGTTTGCCTGCTCTGGGTCGGCACGGGACACCCCAAAAAGCCCCAGGATCCCCCTAAAACAAACCTGCGCCATTCCAGGGACTCCCAAAAACCTTCTCAGACCCTAAAAGCACCCCAAAGGACTCCCGCAGCACCCAAAAAGCCACTCTGAAGGACACCCCTAAAACACCCTGTACCCCCCTAAACCAATCGACCTCATTTCAAGGACCCCCTCAGTCACCCCAAACACATCTCAAAAAGCCCTAGGAGCCCCCAAAACCAATCCATCTCATTCCGGGACCCCTAAACACCCTCAAACACTCTCTAAGACCTAAAGGACCCCATGAACCACCCCCAAGAACACCCCAAAAATCCCAGGACCCCACTAAACCAATGCCACTCACTACAAGGATCCCCTAACAAACCCTAACTCTCTCTCAGACCCCCGAAAACACCTCAGGGACCCCCAAAAATGACCCCTCGCATTCCAGGGACACCCCAAAAATGCTCAGAACTCCTCTAAACACAACCTGCCCCATTCCAGGCCCCAAACCCAGACCAAAGATCACAAAAACACCCCAAGGACACCCCAAAAAACCACGGATACCCCTAAACCAACTCCCCTTATTTCAGGACCTCTCAAAACCACCCTAAAGACCCCCCCAGCACCCCAAAACCATCCCAAGGACAGGCTCTCCTAACCCAGCCCCTCTCAATCCAGGGACTCCCTAAACAACCCCACGGACCCCCTCAAGTACCCCAAAATCACCTCAAGAACCCCCTGCACTACCCCAAGGACACCCCAAAAATCCCAGGACCGCCCTAAACCAAACTTTCTCTCATTCCAGGGACCTCAAAGACTCTCTCAAATCCCCTAAACCACCACAGGTACCCCAAAATATGCCCCCATTTCCCATACCAGGGACACCCCACAACGCCCTAAACCAAGCGTGCCCAGTTTCAGGGACTCCCTAAACCACCCTGAAGACCCCAAAACCAGCCTGAGGACATCCCAAAAAAATTCAAACCCCTTCTAAACAAAACCCCCCGATCCAGAACCTCCCAAACCCCTGCAGCACCCCAAAATCACCCAAAAGAGCCCCCCCGCCTTAATTCCAGGGATTCCCCTCAGAGACTTCCCCACGCACAAATTCCCGCCGCGGCTCCTCAGGAGCACCTGGCTGGGTTTCCGCCGCCGTTCCGCCAGGAATTCCGCTTCCCAGCGCTTCAGCAGCACCTTCAGCTCCTGCTGCCGCTCCATGGCCGCGGGATGTGGGATCGGAATCGCGGATCGGGATCGGAGATGGAGAGAGGCTCGGCGGGGAGCCCCGAGTGGCCTCAGAGCGAAGCTCCCGCCTCTGGCAAACACCAACCAATAGGAAAGCAGGGATTAGTGATTGACAGCGAAGGGAACCAATGGAAAGGCGGAATGTCGAAGAGTCCTCCCATGTCGCCCTTTGAACAAATGAGAATTAAATAAAGCAATGACAGACAACTGGCAATATCCTATTAAAAGTAAAGGATCCGCCTTCAGGGATCGGTTGCCCTCACAGATTGGTTGGTACATCGCGCACACACAGAAGTCGGTTTTCCGTACGGGTTGTGGGCGAGTTGAGGCTGCGAGCGGTTGGTGAGTTGGGGCCGCCATGTTGGGGAGGTAGCGGCGAGGCCGGTTTTGGGGATCCCGGAGGGGACTTTGGGATAATTTGGGGATGCCTTTAAATTTTCTAGATTTCCGGAGGGGTTTGGGGTCCTTGACGGCTTGTGGGGTGGCCCTGGTGGGGTGTAGGTACTCCGGGACCCCATTTTTAGGGAGTTGCACCGGAGGAACCCTCACAACATCGCCCCCACCTTCTCCCACAGCTTCCTTTTTCCGCGGGATAACCTTGGATTCGGAGTTTCTCTGGAAATCTCAAGTTCCCTCTCATCTTGAGGGTCCCCCCTAATTCCCAGAGCCCTGCAGAATCCATGGATTCCCTCCTTTTCCTCTGCGCCCGCCGCGTCGTCGATCACCGCCCTCTTCCCGCCCTTCCTGCCGATCTGTATCACGTCCTTTTCCAAGCGGCGTTCCTGGATGGAAGAACCCTGGTCCTGCGGGATTTGGTGGCCACTTGGCCTTTCCCACTGCTCCACTTGCAGCGGCTCGTGGGGCACCGGCAGGTGCTCCGGGATCATCCCTGCAACCTCTGTGTCCAGGCCGTCATCCAGGCCGTGGTGGCGCAGCTCCGGCAGGAGCTGGAAAAGCCCGAGTGCAATTTCAGGTGGGTTTTGGAATTTTGGCATGGCCACAACCTCCAATCAGCCAATTCCTCCGTTCATCTTTGTGGATTTTCCTGATAATTTATTATTGCTGGGTTAAGAACTGGCTGGATGGGCGGGCCCAGAGAGTGGTGGTGAACGGTGCTGCATCCAGCTGGGGTCCCTCAGGGGGCTGTGTTGCAGTCAGTCCTGTTCATTATTTTTAGTGATTGCATGCATGAGAGTATTAAGTCTCTCATTAGCAAATTTGCAGATGACACTAAGGTAGGAGAGTTATGCAGAGAGACCTGGAATGGTTGGATGGATGGGCAGAGTCCAGTGGGATGAAGTTTAATAAGTCCAAGTGCCAAGTCCTGTATTTTGACCACAATAAACCCTAGAAGTATTATAGTCTGGGGATGGTGTGGTTGGAGAGTGCCCAGGCTGAAAGGGACCTGGGGACACTGATGGACAGCAGCTGGACATGAGCCAGCAGTGTGCCCTGGTGGCCAAGAAGGCCAATGGCCCCTGGCCTGGATCAGGAATGGTGTGGCCAGCAGGAACAGGGAGGTCATTCTTGCCCTGGACTCAGCACTGCTGAGGCCACACCTTGAGTGCTGTGTCCAGCTCTGGCCCCTCAGTTCAGGGAGGACGTTGAGACACTCGAGCGCGTCCAGAGGAGGCAGCGAGGCTGGGGAGGGGCTTGGAACACAAACCCTGTGAGGAAGGGCTGAGGGAGCTGGGCTTGTTCAGCCTGGAGAAAAGGAGACTCGGGTGACCTCATCACTCTCTGCAGCTCCCTGAAAGGTGGTTGTGGTCAGGTGGGGTTGGGCTCTTTCTCCAGGCAGCACTGACAGAACCAGAGGACACAGCCTCAAACTGTGTTAAGTGAAATTTAGGTTGGAAATTAGGAAAAAATGTTTCATGGACAGAGTTATCAAGTACTGCAATGGTCTGCCTCAAGGTGGTGGAATCACCATCCTCACCATCTGTGGATGTGTTTTAAAAAAGACTGGTTTAGTTGAGGTGTTCAGGCAGGTGTTGGACTCGATGATCTTGAAGGTCTCTTCCAGTCCAGTGATTCTGTGAATTCTGTGAATTTATTCTCATTTTTCCAGCCTGCGCATGCTGGACATGACCGGACTCTCGGATTCCGTGGCCGGCCGCACTACCACCGGGTTGAGCGTCTGGTCCAGCACCAAGGCTTTGGCAAAGGCTTGTGTCAAGGCGTCCAAGCAGCAGCGGGAATTCCAGAGGCGCAGATCCAAACGGCACAAAGGCCGCTCCGGAGCCGCCACAGCCGCAGCCACGTCAGCTCTGCAGCCCCCAGGCGTGGACGTCCACACCGACCTGTTTGTCGACAGGCGTACCTACAAGATCCTGCGCGATGCTCTCCAGGCTGGAGCTGCCAGCCCGCTGCGCCTCAAGTGCCGTGAATTCAAAGCCGTGGACATTTCGGCTTCCGAGATTGTGACTTTGTTGGAATCTCTGGATCCATCCTGTCTGCGAAGGGTGGAACTGTGCTTCAACAATTTGGGATTGAGCGGGCTCTCGGTGATCCTGCCCCACCTCTCGCGCTTCCCGGAGCTGCGCAGCCTCAAGGTCCGGTACAGCAACGTGGACGTGCGGCACCTGATGCCAAAATCGGCCATGAGAATCCGGTCTGTGGCCAGACAGCTGGGAATGCTGCCCAGCCTCCGGGAGCTCAACCTGGGATCCTCCCAGCTCTCCGGGAATCTGCGCCAGATCCTCTGGTGAGTTCCACACGGAGCAGGGCCTTCCCAGGGTATCTTGGGGCTATTCCCTGGGTATCTTGGGAGTCTTTTCCGACATGAGCAGTCCCATGGTTCTGGGATTCCATTGTCCCTATATTCCCATTATTCCATTATCCCAATAGTTCGTGACTCCATTGCCCCATAATTCCACGATCCCAGAATTCTGTGATTCTAGGATTCTCAAAGGCTGAACTTTAGGATCTTGGAGGTCTTTTCCAATCTTAGTGGCCTCCAGGATTTTGCTGCGCCAATATTCCTATGATCCCATGCTTCTGTTATCCCAGTAGCTCATGACTCAACATTTCCATTATCCATAAACTCATGATCCCAAAATTTCATGCTTCCAGGATTCCCAAAGTTTGGGTTCAATAGGTCTTGAGGGTCTTTTCCAGCCTAAAGGATCCATTGATTGCAAGAATTCATTATCCCAGTGTTCCCGAGATCCTGTGATTCTGTTATCCCAATAGCTCATAACTCAATGATTCTGTCATCCCATAAATCCATGATCCCAAAATTCCAGGATTCACAAAGTTTGGACTTTGTGATCCTGAAGCTTTTTCCAAATTGAATGGCTCCATGACCCCATAACTCCATTATTCCATAATTCCATAACTCTGTGATCCTGAGACCCCATAACTCCACAATTGCACAAGTCCCTGGCTCCATGATCCCATCCATAATCCCAGGATTCTCAAAGCTTGAACTTGGAGATTTTTCCCAACCTCACCAATTCCATTATTCCACGATTCCATGTCCCCATAATTCCCAAATGCCAGGATTTTCAGGGGTTGAACTTGATGTTCTTGGAGCTCTTTCCCAACCTCAGCCATTCCATAATTCCACAATTCAGTTTCAGAATTCCATGATTCTCAAACCTTGAACTTGATGTTCTTGGAGACCTTTCCCAACCTCAGCCATTCCATAACTCTTAATACCCCATGTGCTGGTTTAGGGCAAACTTGGGAGAAAACCTCCGAAGGGTCCCCCCATCCACCAGGAAGCAAACCCAACCGGCCCCTTCCCCAACCGGTTTGGGAAGAAATTTCCTGAGAGAGAGGTGGAAAAAACCTTTTTATTCAATAGGCAAAGCAGTACGCAGCACAAAAAAAATGAGCAATACTGAACAACAAAATCTCTCTCTGCTCTGAAGAGATGACAAATTCAGAAAGTTCTCCTGTGGTAGCTCAGCTCAGTCTGTTATCAGTCCCTCTGGAAAATGCCACTGCCCAGGCCAGGCCCTGGTGGGTCACATCTGCAAGCTCCTGGTGCTCCCCTCAGGTTCCAGTCCAGAACAGGTTCAAATAATTCAAAAAAAACTGTCTGGGGAACTTCTCTGCTTCATTTAGTCAAAAACTAACTTTAAAAGCAAAGGAGAGCTCCCTCCTGCTGTCCGCCACAGTGACAGAGTCCCGGAGATGTAGCGATGAAATTCCTGTCTCTGTGTTTTGAAAACAACCACCTCAGACATTCCACTGCTTCTTTCCCCCCTTCACTCTTAAATCCAGCCTTAAAGGTACAAAACCTATTTCTGGGCTTAACAGACAAATTGGGATAAAATTCAACATCACAGAGTCACCACAGGACACCCCGTAATTCCAAAATATCAGGATTTGCAGGCCGTGGACTCGGTGAGTCTTGGAAATCTTTCTCAACTTTAGTCATTCCAGCATTCCATGATTCCCAAACTTTGAGCTTTATTGTCTCAAGGTTTTGCCCAACCTCAGTGATTCCATTAATCTGTGATTCCATGACCCCTTACTCCTGAAATCGCAGGATTTTCAGGGGTTGAACTCGATGTTCTAGGAGCTACTTCCCATCCTCACCTATCCCATGATTCCATGGATGCAATCCCAGCTCTCATTCCCCACATTTCCCCCAGGAATCCTGACATTCCCAGCTTCCACCAGTCCTCCCCTGGGCCTCACCTCTCTCTTTTCCCTCCCACCAGCGACCTCCAGGCTCCGTTGGAAAGTTTGGAATTGGCCTTCTGCTCCCTCGTTCCCGCCGACCTCGCCTTCCTCACCCAAAGCATCCATGCGCCAGCCCTCAAAAAGTTGGATCTGAGTGGCCACGACTTCTCCCAAGGCCTCCTGGAGCCGCTCCGGCTGCTCCTGGAGGAAACCTCAGCCTCGCTGCTGCACCTGGATCTCATGGATTGCTACATGGATGACTCCAACCTGGAGGTGCTGCTCCCGACGCTCCTGCGCTGCTCCCGCCTGCGCTTCCTGGGACTCTACGGCAATTCCCTATCCACAGCTGCACTCAAGGATCTGCTCCAGAAAACCTTGGAGCTGGTGGATCTCCACGTGGTCGTGTATCCCGTCCCCGAGGATTGCTACAAACCGGACCAGCAGGAATCCGGTTGGGATTTTGTAGTGGATAAGGAGCTTTTGACGGCAGCCACAGCGGAGATTTCCCAAATCTTGGAGAATTCTGGGAGAACCGACCTCGTCTGGACTTATAATCCCTGCGTTCATGGAGCCCTGGACTACTTTTCCTTGTGATTTGCGTAAACCTCAGAGACAGGAAAAGCTCGGAGCCTCCATCATGGAAGAGTGCTGCCACCTCCCTCCTGATATCCAGATGTTTTCCGCCTCCTCCCAGTGGTTTTTTCCTTCAATTTTGATGCTTTTCTGCCTTTTGTTTGTTTTTTCTACCCCATCCCAGATTTTTCTGTGGATTTGTAGCTTTTCTGCCACATTTTGAGGTTTTACATCCCCACCCCAATAGTGTTCCCCTCATCCTGATATTTTCCACCCTCACCCCAGTAGTTTCCTGCCTTACGCCAGCATTTTTCCATCCCATTTCTCGATTTTTTTTTTTTGCCAATCTGGTGTTTTTTCCATCAGGATTGGCTTTGCACAGCGAAATTTCAGGAGGCTCTGGGGCTGGATTCCACGGGAAGCTGCCGGGAGCTTCTCTCATGTCCAGCAAATCCCATCAGGAACTCCAGAGATGTCTCTGGAATATGAAATGAGTCGCAAACAATCAATCATTGCACAGCTGGAATTCCAGAGCAGGAATTTGGGACATGAATGACTCTGGAGATGAATTGCTAAAATTACGTGGTGCATCCAAAGGGAAGCTCATCCTGGAGCTGGATACTGGGAGGGACCTGCGGATGCATGGGAAAAGGAGCAGATTCCTGGCAGGAATTCCATAGAGAAAAAAACCTTTGGAGCAGGATATTGCTGACATATTCACCTCCTGGAAAGGTCCATGAGGAATTGTCATGGGAATGACACATTGCAGAAATCCTTGGAAAACTCTGTCCATGGAATGGATTTGCATTAGAAAATGACTTGAAAAGTGACCTTGGGATGGATTCAAGGAGAAATCCATGAAGAACTCCCCTGGGATGGGCCCCAGCTCTCAGCACTGCTGGAGGGATTGAGGGAAAGCCAAGAAAGAATGAATTGAGGAGGGTAAAGTTGGATTTGGGGTCCTGTTACCCTGCTCTGATCCTGATGGAAATAAACTCATCCTATCCCAGATCCTGAGTCTCTTGTGCCAGGATGGGATTTCCTGAGGGATTTTTCCCCATCCTTATTCCGATTTATGAATATTCCACTATTTCCATCATTTCCACCTCATTTTGGAGTTTTTCCACCTAAACTTGGAGGTCATCATGTCCTGGTGCTCTTCTGCCTCATTTTGGTGGGGTTTTACCTCATCTAAGTGGTTTTCCTCTTATCCCGGTGGTTTTCCACCTCATTTTGGTTTTAGCACCTCATCCCAGTGGGCCTTCCAACTAATTTTGGTATTTCATGCCTTATTCTGTTGGGTTTTTGGGTCAATATTGGTGGTTATCCACCTAATTTCTCTCTTTTCATCCTCATTTTCCTGTTTTCCAGCTCACTTTGGTATTTTCCCATCACTTTGGTGTTTTCACCTCATTTTGGTGTTTCCCACTCACTCAATATTTTCCCACCACATTTTCTTGTTTTCCCCCCCTCATTTAACATTTTTGTAGGTGTTTTTGTACTTCATCCCGCTGATTTTTCCCTCATTCTGATATTTCCCTGCCTCATTTTCCATTTTTTTCCCTCATCCCACTGTTTCTCCCGGTGCCTGTGCGGCCCTGAGGGCCTAAGAGGGGAAAATGCCGGAAAACTGAGGGTGGAGGATCTATAGGGGATCTATGAAGGCAATCAGCGCCAGGAGCTGCCTATAGGGGATTAATATGGGGTTGCTGAGGTTCTGTAGAGGTCTGAGTCCCTATAAGGAATCGCTGGGAGCTCTATAGGGCACTCTGTGGGATCCTGTACAGTCTGGAGATCTATAGCGGCAGGAGCCCCCCTGGACCCTCTCGTTCCGCTTCCCCCCGGAACGTTTTCCCCGCTGCACCACCCGAGGGGCGCACACATTCCAGTCCCCCATGTGGCCACTTCCGGGTGGCGCCCGTGGCTCTGCCGTCGCTGTCACCTGTCGCGACAGGGAGGTGGCCCGGCCGTGTCGGGGGTTGCCGGTGGCTGTCGCGATGAGGGTGGGGGCGCTGCTGCGGCTCTGCGCGCGCCCGGGGCCCCGGTACCTGCAGGGACAACGGCCGGGGCGTGAAATGTGCGAGTGTTTGTATTAAACAGAATCAGTGTGTTGGAAGAGGCCTTAACAATAATCTATTCTAACCCTGACCTAACACCTATACTAGACAATGACACCGAGTGCCACATCCAGTCTTTTTTAAACACATCCAGGGATGCTGACTCCATCACCTCGCTGGGCAGACCATTGCAGTATTTGATCACTCTTTCCATTTCAAGTTTTTTTCCTAATTTCCAACCTAATTTTCCCTTGACACAGCTTGAGGCTGTGTCCTCTGGTTCTGCAGTTGCTGCCTGGAGAAAGAGCCCAACCCCAGCTGACCACAACCACCTTTCAGGGAGCTGCAGAGTGATGAGGTCACCCCTGAGTCTCCTTTTCTCCAGGCTGAACAAGCCCAGCTCCCTCAGCCCTTCCTCACAGGGTTTGTGTTCCAAGCCCCTCCCCAGCCTCGGTGCCTCCTCTGGACGCCCTCGAGCGTCTCAACGTCCTCCCTGAACTGAGGGGCCAGAGCTGGACACAGCACTCATTCATGTCTGCACATTGAACAGGACAGGCCCCAGCACAGACCCTGAGGGACACCCCTGGTCACTGATCCCCAGCTGGATGCAGCACCGTTCACCACCACTCTCTGGGCCCGCCCATCCAGCCAGTTCTTAACCCAGCAAAGAGCGCTCCTGACAAGCCATGGACTGCAGCTTTTCCAGGGAATGCTGGGGCACACAGTGTCAGAGGCCTTGCTCAAGTCCAGCTACACAACATCCACAGCCTTTCCCACATCCACCAGGCACTCACCTGGTCAGAAAAGGAGACCAGGTTGGTCAAACATGACCTACCCCTCCTAAAGCCGTGCTGGCTGGCTCTGATCCCCTGGCCATCCTGTAAGGGCTGTGTGATGACATCAGGATAAACTGTTCCATTGCCTTACCAGGCACTGAGGTCAGGCTGACTGGTCTATAATTACCAGGATCCTCCTTCCCACCCTTTTTGTGAATGGGTGTCCCACTGGCCAGCTTCCAGTCATCTGGAACCTCCCCAGTGAGCCAGGACTGTTGGTAAATGATGGAGAGCAGCTTTGCCAGCTCATCTGCCAGCTCCCTCATCAGCCTGGGATGGATCCCATCTGCTCCCATAGATTAATGAACATCCAGTCAGCTCAGCAGTTCTCTGAGTGCCTCCTCCTGGATAACAGGGGGACCATTCTGCTCCCTGACACCATCAACCAACCCAAGAGCACAGCTGTCCTGAAGGCCCAGTTGTTTTCCCACTAAAAACTGAAGCAAAGAAGGCCTTAAGGACCTATGACTTCTCACCTACAGTTACTGAGTTCCCTCCTTCATCCAATAAAGAGCAAAGGTTTTTCTTACCCTTCCGTTTCCCATTATTGTATTTGTATATTTTTTGCTTTACAGAAGTCACCATTTTAAGTTCAAACTGAGCTTTGGTCTCCATATTTTTTTCCTACAAGCTCTAGCAGCCCCCTTAAATACTCCTCAGAGACCTGATCATCCTTCCAAAGAAGAAACATGCTCTTTTTAGTACTAGTTCCTCCAAAACTTCCTTGCCCATCCAGGCAGGACGTTTGCCTCGTTGACTCCTCTTTGAGCACACAGGGACAGTCTGTTCCTGTGCCCTCAAGATCTCTGTTTAGAATCATACCCACCTTTCCTGAACTCCTTTGTTTTTCAGGGCTGCTTCCCGAGGAACTCTCTGCATAAGTCTACTAAGTATGCCAAATTGTGCCCTCTGGAAATCCAATGTGGAAGGGTTATTTGTGTTCCTTCTGATGTCACCAAATATCAAGAACTCTGTAATTTCATGATCATATTTTCCACTAGCCCATCTCAATTTACAAACCAGCAGGTCTAACACAGTCCCTCCTCTGGTGGGTTCACCCACTAGCTGTGAGAAAAAGTAGTCCTCTGCACACTCTTAAAATTTCCTGGACTGCCTTTTTTTGGGCTGTATTAAGTTCCCAGCAGATGTCTGGCATGTTGAAGTTGCCTACAAGAACAAGGGCTGATGATCCTGAAACATTCTCCAGCTGCTTACAGAATAAGTTGTCCAGCTCTTCCTCCTGCATGGGTGGACGATAACAGACTCTCAGTAGGATGTCAGCCTTGTTGGCCTTGCCCTTATTTCTTACCCACAGGCATCCAACTCCATCGTCAGCACTTTCAATACCCACGGCATCCAAAGCCTCCCTAATATAAAGGGAACCCCTCCACCTCTTCTCCCTTTCCTGTCTCTTCTGAAGAGTTTGGAGCCATCCAGTGCAGCACCCCAGCTGTGTGAGTCACCCCACCACGTTTCTGTGATGGTGACTACATCCCAGCTCTGCTGCTGCACCATGGCCTCCAGCTCCTCTTGTTTGTTCCCTGTGCTGCGTGCATTGGTGTGCAGGCACCTCAGCTGGGCTACTGATTTCACCCCTAACTCAGCCTCACCACCCTTGGGGCTGCTTCCAGACAGCCCAGCTCCATCCCCTCCCCCTTCAAAACTCATTTAAAGCCCTCTCAACGAGGTCTGCCAGTTCATGAGCTAAAGTTGTTGAGCTTCTGCCCTTTACAGAGATATTGATCCTATCTGGTTCCAGCAGGGCAGTGTTGGTTCTCTCTTCTTTCCAGTCCTTTTGGGCTGGCTCTGGACTGCAGGATATGAAAGGAGCCAACATGGGCAAACATAAAAGACAAAGCAGGCTTCTTTTCCCAGGACACAATCCACAGTTTATTCCCAAAGAGATTCCAAGGCAAAGAGAAAGCACAGGACAGGAGGAACAGCAAGGTAACTAACAGAGTGCCACCGAAGGGGAGGGGCCAGGGAGTACAGAACAAACCAGTCAGTGCAATATACAAAGCAGCAACTTAGTGCAATGCAACACCCCCTTTTTTGTTAATTAAAGTTAAAAGAAAGGCCTAAGGCTTATTCTGATTCAGAATATGAATTTACCCAGCACTTATGATTTGTGGACAAATTAGACTGCTTTTGGTTTGCCAACCCTATGTGGTTGACTTCTGAGGTAGTAGGGATTAACCCGTTAATGGCTTAGAAAATGAAGCAATGTAGAACTCTGAACACCAACACTATTAGAAAAAAGAACAACAAAAAACAACAGAATTGTTTTAACTATTGAAGTCCACCCCCCTGTGAGTCCCCAGCGAACAGTCCACTGTACCAATTGTTGGATTCTTGCTTTACCTGTCTGATCAATCAAGCTTTTAATTTCTCAGAGGGCTGTGTGGATGTTGTGAGCTTTTGAGGTTAGGTTCAGGCAACAAAGTCCTGGCACTTGTGTCCATGCAGCAGCAGGAGGAAGTCTATGGCTTCACAATTTTGGAGTGTGTCCTGCCTGGTAATTTCCTCATCTTCTAGGAGGGAGCTGGTGATGGTGCATGTTACATTTTCCTGTTTGACCACCCTGCACTCTAGGTGGCCCAATTCACCTAGGGCTTTGGCTGCTACGATCCATGGAAGGAACAGGGACACAGCAAGTCTTCTTGACTTGGCCCAATTAAAAATTTCAGAATTGTAATTTGGGTCCAAATTCTCGCATTTCTCTTTTGGATTTTGTTGGCCGGATAGTTTCCGCGAGTCCATTTGCTAATTAAGGTTTGGTGACTTGGTTTGGGAATTTAGGGTGCTAAGAGGGACAACCACCTGATGGTACATGGCCCCCCTAATAGCCAAGAAGAGATTCCTGCCCCACAATCTCCACAAATTAGGAACAGACCCTTAGGGAGGGGTTTGGGATGTGAATGGTAGGGATTGTCTGCTGTAACGTGGCTCAGAATATTACACCAGTTACTGGCAGTGAATTCCTCTCAATATTGCGGTATGTTGTGAAAGGTTTTAGTGCTTGATAATGGGCTGAAGGTAAAGTGAACACAGTGGAGGAACCCAATAACTTCAATTCTTGGGGTTCCTGGGCTGCTTTGGGCAAATTTGGCAGCCACTCCTCTATGGGGTTTTTAATTATAACAGTCTGCTGCCAGCGATTCTGGCGTGGTCGGACGTTGTGTGACTGAGGACCTGGGTTAGGCACAAGTGTGTCAAAGCTGGCTGGATATACTCCATCTTCCAATGAAATCACTACCAGCCAGGTGGACAGAGGGTCTCTTGCTGCTGCAGTGGACAGGCATATATTTTCTTGTTGGAGCATCTCTGCTAGGGTGACCCAGATGTTTTGGCGTGGCTGAGGAACGATCCACGCAGCTGTCAGACTGCTCAGAGCAAACAGGATGACAGCTTGGATAGGGCCTATCACAAGGTTGAGGTGGGAAGTAGTTTTTTTTCCTAAAAAGAGAAACATTTTTAAAGCATAATAAAAGTCAGTGTGTCTGCCAGAATGTAGCCAGATCTTACGAAGGTTTTCTCTCCTCTTTCTGGCAGTGTCTTCTTTTTGAAGCAATGGCTACTTGCTTCTCATCCCCTTCTGCTGGAGCTGAATTTTTGGGGACAAAAGGTTTTACCCATTTTTGGGGTACCCATTGCAGGCCTGAGGAGGTGGATACACTCGTGTAGCCACACCCCCAGGTAATGAGTCCATAAGGACCCTTGGTCTCCCAAGGCTCAGGGTCCTTAATTAAGACTGGTGGACGCTGGGACAACTTAAACTGATCACTGCTGTTAAAGTGACGTACCACCGGAGGACTCAAATGAAAAATTTAGAAACTTAATTGTAAACATGGCCTTGCAGAGATTTTGTTGTGGTGACATCAACACTGTTGAACTGCTCTGTCTAGCCAGGACTTGCCTGAACGTCTGCTGGGCACACTCAATCACAGCTTGACCTGTGGGGGATGCCAGTTTTATGTTCCACTCCCCACTGCTGGACAAACTCTAGGAACTCCTTGGATGCATGCGCTGGGCTGTTGACGATCTTGATTTCCCTAGGGATCCCCAGCACTGAAAGGCTTGCACTAGGTGTTGTCTGGCATGCACAGCCCTCTCTCCTGCCTGGGCAGAGGCATAAACTGCACCTGAATACGTGTCAATGCTTATCTGTACAAACAAGAGGCGACCAAAACTGGGAATGTGTGTAATGTCTGTCTGCCACACTTGACAGCTCCCAAGGCCTTGGGGATTAACCCCGACACCCAGCGATGGCATGGCCTGGAGCTGGCAGCTGGGACAGGTGGCCACAATGGCTCGAGCCTGACTCTGTTAGCTGGAAATGACGGATCAGACCTGGCACATTTGGATGGTACTGCTGGTGGCTCAGCTTCGCCTGTTGGAAGATGTCTGGGAGGTGTGCCTTTTCAGCTGGGGCAGCAAGGGAGTCTGCTTTACAATTCCCTTCTGCAGTTTTGCCTGGCAAATCAGTATGTGACCTTATGTGCATTACATAGAATGGATGCTCTTGATGTGAAACTAAATAAATTAGTTTTGAGAGTAACCTGAAGAGATGCTTGTTCTTGATGTCTTTGAGAACTGCCTGCTCCGCCCTGCACACTACCCCCACTACATAGGCTGAGTTGGTTACCAAATTAATTGGCTCCGAGAGCTTCTCAAAGACTCTCAATACTGCTGCCAGTTCAGCAGCCTGGAGTGACCCCTCCACAAACTCAACATCAGCTTCCCAATGCTGAGTCTGGGGACTTCTCCAAGGCATCACCAACTTATGGGACGCCCTGGACGCATCAGTGAACACTGTTAGAGTTTGAGCGGCCTACAGCTGCTTTTCTCACGAGGAATGCGGTGAAATTCCTCAATAAACAATTTGTGTGATGGGGCGTGAACTGGTATTTGTCCACTGTAGCTGTCCAGAGATAACTGGAGGTTGGCATTGCTCTGGAGAAGGTGCTTGGGACATCTCTTTGGTCAGCTTCTCGGGAGAGTTCCTTCCCTCCTCAGAAGGTTTGACCGGGAGGTGAATACACACAAAGTCACAACCAGCCAGCTCAGGCAGTCTTATCCTGGTTTTCTGGATCAGCTGAGCCATCAGCTCTTGTGGCTTGGTGATGATCTGGATCGTTGGTGGGAGAGGAAAACCCACTTTGTGATTAAGAGTGAATCTTTCTGCCCTTCAATCCATTGGACTATCAAACCATGCAAGTGTGGCAGCTTTCCCAGGACAATGAATTTCAAAGGCAGCTTGGGCTGATAACAATGAGCCTCCCTCATGGGCAAAACCTTCTGTGCTTTTTTGATTGCGGCTTTTGCCTCTGGGGTCAGTTCCCTGTGAGGAACCAGCTCTCTCTCCCCCTTCAATAAATTGAGGAGGGGGTCTAGGTCGTGATTGGTGAGGCCTAAACCAGTTCAAAGACCCACACAAGGAATGGAGATCCGCTAGGTTTTTGGGATCACTATCGATTTCCAATTTCTGCAGAACAACGGTCAGTGCAGTGATCTCCAAGCCCAGGTATTTCCAAGGTGGCACCCTTTGGACTTCCTGGAGTTGGAATGCAGCAGAGGTTAAAACTTTAATCACTAGGTCAAGTGTGTATTGGAGCATAGACTCATTGGGGGCGCACACCAGCACATCATCCATGTAGTGAAGGGTGACAGCTTCCCTTTTTTGGGCGCACACTGGGGACAGCAATGAGTCCACGTACCACTGGCAGATGAAAGGACTGCAGTTGGTGCCTTGCAGCAGCTCTTTCCAGTGGTAGAGCTCCACTGGGGCTTCTCGATTTATAGCAGGAACCGAGAAGGAAAACCGTGGGGCCTGCACTGTGAACAAGTGAACAATCTAATTTTGCTGCTGGCCTGTGGGAAATGCATTTGTAGAGAGCTTTTAGGGCCTGACAGAAGGCCTCAAAATTTGAGAGATCCCTGGGGAATGCCCCATGAACTCAGCCTTTATTCAAATAAAGCAAAAAGGATTCCTCAATCTCCTTTTTGGACATGAACCTCTCGTGGATTAATTTTCCTGAAACCCATACTCAAATCCCATAATACCCCAAACCATATAAAATGCAAATCCCAAAAACCCCAAAATCCCCAAAATCGTCAAATCCCCCAAAAACCCCAAGTCCCCAAAAAACCCCAAATCCTCCATGATCCCCAAATCCCCAATTCCAGACCATTTTATCCTTCCAGGCTGAATTATATGTGGCTCCGCAGGAAACCCGCAGTGAGTTTGAGAGGAAATTTGGGGATTTTGGAGCTTCAAAACCACCAAAACAAATTAAAATCTATCGATCCCCTGTGCCATGTCCATGTTGATCCCCGTAATACAAACACTCGCGGGTTCCAGGCCCCGGCCACTGTCCCTGCAGGTACCGGGGCCCTGGGCGCGCCCAGAGCCGCAGCAGCGCCCCCACCCTCATCGCGACAGCCACCGGCGACCCCCGACACGGCCGGGCCACCTCCCTGTCGCGACAGTGACAGCGACAGCAGCACCACCCGCAAGTGGCCACCAGGGGGACCGGAATGTGTGCGCACCTCGGGTGGGGCGGCGGGGAAAAGGTTCCAGGGTAAAGCAGAAGTGGAGGGGGAGGAGCTGGAGGATCGTTCCTGCCGCTATAGAGGCACCTATAGATCTCCAGACCGTGTAAAACCACCAGAGCTTCCCTTTAGGGTTCCGCACCCCTACAGACACTCAGCAATCCCATAAAAATCCCCTATAGGCAGCTCCTGGCGCTGCGTGCCCTCACAGATCCCCTATAGATCCCCCACCCTCAGCTTCCCGCCATTTTCCCCTCTAGGCCCTCAGGGCCCCACAGGCACCGGGAGAAGCAGCGGGATGAGGGGAAAAGCGTATAAACTAGCAGGCCCTCTTGAATGAGGTACAAAACCACCTAGGACAGGGTGGAAAAATAGCAGGATGAGGGGAAAAGTGCCAGGATGAGGAGAAAAAAAGTTAAATGACGCAGAAAAAAACAAGAAAATGAGGCAGGAAAATACCGAGATGAGGGGGAAAACACCAAATTGACCTGGAAAACATCAAAATGAGGGTGAAAAAAGAAATTAGGTGGGAAAACACCAAAAATGAGGTAAAAAACCCAACAGAGTATGTCCCAAAATAAGAAAATTCAATGGGAAACCACAAGGATGAGGTGGTAAAACACGGAAATGAGGGGGAAAACCACAAGGATGAAAGGAAAACCACTGAGATGAGGAACAACCCCAGAAAAGTGAGGCAGAAAAGCACCAGGACTTGGCAGAAAAACACTGGGATGAGGGGAAAATATTGGGATAAGGCAAAAAAAAAGCAACCCAAACTGAGGTGGAAAACAACCAAAATAAAGGAGGAAAACACTAGAATGAGGGTGGAAAGAATGGATGGGGGAAATCCTGAGATGAGGCAGAAAACAGAAAAATGAGGTGGAAAAACACTGGGGTGAGGAGAGAAAATATTGGGAAAAAGTGGAGAAACACCAAGATGCCAAACCCGCCAAAATGAGGTGGGAAAACAGAGGTAAAAGGTGATAAGACCCCAGAATGAGGTGGACAACTACCAGGATTAGGTTGAAATGCTACAAAATGAGGTGGAAATGAAGGAAAACATGGAGGATTCATGGATAGGGATAAGGATCAGGAAAGATCCCTCAGGAAATCCTGTCCAGGCACAACAGACTCAGGATCTGCAATAGGATGAGTTTATTTCCAATAAAATCAGAGCAGGATAACAAGACCCCAAATCCAACTTTTCCCTCCCCAAATTCACTTGCCCAGCTTTCCCTCAATCCCTCCAGCAGTGCTGAGAGCCGGGGCCATCCCAGGGCAGGTTTCCATGGATTTCTCTGTGAATCTACCCCATGGTCAGTTTTCAGAGTATTTTCTAATGCAAATCCATTCCATGGCAAGAGTGTTCCATGGGTTTCTGCAGTGTGTCATTCCCATGGAAGACAATTCTCTTGGAGTTTTCCAAGGGGTCATTATGTCAGGAATATCCTGCTCCAAAGGTTTTTTCCCTCTGTGGGATTCCTGGCAAGAATCTGCTCCTTTTTCCCAAGATCCAGCTCCAGGATGAGCTTCCCTTTGCATGCACCACGTAATTTTGGCAATTTCCACTCCAGCACCTTGGAATCATCTCCTGAGTCGTTCCTGTCCCAAACTGCTGCTCCGGAATTACAGCTGTGCTATGATTGGTTTCTTCTGTCTTCACTCTTATTCTAAAGGTGTCTCTGCTTCTCCTGATGGGACTGGCTGGACAGGGGAGAACCTTCTGGCAGCTTCCTCTGGAATTGAGCCACGGAGCTGCCTTGGATTTGGCTGTGCAAAGCCAATCTTGATGGAAAAAACACCAGGATGGGCTGGAAAAATGATGAAATGGGATGGAAAAATATCAGGATGAGCCAGAAAAATACTGGGATGAGGGGGATGAGGGGAAAACTATCAGGATGGGGAGGAAAAACCTCAAAATGTGTTAGACAAGCTACTAAACCAGGGAAAAATCTTGGGATGGGTAAGAAAAACATCGGGATGAGGTGGAAAACTAACAAAACCAGGCATAAAAGTCTGGTGAGACTGATAGCACTGTAGATTTAATTAGCAAATGCAGTTTGATAACCAAGATGCCTTGGCAAGAGCAAAGAGAGCTTTGAAGATTACAGGAAGGTTGGATCAAGACTGGTGACAGGAAGGAAAATTTAACAAGTAGAAACTGAAAGTTTATTTGTGTAATGTTTAACCCAATAAACGTAGTAAAAAATTACTCACCTTCCTGAAAATGGTATATGAGCATATGTAGCTCGAAGTAAAATTCAGATTCTGATCACAAATCACTAGTCCCCATTTCAATTGTCACTAGAAAAACATAGAAATAAAAGGAAAAAGCCACTGGAATGAGGTGGAAAACATCTGGATATCAGGTAGGAGGCAGCAGCGCTTTTCTGCAATGGAGGACCTGAGCTTTTCCTGTCTCCAAAGTTTTCCCAAATCACAAGAAGTAGTCCAGGGCTTTGTGGCTGAAGGGATTATAACTCCAAATGATTTCAGTTCTCCTGGTATTTTCCAGCAGCCGGGAAATCTCTGCCTCAGCTGCCGACAAAGGCTCCGGACCCAAGACTTATTCAAAATCCCAGACAAATTCCGACAGCTCCGGCTTGTAGCAATAAACGTGGTAAGGATGCACGACCAGGTGGAGATTTGGCAGCTCCAAGGTTTTCTGGAGCAGATCCTTGAGTGCAGCTGTGGACAGGGGATTGCCGTAGAGTGCAGGTGGGAGCAGCGCAGGAGCGTGGGGAGCAGCACGGCCAGGTGGGAGTCGGCAATGCGGCATTCCATGAGATCCAGGTCAACCAACAAGGCCGAGGTTTCCTCCGGGAGCAGCCAGAGTGGCTCTAGGATGCCTTGGGAGATGTCATGGCCGCCCAGATCCTACATTTTCAGGGCCAGAGCGTGGAAGCTTTCAGAGAGGAAAGGAAGTCGGCGGGAAGGAGGGAACAGGAGCCGAAGTCCAAGCTTTCCAACGGAGCCTGGAGGTCGCTGGCGGGAAGGAAAAGGGAGAGGTGAGTCCCAAGGGAGGACTGGTGGGGGCTGGGAACATTGGCATTCCTGGGAGAAAAGCGGGGAATGAGAGCTGGGATTGCCTCTCTGGAATTGTGGCATTGTGGGATGGTTGTGGTTGGGAAAGAGCTCCAGAAGACCAAGTTCAACCCCTGAAATGTCTGGGATTTTGGAATGATGGGATCATGGAATAATGGAATCACTGAGGTTGGACAAAATATCCAAGACTATCAAGTTCAAGGTTAGAGAATTCTGGGATAATGGTATCCTTGAGCCAGGGAATTGTGGAATTGTGGAGTAAGGGGATCATGGAGCTTTTAAGTTGGAAAAGGTTTCAGGATCATCAAGTCCAATCTCTGGGAATCCTGGAATCAAGGAATTATGGGATCATGGATTCCTGGACTATTGGGATGATGGGATCATGGGAACCTGGGATGACTACAGCTGGAAAAGATCTCAGGGACCATCCAGCCCAAACTTGGGGAATTCTGGAATCAAGGATTGGGATAATGGAATCATGGGAATATTTGGATAATGAAATCCTGGAATCATGAGGTCCCTAAGATTGGAGAAGATCTCCAAGAGCCTGAACTTTAGCCTTTGGGAATCCTGGAAATACAAAATTTTGGGATCTTGGAATTATGGGACTACAGAATTACTGAGTCATGAACAATTGGGACAACAGCATCACAGGATCATGGGAACATTGGGATAAGGAATTCCTGAAATCAGTGGATCCTTCAGGCTGGAAAAGACCTGCAGGACCCATTGAGCCCCACCTGAAATCGAGCTCCCGCCAGAGCTGCGCCACCACGCCCTGGATGACGGCCTCGAGACAGTTGACGAATGTATGATCCCAATGCAGCTCCTGGTGCCCCACGAGCAGCTGGATGTTGAGCAGTAGGAAAGGCCAAGTGGCCACCAAATCCTGCAGGACCAGGGGTCTTCCATCCAGGAATGCCACTTGGAAAACGACGCGATAGAGATGGGTTAGGGTTAGGGTTTAGCACCAAAATGAAAGGAAAAATCCACTGGAATGAGGCAGAAAAGCACCAGGATAAGATGGAAAACACCTGGATTTCTGGAAGGAGGCGGCAGAGCTTTTTTGCAATGGAGGCTCTGAGCTTTTCCCGCCTCTGAGGTTTTCCCAAATCACAAGGAGAAGTAGTCCAGGTCTTCGTGGTCAGGATCGTCAGTCCAGACGAGGTCGGTTCTCCCAGAATTTTCCAGCAGCTGGGAAATCTCTGCTTCAGTTGCTGAGAAAAGCTTGTCATCCAGAGACTCATCAAAGCAATCAAAATCGAATTCTGATGGGTCCAGCGTGTGGCAGTCCAGGGGGATGGGATACACTACCAGGTGGAGATCCAGCAGCTCCAAGGTTTTCTGGAGCAGATCCTTGATCGTGGCCGTGGACAGGGGATTGCCGTAGAGTCTCAGGAAGCGCAGGTGGGAGCAGCGCAGGAGCGTCGGGAGCAGCATGGCCAGGTGGGAGTCGGCAATGTGGCAATACGAGAGATCCAGGCACAGCAGTGAGGCCGAGGCTTTCTCCAGGAGCAGCCGCAGCGGCTCCAGGAGGCCTTCGGAGACATCAAGGCCGCTCAGATTCAACCTTTTGAGGGCCGGAGCGTGGATGCTTTGGGAGAGGAAGGCGAGGTCGGCAGGAACGAGGGAGCAGAAGGGCAATTCCAAGCTTTCCAACGGAGCCTGGAGGTTGCTGGTGGGAGGGAAAAGGGAGAGGTGAGGTCCAAGGGAGGACTGGTGGGAGCTGGGAATGTCAACATTCGTGGGGGAAATGCAAGGAATGAGAGCTGCGATTGCATCCCTGGAGTCATGGGATTGTGGGATGGGTGAGGTTGGGAAAGTGCTCAAAGAAAATGAAGTTCGACCCCTGAAACTCCTGGGCTTTTGGAATGATGGGGTCATGGAATCATGAAATAATGGCATCACTGAGGATGGGTAAAATCTCCAAGTTCAAGCTTTGAGAATCCTGGGATTATAGGATCATTGATCTTGGTAATTGTGGAATTGTGGAGTTACGGGGTCTTGGGATCACAGAGTTATGGAGTTATGGGACCATGGAGTTATGGGATTACAGAGTGATTAAAGCTGGAAAAGGCTTCAGGATCATCAAATCCAACCTTTGGGAATCCTGGAATCAAGGAATTATGGGATCATGGAGTCCTGAACTATTGGAATAATGGGATCATAAAAACCAGGGATCACTAAGGCTGGAAAAGATCTAAGGGACCGTTGAGCCCGAGCTTAAAGGATAAGGACACTGGAATCATGGGAATATTGGGATAATGAAATCCTGGAATCATGGGATCACTAAGATCAGAAAAGATCTCCAAGATGCTGAAGTTCAGCCTTTGGGAATCCTAGAATTATGGAATTTTAGGATGATGGAATTATGGGATGATGGAATCATTGAGCCATGAGCTATTGGGATAACAGAATCTCAGGATCATGGGAACATTGTGTTAATGAATTCCTGGAATCAATGGATCCTTCAGGGTGGAAAAGATCCTCAAGACCCACTGAACCCCAACTTTGGGAATCCTGCAATCAGGGTATTTTGGGATCATTATTTTATGGGATAATGAAAACTTTGAGTCATGAACTACTGGGGTAAAAGAACCATGGGATCATGGGAAATATTGGCATAAGAAAATCCTGGAATCACAGGATCACTAAGGTTTGAGAAGACCTCCAAAATCCGAAAATTCGGCCTTTGGGAATTCTGGGATCATGGGACAATGGAGTCACAAACTGTTGGGATAATGGAATAATGGGAACATCAGGATAATGAGATCCTGGAACCACAGGATCACTCAGGTCGGAAAAGACCCCCAAGATCATTGAGCCAACCATTTGAAATCCCTGGAGACCACGGGAAGGTCCCTCTCCGTGGGGAACTCACCAGAGGATCTGGTGCAGATTCCCAGGAAGCCGGGCGGATCCCAGGTTGAGCTCCCGGAGGCAGGGCAGCATTCCCAGCTGCTTGGCCATGTCACGGATTACACTGGCTGATTCAGGCGTTGGGCCCTGCACGTTTATGGTGATGTTCCAGAGCTTGAGGCTGCGCAGCTCCGGGAATCGCAAGAGGTGTGGCAGGATCACTGAAAGTTCAGCTAATCCCAAACTGGTGACATGCAGTTTCACCCTCCGCAGACAGGATGGATCCAGAGAGTCCAACAAAGTCACAATCTGGAATGCTGAGATGTACCTTGGGTGGAATTCGCGGCACTTGAGGCGCAGCGGGCCAGCAGCTCCGGTCTGGAGCGCGTCACGCACGATCCCATAGGATATTTTGTCAACGGCCAGGTCGATGTGGACGTCCACGCCTGGGGGCCACAGAGCAGCCACGGCCGTTGTGGCTCCAGAGCGGCTTTTGTGCTGCTTGGATTTGTGCCTCTGGAATTCCTGGTGGTGCTTGGAGACCTCCACACAAGCCTTGGCCAAACCCTTGGTTCTGGACCAGAAGGTCAACCAGGCAGGAGTGTGGCTGGACATGGAATCTACGAGTCCGGTCATATCCAGCACGCGCAGCCAGCACTTGCTGGAAAAAATAGGTAGAAACCATCAGAATACCGGGAGATACTGGAGGTTGTGGCCATGCTGGAATTCCCAAAACCCACCCGGAATCACTGCTGGGCTCTTCCAGCTCCCGCTGGAGCTGCGACACCACGCCCTGGATGACGGCCTGGTCACAGTCGATGCAGGGATGATCCCCAAGTGGGTCCCGGTGCCCCACGAGATGCTGGAAGTTGAGCACTGGGAATGGCCAAGCAGGCACCAAATCCCGCAGGACCAGGGGTCTTCCATCCAGGACCACCACTTGGAAAAGGACGGGATAGAGATGGGTGGGAATGGAGGGAAGAGGGCGCTGGGCAACGACGCGGCGGGCGCAGAGGAAAACGAGGGAATCCATGGATTCTTGGAGCTCTGGGAATTAGGTGAAATTCGGGGGACCCCTGAGACAGAGAAATTGAGAATTAAGAATGAAGTATCAAGAAATGGTTTGAGTAAAAGGGGCCTGACAAAACTGCGTGTTTACTGTAATTTACAGTGCTGACAAGAACAGCAGGAGACCAAGGCTACAAGGTGAGGTCAGGAGCTATCGCCCATGCACCTCAGCCCTGAATAAATACATACCTACTCTTGGAACTTCTCTTGTGGGTTATAGAGTGCTTTTCCGCGACTCACCCCCAGGATGTGAAATCACCAGGGGAGCATTGCAGGGAAACTCCGAATCCAGGGATATCCCGAAGAAGAGGGAAGCTGTGGGAGAAGGTGGGGGCGGTGTTGTGAGGGTACCCCAAGAGCAGCTCCCTAAAAAGGGGGTCCAGGTGTACCCCCCCCCACCCCCCACCAGGGCCACCCCAAAATCCCTCAAGGATTCCAAACCCCTCCGAGAATTTCGAAATTCCGACAGGGATACCAAAAGTATCCCGAAGCCACTTCAGGGATCCCTAAAACGGGCGCTGCTTCCCCCGCCATGTCGCCCCCAACTCACCCCCAGCCCGTACGGAAGCTCCCCTTGCGTGTCTGCGCTTTGTCCCAACCAATGAGTGAGCGAGACCCATCCTAGAGGCGAGTTAATTGGATCTTACAGCTGTCTGTCAATATTTTAGTTAATTCTCATTGGCTCAACAGCGTCGTGAGCAGAGGCTATGACAATCCGCCTTTCCATTGGCCTGCTTAGCTGTCAATCAACAGCTGCTGCTTTACTATTGGATGACGCTGGGCGGGAGCGGGAGATTCGCTCTGAGCCGATTCTGGGGTCCGTCCCGAGCCTCCCTCCATGCCGATCGGTCTTCCCTGATCCCGATCCCTCATCGCTGATTCCCGATCCCGGTTTCCGCGGTCATGGAGCGGCAGCAGGAGCTGAAGGTGCTGCTGATGCGCTGGGAAGCGGAATTCCTGCGGGAACGGCGGGAAAACTCAGCCAGGTGCTTCTAAGGGGCCGCGGCGGGAATTTGTGAGGGGGGGAAATCCCTGAGGGGAATCCCTGGAACTGGGGAAGGGCTGGTTTGGGGGGTCCTCGGGGTGGTTTTGGGATGCCTGGGGAGTGCTTATAGTGGTTTTGCGGTGTTTTGGAATGGGGAATTTCGAATAGGGGAGTCCTAGGTTTTTTTGGGGGGTCCTTGGGCTGGTTTTGTTGTCTTTAGGCTGGGATTAGGAAACCCTGGAATAGGGCAGGTTTGGTTTAGGGGAGTACTGAGCGTTTTTGAGATGTCCCTGGAATCGGGGTGGGCATATTGGGGGGAGCCTGGGGTGTTTTATGGGTTGTTGAGAGAGTCTTTGGGGTTGTTAAGGGATCCCTGGAATGAGTGGGATTGGTTTGGGGGGTCGTGGGTTTTTTTGCGGTGCCCTTGGGGTGGTTTTGCGGGAGAAGGGGGGATCTTCAAGGTGATTTGGGGATCCCGGCAATGAGGAAACTGGTCTGGGGAGGGTACTGCGGGTTTTTCGAGTACCCTTAAGAGTGGATTTTAGAGTGCTGGGTGTGGTTTTGGGGTCTAAAAACATTTTTGGATTGGGTTTGGGAGTCCCTGGAATGGCGCAGGTTTGTTTTAGGGGGATCCTGGGGCTTTTTGGGGTGTCCCGTGCCGACCCAGAGCAGGCAAACAGGGCCGGGGCTCGGCAGTTTGTGCACGGCAGTTCGTGCAGGCAGGGCGAGCAGGCAGGGCTGCAGGTTTTCACACTCGTGAGCTTTGCTGGGTGTTGTTTGCTGTGTTTCTATTGTCCCCTTGGTTTTGGGGTTTCTCTTAGGAATGGTTTTTCCAGCATGGAAAACTGGGCTTGGTACAAGTGCGTGGAACCAAATGGAATCCTGGGAAAAGGATGAGTCTGTGCAGAGCCATTCCTGCCCGCAGAGTTTGAGCTGATCAGTGGTTCCAGGGGCCTGTGCTGTGAGCAGCTGAACGATCTCCTTTTGCTGCTGGTCTGAGGGAAATGGATTTGTAGAGAGTTTTTAAGGCCTGACAAAAATCTTCAAAATTCGCTCAAAAATTCCAGGTGGCCCATGTAGCATTGGACAGCTCACTGTGATAGCACCTAGTTCTAACAGAGCCCTCAAGACAAAACCTAGAGCAAAAGGATTTGCCCCATCTTTATAAATAAAACTGGAATAGCAATTTCAAACCCTGGGGCCCTGCAAAACGAGTGACATCAGCTTTATTTTTTCCTCAGCCTGCCTCAGGCGAGGCATTAAAATAATAATACTGCTGAGTGGGAGTTGGCTGAGGAAGGAAGCCAAAGCTGCTTCCATTGCAATTGGTGACAGGATGACAGATGTCAGTGCTGTCAGACATGAAATCTTACAGAACAGAGCCCCCATCGATTTTCTTTTACTGGCACATGGGCGTGGTTGTGAGCAGTTTGAAAGACTGTGTTGTATAAACTTGTCTGAGCATTCCGTGTCCATCCACAACCAACTTCAAAAGGGGAGAGATTGAACAAATCCAATTGAAACAAACGATGGATCGTGGTTGGACGACTTCTTAGAAGGATGGAGTTTTGCACCTTGGCTAAAGGAGCTTTGCAGAATAGGTTTATATGCAAGGATTGTTACAGTGGCCATGTTAGTGACAGTGCCTTGTGTACTTCATTGTGCATGGCAAATACAGTAATTTCACGACCATAAGGCGCACCGGACTATAAGGCGCACCCCCCGGGAGTCGGCAAAATTCGCAACTTTGTAGATCAGATAAGGCGCACCGGACTATAAGGCGCACTTTTTTTTTGCAGCGAGGCTCCACCCCAGCTCCCTCCGCGCGGTTGCTGGACGAGGCCCCGCCTCAACCCGGTGGCCATTGGCCCCCGGGCCCGCCTCTATCCGGCAGGGCTGGGGCATGCCCGCCACCCCTCCGGGGCCAGGCTGTGGCCGTCGCCTTTCTGTGCCACCTCCACGGGGCCGGGGAGTGCCTGTGTAGGGGCCGTCCCACCTTCACGGGGCTGTCCCGCCTGCACGGGGCCAGGGTGTGCCCACTGCTGCTCCACCCCACCTCCACCTGGCAGCCATGGCACTGCCAGCTTCCCCCGCAGCTCACAGCTCTCACTTCTGGGTAGGCAAATTTCTGAACTTTGTCCATCAGATAAGGCGCACTGGACTATAAGGCGCACTTCCGGGTTTGGGAGAAAATTTTAGTCAAAAGACTGCGCCTTATGGTCGCAAAATTACTCTAACTAAGTAGATATGTTAAGTTTATTTGTGTGAAGTTTAACCCAATAAACATGGTTAAAAATGACTGGCTTTTCTGAGAATGCTATATGAGCATACGTAGCTCACATTAAAATTCAGATTCTGATCACGAGTCAGTAGTCCTCTTGTCTCTCTCAATCGTCAACAGAAAAGCACCGAAATGAAAGCAAAAACCGACTTGAATAAGGCAGAAAAGCACCAGGATAAGCAGAAAACACCTGGATTTCTGGAACAAGGTGGTAGCACTTTTTCGTGATGGAGGCTCTGAGCTTTTCCCGCCTCTGAGCTTTTCCCAAATCACAAAGAGAAGTAGTCCGGGGCTTTGTGGCTGTCGGGATCATCAGTCCAGACGATGTCGGTTCTTCCGGAATTTACCAAGATTTGGAAAAACTCTGACTTGGCCGCTGCCAAAATCTCCGCATCCACAAACTCCCCTAAATGCCATTCGAATGCTGATGGGTCCCCTGTGTAGCAATCCAGGGGGTAAGGATACACAACCAGGTGGAGATTTGGCAGCTCCAAGGTTTTCTGGAGCAGATCCTTGATCGCGGCCCTGGACAGGGGATTGCTGTTGAGTCCCAGGAAGCGCAGGCGGGAGCAGCGCAGGAGTGTCGGGAGCAGCACGGCCAGGTGGGAGTCGGCAATGTAGCAATAGGAGAGATCCAGGTGCAGCAGTGAGGCCGAGGCTTTCTCCAGGAGCAGCCGGAGTGGCTCCAGGAGGCCTTGAGAGATGTCATAGGAGCTCAGCTTCAACCTTTTGAGGGCTGGAGCGTGGAAGCTTTGGGAGAGGAAGGCGAGGTCGTCGGGAATGAGGGAGCAGAAGGGCAATTCCAAGCTTTCCAATGGAGTCTGGAGGTTGCTGGTGGGAGGGAAAAGAGAGAGGTGAGACCCAAGGGAGGACTGGTGGGTGCTGGGAATGTCAGGATTCCTGGGGAATGAGAGCTGGGATTGCATCCGTGGAATCGTGGGATTGTGGGATGGCTGAGGTTGGGAAAGAGCTCCAAGAACATCAAATTTGGCCCCTGAAACTCCTGGGATTTTCAAATGATGGAGTCATGGAATCATGAAATAATGGCATCCCTGAGGTTGGGCAAAATCTCCAAGTTCAAACTTTGAGAATCCTGGGATTATGGGATTATGAAGCCACGGACTTGTGGAATATTGGAGTTACGGGTTCTTGAGATCCCAGAGTTATGGAATTACAGGATTTTGGAGTTATGGGGTCACGGAGCGATTAAAGCAGGAAAAGACTTCATTAAGTCCAACCTTTGGGAATCCTTGATTCAAGGAATTATGGGATCATGGAATCATGGAGTCCTGGACTATTGGGATAATGGGATCATAGGAACCTGGATCACTAAGGTTGGAAAAGATCTCAGGGACCATCAAGCCCAAACTTTGGGCATTCTGGAATCAAGGACTGGGATAATGGAATCATGGGATTATCGGGATCATGAAATCCTGGAATCACGGGATCACTAAGACTGGAGAAGACCTCCAAGATCCTGAAGTTCAGCCTTTGGCAATCCTGTAAATACAGCATTTTGGGATCATGGACTTATGGGATGATGGAATTATTCATGAGCTATTGGGATAACGGAATGCTGGGATCATGGGAACATTGGGATAGTGAATTCCTGGAATCAATGGATCCTTCAGGATGGAAAAGATCTTCAAGACCCAATAAACGCTAACTTTGGGAATCCAGGAAACAGGGAATTTTGGGATCACGATTTTATGGAATAATGGAAACGTTGAGTCATGAACTATTGGGATAATGGAATCATGTGATCATGGGAATATTGGCATAATGAAATCCTGGAATCCTGGGATGACTAAGATTGGAGAAGACCTCCAACATCCTGAAGTTCAGTTTTTGAGAATCGTGGAATCATGGAATTCTGAGATCATGGAATTATGGGAAAACAGAGTCATGAATTTTTGGGATAACCGCATCATGGGAACATCAGGATAATGAAATCGTGGAACCACAGGATGGCTTAGCTTGGAAAAGACCCCCAAGATCCCTGTGCCCGACCCTTGGGAATCCCCCTGGAGAACAGGAAGGCCCCACCCCATGGGGAACTTACCCGAGGATCTGGTGCAGATTCCCGGAGACCTGGGAATATTCCAGGCTGAGCTCCCGGAGGCTGGGCAGCATTCCCAGCTGCCGAGCCAGGCACGGGATTCCATTGGCCAATTCTGGCCTGTGGGGCAGCCCAAATATATTGGTGCACTGGAGGCTGAGGCTGCGCAGCTCCGGGAAGCGTGAGAGGTGTGGCAGGATCTCCAAAATGTCAGACAGTTTCAACCTGCATCTACGCAGTTCCACCCTCCGCAGACAGGATGGATCCAGACATTGCAAGAAATTCACGATGTCGGATGCTGAGATGGACCTTGGTTGAAATTTGTGGCACTTGATGCGCAGAGGGGCGGAGGCTCCAGTCTGGAGTGCATCGCGCACGATCTTGTTGGACTTTTTGCTGACGTACAGGTCGGTGTGGACGTCCACGCCTGGGGGCTGTGGAGTGGCTGTGGTGGCTCCAGAGCATCCTTTGTGCTGCTTGGGTCTGTGCCTCTGGAATTCCTGCTGGTGCTTGGACACCTCCACACAAGCCTTGACCAAAGCCTTGGTGATGTCACTGTCTGGATCTTCCCAAAATCCCGTCATGTCCAAAATGCGCAGCTGGCACCTGCTGGAAAAAAATTTAAAGAAACCATCAAAATACCTGGAGGTATTGGAGGTTGTGGCCATGCTGGAATTTCCAAAACCCACCTGGAATCACTGCTGGGCTCTTCAAGCTTCCGCTGAAGCTGCGCCACAACAGCCTGGATGATGGCCTGGACAGAGATGATGCTGCGATGATCCCAGTGCAGCTCCAGGTGCCCCACAAGCTGCCGGACATGGAGCTCCTTGAAAGGCCAAGTGGCCACCAGATACCACAGGAAGAGGTGTCTTCCATCCCGGAATGCCGCTTGGAAAAGGACGGGATAGAGATGGGCAGGGATGGTGGGAAGAGAGCACTGGGCGACAACGCGGTGGGCACAGAGGCGAAGGAGGGAATCCATGGATTCTGCAGGGATGTGGGAATTAGGTGAAATTCAGGGGACCTCTGAGACAGAGAAGCTGAGAATTAGGAATCAGGAATCAAGAAATGGTTTGAGTAAAATGGCACTGCCAAAACTGTGTGTTTACTGTAATTTACAGTGCTGACAAGAACAGCAGGAGAGCAAGGCTACAAGGTGAGGTCAGGAGCTGGAGTGTGCAAACAGGATGCAAGGACAAAGGCACCACAGGATAAGGGGGTCCAGAGACTCCTGAAACCAGGAAAACTGGTATCAAAGTCTGGAAGATGACCAAAGGAATAAAAAGAGAGCATGGGCAAGGAGGCAAGGTGAAAAGTTCATCTGAGAGGAAGACTATTTATTTCATCCCAAAGACCCCCAGGTGAACACCAGAGCGAGCAGAAAGGAACAATGCGCAGCCATAAAGAGGCGTGGAGCTAATTTTAATATGAAGCAGAGACAGGCAATGAATGTGTATCAGGCGTATTGTGCAGTCCCAGTTTGTAGAGAATAAAAGGAGAGGCGCAGGTCGCCAAAGGTGTGCGTGTTTTTGGAGGAGCTATCGCCCATGCACCTCAGCGCTGAATAAATACATACCTACTCTTAGAACTTCTTCTGTGGGGTATAGAGAGTTTTTCCGTGCTTCACGCACAGGATGAGGAACCACCAGGGGAGAATTGCACGGAAACTTCGAATCCAGGGATATCCCGAGGAAGAGGGAAGCTGTGGGAGAAGGTGGGGGCGGTGTTGTGAGGGTACCCCCAGTGCAGCTCTCTAAAAAGAGGGTCCCAGAGTGCCCCCACCCTACGAGGGCCACCCCAAAATCCCTCAAGGTTCCAAAAAACCTTACGCGAATCTCGAAATTCACACAGGGATGCCGAAATTATCTCAAAATCCATTCAGAGATCCCCAAAACCGGCAATGCCGGCCCCCCCGACATGGCGCCCCTCACTCACCGCCCGCAGCCCCCGCTCTTCCCCAGCCATTCTGGACTCTCCACTTCCGTGTCTGCACGTTCTGCAGCCAATCAGCGAGCGAGACCCTCTGTGAGTCTTTACATTCATTGGGCTACTTCAAATGTCGGTCATTATTTTCTTTAATTCTCATTGGCTCAGCAGCGTCGTGGGCAGGCGCTTTGACATTCCGCCTTTCCATTTGTTCTGTCCCCTGTCAATCATTAATACCTGTTTTTCTATTGTTTGGCGCTGGGCGGGAGCGGGAGAATCGCGCTGAGGCGGCTCTGGGGTCCGTCCCGAGTCTCCCTCCATGTCGATCCCGATCCCCGATCCCGGTTCCCGCGGCCATGGAGCGGCAGCAGGAGCTGAAGGTGCTGCTGAAGCGCTGGGAAGCGGAATTCCTGAGGGAACGGCGGGGAAACCCAGCCAGGTGCTGCTGAGGGGCCGCGGCGGGAATTTGTGAGGGGGGAAATCCCTGAGGAGAATCCCTGGAATTTTGAGGGTGGGAGTGGGGGTACTGGTTTTCGGGACCCTGGGGGATTTTGGGGTGCTGCGATCTCTGGGGTGGTTAAGGGGGGTCCTGGAATTGGGAGACTCCGTTCAGCGGGGTCCTGAGTCTTTTGTGGTGTCCTGGGGAGTGGTTTTTGTGGTGCTTGGGTGTCTTTGGGGGGATTTTGTGTTCTGAGCAGGGCTTTGGCGTAGTTTCAGGATCCCTGGAATGAGTGAGATTGTTTTAGGGCCGTCCTGCAGCTTTTTGGGATGTCCTTCGGGTTCTTGAGGGTGTCTTTGAGGTGGTTTTGTGGTGCTGGGAGGGTTTTCAGGCGATTTCAGGATCCCTGCAATGAGGATGATTGTTTTGGGGGGTACTGGGTGTTTTAGGGGTGTCCATGTAGTGCTTTTTGCGGTGCTGGGGGCATCTTAGTGGTTTAAGGGTGTCCTAGAATTGGGGAATTTAGTTTAGGGGAGTCCTGTGGATTTTTTTGAGGTGTCCTTGGGCTGGTTTTGGAATACTCGGGGTGGTTTAGGGAGTCCCTGGAATGGGGCAGATTTGGTTTAGGGGGGTCCTGGGTGTTTTTGGGGTGTCCCTGCAATGGGAGAGGTCATTTTTGGGGTCTCTGGAGGTGCTTTAGGGAGTCAGAGAGAGTCTTTGGACTATTAGGGGATTCCTGTAAGGAGTGGAATTGGATTAGTGGTGTCCTCAGGTTTTTGGGGTGTCCTTGGGGTGGTTGAGCAGGTCCTTGGGGTGATTTTGGGGTATTAGGAGGGTCTTTGGCGTGATTTGGGGATCCCTGCAATGAGGGGGGCTAGTATGTGAGAGTAATGGGAGGTTTTGAGTTGTTCTTGAGAGCAGTTTTTGGGGTGCTGGGGGGGTCTTTGGGGTGGTTTTGGGGTCTGAGGGGGTCCTTTGGTTGGTTTTGGGAGTCCCTGGAATGGGGCAGGTTTGAAATAGAGAAAAAATATTTGCCCATGTTTATAAGGGAAACTGGAACAGCAATTTCAAACCCTGGGTCCGTGCAAATCGAGTGACATCAGCTTTATTTCTGCCTCAACCTGCCTCAGGCGAGGCATTAAAACAATTCCACCGAGTGGGGAGTTGGCTGAGGAAGGAAGCCAAAGCTGCTTCCATTGCAATTGGTGACAGGATGACAGATGTCAGTGCTGTCAGACATGAAATCTTACAGAACAGAGCCCCCATCGATTTTCTTTTACTGGCACATGGGCGTGGTTGTGAGGAGTTTGAAAGACTGTGTTGTATAAACTTGTCTGAGCATTCAGTGTCCATCCACAACCAACTTCAAAAAGGGAGAGATTGAACAAATCCAATTAAAATCAACGATGGATCGTGGTTGGACGACTTGTTTGAAGGATGGAGTTTTGCACCTTGGCTAAAGGAGCTTTGCAAAATAGGTTTATATGCAAGGATTGTTACAGTGGCCATGTTAGTGACAGTGCCTTGTGTACTTCACTGTGCAGGGCAAATAATTAACAAGACCATCCAAGAAGTTTTTTCTGTTTGAGAGAGGGAAATGTGGGAAATGGATTTGTAGAGAGTTCTCAGGGCCTGCCAGAAGGCTCCCACTGTGGCATCTGTGTGCAAACTTGGAGATAAGAAATGCTGACTTAGAAATGCCATGGAATAGGACAGGTATTGTTGAGAGAGAAATGGAGCTGGAAAAAAGTGTCAAAGGATGGCCTTGCACATCAGACTGGATACTTTGGAGAAATAAAACTATGAAAGGTGCATTGTGATGGAGCCCACGAGTTCTGATATCTGATGATTTGCTTTAAGGCATTTGACAGCAGGATGTGACAAAAGCTCATAGGCCAAGAAATGCTTTTAACGAATTTTAATTAGGAAATGGTTGACTTCTGGTTTTGATAGTGTGAATTACAACATCTGTTTTGTCGCACCCTTCATAGGAGACAGAAAATGGAATAACAGTTCTTTAAAATACCTCTCAATTTCCCCATATTTGGTTCACAAAAGGGCAAAACCAGACAGTGGCTAAGCTTAGGGAGGAAATTCAAAGACTAAGGAGTGTCGGGGAAAGTGAAATTCGTGGAGATTGGTGGAGTTCAGCCCTTCCATCTTCGAGGGATACCCACCAAGAGGCAGAGGACTCCAAATCCTTCCATTGTCACGGAATAGGAAGGCACCTGGGAGTGGAAATGGGTCCCCGCTTGGGAAGGAAATAATAAAAATAATAATAATAATTCCTCCTGGGCCAAATCCCATATCAGGTGCCACTTCAGACAGGTCGGAGGCCCTGGATCGAGAGTCACCCAGATGATTTACATGATTTAGAGGAAAATGATCTGCCCAATGAGCTTCCCAGTTATGGTTCCTCTCAAAGACAGATCAGCACCTCTGACATCAAAAAGAAAAGAAGGGTAATCGTGGTGGGTGACTCCTTCTGAGGGGAGCAGAGGGCCCCACATGTGGACAGGACCCATCCCACAGGGAGCTGTGCTGCCTCCCTGGGCCCGGGTACGGGATATCCCTGAGAGACTCCCTGGGCTGATCCAGCCCTCTGGTTATTACCCACTGCTGATACTCCAGGCTGGCAGTGATGAGATGGGAAAGAGGAGTGTCAGGGCAATTAAAAGGGACTTGAGGGCACTGGGCCAAGTGGTTGGTAGGACAGGAGCACAGGTGGTCTTTTCCTCAGTGCCTTTGGTGGCTGAGATAAACGGGGAAAGGAAGAGGAGAACTCCCATCATTAACAAGTGGCTCCAGGGTCGGTGTCATTGGCAAAGTTTTGGATTCTTTGATTGTGGGGCAACTTTTACAGCACCTGCCCTGCTGGAACCAGATGGGATCCATCTCTCTGTTAAGAGCAGGAGGTTGACAGCTCTGTCTGAACTGTCAGACCTCGTTGGGAGGGCTCTAAATGAGGTTTTGAAGGGGGAGGGGATGGAGCTGGGCTGTCTGGAAGCAGCCCCAAGGGTGGTGAGGCTGAGTTAGGGCTGAAATCAGTAGCCCAGCTGAGGTGCCTGCACACCAATGCACGCAGCACGGGGAACAAACAAGAGGAGCTGGAGGCCATGGTGCAGCAGCAGAGCTGGGATGTAGTCACCATCACAGAAATGTGGTGGGGTGACTCACACAGCTGGGGTGCTGCACTGGATGGCTCCAAACTCTTCAGAAGAGACAGGAAAGGGAGAAGAGGTGGAGGGGTTCCCTTTATATGAGGGAGGCTTTGGATGCCGTGGGTATTGAAAGTGATGATGATGGAGTTGAATGCCTGTGGGTAAGAATTAAGGGCAAGGCCAACAAGGCTGACATCCTACTGGGAGTCTGTTATCGTCCACCCAAGCAGGAGGAAGATGGGAACAACTTATTCTATGAGCAGCTGGAGAATGTTTCAGGATCATCAGCCCTTGTTAGTGTAGGTGACTTCAACCTGGCAGACATCTGCTGGGAACTTAATACAGCCCAAAAAAAGGCAGTCCAGAAAATATTTGGAGTGTGGGGAGGAGAACTTTTTGTCACAGCTGGTGGGTGAGCCCAGCAGCGAAGGGACTGTGTTAGATCTGTTGTTTGTAAATAGAGATGGGCTGGTGGGAGATGTGGTGGTTGGAGGCTGCTTGGGCCACAGTGATCAGGAAATTACAGAGTTCTCGATATGTGGTGACATCAGGAGGAACATCAATAACACTTTTACATTGAATTTCCAGAGGGCACAAGTTGGCCTGTTCAGGAGACTTACTGAGAGAGTTCCTTGGGAAGCAGCCCTGAAAAACAAAGGAATCCAGGAAAGGTGGGCATGGTTCAAAATAGAGATCGTGAGGGCACAGGAACAGACTGTCCCTGTGTGCCCAAAGCTGAGTTGACGAGGCAAACGTCCTGCCTGGAATGGGCAAGGAGGTTTTGGAGGAACATGGGAATAAAAAGAGGATGTATCATCTTTGGAAGGAGGGTCAGGTCTCTCAGGGAGTATTTAAGGGGGCTGCTAGAGCATGGAGGAAAATATATAGGGAGGCCAAAGCTCAGTTACAACTTAAAATGGCAACTTCTGTAAAGGATGATAAAAAATGCTTTTGCAAATATATTAATGGGAAAAGTAAGGCGAAAATCAACCTTTGATTTTTAATTGGATGAATGAGAGAACTCAGTAACTGCAGATGAGGAGAAAGTGGAAGTGCTTAATGCCTTCTTTGCCTCAGTTTTTAGTGGGAAAACAACTGGGCCTTCAGGACAGCTGTGCTCTTGGGTTGGTTGATGGTGTCAGGGAGCAGAATGGTCCCCCTGTTATCCAGGAGGAGGCAGTCAGAGAACTGCTGAGCTGATTGGATGTTCATTAATCTATGGCACCAGATGGGATCCATCCCAGGCTGATGAGGGAGCTGGCAGATGAGCTGGCAAAGCTGCTCTCCATCATTTACCAACAGTCCTGGCTCACTGGGGAGGTTCCAGATGACTGGAAGCTGGCCAGTGTGACACCCATTCACAAAAAGGGTGGGAAGGAGGATCCTGGTAATTATAGACCAGTCAGCCTGACCTCAGTGCCTGGTAAGGCAATGGAACAGTTTATCCTGATGTCATCACACAGCCCTTACAGGATGGCCAGGGGATCAGAGCCAGCCAGCACGGCTTTAGGAGGGGTAGGTCATGTTTGACCAACCTGGTCTCCTTTTCTGACCAGGTGAGCGCCTGGTGGATGTGGGAAAGGCTGTGGATGTTGTGTAGCTGGACTTGAGCAAGGCCTCAGACACTGTGTGCCCCAGCATTGCCTGGAAAAGCTGCAGCCCACGGCTTGGACAGGAGCGCTCTTTGCTGGGTTAAGAACTGGCTGGATGGGCGGGCCCAGAGAGTGGTGGTGAACGGTGCTGCATCCAGCTGGGGATCAGTGACCAGGGGTGTCCCTCAGGGTCTGTGCTGGGGCCAGTCCTGTTCAATGTGCAGACATGAATGAGTGCTGTGTCCAGCTCTGGCCCCTCAGTTCAGGGAGGACGTTGAGACGCTCGAGCGCGTCCAGAGGAGGCACCGAGGCTGGGGAGGGGCTTGGAACACAAACCCTGTGAGGAAGGGCTGAGGGAGCTGGGCTTGTTCAGCCTGGAGAAAAGGAGACTCAGGGCTGACCTCATCACTCTCTGCAGCTCCCTGAAAGGTGGTTGTGGTCAGGTGGGGTTGGGCTCTTTCTCCAGGCAGCAACTGACAGAACCAGAGGACACAGCCTCAAGCTGTGTTAAGTGAAAATTAGGTTGGAAATTAGGAAAAAGTTTTTCATAGAAAGAGTGATCAAGTACTGCAATGGTCTGTCTGGGGAGGTGCTGGAGTCACCATCCCTGGATTTGTTAAATAAAAGCCTGGATGTGGCACTCGGTGCCATTGTATAATTCAGGTGTTAGGGCAGGGGTGAACTTGATGATCTTGAAGGTCTCTTCCAACCCAGTGATTCTGTGAATTCTCTGAAAACTCCCTCAAATCCCATGAAACCCCAAATCCCAAAAAAACTCCGAATACCCAGAAAACCTCTGATCCCCCGCAACAGCCAAAATCCCCCCTAATGCCACATCCCATATTCCATTCCTAAAAAGTCCAAAACTATAAAAAAATCCAAATTCCAAAATCCCTCAAATTCCCCCAAAACCCCAATTCCCAAAAACTCCAAATCTCAAAACAGCCCCAAATCCCCAAAAAACCCCTAATCCTCCATAGGCCCCATATCCCCAATTCCCTGCCATTTCTCCCTTCCAGGCCGAAATCAAGGAGGCTCCACAGGAAACCTGAAGTAAGTTTGGGGAAAATGTGGGAATTTTGGACCTCAAAATAATCATAAAAAAACCCAACTTTGTGATATCCCCTGACCTGTCCATGATGATCCACCTAATAAAAACAATCCTGATTTCCAGGCCTTGGGGGAGAGGAATCCCTGGAGTTGGGGTGGCTGGTTTGGGGGTTCCTGGGGTGGTTTTGGGGTTCTGGGGGTCTTTAGGGTGATTTAGGTGGTCCCTGGAATGAGGGAGTTTGGTTTAGGGGACTCCTGAGGCTTTTTGGGTGTCCTTGGAGTGATTTTTGGGGTACTGGGGGTGTCTTGGGTTAGTTTTGGGGTACTGTGGGGATCTTTACATTTGTTTTGGATGGACCTGGAATGGGGGAATTTGATTTAAAGAAGTCCTGGGTTTATTTGGGGTGCCCTTGGGGTCGTTTTGGGGTCTGAGGACGATCTTGTGTTGTTTAGGGAGTGCCTGGGATGCAGTAGGTTTGGTTTAGGGGTCCTGGGGCTTTTTGGGGTGTCTTTGGAGTGGTGGTGGGACTCCTTTAGGTTGTTTTGGGGTGCTAGGGGGTTTTTGGGGTGGTTTAGGGGGTCCTTGGAATGAGGGAGTTTGGTTTAGGGGGGTCCTGAGACTTTCAGGGTGTCTTTGAGAGTGGTTTTTGGAGTTCTGGGGGTGTCTTTGGGGTGGTTTAGGGGAGACCTGGAATGAAGGAAGTTGGTTTAGGGGATCCTGAGAGTTTTGTCCTGTCCTTGGGCTGGGTTTGTGGTCTTTGGGCTGGGTTTGGGAGGCCCTGGAATGGGGCAGGTTTGGTTTAGGGGGGTTCTAATTAGGGGTTTGTCATCAGTCTGGTCTGTCCTCCCTCAGAGCCAGGATTAACAGAAACACGACTGAAACAGTTTTTTCTTGGGCTTGGATGTTTATTATTTCTCATCAGAAAGTACAGAGAGTATGACAGCACTTCCAGCTCCTGGCTAGAAGTAAGGAAAAATGGCTGGAGATGGAAACTACTACAAGGTCTTTTCAGGCTGAACAGTCCAACAGAGAATTAACACCTCTATTATTTATACTTTTGACCCAATAACTGGATTCCCATGACCCTTAGAGTGACACTCACTGACCAACCAGAAACTACTACCTGAAAACCATGAAGGAGAAGGAAGAAGAAGAAAGATGAACAAAGAAAGAGACACCACCCAAAATCCTCCATCTTGTCCCATACCTATTTCCTATACTACACAAACCTCAAATTTAAAACCCATCACCCTGTGAAAGCACACACTTCTAATTCACTACACACTCATGATTTCTACTTCATTCCTCATATTCAGAAGCCGTCTCCAAGGGCTCAGGACAAAAGCAGTGTTTTCCAGGGAGTCTGTGCCAGAAAGCACAGAAAGCACAAAAACTCCAGATTTCTGGGATCCAGCATTAGGGGTTGTTAGGGCATCCCTGGAATGAGTGGGATTGGTTTTGGGGGGTCCTGGGGTCTTTTTGGGGTGTCCTTGGGGTGGCTGAAGAGATCCTTGAGGTTTTGGGGTGGCTTGGGTTGGTTATGGAAGTAACTGAAAAGGTGGAAGTTGCTTAGGAGGGGTCCTGATCCAGGGCCTGAGACCTGTTCTGTAGTGGCACCTGGCTAGGGGATGGGGTTGGGAGGAAATATTATTATTATCATTTTTGTTATTTCATCCCTGAGCAGGGACCCATTTCCACTCCTCTTCATCTCCCAGGTGCTCTCCTATTCCCTGACAATGGGAGATTTGGGAGTCCTCTGCCTCTTGGGGGGCCTCCCTCAAAGATGGAAGGGCTGAACTCCACCAATCTCTTTCCCTTTCCCTGACACTCCTCAGTCTTTCAACTTCCTCCTAAACTCAGTCACTGTCTGGTTTTGCTCATTACTGACCCAGAGATGGAACAATCGAGAAGCTTTTTAAAAATCTTTTATTCCAGTTTCAGTCTCATATGAAGGGTGAGACAATACAGATGTTATAATTCACACCATCACAACCAGAAGCCAACCATTTCCTAATTACAATTCATTAAAAGCATTTCTTGGACTATCAGCTTTTGTCACATCATGCGGTAAAATGCCTTAAAGCCAATCCTCTAAATTCACCCCTCTGGGTTCCATGACAATGCATCTTTTATAGTTCTGTTTCTCCAAAGTATCCAGTCTGATTTGCAAGGCCATCCCTTGACACTTTTCCAGCTCCATGTCTCTCTGAACAACACCTGTCCTATTCCATGGCATTTCTAAGTCAGCATTTCTTATCTCCAGGTTTGCACACAGATGCCACAGTGGGAGCCTTCTGGCAGGCCCTGAGAACTCCCTACAAATCCATTTCCCACATTTCCCCTCTCTCTCTCGAACAGAAAAATCTTCTTGGATGGTCTTGTTAATTATTTGCCCTGCACAGTGAAGTACACAAGGCACTGTCACTAACATGGCCACTGTAACAATCCTTGCATATAAACCTATTCTGCAAAGCTCCTTTAGCCAAGGTGCAAAACTCCATCCTTCAAACAAGTCATCCAACCACGATCCATCGTTGGTTTTAATTGGATTTGTTCAATCTCTCCCTTTTTGAAGTTGGTTGTGGATGGACACTGAATGCTCAGACAAGTTTATACAACACAGTCTTTCAAACTGCTCACAACCACGCCCATGTGCCAGTAAAAGAAAATCGATGGGGGCTCTGTTCTGTAAGATTTCATGTCTGACAGCACTGACATCTGTCATCCTGTCACCAATTGCAATGGAAGCAGCTTTGGCTTCCTTACTCAGCCAACTCCCCACTCGGTAGAATTGTTTTAATGCCTCACCTGAGGCAGGTTGAGGCACAAATAAAGCTGATGTCACTTGATTTGCACGGCCCCAGGGTTTGAAATTGCTGTTCCAGTTTCCTTTATAAATATGGGCAAATATTTTTTCTCTATTTCAAACCTGCCCCATCCCAGCAACTCACAAAACCAACCAAAGGACCTTTTCAGACCCCAAAACCACCCCAAAGACACCCCCAGCAACCCAAAAACCACTCTCAAGAACAACCCAAAAACCCCCAGTACTTCCCCAGACCAGTCCCCCTCATTGCAGGGAATCCTAAATTACCCCAGAGTCCTCCCTTGGTACCCCAAAACCACCTCAAGGACACCCTCAATGACCCCAAGGAAACTCCAATAATGTGAGGACATCCCAAAATCAATTCCACTCCTTCCAGGTATCCCCTAATACTCCAAAGACTCTCTCAGACCCCCTAAAAACATCTCAGGAAGCCCCAAAAATGACCTCTCCCATTGCAGGGACACCCCAAAAACACCCAGAACCCCCTAAACCAAATCTGCCCCATTCCAGGGACTCCCTAAACCTCTGCAAAGACCCCAAAACCAGCCCAAGGACACCTCAAAAAAGGCACAGGACTCCCCTAAACCAAATCCCCAAATTCCAGGTCACCCCTGAACCACCAAGACCACCCCAGCACCCCAAAAACCACTCCATGGACACCCCAAAAACACCCAGTACCCCCCAAACCAATCCCTCTCATTGCAGGGATCCTGAAATCGCCTCAAAACCCTCCCAGCACCCCAAAACCAACTCAAGGGGTCCCTCAACAACCCGAAGGACACCCCAAAAAGCTCTAGGGCGCCCCTAAAACAATCCCCCTCATTCCAGGGATCCTTAAACTAATCCAAAGCCCTGCTCAGAAAAACCACTCCCCAGGACACCACAAAAGACTCAGGACCCCGCTGAACCGAATCTCCCAATTCCAGGGACCCCTAAACCACCACAAAGACCCCAGCACCCCAAAATCACCCCAGGCACTCCAAAGCCAGCGACTGCCCCCGCCATTCCAGGGATTTCCGTCAGCGGCTTCTCCAATCACAAATTCCCGCCGCGGGCACTCAGCAGCACCTGGCTGGGTTTCCCCGCCGTTCCGCAGGAATTCCGCTTCCCAGCGCTTCAGGAGCACCTTCACTTCCTGCTGCCGCTCCATGGCCGCGGGAACCAGGATCAGGGATCAGGATCAGGGATGAGGGATCAGAGATGAGGGATCGGGATCGACATCGACATGCAGGGAGACTCGGGAAGGACCCCAGAGCCGCCGCAGAGCGAACCTCCCGCTGGAGCCCAGCGTCAACCAATAGGAAAGCAGGGATTGCTGATTGACAGCGAAGGGGACCAATGGAAGGGCGGGAAGTCAAAGCGGCTACCACGACGCTGTTTAGCCAATGAGAATTAACTAAAACAATGACTGACAGCTCTAAGATCCAATCAATTCTCCTCCAGCCTGTGTCTCGCGCACTAATGATTACTGCGACACAGCGGGGAAAGGAGAGTGAAGCTGCCACAGGGGCTGGGGGCGAGTTGGGGCTGCGGGCGGGCGGTGAGTGGGGGGCGGCAGGGCCGGTTTGGGGATCCCTGAGGGGACTTTGGGATAATTTTGGAATCCCTGTGGGAATTTCGAGATTCTCGGAGGGGTTTGGGATCCTTCAGGGATTTCGGGGTGCCCCTGATAGGGTGGGGGCACTCCGGGACCCTCTTTTTAGGGAGCAGCACTGGGGGTACCCTCACAACATCGCCCCCACCTTCTCCCACAGCTTCCCTTTTTTTTCAGGATATCCCTGGATTCGGAGTTTCCCTGGAATTCTCCCCTGGTGGTTCCACGTCCTGTGCATGAAGCACGGAAAAACTCTCAATAACCCACAGAAGAAGTTCTAAGAGTAGGTGTGTATTTATTCAGTGCTGAGGTGCATGGGCGATAGCTCCTCCAAAAACACGCACACCTTTGGCGACCTGCGCCTCTCCTTTTATTCTCTACAAACTGGGACTACACAATACGCCTGATACACATTCATTGCCTGTCTCTGCTTCGTATTAAAATTAGCTCCACACCTCTTTATGGCTGCGCATTGTTCATTTCTGCACGCTCTGGTGTTCACCTGGGGTTCTTTGGGATGAAATAAATAGTCTTCCTCTCAGATGAACTCTTCACCTTGCCTCCTTGCCCATGCTCTCTTTTTCCACCTTTGGACATCTTCCAGACTTTGATATCAGTTTTCCTGGTTCCAGGGTGTGGTGCCTTTGCCCTTTCATCCTGTTTGCACACTCCAGCTCCTGACCTCACCTTGTAGCCTTGCTCTCCTGCTGTTCTTGTCAGCACTGTAAATTGCAGTAAACACACAGTTTTGTCAGGCCCCTTTATAGTCAAAGCAATTCTTGATGCTTTATTCTTAATTCGTAATTTCTCTGTCTCAGGGGTCCACCTAATTTAATCTAATTCCCACAGCTCCCCAGAATCCATGGATTCTCTCCTTTTCCTCTGTGCCCGCTGCGTCGTCTCCCAGCACCCTCTTCCCACCATTCCTGCCCATATCTATCCCGTCATTTTCCAAGTGGCATTCCTGGATGGAAGACCCCTGGCCCTGCGGGACTTGGTGGCCACTTGGCAATTCCCGGAGCTCCACTTGCAGCGGCTTCTGGGGCGCCGGGAACTGGACCTGGATCATGACTACAGGCCCTGTATTGAGGCCATCATCCAGGGCGTGATGGAGCAGCTTCAGCAGGAGCAGGAAGAGCCCGGCAGTGATTCCAGGTGGGTTTTGAGAATTCCAGCATGGCCACAGTCTCTAATACCTTCAGGTATTTTGATGGTTTCTTCCTATTTTTTCCAGCAGGTGCCAGCTGCGCGTGTTGGACATGACGGGAGTTCCAGATAATGCATTCAGGTTGAGGTTGTCCCTCACCAAAGTTTTGGCCAAGGCTTATTTTGAGATGTCCACGTACCAGCAGGAATTACAGAGGCACCAACGCAAGCGACGCAAAGGACGCTCTGGAGCCACCACGGCCACTCCACAGCTCCGGGGCGTGGACGTCCACACCGACCTGTGTGTCAAGAGAAATTCCTACGAGATCCTGCACAAAGCGATCCAGACCAGAGCCGCCAGCCCGCTGCGCATCAAGTGCCGCGAATTCCAAGCACGGGATCTCTCAGCAAAGGAGATTGTGACTGTGTTGAAATCTCTGGATCCATCCTCTCTGCGGAGGGTGGATCTGTATATTAACAAGTTTGGATTGAAAGAGCTCTCAGCGATCATGCCTCATCTCTCACGTTTCCAAGAGCTTTGCAGCCTCAGGATGCCATGTTACGTGTCTGACCTGCACCACCGGACACCAGAATCAGCCACGAGAATCCGTGACATAGCTGCACAGCTGGGAATGCTGCCTGGCCTCAGGGAGCTCAACCTGGAAATGCTCAAGGTCCCTGGGAAACTGCAGCAGTTCCTCTGGTGGGTTTTCTGCAGAGTGGGGCCTTCCAGCACTCTGAGGGGATTCCCAATGGTTGGTCTCAGGGATATTGGAAGTCTTTTCCCAGCTGAGGGATCCCATGGTTCCAGGATTTCATTGTCCCAATGTTCCAATAATTCTGTTTTTCCAATAGTTTGTGACTCCATTTTCCTATAATTCCATGATCTCAGAATTCCGTGATTCCAGGGTTTTCAAAGGCTGAACTTCAGGATCTTGTAGTTAGTTTCCAACCTTAATGATCCCATAATCCCATGACTCCAGGAGTTCATGATACAACGTTTCCATTATCCCATGAACTCATGATCCCAAAATTCCATGATTCCAGGATTCCCAAATTTTGTGCTTGATTGGTCTTGAGGGTCTTTTCCAACCTGAAGGGTCCATTGATTCCAGGAATTCATTATCCCATTGTTCCCATGATCCCATGATTCCGTTATCTCAATAGTTCACGATTCAATTACTGTCTCATCCCATAAGTCCATGATGCCAAAATTCCACAATTCCACGATTTCCAAAGGCTAAACTTTAGGATCTTGGAGATCGTCTCCAATCTTATTGACCCCATGATTCCAGGATTTCATTATCTCAATATTCCTATGATTCCATTATCCCAATCCTTGATTTCAGAATTTCCAAATTTTGGGCTCGATGGTCCCTGAGATCTTTTCCAACCTTATGATCCTTGGTTCCCATGATCCCATGATCCCAATAGTCCAGGATGCCATGATTCCATAATTCCTTGTTACCAGGATTCCCAAAGGTTGGACATGATGATCATGAAGCCATTTCCAAATGTAACGGCTCCATGACCCTGTAGCTCCGCAATTCTACAATTCCTGGGCGCCATGATCCCATAATTCCATGATTTTCAAACCTTGAACTTGATGGTCTCGAAGATTTTGCCCAATCTTAGTGATTCCATGATTCCGTGATTCCATGATTCCATGATTCTATGACTCAATCATTCAAAAATCCCAGGATTTTCACATTCAAAAATCCCAGGATTTTCAGAACTCAAACTTGATGGTCTCCAAGACCTTTCCCAAGCTTACCCATTGCATAACTCTATGATCCCATCATTCCAAAATCCCAGAATTTTGTTGTTGGAGCTCTTGGAGCTCTCTCTCTCATCCATCCCACAATCCCGCGATTCCAGGGATCCAATCCCAGCTCTCATTCCCTGCATTTCCCCCAGGAATCCTGATATTCCCAGCTCCCACCAGTCCTCCCTTGGTCTCAGCTCTCCTTTTTCCTCCTGTTAGCGAACTCCAGACTCCGTTAGAAAGCTTGGAATTGCGCTACTCCTCCCTCGATCCTGCCGAACTCGACTTCCTCTCCCGAAGCTTCCACGCTCCGGCCCTCAAAAGGTTGGATCTGAGCGGCCACAACATCTCCCGAGGCTTCCTGGAGCCACTCCAGCTGCTCCTGGAGAAAGCCTCGGCCTCGCTGCTGTACCTGGATCTCTCGGAATGCCACATTGACGACTCCCACCTGTCCGTGCTGCTCCCGACGCTCCTGCGCTGCTCCCGTCTGCGCATCCTGAGACTCTGCTACAATCCCCTGTCCATGGCCCCGCTGAAGGATCTCCTCCAGAAAATCTTGGAGCTGCCAAATCTCCACCAGATCTTCTATCCCATTCTTAAGGAGTGCGGCGGGCTGGAGCCATCGGATTTCAGGATTAATTTTGTCCCAGATGAGGAGCGTTTGGCGGCAGCCAAGGCGGAGTTTTCCCAAATCTTGGTGAATTCTGGGAGAACCGACCTCATCTGGACTCATGATCGCAAAGACCACAAAGCCATGGACTACTTCTCCTTGTGATTTCGGAAAACTCGGAAGTGCGAAAAGCTTGGAGCCTCCATTATGGGAAAACGCCACTGCCTGCTTCTTGAAATCCGGGTGTTTTCTGCCTCATTCCTGTTCTTTTCTCCCTCATTCCAGTGTTTTTTTTCCTGCCATTTCAGTGCTTTTCTGCCTGATTTTGTTAGTTTTCCACCTCATCCTGATGTTTTTCTGCCCCATTCGAAGATCTTTCCCTGGTTCTGTAGCTTTTCTGCCGCATTTTGAGCTTTCCCCTCGCCATCCCAACTTAATAATGCAGAGAAAATGCAGTCCAGGGAATTTTTAGAGTGTGTGGAGGACAGCCTTTTGTCACAGCTGTTGGGAGAGCCCAGCAGCGAAGGGACTGTGTTACATCAGTTGTTTGTAAATAGAGATGGGCTGGTGGGAGATGTGGTGGTTGGAGGCTGCTTTGGCCACAGTGATCAGGAAATTACAGAGTTCTCGATATGTGGTGGAAATCAGGAGGAACATCAATAACACTTTTACATTGAATTTCCAGAGGGCAAACTGGGAAACAGCCCTGAAAAACAAAGGAATCCAGGAAAGGTGGGCATGCTTCAAAATAGAGATTGTGAGGGCACAGGAACAGACTGTCCCTGTGTGCCCAAAGACGAGTTGACAAGGCAGATGTCCTACCTGGATCGGCAACGAGGTTTTGGAGGAACATGGGAATAAAAGGAGGATGTATCAACCTTGGAAGGAGGATCAGGTCTCTCAGGCAGTATTTAAGGGGGCTGCTAGACCATATAGGAAAAAATGAGGGAGGCCAAAGCTCAGTTACAACTTTAAATAGCGACTTCTCTAAAGGATAATAAAAATTTTTTTTACAAATACATGCATGGGAAAAGGAAGAGTAAGACCAACCTTTGTTCTTCATGGGATGAGGGAGGGAACTTAGTAACTGCAAATGAGGAGAAGGTGGAAGTGCTTAATGCCTTATTATCCTCAGTTTTTTGTGGGAAAACAACTTGCCTTGAGGACATCTGTCCTCTAGATAGGTTGGTTGGTGTCAGGGAGCAGAATGGTCCCCCTGTTATCCAGGAGGAGGCAGTCAGAGAACTGCTGAGCTGACTGGATGTTCATTAATCTATGGCACCTGTTGCCTCCAAGGAGGAGGCGTGGCGACCCAGTTCCAAGGACCGGACACATCAGCTAACACCTTACAGGCCTGACGGGCCAAATCACTCACAAACACCCATGGGGTGGATGGTGAAATGCGTTTATTAGCCGGTGGACACTGGCTTAAATAACCGCGGAACACTGACGCAACTTCCTCTAGCTCACGATTGGCTGACGTCATGGATGGCATTGGCAAACCCTTCTGCTCTGGCTAGGGTTTCTAATTTAGACTTTAGAGTTTGATTAGCCCTCTCTACTATAGCTTGCCCTGTACTGTTGTACACAATGCCTTGTTTTAAAGTGATGCCCCATTTGGTGGCGAATTCTTGGACCGGTGTGGAAAAGAAGTTTATCCCATTCTGTTTTTATCTGTTTTGGGATCCTGAGCCAGGCCATAACTGTCAGCCAATGTTGGATAGTGGCTTTGGAGTTGGCTTTTGCGTGTTGCGTTGCGACAATCATGTTGCTGTAGGTGTCGACTGTTACAGCAAGCCACACTCTGGGCTTTAGCAGTTGGCATAAAGTGAAATCTGTCTGCCAGATCTCTGAGGCCTTTAGGCCTCTGGGATTGACGCCGCTTGACCATAGAGGTGACTTTTGGCAGTGAGGACAGGTGGCTACTATGTGCTTGGCGTCCAATATGGGGATGTTGCATTGTTTGGCGAGCACCTTCGCCCCTACGTGAAGCGATTCGTGTAGTTGACGTGCTTCTTGCAGAGTCCAGATGCCTTTCGCTGCTGCGTCAGCCTTGTCGTTGCCTATCTGATAGAACCCTTTAACTAGATCGTGGCTGTTGACATGCACCACCGACACGGTGCCTTGGCAGGAGTAGAGTGCCTCTTCGATCATTATGGCAGCTGGTGAGGTGGAGACGCCTGGGTTGGACATTGCTTGGCAGAGCTTCGTGACGAACATGGAATCTGTGAAGATGTTGAGATGTTCGGTTGGAAACAGGTCGCGTGCCAGCACCACTGCTGAGGCTTCTAGTAGTTGAACTGATAAGGATTCGTCCCTCTTTGTGACGCACTGCCATTGGTCTTGCTCTTGCCCTACGACGGCTGCGGTGGAAGTTGTCGAGGACGCATCGGTGAATGCGGTTGGGCCTGGTAAGGGTCGATTTCTGACCTTCGGTGGGAGATCGATGTCCACTGTGGTTAGTAGTTGAGTCCACGGGGGCTTCACAGCGTGACAAAGTTCTCCTGCGAAGCCGAACAAAGCCAGGGCAAGGCACTCTGAGACTGCCACAGACGATGACGAGATCTGCTTCCGAAAAGGCAAGTATATTTTTGCAGGTTCGAAACCCATATGGCTCAGGGCGAGTTTTCTGCCCTTCATAATTAGGTTTCCAAAGCATTCCACCCCTGGGGTAAAGGCTCGCGATAGTCTTCCAAGGACTACCCATTCCACTGGTTTGGCTGAATCAGGAGGTCCTTGTGCTAGTACCCCGATTCCCCTTCTTTTGTGAAATGTACGTATAGATCCAGTGGCAGGTGTGGGTTCCACCTAGAGAGAACTGCAGTGGACAACTGCCCTTCGATGTAGTCGAGCGAGCGAGTGGCTTCTTCTGAGATGGTTTGTTGTTCCCATAGGTGTTTGCCCTTAAGGAGGTCATACAGTGGGGACATAACTTCGGGTGGAACAAGGACGATGTTACGCAGCCACTGTAGCGATCCTACCACTTGTTGTGCATTGTGCAGCGTCTTGATGTTATGGCGAATTTTGATTGCTGGAGGTGATACGTAGGAGCCGTTGATCTTCACGCCCGAGAATGTGACTGAAGGGCCTCTTTTTATCTTTGCTTCTGCTACTTCGAAGCCGTTGGTTTTCAGAACTTCGGAGACTGCTATCACAAGGCTGTCCACTTGGCTGGGTAGAGGAGCCACTATTAAAATGTCCTCCATGTATTGGATGACGGTGGCTTGGGGGTTCACTGATCGAATGGGTGCTAAGGCTCGACTCACTACAACTTGGCAAATGGTGGGAGAATTTACCATTCCTTGGGGAAGGACTTTCCACTGGAACCGGAGGTTGGGTTGTTATCCGTTGGGGAACATGATGGAGAAAGCGAACTGTTCTTTATCTTGTTAGTGCAGGGGTATTGAAAAGAAGCAGTCTTTAATATCAATTACCGCACACTGCTGATTTGCTGGGATAAAGGAGTTGCTGGGTAGTTTTGTCTGTACGGGACCCATTGGCTGGATTTTCTTATTAACTGCTCGCAGGTCGTGGAGCAAGCGAAAGCCTTCGCCGCTGCGCTTGGGTATGACGAACACAGGAGTGTTCCATGGGGAGATGGATGGTTCGATGTGTCCCTTTTCTAGCTCTCGTTGGACCAGTTGGAGGAGGATGGACATTCAAGGCTTGGGTATGGGCCCCTGCTCAACGTATACGGGGTCTGATGACTTCCAAGTCAGTTGGATTGGGATTGGTGGGTACGCAGCAGTGGCCCTCGGGTAAATTTGTCACCCTGACATTCAGTTGAGCTAGAGCATCTCGCCCAAGCAGAGGTCGAACAGGTGGGTCATCCGGAAGGACGTACACGTAAACTTGGACTTCTGCATCTGTTCCGTCGTGCACGATGATTGATATTAACTCTGCGCTCTTTCTTGCAGCGGAGGCTCCTCCTACTCCACTCACTGCAGAGGCATCTTTAACCTCCAACATGGGGGCCAAAGCGACTGCGGGATGGCTGTGACGTCCGAGCCGGTGTCAATTAGAAAAAGTACCTTGATGGCTATGGTACTGTGTCGGGAGCGGTCTGCAGGGGTTCTCCAGGCAAATCTGTTGGAGCTGTATTTGTATTCTCGGCAGGTTCCCCAGACTATTGGTGGTTCGTCACATTGGACTGCCAGGGCCACCCATGGATTCCGTTCTCCAAGCTGTCTTTCGGGGGGATGAACGTAGTGGGCTGTGGTTGGACCGTTGGTTGGGGGAATGCTTGCTGCAGGGGCAAGTGTTGAGCCATGATGTTGGTGGCTTCTCGTGGGGGCAACTGGTTCGGGAGTTGCCCACTCCATGCAGGGCTGACATAGCTGGGCCGCTGGGTATTCCAACCGGGAGGAGGCTGCTTGCAGCCCGCCTGCCCCCTCCCCCGCCTGTTTCCCTGTCTCTGGCTTCAGCAGTCTCAGGCAAAGTGGCCTTTTTTGCCGCAGGTCCAGCAGGGTCCTCTTGGTAAACGTGAGGGACCTGTAGGCGGTGGTTGGTTTTGGCTGGGATAGTTTCGGACAGCCATGACCTCAGCTACAGCAGCGCTGATTGCGGCTGGAAGTGGAGCTAGCGCAGCGCCGACAGCGGCTTGGACTGGGGTTAAGTTCTCTTCTCTCACTACGTGTTTGATCATTGCCGCGAGACTAGCGCCGGGTGTTGGTCTCCGCTAACTCGGGCAAGCATTTTTTCCAAATTGTCCTCCCACTCTTGCTTAAATACAATCATTCCTTCCCCGTCAAAAATCATGCGGCACGTCTGCTTAATGTCAAAGGGGAGCATGTCATCATTGCTGAAAAGGCCGTCAATTAGAGTGGAGACTATGGAAGAATTGATGCCTTTCTCGGCATTGGCTTTGACAACAGCCTGCACGTCCTTAGGGTTCACTGGGGAATAGGCTGGCAAATTGTTGTCCACTCTCCTAACTGGGAAAATTCGCACCGCTGTTTCGGGCAGATCGGCGAGTGCCGCCTGGACCTTTTCCCAGTCTGTCAGAGGCATAGGTTCCGGTGGGTCCCTTTTGCTCGCGCTCGGTGTAAACGAGCCGGTAAGTTTAATATGAGTGGCTGGCGCGTAATTTTCATCGGAATTGGACTCTGTATTGGGTGAGTACCGTTCCCTGTTCTTTTGTTTTCCCCACCACTGATTTCGTGGCATTCACCCGGCCCATCCAAACTCGCTGTCTGAGTCGGAGGAAGTGGAATGGCAAGGTGTTTCCGGCCAACTACGGCTTTTGTTCAAACTCCGCCCTCTCTCTCCCCCTCCCCTTCTCCGCCCCTCTTTGGGGGAGTTCTCCTCCTTCAAGGGGAGTGTTTTGGGGCGAGCTCCCCGGTTGGATCTTGGGGTCTCCTCCCTCTTGCCGGCCGCACACTCCCCCTGGTGTTCACGGTTGCGCATGCCTGTGGCGGGAACAGACTCTCGTCCTGTCCCTTTCCCTCTTCCCCAGCGCCATTTTGTGACGCATAGAGCGGCGGCTTTTTAAAAACTTCTTCAGGGCTCGCCTCGTTAAGGATGCCCTGAGGCTCACAAACTTTCTCGCAGTCTGGCGACCGATTAGTAGCTAGATTAGGGGTTGAGATAAGGGACTGGGACCGCGAGAGGTTGTTAGTTTTCGACCCCGCATGATCGCCAGACGCAGTCTGGGTGGCGGCTGCCACCCCCACTTTCAGTGTGATCTTTAAACAATTTCGAGCTGCTTTCCAGGTTTCCTGCTCTGATAAAGCCCTTTCCAGAGCCCGCATAACCTTTTCCCAACTCTTCAAACATTTGCCTGATCCTGTGGTTATCACATCTTCCGCGAGTGCTTTGAGGCATTTATCCCAACATCCCGAGTGCAGCACGTCCACAGGACGATCTATCGCACCCAATTCTATTAACCTTGTAACCGCGCACTCCAAATCTTTTCTTTTAACACTTATCCCCCACTGATTGTGTAATTCCCCTATTACCTCGCCGAGCGCCTCCATCTCGACGGCACTGGGAGCATCTTCCCCGTTGAAGTCGGTCCAGCCGCTTCGACCGTCCCTCCTGAATCGGCGTGAATCCCGTCACCTGATCACCCGCGCCCGTGTATCAGGGGGCTATCCGCCCACGCTCGCACGTCGGGGGCTATCCGCCTATGCCCGGGGGGCAGAGGACGACGTTCCCTCACCCGAACGTCGAGGGGCGACCTTCCCTCGCCCGTACACCGGGTGGCGATCCCGGGTTTCAGCACCATTTTGTTGCTTCCAAGGAGGAGGCATGGCGACCCAGTTCCAAGGACTGGACACATCGGCTAACAACTTACAGGCCTGACGGGCCAAATCACTCACAAACACGCATGGGGTGGATGGTGAAATGCGTTTATTAGCCGGTGAGCACCGGCTTAAATAACCGCGGAACACTGACGCAACTTCCTCTAGCTCACGATTCGCTGACGTCATGGAGAGGGTGGGGGCCTGTCTCCTCGTACATCACGATATCTTCCGATCGATCTTTCTGGCTAACCACAGGCACCAGATGGGATCCATCCCAGGCCGATGAGGGAGCTGGCAGATGAGCTGGCAAAGCTGCTCTCCATCATTTACCAACAGTCCTGGCTCACTGGGGAGGTTCCAGATGACTGGAAGCTGGCCAGTGTGACACCCGTTCATAAAAAGGGTGGGAAGGAGGATCCTGGTAATCATAGACCAGTCAGCCTGACCTCAGTGCCTGGTAAGGCAATGGAACAGTTTATCCTGATGTCATCACACAGCCCTTACAGGATGGCCAGGGGATCAGAGCCAGCCAGCACGGCTTTAGGAGGGGTAGGTCATGTTTGACCAACCTGGTCTCCTTTTCTGACCAGGTGAGTGCCTGGTGGATGTGGGAAAGGCTGTGGATGTTGTGTAGCTGGACTTGAGCAAGGCCTCTGACACTGTGTGCCCCAGCATTGCCTGGAAAAGCTGCAGCCCACGGCTTGGACAGGAGCGCTCTTTGCTGGGTTAAGAACTGGCTGGATGGGCGGGCCCAGAGAGTGGTGGTGAACGGTGCTGCATCCAGCTGGGGATCAGTGACCAGGGGTGTCCCTCAGGGTCTGTGCTGGGGCCAGTCCTGTTCAATGTGCAGACATGAATGAGTGCTGTGTCCAGCTCTGGCCCCTCAGTTCAGGGAGGACGTTGAGACGCTCGAGCGCGTCCAGAGGAGGCACCGAGGCTGGGGAGGGGCTT